>NC_136328.1:7664497-8264497 GCF_964198595.1 Lampetra fluviatilis
TTCCCGCTCACGGCCAACACCAGTGACGGTTATCTAAACCATTCCTGGGCCTTTCCCCTAGGTCGACTCGGCCTCAAATGAGTTCCTGGTGCGGTGTGTAAAAACGGTGCCACCGAGGAGACAGGCGGTCGGGCGTGGTGCTGGCTACCCACTCGCGCCCCTCGTGCGCCGTGCCGGCCTTCATAGATGCTCGCTAACAGCACTTGTCCCAACAGTCTGTTAAGGCTACACGGGGGTGGGGGTATCTTTTGCCTTTGCCTCGTGGTGCAGGCGAGTGGCAAGGCGGTGCTGGTGACGGGCTGCGACTCGGGCCTGGGCCGGCTGCTCGTGGCTCGTCTGCACTCGCACGGCTTCTCCGTGCTTGCCGCGTGTCTGCACAAGGTGCGTGTGTGTGTGTGCTCGCAAGGTGCGTGTGTGTGCTCACAAGGTGCGTGTGTGCGTGCGTACATGTGTGTGCGCGCGTGTGCGTGCGTGTGTGCGTGCGTGTGTGCTCACAAGGTGTGTCCGTGTGTGTGCTCACAAGGTGTGTGTGTGTGGGCTCGCAAGGTGCGTGTGTATGTGTGTGTGCTCGCAAGGTGCGTGTGTGCGTGCGTACATGTGTGTGCGCGCGTGTGTGCGTGCGTGTGTGCTCACAAGGTGTGTCCGTGTGTGTGCTCGCAAGGTGCGTGTGTGTGTGCTCGCAAGGTGCATGTGTGTGCTCGCAAGGTGCGTGTGTGCGTGCATACATGTGTGTGTGCGTGTGTGTGTGCTCGCAAGGTGTGTGTGTGCTCACAAGGTGCGTGTGTGCGTGCGTAGATGTGTGTGTGTGCGTGTGTGTGCTCGCAATGTGCGTGTGTGCGTGCGTACATGTGTGTGTGTGCGTGTGTGTGTGCTCGCAAGGTGTGTGTGTGTGCTCACAAGGTGCGTGTGTACGTGCATAGATGTGTGTGTGCGCGTGTGCTCACAAGGTGTGTGTGCATGTGTGTGTGCTCACAAGGTGTGTGTGTGCTCACAAGGTGTGTGTGTGCTCACAAGGTGTGTGCGTGTGTGCTCTCACAAGGTGTGTGTGTGCTCTCACAAGGTGTGTGCGTGTGTGCACTCACAAGGTGTGTGTGTGCTCACAAGGTGTGTGCGTGTGTGCTCTCACAAGGTGTGTGTGTGCTCTCACAAGGTGTGTGCGTGTGTGCACTCACAAGGTGTGTGTGTGCTCACAAGGTGTGTGCGTGTGTGCTCTCACAAGGTGTGTGTGTGCTTTCACAAGGTGTGTGCGCGTGCGCTCACAATGTATCTAACGGAGAGGGGGAGGGTTCCTCGCCGATGAACAAACCTGCGGTTTCACCGGCATTGGTTCGTGCGAGCCCGCCTGGCATTGCCGATGAGACGACGCTGAACGTCGAAACGGGTCCAAGGGTTTCGCTTGTGTTGCATCAATCCTGCGGAAGTTATCCACTCCCAGAAGGAAGGCCGTTTGGCCGACGTGATGCTTAACGAATATTAAATATTTTTTTACGCGGAGAGTCGAAGGAGACGTGTTGTCCGCTGCGGTCTTTTGTTTCAGGGCCTGCGGTCGTTTTAAAGATCCTCTTTTTGACCCGGCCGACTTTTTTCTGACCCTATCGCCTTTTCCTCTCTGCTCAGCTCGGGTGACCGCTGCTTCCTCGCTCCTCTCAATCGGCCTCTGATCAGCCGGAAGTCGCTGCTCCTTGCTTTGCTGTTCCCGCAGTCTAAGAACTTCCTCACCCGCCTCCCGCTGCCTGAGCACACGACACGTGCCCCGTCCAACTCAAGAGACGTCTCCTCGCTGATCAAATGTGACGCCGCATTTTTGGCAAATCGCAAAATAAATTCACAAACTCTTGGCGCCGAACCAAATCCGTTGTGAAATGTCGTCTGAAAGTATTTCTGAGGAGGCTGCCATCGTGCCCAGGATGTGGTCGGTGGTGGTGGCGTGATTAGCTCAGGGTGCTGGTGGGGTGCACTGGCTCGCAAACTGTACGCGCGCACGCACACGTACAGTGTGTCGGTGCGTGCGTTGTGGAGTGTGTGGGTAGCGGTGGTGGAGTGGTCAGCGAGCTGCGCTACAAATCCCACGACCAGAGTTTGATTCCCGCTCACGGCCACCAACACCGGTGACGATTATTTTGAACCGGTCCTGGGCCCCTCCCCTAGGTCGACTCATCTTCAAATGAGTACCCGGTGCGGTGTGTAAACATCACCACTGGGAAGACAAAAGCGGCTGGGCGTGGTGCTGGCCACCCACCCCCTCGTGTACCGTTCCGGCCTTCATAGATGCTCGCTAACAGCACTTGCCCCGACAGTCTGTTAAGGCTAAAAAGGGGAGGGATCTTTTGTCTTTGTCTCGTGGTGCAGGCGAGTGGCGGTGTCGGTGACGGGCTGCGACTCGGGGCTGGGCGGCTGCCCCGTGTCTCGCCTGCACTCGCAGGGCCTACTAATGCCTACGCCTGTGTGCGTGCGTGACCGCATGTGAATTTGAGTATTTCTTGCGTGCGTGCGTGCAGGACGACGGCGGGGAGGGCGCGCGGGAGCTGGAGAGCCAGGCCTCGGAGCGGCTGCGCGTGCTGCAGATGGACGTGCGCAGCGACGAGCAGGTGGCGCGCGCCAAGGAGCTCGTGCAGCAGTACCTGCAGCAGCAGCACATCAAGGGTACGCACGCAGCCGCCACGCACGTCAGGACACGCCGTGCAACGGGGCGGCCGCGTGGACACGAGTGGAACCGGGTGGACACGTGCGCGCATTTGTAGGCTTCTCGTAAAAAAAAAACTTTTGGAGGCGATAGTAGATTTGGAAAAAAAAGTTTGGCTGGCTGGTGCGGGTCAGAAGGCGAGAGGGCGAGAGCGCGGGCCGCCACGCGTCGCCACGTGTCTGCGCGATGCGTCACGCCTCCCCACCCCCCACACACCCACCTTCCACCCTGGCCTTGTGTCCCGCGCAAATGCGTTGTCAGTGCTAGCAACAATGCAATTGTTTTAATCACCTTGGAAGGCGCCGCCACCACCACAGTACTCTCAAAGAGAGAGGGAACGACTCGGGGGCGTGAGGTGAGGAACCACGGATGAGCGGGAAGGCAGCAGCAGCAGCAATGCGGTGGTGTGCCGGCGCCAACAACTGCCCCAGCTAAGCGGTCCTCTATATATGAAGGTGTTATTGGACGATTAATGAGTGTTTATACACGTGGGAGGAAACCGGAGCACCTGGAGAAAAAACGCGCGTGCGAGGGAGAAGCACTCGATCCCATACCGACGGAACGGATGGTGTCCACATTTTCGTCGTACGCCTTCTGGCAAGAGCCAAGGGTACGGCACCTCCTTGACGCCCACGGGAAGGGAGTTGCCACAACATTTGTGCGGGTGATCCAGCAACCCTCGCCGCTGCCTCTCCAGTGCCGGATTACAGGCAGCCACGTGCATAGCCACCACCGCCGCACCGGCTATCCGTACCTCGAGCCGTGTCGAGTCATTTCTCGAACCTGTCCATAACAGCACAGCAAACCACCAACTCTCTCGCTGCCGCTGCTGTTGTTGCCTCCGCGGCTCGACGCTTCACGCGGGCTGCCCCGTCCGATTGGGGAGCTCGGTGGGCACGGGTGTTGTGGGGGCCGGCCGTAAGCGCGGCCTTGCCACGAACAGAGGGGGGGCCACGCTCTTGAACGAGTTCATAGCCTTGGACCGGTAAGGGGAGGACGTGGGATCAGTTGGGTGCACCCAACGGACTGGCGCAGGCGGTTCAAAGTCTCTCCTTGGTCGGCCGAGAGGAGATAAAGGTTTGCGTGCAGCGTGTGATTTAGTTACCGGGCTAATTCAGGGGTGGGATTCCCCCCCCCCACCACCACCGCTATATCCACTTTATTTGTATCAACATCCCGTTATTTCAATTAAGATGACAATTAATCCCGTTTACGGCTCATGTTATTCACGGTGCTTTTGAAACACAATTGAATGAAATAGAAATGGACGTGTAAACAAAAATGGTTAATAGCGGCTCCATTGAAACCATAAAAAAACAAGCCAATTCTAGGTCGACTCAGACTTAAACTGAGCACCTGGCGCAGTGTGAAGACAATGGCGTTAGTGCTGGCCACGCCAACCACCCAGCACGCCGCTGTCGGACTTAACCCGTTCCCGTTCCGATGACGTACGGGTACGTCATCACGTACCCGTACGTGCATCTTTTTCTTCCGATTCCGTTACGATGACGTACGTACGTGTACGTCATCGGAACAGAATCGATTCGGAATTGAAACGGGAGTAAAAGGCCGTGTAGGACGGCGAGTGGCAGAGTTTGGCGCCAGCTCTCGTGGGCTGCGGTCGTGTCACTACAGTTCTCTACGGTGAGTACAATGCCTTAAAAAACATCGGCGCTACGCCTCTCTGAATCAAATTAACACCGAACCGCTCGCGCGTTCCGAGATTCAGCGGTGAACGGCACACCCACCACCCTCCAACTTGCAGACATCTCGGGACGGAAAAGGGTTAATAGGTGCTCGCTCGCAGCACTTCACCCAATGATAGATGTTCAATTCAGCGTGCTTCTGGGACTTCCGCATCGTTTGCATTGTGCACAAATCGAACAACGTTTGCCCGCTAACGGGAAGCGACGTCGCCCTGTCTCCGCGTACTGTCGCCGCAGGCCTGTGGGGAGTGGTGAACAACGCGGGCGTGACGGCGCTGGGCGACGCCGAGCAGGTGCCCGTGGGCCTCTACCGCGACGTCGCGAACGTCAACGTGTGGGGCACCGTGCGCGTCACGCAGGCGTTCCTGCCGCTCGTGCGCGAGGCCCAGGGTGAGCGAGCGGCGACAGACGAAGCAGATCGGACACCCCCCCCCCCCCCCCCCCCCCGAGTGCTGCTAGCATGTAGCGACTAACGACGGACAGAACGGCACGCACACGATTTTGCACACAGGGCCGGGTACTCATTTGAGGCTGAGTCGACCTAGGGGAGGGCCCAGGACCGGGTCAGATATTCGTCACTGGTGTTGGCCGTGAGCGGGAATCGAAACTCGGGTGGCCCGGTGTGTAGGGCAGCGTGCTAACCGCTACATTGCACACACACGCGCACGGCACACGTGCACACGTGTTGGCACGTACACGCACGGCTCTCTCTGTCATTCCACTGCCGGACGAGGGTCTCCACCGCACCGTACCGGGTCGTGGGGGCCTTTTGACAGTGCAGCCACGGTTGTAATACAACGCCCGCAGGGTTTGTGTAAAATAAATAAGATAGACGTCGTCAAGATTCTGAATGGAGGCTGTCTTGTGCAGACCATTTTGTTATCTGAGCTGGACTTTGGAACTGCGCTGCCTGAAACTCGGGAGTGACCAACGATTCCGTTGGCCCATTTTCATTGTCACAGAGTAACCCTGGCCACCCAAGTTGGATTCTTGGTGTGCATGTGTCTGTGTCGTGCGGAGCGGTAGTGTAGCGGTTAGCGCTACGCTGCGCTACAAAACCTGGCAACTTGGGTTCGATTCCCGCTCACAGCCAACACCGGTGACGATTATCAGAACCGGTCCTGGGCCTCCCCTAGGTCGACTCAGCCTCAAATGAGTACCTGGTGCGATGTGTAAACATCGCCACTGGGGAGACGAAGACGGCCGGGCGTGGTGCTGGCCACCCGCCCCCTCGTGTGCCGTGCTGACCTTCATAGGTGCTCGCTAACAGCACTTGCCCCAACAGTCTGTTCAGGCTATACGGGGGATCTTTGTCTCTTTGTGCATCCTTGTGCGTCCTTGTGCATGTGCCTATGACCACCTCCGGTGTGATAGGTTTCACTCCAAATCAGTCGAGCGGGTTAGCCGGTTATAAACATTTAGGCTGGCCTGCCTACAATCCATTCTGGGTTTAACCAGGCTGGATTGTGTGAGGAGCTCACAAATCCTCGAAAGATCTGGGCAAAGTCCCACCAGTGAGCTCTTCCGGCAGGCAAAGCCGCATTGGCTGGGTCATGTAGCCAGCATGCTCAGCCACTGCATTCCAAATCAGCTGTTGTTCGGCCGGACAAAGGGGGCTAAATGGGCGCGGCACGGGCTAGAGAAGAGATGGAGTGATGTGGTACAGGAGGACGTGGAGCTGAGTGGACTTGCCGTTGACTGGTACCAGCGGTGTCAAGATCAGCCTCTGTGGAGGAGGCTCGTGAAGGACGCTGCTGCGCAGTTGGAGGCAGGCAGTCGCCCTCCAGCAACAATGGAAGGCAAAGGAGAGCCGCTCACAACAACGAGCATAAAACCGGGTGGCTAAAATACAGCAAGTTGGTACAGTCGGGGGCACAGGTGGTGCATCAGCCAGTCATCTCAGTCAGCCAACCCATAGCACCTGGGCCTGTCCCGTGACCTCCTGTCAGCGGGCGTTGGACACTTCACGTGGCCTTAAAGTGCACCTTGCCTGGCACAAATGCCGTGGTGGCGTCACCGTCACATAGTGGTGAATGGCGGTTATTGTTGTTGTGCGTGTGTGTGATCCTGCGTGTGACGTTGCAGGCCGCGTGGTGAATGTGACCAGCATGCTGGCGCGCATGCCCGTGGCCTCCTGGGCGTCCGAGTGCGTCTCAAAGGCAGCGGTCGCCGCCTTCAGCGACTGCCTCCGCATTAAGCTGCGCTCGGTGAGCTGAGGCTGGGCGCCTTGCGTGACCATGCGTGTGAGTGTGTGCGTGTGAGTGTGTGCGTGTGAGTGTGAGTGTGTGCGTGTGAGTGTGTGCGTGTGAGTGTGTGCGTGTGAGTGTGTGCGTGTGAGTGTGTGCGTGTGAGTGTGTGCGCGTGAGAGCGAGCGTGTGCGTGTGTGCGTGTGAGTGTGTGCGTGTGAGTGTACGCGCGGTGGCGCGGCATGCCGCGTCCTGAAGAGTGGCCATGGGTGACATGAACACCGCACCTCCGATTAGCACGGTTGGCGACATATGGCGCAAAAGAAGTTCGGCATACACACGGACAGAATCACAGAGACACCCATAGACTCACAGAGACCCATCGACTCACACAGAGACCCATCGACTCACACAGAGACCCATCGACTCACACAGAGACCCATAGACTCACACAGAGACCCATAGACTCACACAGAGACCCATAGACTCACACAGAGACCCATAGACTCACACAGAGACCCATAGACTCACACAGAGACCCATAGACTCACACAGAGATCCATAGACTCGCAGAGAAACCTATAAACTCACAGAGACCCATAGACTCACACGGAGACCCATAGACTCAGAAACCCATAGACTCACACGGAGACCCATCGTAGGTTGTCCTCCCGCATCTCCGATTAAGCACGGTTGGCTACGTACGGCGCGAAAGAAGTTCCACGTACATACATACGCGCATACACGATTGGCGCGCTCCCTGTAAACCGTGAGAAACTTGTCGGGACCAGAAAATCGAATTCTGGGCTGGAAACAAATGGGAGTAGTGATGAGAATACGTAATACACGAGAGGTCGAGACCACGACATCGCTGCTCCCCATCATGCCTCGCATGTCACGCGACCTTTCCACAGCTATTTTATTCTTGTGTATGGGAATACGCATCGCCACTTACGTTCAGGAGCTAAATGACGACATCGAGGTCGGATTTGATTTCAGAGAACAGCAGGAGAAATGGCGCAACTGTGCCAATTAATCCAGTTTCACCCCATGTTATGCGACCCGGTACGTACCGCAAGCGTGCGTGTTTGTGTGTGTGCGCGCGTGTGTGTGTGTGCGTGTGTGTGCACGGGGTACAATGCGTTTGTGTGCTTCGAGGGGAGCGGTAGCGCAGTGGTTAGCGCACCGTGCTAAGAACCCAGTGACCCGAGTCCTGGGCCTCCCCTAGATCGACTTGGCCTCAATGAGTACCTGACAAAGCATGGACAGTGTTCGCGAGGGATACGTTCCGGATATGCTCGTGAAAGGCTAATTTTGCGGATAATGATATTGGCCTCTGGCATTTTAAAGAAATTACCTTAAATAAATGCATATAGAAGCTATTAAATACGTGAAAATTACCGTAATAATCTCACCACTCCCATCATAATATTTCTCGTCATTTTATCTCTCGTCACTTTATATCTCTCATCGCTTTATCTCGTCACTTTCTCTCTCTCTCGATGCAGTTGTGTAGAGTTCTAAATTCGATTCGCAGATAGCCTAAAGAGACTATATTTGGAGTATTTGGCTGCTATACATTTCCACGTGATAAGCCACTTCGCCGAGCCATCATTTGCGATATCCAGGTCGCTCCTGAAAGAGAGCCCGATAACTCAGTGAGCCTTACCTGGTAAAATAACAACAGAAGTTTAGTTCGGCTCACCCGCCCCAACAACAGTTTGCAAGGCCACACGGGGACGGGTACCTTTGTCTGCGTGTGCGTCAGGCGGGCGTGACGGTCTGCGAGGTGGAGCCCGGCAACCTGACGGGAGCCACGGAGCTGCTGAGCCCGGCCCGCCTCGACTCCACGCTGTCCGCGATGGCCGACGCGCTGAGGCCCGGCCAGCGCGACCGCCTGGCGCTCGTGGCGCGCTCGCTCCGGGCCGCCGGCGGCACGGGCGTGGAGCCGGCGCTGTGGGCCGTGAAGGACGCGCTGGTGTCCCGCTGGCCCTACTCGCACTACCACCCGGCCGACCTGCACTGGAAGATCCGCGCCTTCTTGGTGTCGCTGCTGCCCTGCGTGCTCACCGACCGCGTCTTCGGGCTGCACGTCTGATCGCGCGCCCCGCGTCGTCGTTCAGGGTTTGCGGCGGTGGCGGCTGTAGCTGTGCTTCTCGCGAGCCCTTTCCGCTACGACGATCGGTCTACCGAGCTTGCGCCCCCGGCGGCGTAATCAAAATTGTCTCGCGTGAAATGAGACGAATCCCATTCGGATATTTAATCGAAGCAGTTGTACCCCTTGGGTGTTTAGAGGACAGTCCGTGGAAGCGGATATCACAGAGCTATTGGCAAGATCCATTCAAGTGATCCCTGGTCAGCGCAGCGGGGCACGGCACTTTCCCCACCACTCTGCATATGAGATTAGTGTTCGTCGCATGGCGGTTAAACAGAAGTTTTTACTCGTTGGCAAGCAAACATTTTGGAATAGCGAAAGGCAAAAACTTCTCATCTTTTTTCGGACCAAATCACTGCTCCTCCGTTTTTTTCAACGGTTTTATTTAACTTCACTCGCGTTTGTCGTGTTCAAATCTTGTCGTCAAAAGTTGGTCTGCTTCCTGTTGTGCAATCAATTCCACATTTTGCACACGTACTCAGATCCGGTGACAATGCATGCCTGTATGAAAATGGGCATCAATTCATCAATCAATTGCCTCATTTCAAGCAATTTCAATTTTCGTATGGACGGCTTATTAATTATATATGTATTTGTGTAGGTCTAAAACGCCGCGGTCCCTAAACTGTGGCATCAGCTCGCACAAAAAGCAGGCGCCATTGACCTACTTCTCGACCGCGAGTTAAACGAAGTTAATAAAACCGTTGTTTTAAAAAAAAATAATGCAAGGAGTTTATTACTTTTCAGTGCTGGAATTCAGCCAGATGGGCTTTTTTGAGCGGTAAATTTTATTTTCGCGTGACATCAACGCGCAACGTGACATCAACACGCAACGTGACATCAACACGCAACGTGACATCTACACGCAACGGTGCAGTCGTTGGACCAAGCTCTTCATTCCCCACCGAATGTTTCCGTAGCAGCGCTCATGCTCGTGCCGGCGAGTATTCATTGGGTTCGTGTGGTTTTCCACTCTTTAATTGCCTTCATTCTGCTTAATTCACTACCTCCCCTGGTATGCAGGAGGATGTGGGTCCGATCCCAACCCTGACACCTGCTGTATATTTGGAGTTTGCGTGTTTTCCCCGTAATTGCGTGTATTTTTCTCCGGTTTTTCCCTCCACATTTAAAATCAAAATGCGTTTAGAGTATTTGGCTGCGAGAAATTTCCACGAGAAAAGCCACTTTGTTGAGATAACATTTGTGATAGCCAGACCGCTTCTGAAAGAGAGCCATGTAGCGCTCTGCAACCCACGTTTTAACCGCTTAACGCTTTGGAAGTTTCACTTTTATTCCACTTTCTCGCTCCGGTAGCGATTTGCGAACAGCTTATCAGTAACATCACGAACGAGCCGTCGTACACTGCTCGCTGCAGTCGTGACTGTGATGGCCGTGGGGGTTGTTTCAAAAGCATTCAAGGTAGTAGTGCTGGTCACTTGCATATTTCTAGTTAACGGTCAGGTCATTCGTGATGTCCTCTACGTCCTGGGCAGTGTCTGATAGTCGAGCAGTTAATGGCAGGCGAGTGCCGAGCGATGTTTGTGTCCATTGTGAATGGGCAGACAATAACACATTCCTGCGGAGGGAGATGGTAGGAACGTTGGGTTGCTCGGTCAATGGCCAGGGTCAACGGCGGCGTGGTGTATTCCGCAAATATGCCCCCCCCCACCCAGCCCCACCCTCCCCACCCAGCCCCTCCCCACCCAGCCCCACCCTCCCCACCTAGCCCCTCCCTCCCCACCCAGCCCCTCCCTGCACGATGGACACAATAATCCCCTGTGGGCTGGTGTAACCAGGAGGTTCCTACCCCCCTTCCTATGTGATGAAGATAACGAGTGGGATTTAATTTTTTTTTAAACATCCGGTTAACCACGCGGAATTCTGGGAGTGTGTAATTCCATCGGCATTGGTTTGGTACAAGTCAACCTTGACCTTAATCGGCACGCGGTTGCCCCATCAGCAGAGTCGGGCTCCTTTGGTGGCCAGTGGTCGACATTTTACAACCGAGTGATAGAAGACCGATTTGTAACATCGTGCGGATAGCAATAAAAACCCAATTCTAACCTTAAATAACGACGGCTGCAGAGGTTGCTTTGCATTAAACCAATAGCACTGGAAAAAAAACTGCCGGGAGACCGTGCGTGCGTCTGATGGGATGTGTGGGAAAAAACCCCACTTAAATGGCGCTGACGTCACCACGGCGCTTGTGCCAGGCTAGGTGCACTCCGAGGACACGTGGACGGACAGATCTGGGATGGAGGCGTGCATTGGCTCCTTATTTTGAAAAGAGAGTTTGCAGATTCCGACATATTTACAAAGAGGATACAGGGTGTTATTATACACGATCTAGAATGTGATTTTAAGTGTCGGATTATGTTGCGTAGATGATTTGGTAATTCGCGCGGCATGTAAATGCGGTTTATTTCATTTTGAATATCACCGCCACAAAATAAGAATGCATCGTCCACACATAACTGTGATATAGTTACAAAGTGAATTCGATATTTGTGTACCGCTAACAGCACAAGAATATAACCCTCGGTTGACACGTTTCAAATCAGAAGAGAATTGAAATGACCAAGAATTGAAAAGTGTAATGTGTGACGGTGCAGTCTTTAAGTGGTCAATAGTAACTTTTTTAAAGCTTTGTGCGCGTGTGGAATGATGAAAATTGACTACGAAAGTAACATTAAAGTTTGTTTAGTGTCGTAATCGTGTTCATCGCGATGCTTTGAAGCAGTTTACATCCTATCATTGATGTACATATTTATACCGCTGGTTGGACAGAGGCCCAGGGTGATTTAAGAAACGTGTCTCATCGTCAAGTCCAACCAGAGGCCTCTGGAGCAGAGGTCGCAACCGGGTACCCGATATCCGTACCCTACCCGATACCCGGCTACCCGTACCCGGCTGGGTACGGGTACCCATTTGCGACCCTGGTGCGGCCGGGTACGGGTAAGGAATCAAAACCCGTTTGCGACCTCTGCTCTGGAGTGCAACTCCACTGCGATTACTTGCGAGACCACGACAGCAGCCCTGTTGGGATTTAACAACGGTAAGTTTTTTCAAAAACATTTTTATCAATCCATTGATAGGTCCCTAAGATGACCGGCGCCCATCAGCCGGCTCAACACCACGTGGCGTTTACGATGACCATTTAGAGAACAATGAAGAATCAGAATTATATATTTTTTATTTAGACCACAGGAGGAAGCCGATGAGCTATGAAGCTCTTCCTGTCCCACACGTCCACGCACGCGGTGCCACGCAAGGTCCGGTTCCACACGAGCGGCTCACGACCACCACCACCCCAAGCAACGCGCCCGGCGTCTCGGCGTTCGGAACGTTGCGAGGGTCGAATCGTCCTCGGTGGCGGTGGACCGAGCCCATCCCTCCGGGGTCGAAGGTGGTTGTCCCAAGCGTGTGTGGAATTGCCACCGCTGGCTGAACAGGAGGGAAGCGCTGCCGAAATTATCTTTTCAACAAAAATGAACAAACCCTCTTCTTGGCTCTTTCGGTAAATTCACGTAGAAGGGAAATAATAAAAATAAAACAAAATGCAATTCTCACGACGTTTCGGCCACATTCCACAAGTAGTGACTAATCCCATATCTGCATTTTCCATAAATATGCTAAATTTCTCTGTTGATATGTAAATTCCTTTGTCAAGGCGCTCTCCTCTAACCCAGCTTAAATATACAAATATACGCTGCCAAGCTTGGTGGTGTTCATTCGGACGCTGTCTTTCCGACAGCCCTGTTCTTCACCTGAGGACGGATGCTTGCGTTGTGGCCGAAACGTCGTGAGAATTGCATTTTATTATGTTTTTATTTTATTATTTCCCTTCTATGTGACTTACCGAAAGAACCAAGAAGATGAATCCCTGCAGTCACGAAAGCTTTAAATCGAAATTGAACAAACCCTCTTTTACTCTTGGTTCTTTGGGTGAAGTCACGTAGGTAAAGAAAATACAAAATAAAATAAGACCTCCCAAAGCCCATTTGAGTAAGAAACCACTTTGGGGCCGTCCATAAATGACGTCACGCACCTAGGGGGGGGTCAGACATTTGTGACTGACGAGGGGGGGGGGGGGTTGAGAAATGTGACGTCACATCAAAATGCGCAAGTTTAAATAAATATAGAATTGTTATATTTTCTAAATGGAAATATGGTTTGGGGGGGGGGACAGAGCTTTGGGACGTCATATTTAAGGGGTTATTTATTATTTTCACCTACGTGACTTTACCGAAAGAACCACATCCTTGCAGTCACGAAAACTTCAAATCCAGAAAGAAACCCTTTTTTATCCGAGCCAGTCGCTTGAATCGAGGATATCCATGCCAATAAGATAACCTGTTTGATGTCCAGTCTGTGTTACTCTCTGAAAGCTAAGGACAGGAGATGAATCGGATCAATGAATGAACCGTTGGATGAGGCTGGAGGATGCATGTACTTCTTTCACACCGTACCGTAGCCAACAGCTCATTCGAGGCGACGGAATCGTTCTACCGTCGGTGATAAATGAGCGTTCCTTGGACGGCAAAGAGAAGAGATCTCGGTGCCCTCCGTGAGCTTCAGGGGGAGAGGGGAGAGGGAGGTGCTTTGAGAAAGAGCGCTCTTTGGACGTGCGGCTTTTTGCAAGCGCCGATAACGATCGAAGTTGCGGCCGAAAGTCGAACGGAGGTGGTGGTGGGGGGGGGTGGAAGTCGTTCGAGGAAGGTGTTGAGATAGCGGACGCCCTGCTGGGACGGACGTCCAGCCAAAGGGCAATAGAAATTTTGGGAAAAATTAAAGGGACCGACTCCATGCAAGTCATTTTGGCTTGGCTCCGACACGGCTTGGGACCCACAGAGACGCGAGCCGCTCTGTTGTTTTAAAAGTCGCGTGCGCGGCTCGGCCACGGCTGGGATCGGTTGCTCAGAGCCGGCTCAAGCCGAGCACGACTTTTGAGCCAAGTCTGAGCCGAGCCGCGACTAAGAATGCGGGGGCCTTGGTGTTGAGCATGAGTTATGTGAGCACGGCAGATCTTACGGCCGGTGTGCTGAAGCCGTAACAGATTGGCACGTTTTCGTGACAAACCTTACTGATTGGCCGTGTCGGGTGGTTGCGGTGTCTAACGACGAGTTTATATTTATGCGATCGAACCCCCCAGAACAACGTTATCATGGATAGGATTGCTCGCGAAAGCCGACGCGTTAAACTGGTTTTATGGGCAGCATTATAGGCATGCTAAGCAATATCGCGTCTGCATTATGCAAGATTAGAGGACTCAAATATTGTCCTTGTTATGTGTGAATGTTCACAGGTATTGTAACAGAAGTGACAATTCAACAAGAGTATCGCTGTACTGGCGGTTAAATTTCGATTTAAAACTTTCGTGACTGCAGGGATTCATCATCTTGGTTCTTTTGGTAAAGTCACGTAGAAGGGAAATAATAAATTAATAAAAATAATTAGAATAATTGTATTGTTTTATTTTTATTATTTTATTATTTCCCTTCTACGTGACTTTACCGAAAGAACCAAGATGAAGATATCCCTGCAGTCACGATACTACAGGTCCTCCTTGGCTAAGCGAGAGAAAAGACGACAGCTGGATATTGGAATTATTTCAACGAGACGTGATCGACGCAAGGGGCCGTCCATAAATGACGTCACGCGATTTTGGACGATTTTTGACCCCCCCCCCCTTCGTCACACGGCGTCACAAAAAGTCAGACCCCCCTCAAATATGACGTCACAAAGCTGTGCCTCCCCCCCCCCCCAAAAATAATAAAAATCGCTTTAAACTATTGTCATTGTAGTGCGTATTTAATGTGGCGCTGCACTCTGATGTTGTAGGAGAAGACATTTATTAAAACGTCTATTTAATTAAGTAGAACGTGTTGTCTATATTTAAAGTTGCGAATTTTGATATGGCGTCACATTTCTCAACCCCCCCCCCCCTCGTCACACATTGTCACAAATGTCTGACCCCACCACCCCCTAGGTGCGTGACGTCATTTATGGACGGCCTCATAAAGTGATTTGTTTACATTTCCTATCCGTTGCACTGCTATCGAGTTGTTGTCTAGTTTGCTGTCACGTTCTGACCCCGTGTCCCCGACTGGACATCTGTGGGGATAAAAGCTTTATAGCTCATCGGATTCCTCCTGCAGCATATAAACATTAATACTGCTAGGAGCCTCTGGTTACACCAGCCCACAGGGGATTGTTTTGTCTGTCGTGCATTCCAAATATGGGAGGGGTGGGGCTGGGTGGAGAGGGGAGGGTGGGGAGGGGCAGGGTGGTGAGGGTGGGGCTGGGTGGGGAGGGTGGGGTGGGGTTGGATGGGGGGGTGGGGAGGGGTGGGGCTGGGTGGGGAGGGAGGGGCTGGTCACCCCGTGGTGCCCTTATAAAACTCAACGTTTAACCTACTCACGCCGGCTTGTGCCCGCCCTCACAGTCGGCCATATTTGCGGAATACACCACGCCGCCGTTGACCCTGGCCATTGACCGAGCAACCCAACGTTCCTACCAGCTCCCTCCGCAGGAATGTGTTTCTGATGCTGTGTCTGCAACGTCAGCTGAGTTTGGCCTCGAGCAGAGTAAAAGTGAAGCGGCGGCATTGTCTAGCACGCGATAATAATAATAAAAAAAAACACATTGCCCTGCCTGCACGGATGAAGGTCACGGGGCTGACCGAAGGTCGCTGCTGAGCATCAGTGCACTGCGAGAGGGCGCCCGGGGTCACTGGAGTGAAGGCCGTGAGCAAGACGCAATCTTTACTCAGTTGATTGCGTTGTGACCGCGAGTGAACCCGCAGTAAACCCTGGTGGACTAAGGGGCCGTCCTTAAATGACGTCACGCACCTAGTGGGAGGGGGGTGGGGGGTCAGACATTTGTGACGATGTGTGACGGGGGGGGGGGGGTTTGAGAAATGTGACGTCACATCAAAATGCGCAACTTAAAATAAATATAGACAACACGTTCTACTTGATTAAATAGACTTTTTAATAAATGTTTTCACCTACAACATCAGAGTGCAGCGCCACAATAAATACGCACTGCAATGACAATAGTTTAAAGCGATTTGAAGCATTTTTATTTTGAGGGGGGGGGGGGGGCAGAGCTTTGTGACGTCATATTTGAGGGGGGTCAGACTTTGAAACCCCGTGTGACGAAGGGGGGGGGGGGCAAAAATCGTCCAAAATCGCGTGACGTCATTTATGGACGGCCCCTAAACATATCAATTAATATTTGGTCCACGAAGCCGCGTGGCTTTTCCAGACCTGATGACGATTGCTTGTGTTGCATTCGAAACGTCGTGAGAATTTGATTTTTTAAATATTTTTCTTAATACAGTAGTTTCCCTTCTACGCGACTTTACCCAAAGAACCAAAAATATACGCGTTGTCTTTGAAACTGATCGGCCTACACCTATTCTTATTTTTCATACTTTGACACTTGCAGAAAGGTCCCCATGTTTTTTTTTTACGTTTGTTAGAATCATGAATTCCAGCTCTATATGAGGTTCACCCATTAGTTTTTTTTCTAATGCTGGGGCCCCTTTTGGAGTTGTTTGGGCCGTTGTGCCTCGGCGCCACCACTACCACCACCACCACCACCGGGGTATGGCGATGTTTGGCATTGAGGGGTTGGTTGGTTGTCACTCAAGGCACGCTCACTCCGCCGGGCTCTCGCGGCGGGGCAAGCAGACCCACGTTGTTGAGACGGAGCTTCTATTTATTTGACTTAAGGAGCTGGGCCAACGCGACTCGGTGATAGCGCGGGACGGCTCGCAAATCGCGGAAACATTCACTTTGAATAATTTTGTTCGGCGTTGGCCCAGGTCCGTCGTTTAAAACGTGATTCAGGAGTACAATTTTTTGCGGGGAGGGGGGGGGGGTATGGCAATGTAGGCATCGAGGGCTTGGTTGATGGCGACTCACAGGGCTCACTCTCAGTGGGGACCGCAGAGGGACAACTCGCCGCACAAACTCGCTCCCATTAAACACGAAGCGCTCGCCACAAATCAACCGCGACAACCACCTCGCTCATCTCTCGTCAAGGGGCATGAACCATCATCTCCAGAACGCCGGTCGTCATCGCAGCGGCGGCGGCTTTGAGATGCGCATCTGCGGCCGTCTGGAACGCTCTTCCTTCCGATGCGAGGAAGCCACCGGAACTATGCACTTTTAAATAATCGAGATTGAAAACATTAATTTCTTTAGAACTGCTTTCCATGTTTCGTTTGTTGTCCTTCCCCCTTACCTCCGATTAGCACGGTTGGCGACGTACGGTGCGAAATAAGTTAAACAAACCCACATTCTCCATCCTCATCCCGCGGTTCAGTCATTGATCGTGGCTGACGACAATTAACGTGCACTCATTCTTTCATTGCACAAGTCTGCCTCATCGCGACACAAATGTGTACCGACTAAAGTCTGCCTCATCGCGACACAAATGTGTACCAACTGCAACATCAGAACACGGCCCGAGCCCCGTGTCAACTTGGCGGCGCCACGCGATCGCAGTCGAAACCCTCAAACCGATGGGTCGGCAAACAACGTAACAAGAGGCGACACAAACCATTTTGTTGATGAATTCGGTAAAAAAACCCACCCCAACTCAATATGTCAAGAGCCGCAATGCACTGTGGTGGCGAACACGAGACGGTCGCGGTCCGTCCTAGAGAACGGCCACGAGGCAGCAGCAGCAGCGGTTGCTCCAAGAGCCGCCGGGCATGCGGCTCCGAAGCTGCAGGTTGCCGACCGAGCGCTGCCCTCGGAGTCACTTGCAGCGGTCTCCACCGCCTTCAACGGTGTCGGTTCCATTGACCTTTGAACTTTGCTTCATCGTTAATCCGTTTAAGGGACAATCAGCAAAGGACGTAGGATACCCCCCCCCCCCACCAGAATTATAGATAACACAGCTGTACAGTGGCAAATCAGCAGAGCGTACGCATTTAAAATAAAAATATACAATTGTACAGGTACAATGCAATTTGGGATGAAAACAGCATCCAAATGCAGCAAGATCCCTTTGCGCAATTTCAATCAGCAGTCTGATGATACAAACATTGGTAGAGTTCATTAAATATTACACAGGTCATTGGGACTGTGGCTCAGTATAGGTTACACGTGCTCCAAGTAACGCGTGAGTAATGGGACCTCCACGACAGTGTAGGTCACACTACAGTGTAGGTCACATTACGTCTGTATGTTGAACTTCTTTTGCACCGTACGTAGGCAACCGTGCTAATCGTAGGTGCAGGGGAAGGACAACTAAGGGGCCGTCCATAAATGACGTCACGCACCTTGGGGGGGTTCTTCTACAACATCAGAGTACAGCGCCACATTAAATACGTACTACAATGACAATAGTTTAAAACGATTTGAAGCATGTTTTATTTTTTTTGGGGGGGGGGGGCAGAGCTTTCTGACGTCATTTTAGGGGGGGTCTGACTTTTTGTGACGTCGTGTGACGAAGAGGGGGGGTCCAAAATCGTCCAAAATCGCGTTACGTCATTTATGGACGGCCCCTAACCACAAAACGCCGTTGTAAAGTAATGCGTTTTCAACCCAGATTTAAAAGTGCATTGCTCCAGTGGCTTTCCTCGTACACAAATCATGCAAAACCATGACCGCGTGGCTGAACGACGTCTGCAGAGCAGGTGATACGCGATGCCCCAACGCAGCAGTGCGATGCAGGTGACGGTGCAGCAAGTCGGTTGCTGTTATATAAACTCTCTCGTGCGTCTTTCATAAAAATCCTTCAATGGGCCGGGAAAAAGCTTTCAGGGAATCGCAAGATTTCTCTTTCAACTGGTCCAGCTCCGGACAATTGATGAAGCTCCCCCTCCTTCGGTGGGCTTTTGCATAAAAAAGGAAACCGGCTTCACCCAGATTCGACAATAATTGCTGCCACTGGCACAAAGGCTGGTTGTTCAAGCATCCCACATTGGTTACCATGGTACCGTCTTAAACATTTCATTTCTTAGAAAGCCAACAAATGTAACGGAGCCACCGCTCCCCCCCCCCCTCCGCTTGGCAAGCCACCTCCGACTTTATTTGGGCCACGTTTACCAACGCGATGCCACCGCTTCAGCAAGGAGTAGAGAGACCTGCCCGGCCCCTGGTGCTCTTGAGCACGCGCGTAGTGCTGCCGATTACGACCGTCGCCAAATGAACCATTTACTGATAGGGGCAGGGAGGGTGCCGCGCGGATTGCCCCGAGTTCTTGTCACGTGCTCACCGACACCACCATGAACACAACACTGATGGACAGGTGGTCGGTGCCCACGATAACGCGACAGCGAGATGGGGACACACACCTGCTAAGGGCCGTGAGGACCCTACCCCCCATCGTCCCCGTACGTGTGTATGGTGAACTTCTTTCTCATCGTACGTAGCCAAGTGCTAATCGGAGGTGCGGGAGGTGCAGAGTAGAAAAATAGAATACATTTGAGGGTAAGATTTAAAAAAAATCAATTTTTTTTACATTTCCCAGAACGTAGAAGAAAACAAAAGAAATATAGATTTTAACAAGTGTGATATCAAAATAGGTTTCCCCCTTTTTTTCTGGCAAACAAACAGGTGTTAAGATGTTAAAACACCAAACTGAAACATTTTACAAGGAATCGTGTCTGCATTAACCACAATACAAGGTTTCAGCTTGGTGTTTTAACTACATCACACCTGTTTTGTTGCCAGAAAAAAGGGGAAAACCTAGTCTCAAATTTTGGTACTGGCAAAGGAGGTCCCATGAAGTGTGATATCGTTCAGTTAATCACCCATGCATGCAGAGGATCGGTATGGGAAAATTCCAAAGAACCCAAAAACGTGATCCCATGAAATAAAACATTTAAAACTGTTCCTTTGCTTAATTTTTTTGTATTTGCCGCTTAATTTTTGTGCAATTCGTGGTACTCGGCTCGGTCTGTGGTAGCGGCTGAGGTTATGACGGGTTTCCCTTTTCATTCCTGTTGCTGTATACCCCCCCTGTACCGTTCCCGTTGTCATGTGCACTGATGCACTACTTGATTGAAGGCGATATTGGCACAGAAAATAAAGACCGATCGATTAAACCCCCCCCCCGCCCCGAAATGAACAATCTCTTCCTGCAATTCTTTCTTCCCTTTGCCCGTCTTCTCACTCTTGTTTTCTCTCGCGCTTTCCTGCTCCCCGACATCACAGGCTGGGCATCGCGACGACCGTGCGTGCGCGTACACACGTGGTGTTGGCCACCCACCCCCTCGTGTGCCGCCCTTCATACTGTAGGTGCTACTCGCTGACAGCACTTGCCCTAACCATCTATTAGGGCTACACAGGGGATCTTTGTCTTTGTACACGGGTCAGTCACTTGCACAATGCGTACCCCTCCCGTTCTTTGTCGACATCAACAAAGCAGCAGCAGAATCACCGCCAAAACCCTTCAACATCAGACTGGTCACGGCCAAATTTCAACGGGTAGATTAAATGCTCGTGGTTTTTATCTCCACACCGAGAGCTTGAGCAATGCAAGAGAGCCACCCAGCGGTGGGTGAGGAGGGGTGGGGGGAAGTGTCCCGGGCGTAGTCTAGAGGAATAACTCAGTGTGTTGGGAGCTTTGCTAAGCTTAGAGGGCTGACACTATACAGAATGTACAACACCTTCAATGGCAAATACCAAAATGGTGTAACGTCACAACAGATGACAGCAGTTACCTTAGTCCAGAACAAGAATTTATTTGAAGAGAAATGTACTAAACACAATAAACAAAGGATAATAAGAAAAATGAAAACATATTGGTTTTTACAAAGGAACAAACCAACTAGCTGCGTTTGAAGAATCAAAAACAACGTTTTAAACACAGATAGAACAAAAAATGTGCACTCCACACCTCCCAGCTTAAACTTGTATATACAATGTCAGACACTAACTGGAGATCGTTTCTTAAGGGCCTATAATGACATGAATTCTTAAGCGTTTGGTGCTGTCTAAAATGTTGGAGACCTGTGCATTATCCCACAACCAAGGGGGCAGCCACTCTTCTGGCAAAAAGCTTCTGGGAATCTGTCGGTCACCACTGAGTTCAATCAAAGAGGTTAAGTATCAAGGATGGAGGTCATTTATTCAGGAAATACCAGATTTCGTAGCAAATGGTGGAAACACATCTCGTATATAAAATGCAATTTAATTTATTCATGAATTTCTAGTTGCCAATGCATGTTCTAAAACATAAATCAATCTCATTTCAAATCCTCTTGGGGCATCAAAGGCCTAAAAAAAAAATCACGATCTTTATGCAGAAAATTACATTATGAAAATTTATTTTGTGTCTAGTTTGTTGTCCTTCCCCCGCACCTCCGATTAACACGGTTGGCTACGTACGGTGCGAAAGAAGTTCAAAATACAAATCCTATGTTCCAAGCACTGCCATGAGTAAATCACATAAATTTGACTTTATTATCGGTGTATTTTGGTAAAGGCAATTTTGTTCACAGTTGTGTTCATCTCTGTTATCAGCCACAAAGGACATGCAACGCGGACTGGAATGTTCAAGTTGACAATACTGCTCGAAAAAACCCCCCCAAAAAATATAAAATAAAGATCCCGAGTGTGATCACATTATCTATACAGACCTAATAAAAACATCTGATCAAAAATAAACCGTACAGAAATTATGTACAACTTACGTGTATTACTGTGGCAATTAACCCAATTATATACCGATTGAAAATATATTTAATATTACAAGTATTCCCATGCACTCACAAAGAGATGATAGTCATCAAGTGAGAACATCTTTAAAAATATTAAATGATTAATATGTAAAAATATACTTATCAGGGATCTATGGTGTTTGTGCTACCCGACTTAAAATAATGTTTTGGTGAACTGATTTTTTTCGAATCGCAATTTAAACTTTTTAATGATTCTCGTTTTTTCCTGTAGAGGATTAAAAAAGAAAAAGGGCACTACTACTGTTTCAACTGTCGCATGCTGGGAAATTGAAACCAAGTGGCAATTGCTGGATGCAAGTCCAGTGTGTGATCTATTACGCACCTACGATTAACACGTTTGGCTAAATACAGTGTCAACGAAGTTCAACAAATGCCATTTAATTACATCACAGCGGCATCCCCTCCACTGTACACAATGGCTACCAACTTGGCAGTTTATTTTTTACGACCCAAGCAGCATTTGCCGAAGTTGAATTTAATTGTGTTTTTCTAAAGTTCTACGGTGTTTTTTCCGTCGTAACAGGTTTCGCCATTTGTCGATTTAAAGGTTTTAAAGGTGCACGTTTCAACTGCCGACTGTGAAAATGCAAGGGAGCCTCCGTTGCCGCCCCCTCCTTGCGTCCAGACGCCGGGCTAAGAGGAGCCATCGTGGCTCTCCTTGCAATCCCACGGTATGCGCCAGCAGAGCGCCGTTCAACTGGGGGACATGGACCTGCCGCCATTCCTCACCTCCCTGTATGTGCCGTGCTTCAACAGCTGCTCGCGCAACATTGTGTTCTCCACCTGCAACTTGGACATGTCCTGCGGAGAAACACAGAGGAGCAAAGGCGGCGATGAGCGTACAGAGGAAGATGCAACCAAAAGAAATTCAAGAGCTCTCTCAAGTTGCAGACGTGTAACCACGCTGCGCTGCCACAGGTTGTGGGCTTCATGAGATGCGTAGCGAAGCGTCACGAACGGAACAAAATACTTTATGCCACTTTGGTGATATCACTGAATTAGTCAAGTCTCGATTATTACGTCACTTCTGTGGAGTTTGAGTAGACTTTGGCTCCGAATCTCTCCAAACATGTACCATACCGGTTGAAAACAATAAAAAAACACACTAAAAAGTAAACTGCATACACAGCAGCGAAACGTTCTTAGGCATTGGTGGGATGCAGCTGAATGTTCAGAGGATCAAGACTGACTGGTGGGCAACACAGACCTCCGTCATCTTTGTTAAATCCTTCTTCAGCTTGACCATGTACTGGATCTTCTGCTGCAGGTTCTGGTGGCCAGAGATCTTGCCATTTTCCACTGCCAGCTCCTCATTGTGCTTTTTCAGCTGTTGCACCTCCTGCTCGAGGTCAGAAAGTCCGACAAATTAATTAGACGGTTATTCGCTGCTTTTAATGATTAATGGTCATTCTCAACCTTGCTATACCAGCTGCCTCAGTCAAAACCACTAGTCTCTGCCCCCCCCCCCAACCCTCCTAACCCTCCCCCTCAGTTGCCAGGTTAAAAATATTCCTCTCTCATTCACGATTAGTGTGGTTAAGATGGTGGAAGTGATCAAAATATATTTTGTGAGAGCCATTTAAATAAAATAAGATTGGAAGATTGGACTCACCCCCCCCCCCGTATGGTTTGGGGCAGCGAGCGAGCCCGTTTCCCATCTTTCTATCCCCTGCTTTTCATAACCGGTTTGGCTTACGTTGACAGTGTATCTGTGCGTCACGTGATGTATCAGGCCCGCACATTGCCTAAGTAAAAAATTAAGTGGTGGGCCTCGCAAGGCTGCAGGCCAAAAAAAACAACCGTGGCTCTGTATGCGGGCCCATGGGCCCTAGAGATTTCTCCACCCAGCTGTTTAACACAGCTTCAACAAATGCCGCCGGAGAACGCTGCTCCAGGAGGCCCCACAGGATGACGTACTTGAACAAGCCTGTCCTTCTCTTCCTGCATCTGCTCCAGGCTAGAGCGGATGTCCTCCTTCTCACGAAAAAGTTGCTCTTCTGCCGCGTGCACGCGCAACAACTCCAATTGCGTATCCTCCATGAGCACCAGCTGCTCATTTAACTGATCGATCCTGTGGTAAGAATGGGAAAACATGCCACTCACTTTTAAGGAGTTAATTTCATGACAAGCAAAGGTGTGCTAAACAAACGGCAGTAGGTGGACTAAACAATAATAATGCGGCTAAACATTCAGCTCGGTTGAGCTGGTAGCTTCTGCTAGGCCGAGAGCATTGTATGTGCAGTGTGGTGGTCACATGACATGCACGCAAGGTATGAAAGGAGTTGCACCTTCCCGCTGTTTGCGAGCATCACACCTCTGTGTGTTGTTACATCTAGTGGTTTCCAGCCGACACGACACTTTCTCCCAATGCAACGGGTTTTTTCTCATCAGAAGTTCTGGATATGAATCAAAGTGTGTTTGGTGGCAGTGCTTCATGTGAAACGTGCCTCTGACACAAAGCTAAACAAGACCAGTGCACGTATCCATTTCCAACCCTGAGCCAGTGGTGGAAATTCTACATTGCTTTAAGTGGGTTACCTGATACCACAAGCTCTAGGTGAACTTTAGAGGCTTTATATTTTCAGTGTAGAATTCCGACGTCTGTACTCACTCTGCTTGCAGGTACCGTGTCCTCTCCATAACTTGATTCTGCGGAGACAGAAGGAAGCACGTCACCCCAATACCCACTCATGCCGAACTCACTTGGCCAGGATACAGGAATAGAAAAAATGTAAAACAAATAAATTGTTCTAACCGTGCCCTAAATGTAAGATGGCTCAAATTTTACACCAACGATGACAGGCGCATTGGTCCCAGAAGACTGTCCCGATCAAGCTTGGTGCTGCTCTGTTATGTAATTAGCATGAATTAAAATGACATTCTACTCCGTGCAACACAATATCACGTCGCATACATTTTTTGTTTGTCGTGCGTTGCGTGGCATGACCGGACTTCGACTGCGATCACCCATGCTCAACCCCCCCCCATGTGACATTTCTTTGTTTAGCGTCAGACACGCAAGACGCAGCACGCACCTCGAGCTGAGCGACCGTGCTCTCCTCCCTGCGCGACGCCGCTGCCTGTTGGCTCAGCAGCTTCAGAGTCGAGTTCAGTTTCTCTTCGCTGCACACACGACAACAAAAAAAATGATGCGAAGCAAACGCTTAAGAAACAAGGGCGCAAACGCCCTCGACTATGGGGGGATGGAAGTTGACAGCCTTCTCGCGAACCCACAAGCGACCGAACGTCGATCGCAGGCCTTCCGATTGGAAGAGAAACTCTTCAAGCAATCCACTGTAAAACGTGTGCCAGAATAAGCAAAATAACACAATGCACAAACTAAATACTGCTTTGAGTTTAGTTTGTTGTCCTTCCCCCGCACCTACGATTAACACGGTTGGCTACGTACGGTGCGAAAGAAGTTCAACATACATACAAGACGTGAAATTTGTTAGGAATTGAAACTGCCGCACACACACACAAACACTTGTTATTATTAAAGAAATCCCAAACAAGTAGAGTACAAGACTTGTGCTTTACCGATAACCTCTAATATATGAAGCTGGTAATTATATTAAGTAGGAGCACATATCCACTTTCAGGCAAATAAGATCCTTCTTTTAAGGTCCCTTTAAACTATTAGGTAAATTCCAGTCCAAAAGGTTGAATGAATTAAGCTTCTTCACGAGTCCCATGACTTTCCACAATGTTTCTTGTGGATTTAATGTTTTTTTGTTGGAAATTATTCTTATATTCATCACCACAGTCCTTAATAGAATTCAGAAATTGAAGCTGTTACAAAATGCCCTTTCGCGGTTAATTATAGCACAACCTCATTTGCTGTAAAGATGACATAATGGTCCGCTTTGTACCTACACATCTCCAGAATAAGGCTTTTAGAGCTCGCCATAACCGAATTACGTGTAATTCGAAGCTGTATAATCCAAATTCTTAACGCTTAATGTCATCAAGAGAAATGAGCCAAGGCCACCAACACCCCGCTGTTCACGTTCAGGATTTCAGCAGCGCCACCTCCGTGCCTCGACTGGCAGACTCCGTGCATCTACATCGGTGTTTCTCAAACTTTTCTGGCCCACGGACCACCTCAGCCGATGTAAATATTTCCACGGACTACCCAGCCCCCCCCCCACCCCTGGGTGACAAAATGCATTCACTTCTCTCTAAATACCAGTCATATAAAATTATTCATATTGCCGGAACATGATATATATTATTTTTTTACACAACTAGTTTTTTTTTAGAGGGGGAATTTACATCTCAGGGTTACGGTAGTTTAACGAACTTCATTTTTAAATTAAATATCACAAGTAAGATATTAATGTGCAAAGGAAAAAGGTATTAACATTCTAATTATTGTCCGGATCAACCTGAATTTGCATCACAGCCCCGCGGACCACCTGGAGGACCGCCGCGGACCACCGGTGGTACCGGGGGACCGCACTGAGAACCGCTGCTCAACAGGCCACAGGATTCATGCGTACTCGAACACTTCCAATCATCGGTGTAGACACCGCGATTCAGGTGTCGCGTTTTGGAACGGCTTGTCAAGAGATGGGTGCAGTGTCCGCCGAGCCAATCGCGCTTGCCTGGCATCGTATTCACGCCGCATCTCGTCGAGCTGGGAAGCGAGCAAGCGGCACTCCCCCTCCTTGAGATCCAGCGTCTCACGGAGGCTCTCCTTCTCAGCCAGCTGCTCCTGTTGTTGGTCGTCAGCATAGAACACCGCGAGTGGGTTTTCCTCCGGAAAAGCACGAGTTTCTTCATCGAATCAATGAGTTGTGTTGTTTTTTTAACTGTGCATTCCTCTGGTAGGTATGTACAGTCGATCATCGATTATCCGGCGGCTTCAGCAGGGGGGAGGGTGCGCTGGATTTTCAAAAACGTCGGATAATCACTACATCGTTATTTAAAATAACATATACTAGAAAAAATAAATATCCTACTGCAAAAGTTACTGTACCGCACTTACCACTCCAATCTCGAACTCTACATGGGGTGATGTACGAGCATGAAGCTCTTGTTTCAACACAACCGGAAACACCCGAGACCGCCGGACAATGTTGCAAGCCGGATAATTGCACCCCAGATAATCGATGATCAACTGTATGTAGAACTTTTTTCACACCATACGTAGCCAACCGTGCAATAAAGTATACCTACAAATTGATCTGCACAAATGACTTGTCCACGTGGCATTTCTCCCTTATTAGCCAGGCCTTTGCGCAGATGAGTAAATCAGCAGCGGTCTCGACAAAGTGCTATATTAATTTATTCGGAGCCCTTTGCATGGTGAAGTTGTCAAAAACAACGCCTTCAACAAACATGGCACAGGGAACCCTTCATCCAGCAGCGGATTGACAAATGGGCCGTGCATTATATATATTTATTCATAAAGACAGTTTTAGTAGAGGCTGATTGCTTTCCTGTCATTGGTATAATAAGAATGGACTTTGGCCAAACAATGGCTCATTTACTTTAAATATTCCCCCCCCCCAATTGACTCCAATTGTGCAATCAGCTTCATGTCACAAAACGATTGATCAATTCGGAAACCTCACAGAACAGTGCAAACCCGTGGGCATCAGAAGATATCTTTCAGAGCTCCCAAAAAACAAATCTTTCGAGCGGCCACTTTCGTGTGCTTGTTCGTGATGGTGGCAGCGAACGTGCCTTCCAGGTCCGCACGTTGATATACCCGCCAGCCTTAGGGCTGTCCGTAGCGAGATGTCGATCGAGATCTAGCGTAAGACCTTGAGAAGAGCGATCTCGGCAACGCCCTCGAGGTGAGATGCCTGCAGGTCTTGCACCAGCGCGGACAGCATGGCCTGGCGGCTGTGTAACTCTTCCAGCTCCGGGCTCTGCACAGGACATCCTGCCGACATGGTTTTCCTCCAGCATGGCGTCAGCTGATAATGAAATCAGAGGGTCGCGAGTCACAGGATAGTCGATGCTAGGGGCATGCGACGAAGTCACCTTTTTTCCCGCCACAACATCAATTGTCATAATCCGATTAATTGTTTATTTTATTCCTTCTTCTGTCTCGTCTGCAGTCTAGTTTGTACGACGTGGTACATTACAATTCAAATCCAAGACTATGTATCTGCATATGATACAAATCGTGTTAACGGGAAAATGTGAGCAGGCTGGACTCAATTATATATACGGTAAAAACCCTAAGGTGTGCTGCTCACACGCGGCAAAAAGGCACAACTCCCATCACGCCACGCGATTGTCACATTGTATGTACAATGTTCTCAGCCTTATCCACACCACTGGGTCAAGAACTGAACGTGTGGCCATATCGTTGTTGAGACCACCAAATAAAACTGGTGGAAAATGTGGTCATCCTAACAGGCAACAGGGAAGCAAAGATACACATAGGGTGTTGAATTGCTGACACTTGTCACGATGGGGTACGTTTCACACCTCTGATAAGCAGGGTTGGCTACATACGGTGCGAAAGAAGTTCAGCATACATACATACACAGAGGTGGTGTGTTTTTAGCCGTCATGGCGAGGCATTTCATGCCATGTTGGGGTACATTAGAAGATAAATATAAAGCAGCGCGTCACCTGCGAATCTGAAGCCGGAGGGACCGGTGAGCTTTGATCAGAAGGGTGATAGACTGATTGGAGTTTCTCCTCCAGCTCTGCCTGCAGTCGTGCCAGCTCTGCTTCCTTGTGCAAGAGCTGTTCAAAAATGCAATACGTATATCACAGAAACGCAACTCGTCATTAATATATCAGACTTAATCGGAGAACAATAACATGCAACGCGATGCAATTTACAGCGGAAAAGCATCCAATTTCACCTGCTCCATTGAAAGTAGCGAAATGTTAACCGGTGCCATGGTGGCGAGATGTTAACTACCTTGCCTGGTACACAGGAGGTCGTGGATTCGATCCCGAACATGACGCCTGTATATTTGGAGTTTGTATGGTCCCCCCCATGGTCGCGTGGATTGTTCTCCGGGTCCTCGGGTTTTTCCCTCCACATTTATAATCAACGTGCGTTTAGAGTATTTGCCTGCTTTAAACGTCCAAATGATAAGCCACTTCTTTGAGCTATCATTTGTGGCCAGGTCACTTGTGAAAGAGCATGATATAGCTCAGTGTGCCTTACCTGGTAAAATAAAAAATAGTTTTGCTTAGAGTTTAGTTGATAGTGGTTCTTGACCTAGCTAGGCACCCAGACCTATCAACCCTCAGACATTTTTTGTGTATTACCACGCACTACTAACATATTTTACAAAATTAACATTACTCTGAAAGTGCTGTAAAAATGTGAATTTAAAAGCCATAAAAGTAATTCACTTTATATTTTCTTGATAATATATATAGTTGTGCAACGGGCAGACACTACCAAAAGATGGTAATATCTGCTAACACAGTTCCACGGACCTCTTCCCCACAGGCTTGCGGAGGCATTAATCAGTAGGCCGCGGCGCACAGGTTGGGGACCCCGCTGTCCTACAACATAGTCTGACACATTGCATGTTTGTATGTTGAACTTCTTTCGCACCGTACGTAACAAACCGTGCAAATCAGTGGCACGGGGAAGAACAACAAACTAAACGTAAAAATCAGTTCTAAAGAAATTCGTTTTCAATCTAGAGGATTTAAAAGTGCATAGCTCCACTGGCTTCCAGACGGCCGCAGAAGCGCACCTGAAAGCGCGCAATACGGTGTTCAATGGCTGGCCAAAAGCTGCTGCGAGAATGACCAAAGTTCACATTAATGATACTTAATTTGGAGCTTTCGTGACTGCAGGAATTACTCTTTGGTTCTTTCGGTAAAGTCACGTATAAAGAGAAAATAATAAAATAAATACTAGCATACAACGTTTCTATTGCAACACAAGCAATCATCATTAGGTATAAAATAGAAACACAAATATAGTATACTTCACATTAATGATTGTTTGTGCTGATGAAGGTTAGGGACGAAAGGTAAAGATGAGCATTCACAGTCGGACAAAAATGAAGTGGGTGGATAATTTCAGGCATTAGAGCAGCAAACTCCCCATTGGATGAAGGTTGATTGGGGGCATGGAGGGGGTGTGGCACAAAACGAGAGGCGAGAGGTTGGTCAGAGCAAGCGCATGGAGGATCTTGATGATCAAAGAGTCATACTGCAATCACATTAATGTGATATGAATGCATGTTGTTAATACGTTTCTATAAATATTAAGAAGCACCTGCGAGTGTTAAACTGGAGCAAGGATCAAACACTTAGCCAAGTCATAGCCAGAGCAAACTAAATCAGCGGGGAAACACAGTACACTTGTGTAATGACAGTAGAGTCAACCTACAGTGCGAATGGACTAGTGGCCACGGGAAGTAATGACAGGGGAAGTCAGCTTGCAGTACGAGTGGACTGGTGGCTGCGGGAATAATCGAGAATAGGAGCGTGGCCAGGTGATGGAAGAGGACGGTAGAGTCTGCTGGTAGAGCGAGCGTCTCGAGCCAGTGAAAAGATTCGGGAATGGGGGCGTGGCCTCGGACCGTATACATAAGGGGGAGATGCACGGGAGACTCGGTTGCTGTTGCAGTGGGGTCTCCGCCTGTTCGAGTGCGAGCACGTGGCTCCTTAAATAAAGAAACCATCTCAAGACAGGTCCGTCGACGTCGTCTTTACACTTGTACGTATGTTGAGCTTCTTTCGTACCATATGGAGTTAACCGTGCTACGCAGAGGTGCGGGGGAAGGAGATACATTAATGTGCAAGAAGTGATACCCTAGTAATCCAGCGCTTTTGAAGAAAGGCTTGGTCAAAGCATAGATTTTGTGAAACTCAACAAACCATGGCCGTGAGGTGGCCAGAAGAGGGCAGTATACTAAAATGAGTTCATAAACCAGTCGTTTAGCACTTTTTGACCATCATCTCTCAAATGTGTGGATTTCTCTTCATCTAGCCCAGTTTTCTCCAACACACACAATACATCCCACCTTAACGTGCATTTGGCCAAACATCCAAATAGGAGGATCCCGCCTGCGTCTCTAAACTCAGTAAAGTAACATTAATATTATTGATACACTGCGCTATTAAGAATATAGACTCTCCACCAAGCAGTGATCGATAAATTTCTTGAGTAAACTCCCGACGGGGATTTGAACCCACAACCTTCCGACTGCAAGTGGAGCGCTCATCTTGCCAGTCGTCCGGTCGATTTTGGCTTTCACCCCGAGTACGTCTCAATCACATGCATGCATATACCTGTGCCTGCAAGTTCTCCACGTTTTTGCGCGCATCGTCCGCCTCCTGCTGCATGGAGCCGAGCAGACAGGATTGCGTCTCAAAGTTCGCCGTCAGACTCCTCATCTCGTTCTTCACGGATTCCTGGTCGTCCCTCAGCATCTCCAACTACGTGGATACAAACCAATCCAAAATACGACAGCCACGATTCACCACTTAGCGACGACGTCATCGCCACACAACGCTTGCATTAGACGAGATATACACTGAGGCCATATTAAGCGTCGAAGACTAGCTGAGAGGAGTTCACAGGACAGACCCAGGTGTTTGGGATTAACTGACACGACTGGCAGATGTTGCCACCTGTGAGCTGCCAGTAGTTGGCATCCACACAAAAACAAAGATCCCCCATATATCCTTCAACAGACTGTTGGGGCAAGTGCCGTGAGCGAGAACCTATGAGGGCTGGCACACACGGAGGTGGGTGGCCAACACCATGCTTGGCTGCATTTGTCTCCCCAGGGCTGATATTTACACTACACTCGGTATTCATTTAAGGGGAAGCCCAAGACCGGTTTAAAGTTCGCCACTGTTATTGGCAGTGATCGGGAATTGAACTTGGGTCGCCGGGTACAGAGCGCAGTGCCACCGTTCTCCCCTGTGCGCATGGCATCCACAAAGATCCCCCCTATAGCCTGTAATAGACTTTTGGGACAAGTGCTGTTAGCGAGCACCTATAAAGGCCGGATCGGCACACGAGGGGGTGAGTGGCCAACACCACACCGAGCCGCCTTTGTCACCCCCCCGTTGGCGATGTTTACACACGGCACCAGGTACTCATTTGAGGCTGAGTCAACCTAGGAGAGGCCCAGGACTGGTTCAGATTATCGTCACTGGTGTTGGCCGTGAGCGGGAATCGAACTCGGGTGGCCGGATTTGTAGCGCAGTGCGCTAACCACTACACCACCGCTCCCCACCACACAGGCCCACAAACAAATTCAAACGGTGCAAAATGCGAACAAAACCACTGCACAGACATGCAGAAGATGTTCTTATCCAAATGATAAGCCACTTTGTTGCGGTATCATTTGTGGCCATGTCGCTTTTGAACAATACGTTAATACCTCAATGGGCTTTGTCTGGTAGGATGGGAATGGTTTAGTTGTATTTGTATGTGTTTGGGTGATATGTTTACTTTTCTTGTACTTTGCACTCCTATCGTGTTTTTGTACCGTTTGTTGTTGCGTCGACTGGACATCTGTGAAAGAGCTTCATAGCTCATCGGATTCCTCCAGGATAAATAAATATTCTGATTGTGTACTGTATTATTACGAACCGTTACTTCATAGGCAGTACTCTTCATCTCCATGCATCCATTTAGCTCAAGCAGGGACTGTTTTAGCTTGGCCTCGATCTCCACACTTTGAACATGGGAAGTCTCCACGCGCAACAGCGTCGCCTGCACAAAATGCAACAAACGTCACAACGAGCGTGAACACAAGGCCCCCCCACCAACCACAGCACAGCAATAACTTGCCACGACAAAATAATGACACAATGAAACACGCCCTAACAAATCAACACAATGTGACCAGTTACTAAACTAAACTATTTTTTTAATTTACCAGGTAAGTCCCACTGAGCAATGTGGCTTTTTCAGACGTGACTGTCTATCACAAATGATAGCTCAACAAAGTGGCTTGTGGAAATTTAAAGCATTAAAATAATCTAAACACGTTTATAAACGTGGAGAAAAAACTCAGAGAAAAATCCACACTACCACGGAGAGAACATGCAATTCCAAATATACAGGCGTCAGGCTTGAGATGGAACCCACAACCTCCTGTGTAACAGACGAGGTAGTTAACAACTCACCACCATGGGTATAAAGTAGGTCAGCTGGTGTGATTATGAATGGAAATGCCTCCAAGAATCAACATTTTTGAAGATGTTAAATGATGTTCAAGGCAAGGCCTTGCAAAAGCATTCAACTACAAGGCAGCCTCAAAAGATAAGAACACGGGGACGAGTGGGGGCAGACATTCCTAGGCGCGCAGTGCAGGCGTGTGCAGTGGCGGAACACGTGCCTTCAGCTCACACAGCTCGTTCTCCAGCTCGGCGACTCGCTGCGCATGCCCATTTGAGGCGCTCCTCTCTTCCTGCACACGAATGATCAGCTGGTCCGTCGACTCCTACAGGTCACACCGCGGTAAAAGGGACATTTGCACCATGTTGTGCCCGCGGTCGGGTCGTTTTTGTTCCGGCAACGAGCTGCGTGTTCGGCATTTCTTCTGCGAAGCTTTCGCCACGTACTGCCGCGCGCACCTTCAGGGGTTCTAACCGAACTCCTGAACGAGCCCACAACCTGGAGGATAGTATAAACCAAAGCGCGTCAACCACTGTGGAGTGAGTGTTGAAGACGTCAAGTTCGTGGGGCCATTGCACGGGCTTTGCAAACCTGGTAGGCTTTGTTGCTGCGCAGGAGGTCCTCCACTTGTGCTGTACTCGCTCTCAGAGTTTCTTCTGCTTTGTGGAGTTCCAATTTCTGTGAAGGAGAGAGAATCCATGGTATATCTACAGCTGTAGCCTTCAACAGCAGGTGGGTAAGTGACCAGAGGAGGTAGGGTTTATTAAAATAATTATCCGCCTGCAGCCATCCGTAGCCAGCAGTAAAGAAACAAGGATGTAATTTTGATTTAAAGCTTTCGTGACTGCAGGAATTCATATTCTTGGTTCTTTCGGTAAAGTCACGTATATAATTCTGCCTTATGTTCACGAACACGGTCCGAGACATGTCGCTTAGTTTCCCCAATGTAACTACTGCCGCAGACACAGCTTCTTTTGTAGACGCCGGGGTATTGCATGTCAGGGATCACATCCTTCACAGATGGGATCAGATGACGAACTTATATACTGTGTTAAATCGAACCTGGATCTTGTTAGCTCATGATTTTGCCTTATATTTTTATTATTTTATTGTTTCCCTTCTACGTGACTTCACCGAAAGAACCAAGAATAAGGATGTAATTATTCACCAATTTCACGAACTGTCCAAACTCGGGGATTAGAGATGGTCAGGTGCTGTGAAGAGGTATAATGTTGTGTCAGCGCACGGAGCAAGCACCAGAGTCCTAGCCTCCCATCTTGGTTTCAGCCATTTATGATGGTGTTTTAAAACAGAATAAGTTGATGGTTTGATTTATCCTGGTCACCAATGATCATAAATCAACAGATATGAATCGGACCCAATTGATTCTCAGATAAATGCATTGCTGATTAATGAATTTTAATCGAGAAATCGATGAATCGTTATACCCCATGTCGCGAAACTTACCCCGCACCTACATAAATACGTGCTGCTGCGATGCTCATTAAAGAACATTTCAAATACCAAGGGGTGACAGACGGTGAGTAATCCAAGGCAGTGGTATCAACACGGATGTGTGTGTGTGCTAGTCAGTGTTGTGCACGTGCTGGACAAAGTAAGCGCATCACAAGAATATAAAACACACGTGCTTGACGCGTCGTTACACTGACCTGCTGCTCCATCTGAGACAGCAGTTCGGAGTGCTGCTGCTTTAGAAGGAAGTTGTCGTCAATAACTTTGAGGAGCTCCCTGTAAAAAAAAACATATTCGTTCAAGCGAGCACATTCTCAAATACCGGCACTTTCAAACACGGGCCGCCAACCTTAAGGGGTGTTCGTTTTCTGCCAAATGCAAATGTACATACAAGCCACCATTGGCGCACCATTAACCTTGGTAAAACCAAAGCAGTGTATGATGACTATTGCGTAAAGAAGACTTAAAATTTAACACGTTGGTTTCTGCAGGGAAACTAATGTTAAACACGTGAACAGTAATTTTGCTTTTAATTTTTTTTCCATCTACGTGAATTTACCTAAAGAACCAAGAAGAGTAATTCTACTTATAATTGATTTGAAAATAACTGATAAAAGGATGTACATGTTAGTAAAGTTTATTTTTATTCAAGGTCATTACGGAGATGGAAGTAAAATAAATTGTCTGCAAGTGTAGTGACAAGAAGGGAGGGGCTGCTGGGGGCTCTGTGACCCTGGGCGGGCCAGGCGCTTGGGCCCCTTGGCGCCAGGGCTGGGTTCCCAGGCGGGTCAGACGCTTAAGCCTCTTGGCGCCAGGCGTTGGGTTCCCGGGCGGCCCAGGCGCTTAAGCCGCTTGGCGCCACCAACGGGGGGGGGCTGTGTGTGCTCTGTGGGATATCTGGGGGCGCACACGGCCCCACCCCTCGTTGGGGACTAGGCATAAAAGGGGAGCTCCCTGGACGATCAGGGCCAGTTGTAGCTCAAGACCCAAGACCCAAGACCAGCCATCAGAGGACCCTGGGATGTTGTGAGAGCCAGTGGTGGGACTCTGGAACTCCCGACTCTACGACCTTGTGAGGGCGAGTTCCAGAGCGTAGCCAGAGTAGAGTATCTAGGCTGTGTACCTAGGCTGTGTACCTAGGCGGTAACAGAGTATCTGGACTGTTGGAGAGTTGGAGTGCTGTTGGATTGTAATAAAGAAGTTACCTCTACAAGTGTCTCCGGAACCCGTTACACAAGCATACAGATGCACGTGGGGTGAAATACATGTTCAGTATTCTGAACAGACATAGCATAAACTTGCGAAAGAGAAGGACATTACTTCTGGGTGCTCTCCTTGTCCTCAAGTTGAAGGGAAAGGCTTTTACTCTTTTCTGCTTGACATTCCAACGTCTTCATGAGTTTCTGTGGGAAGAGGCACGGCGTCAGAAAGCAACAAGTGATTTACGTCACTTGGAACGGGCGATATATACATCATAAATAGAAAAGAACATATTTCTCGACCCAAACAAAGCTATAATGCGGAGCGTTCATCGCTACTGAAGCCTCCCAAGCCAGAAGTGGAAATTCCACGCAATTCATCCAGGGATCTCAGTGCGCCATCGCTACAAGCCCACGCACACGCGCGGTTATTCTAGGACCCCAGCAGCCTTCCCAATTGGGATTTAAGTTTCCAACCTTCCAATTGCCAATCAAGCACCTTAAAAACAAATTACGAGAATGTGGCAACATAGGTTTCTTAGGGAAACACCAGACGTAATCCATCGTTACACACGCAAATGGATGCATCATCGCAAGCGCAAACGATGGATCTGAATTAATGAATCGTTACGAGGCCCACACGCGCACTCGTGTGGTGTGCGCGCGATTCTCACGGCGGCGTCGGAGTCTAGTTGGATCGTGCGCTCCCGCTCCTGGCGCAGGCTATCGCGCAACTCGGCGATCGAGTACTCGTTGAAGCGCAGCTCCTCCTGCATCGTCTCCAAGCTGTCCTGAAGCGCGATCTTCTCCTCCTGTGCGCTCTGTTGCTCGCGCCTGAAGGCAGCAGCCGTGCACACAAAGCACAGAAGAGTGGTCGCTCTCAACCTGTGTGGGTCGCGTCAAAGCCTTACAGTGGGGGCGCGAGCCGCAGCATGGATACCGTGCAAGGGAAATTTTTGAAAGTGTACAAGGAGCGTCTGTCGTCTCTCCATGATGCGATGAAACTAAACAACACAACAATATTTATATTTTACCAGGTAAGGCCCACTGAGTTATATAGCTCTTTTTCAGAAGCGACCTGGCCACAAATGATAGTTCAATGAAGTGGCTTATGAAATGGAAATTTCTAGCAGCCAAATACTCTGAACGCATGTTTCTAATTTTAGAGGGAAAACCCGCGACCACGGGCAGAATACGCAAACTCGAAATATACAGGCGTCAGGGTTGGGATCAAACCCACGACCTCTTGTATACCAGCCAAGGCAGATAAAACATGTCGCCACCAGCGTGCTCATACACATGAAACAAATGCCTGATTAACACTGCGTTGCCTACAGGCATGGACATGTGATATGTGTGTATTGTGGTCTTAGATGACACGGTCGTCATCTGGCCACATGGCCTACCAGCTCTGGGCCAATTCCTCAACCACATCAATTCCATACACCCAGCCATCAAATTCACCATTCTTGGATGTTTTAATCGAAAAGGGACCAGATGGCTCAATGGGACACTGTCTACAGGAAAGCCACCCATACGGATGCCTATCTAAAACCTGACTCCCACCACTATCAATCCCAGAAGAATTCCCTCATCAAAACTCTACACCATAGAGCTCGATGTATTTCCGACCATCCCCACCTAGCCAGTGAACTGGAACACGTACACCAAGCCCTCAAGATGAATGGATATTTAGACTACACAATCCATAAAGCTATCACCCCAACTGTTGGGAAAGAACCATCTGAGGACCCAATCAAAACCATCACACAGCAGGGGTCACCAAAAAGATTTCCAAAATCATGAGCAAACACAAGATCTAGGTTCGATTTAACACAGTACATAATATTCGTGATCGGATCCCATCTGTGAAGGATGTGATCCCTGACATGCAATACCCCGGCGTCTACAAACAAAGCTGTCTGCGGCAGTAGTTACATTGGGGAAACTACGCGACATGTCTTGAACCGTGTTCGTGAACATAAGGTAGATCTGAAACACGGTAGGACCAAGACCTCAGCTGTGGCTGATCATTATTTTAATGTGGTGGGGCTCACACGAATAGGATTTCTCTAAAACGAAGGTACTCTGCAAACCCACTGGCTATCAGCAAAGATTCGTTCATAAAGCCATCCACAATTTCAACCGAGAAGATGGGTACAAACTGAGCAATCATTGGAAGGCCGTTATTAACCAGTCATAACTGGCTTTGATGTTTCCATCCTACCTTCTGATGTTGCCAGTTGTTTTCGAACAGGTTAAATGTCTCACTTACACAGCCGCCGTTGCTCGTGTCCTCGATGTGACGGCGGCGCTGCGATCTTACATTTACACGCAAACTTCTCACTTTAACATCACGAGCCCCGCCCACTTCGTTTATGACCCTTGGGCTACACCCATTTAAAACTTATAAAACAGCCTGCCTCAGCAGCTTTCCCCCTCTTTTTTTCTCCTGATGACGATTGCTTGTGTTGCAATCGAAACGTCGTGATATTTTTTGAAAAGTAATTTTCGTTCACTTCATGAATTTTATTATTATTTTATTATTAGGATTTCTCTCTACGTGACTTTACCGAAAGACCCAAAGAATGTGAATTCCTGCAGTCACGAAACCTCGAAGTCACGATCTACTGTATCACTTGTATTTCTGGGTTTCCTTTTAATTAAGACGAGGATGATGATGTTGCTCCGGGACTTACCTCGCCACGTCCGTCTGCAGCTGCAGGTCGAGCAGCTGGTTGGCGAGCCGCGCCGCCTCGCCGTCACGCCAGCGCCGAATCTCAGCCACCTCCTTGCGCGCCTCTGCCAGGTCACGATCGGCTGACTTGAGCACCACACGCAGGTCGTGCACCTCGCTCTGCAGCACTGCATGTGCCCCACGCAGGCAGGCAGGCAGGCAGGCAGGGGAGGATAGGACGCAGACAAAATCCGATCAGTCAGTTGGCTTGCTGCTGACAATCTCTAACCGGCCTGATGGATCAGTGGTCGAGCAAGCAGGCTCGCAATCGAAAAGCCTGCGAGTTCAAATCCTAGTTGGGTGTTGCCTCGGCCCATCATTCTGTTGGGGTCGATAAAAATCGTACCACTTTGTGGGAAAGGCAACAGTGGTTGTACTATGGATAGACTAACCTCCGCTATAAGAACGTGGAATAAATTGTAAACAGGAGAAGAGCTAATTTGAGCAGGAAATCATGTGACATTTCTGATACAAGCGAGTGTGAGTGACTGAACATGATTTAATGAATGTAAGCTGCTTTGCGAGTGTTGTTCGTGCAGAGATTTTTGTGCGTTTAGTTTGTTGTCCTTCCCTCGCACCGCCGATTAGCATGGTTGGCATGGTTGGCTTCGTACGGTGCCAAAGAAGTCAACATATATACATCCTCCACCCTCATCCAGGCGCCATCTCCGAAGCAAGAAGATTTACCGCTGTTGGTGCTCTCGGTCTCCTGCATCTTCCTCTCCATGAGCGCGACAGACTCGGAGAAGGATTTCTCCCGTTGGGCCCAGCTATTCCGCTCATTCAAAAGCAGCTACACGGTACAAGGCACACATAGTGCAAGAATTAGGAGCAAGCGGTCACAGGGTGTCGGGTAGCATCTCCTTGTGTCGCACAAAGACCCGGTGCATTGTGTAACACATCGTAATATTGTGTTGTTGTTGTGTCGTGCGACAGTCCCCTAAGTTTCCATCCATATTTTGGTTTGTTAAATTCGCTTTTCAGATCGCATAGACAAACGCCACCGTATTTATCCCAGGAAAGCATGGGGGAAGAAACTCCGGTTCTCAAGGAAACACCCTACCACAAGAAGGGACGAAACTTCAGGGTCCACTCTGAGGGGATCACAGACTGTGATGCTGTCATTTCACAGCTCCATGGGTTTTGAGAGTTAAATATTAAGGAGGCAAATTCCCCAAATTGTTGTTGTTGTTAGTGGCGTGCGATGTCGTGTTGCTTGACGCTGTGTCGCCCCCCCCCTTGCCTGCTCGTGCTGCGCCCGCTGTAAATCCGCCTTGTCCAGATTCTGCTGAAGCCCCAGGACTCGCGTCTCCTCCTCGATCAGCTGCTGCTGAAGCCGAGTCGACTGTTCCTGTGCGCATAAACATATTATTAAGGTGTGTTTTTTTTTTTTACCATTCGCACAATGATACCAATTATATTACGGTGAAATTCAGAAAATCCGCACTCTCCTTATTCACAAATGCAAAAATTTGCAATGCGCCCAGTGTACAACCCAAAATTCTAAAAAGCCACTATTTTATTCCAAACGAGTGAAACTGCACATGAAAAACTATGAAAAATCACAAAATCCCTTTGCAAATTGTAGTTGTTCATATAGCAGCATGTCACTGATTAAACGATTTAAAAATGGTATCCACAACATCGACGCGGATTTCCCCAACATCAACATTTTTCTTATTAGCAACGATTTAGGTGACATCGAGGCATTGCTCTCAAAACATCTCCAATAAGACACACGGTTCACATGCACGTTTGTGTATCTGCATGCCAGTGTGCCAATACGAACCCCCCCCCCCCCCCCCGATCAGCACAGCTGGCTACGTACGGTGTGAAAGAAATTCAACATACACACACATACACGTACCTGCATTGTGCGCAGCTCATCCGCGATCGCCTCATACGCCTGCGTCGACACCTGCTCGGGCTCAACCTCGTTGAAGATGAAGTCATCCGTCACTTCGGCTCTCTGCATCAGTGCTGGGCTCCCGTCCACGCTGGTGCGCGACACGTTGTCCAGCCGCTGCGTTAGCGCCATTCGCACCGGTGTCGTCAGGTTCTGTGCGAGGTCACCGATAACCCACGTGCTTCGCTTAGAATCCGGGAAAAAAACTTGACAGCGGTGTTCTGTTTGGTAGTTCTGAGAAACACCTGAAGAGTGAGTATATCATGTTTAGGGGTGATGACACGGCTAAGCGGTAGGGTATTGTGGCTGCTTGCTGAAGAGGTACGCAGCTTGAGGCCAGTGGCTGCCCTGTTTAACAATGCGAGTTAATTAGCCATAAAGTACGTGAGAGCTTCACGGTGGACCTTAAAGATCCCATCACGTTAGTAAAAAAAGGTTGTCCACGTATGACCTTTATGAATCATTGAATCAAAATCAGAATATTTATTTATACCGGAGGAATCCGATAAGATTTCAAGCTTTTTTTTCCCACAGTAGGGGCGGGTCAGAACGTTACAACAACAAACAATATTCAAAAATGATAGCAGTGTAAAGTGCAGGAAAGATAAGCGAATCACAAAAAATTTGACAAATAAAACAAAACTATATTTTTTTACCAGGTACAGCTCACTGAGCTGTTGGCTTCTTTTTCAGAAGCGACCTGGCCACACATGAGAACTCAACGAAGTGGCTTATCATGTGTAAATTTATAGCAGCCAAATAATTTTAATAATCTAAATGCATGTTTCTAAATGGGGTGGGAAAAACTGAAGGACCCAGATAAAAAAATCGACACGACCACAGAGAGAGGCATGCACACTCCAAATATACAGGTGTCAGGGTTGGGATCGAACCCCAGATCTCCTGCAAACCAGGCGAGGAAGATAACATCAAACAAATAAAGTATACAAGTTCAAATTGCTAGCACAAGCTTGGGAAAGGCAGAAAAACAACAGCGAAAACAGTCCTAGACCACACCAAGACAACACACAGTTCCTCAATAAAATTGTACATTAAAAGTGAACTATCCCCCCCCTGCCTTCCCCTAAAAAAAGGAATCTAACACACGTACCACACAACGCTATCGTCCTACATGTCCGCGTTGGTTGTCTATCCGAGCCGCAATGTACTACTCACCTGCCGCGGAAGTTGTACACCGACAACCCACGTGTGGTTGTACACCGACAAACCCCTCTCGCCCCCCCCCCCCCCCATGGTTGGAACAATACAAATAATTAACAAAAAAGTGAACTATTGATACATGGGTAAGGATCAAAGTTACAAATCACATTTGCAAATGTGGCAAGTATGCAGCGCTAATCGTCCACTTCAGTTGTGATATCATCTTCCCAGGGACACTCTCCAATAGAAGGTGGAGCACTGCAAGTTACAAATGGTAATGTCTGTGTCGCATGACACGGCGCAAATATAATAAATGAGATGTAATTGGGAGATAAATGAAAACAAAGAGAAGGGCACAAAGATAAGGTACCTTAATGGCCTCTGCATGGACCCTGTTGAGGAGGGTGACCTCCTGCAGCTTGCTGGTCTGCGTGGCCTTAATGAATGTCTCCAGCTGCTGGTTCTGCTTGCGTAGAGACTGCAGTTCAACCTCCATCTCTCCCTGCTTCTTCCTAATGGACGATACACAAACACCTTTGTGCTTGGGTACACAAAAAAAATGTTTAGCCCGCATTAACTCGAATAGTTCTCACCGAGATCATGAGTAGGCCAAGTATTCCGGTAATATCGACTGCCTTTCACCTGCTTCAAAACGATTTAAAAGTTAGAATTTAACCTCTAGATGAACACTCTTCCATTGCTTTTTCTTGCCAGAAGCACCATAATTATTTATGGGGCGTTTTACACTCATATTTCTAAATCCTTCTTACTTTTTAAAAAGCGTATCACCTAACGCGATCACGCAAAATTGCAGGCTGGCAGACGGACGCTGAGCACGTGGTGGAGGGATATTCGTGTGTACGCGCTATGCGCCTACAATATGGTGTTTACATCACAAAGGTCCGTTTAGACCACGTGCGTTTCTTGTTTAAAAATTGTGCAACAAATCTTTGCGGAATTTTTTTAAAGAACGTATAGATGAAACAATATACTATTACAAAATATGTTCCCTAATTAATCGGCTACATGTAAGCAGAACAGGACATGATGTCGCAACTTATAGCAGGTGATTCCTGTAAAGAATAGTACTGTATCTTTAGATTACCGTTGCAATACCTCTTCCTTTTTCTAGACATTATGGGCCAGGTTCACATCTCCTATGCAATAAAAGGATCATCAAATATGCTGATATATTACCGACTGCTAGAAATGGATTACGAGCACATTTTTAAAACATCTAAAACCAGAAGGAAAGGAACATTTGGCAAGACGCAAATCAAGACTCGCCCACTGTTTCAACTGCCGCAAAGGAAAATAAAGTCGAACCGACGACCTCTGGATTTAGACTTCAGTGTGCTAGCCAATACACCACGGCAGCTCCATAAGCAAAAGGGGTATGAGTGGGGGGGCGGGGGGGGAGGAAAAGCAGCACCGACCGGCTGAGCTCCTTGTTCTCTTCCAGTTCCTGCCGGGCGGAGGCCACATCGTTCTGCATCTTCTGCAGCTCCACCTTCATGCGCTCCATGCCAGCGGAGGTGACGGTATCCGTGCAGACGGACGTCGGCTGCAGATTATCCGCAGGCCCTGCAACCACCGAAGCAGTTAGGAAAAACGCGACATTTTTTGTGCTTAAAAAAAAAAACTCTTGTGCATGGTTTAATCCTCGACAACGGACAGAAATTTGAAATCGAACTCAAACAAATGCGCAAACCTCACGCGTGCCAAACTGCGGGGTGAAACGCAGCAGCGGTTACCGGCACTCTCGCGCTGTGCCATCGCGTCGGCGAAGGCGCGGTCGAGCTGCAGGGCAATTCGCTCAGACAGCTCCTGGCCTGCGCGCACCGCCGCCAGCTCCCGCAGCTGCTTCAGCTCGGCTCGCAGGTTGTGGTTTTCCTGAGCAAACTTGGAGACCTCCGGGTGGTGCTCGACCTGCGAGACGGACGTTGAAATAGGGGAGGTTTCCATCACCGCTGAAGTTAAGGCCGTTGTTACCAATGACAGTCATCGTTGTATAGTGTTAGAACCAAAACAAAGTTTGTTAATGCGTGGTCCGAGAATATTTTAACAACATCGTCATCTAAACTGGTCCTGATTTGTTGGTTCACCCGGCAACGCCATTCCCTCAACTGTGCCGCCCCTCTCATGAACTGCCCCCATACCCTCTCACCATTTCCTTGAACAGTGCCAGCTCTTGCTTGATGTTGGCGATGTTCTCATCCCGACACTTGATGCAGCCCTCTGCCTCGACGCCGCTCCCTTTGGCCGTACGCTCTAGCTGGGCGATGAGGGACTCGCGGAACTTAATGATCATCCTGTTGGACTGCAGGCGGCGTTCCTTCCTTTCGCAGAGATCCTCCAGGTGCTTAATTTTTCCCTGAAGAGCCTGGGTTCACAAAGGAGAAATGGGAAAGCATCCTGGTTAAAATAAAAAATTGACAGCAATAATCAATCAATTGCCATGATTACGAATGATTAAATTAAATAATATTTTTTCCTGATCTTTGCAGTTTTTTTCTTCCGTCTAGTTTGTTCAGTTTTGTCTGCTCTGTTAATCGTTCATTTAAATGTAACATTAGTTTATGAGTTGCATAATAGTCAAATAATCGATTCTCAAATGCACACATCCAAACATCTATTCTAATCCTAATAATTAGTTTTAATTGACGAATCAATATGTAATTAAATGCATATTAACCTATGAAGACCGATGGTTAACAGTGTGTGTGGGTGTACACATGGTTGGCTTGAATGGTATTTTAGGTCTTCCATTAATCCTATGCTGTCAGCTTTGTGTATTAAAATTCCTCGAAGTGAAAAGCAATTTTCCATCAAATAATAATAACCTCTATTTTATAAAGCGCATTTCATATTCAAGTATCTCAAAGTGCTTTACATAAAATGTAAACTACATGTACAAATATAGATAAAATCAAAGCAAAATAACAAGGCTTATAATAGCAATATGAATGAAAACTCTCAAAATTCCAATAAAAGGAAGAATTATGATAAAGCAAATCATAATAAGTGTAATTAATATACATTATCTTGAATTACAATTCAAGGAATCATCATTTCTTCCCAATGGGGTGTAGTAGTCCTGCGCATTTCTTGCACTCACCTTCATATCGGTCTCACTGCTCTGTCGGAACTGCATGGCCTCCAGGAAGTGCTGCCTCCAACTGTCACGCGGTAGCTCGAAGCCCACGGGCGCTGGTGTTGGATTGTACGATGGCGCTGCAATGGTCAATAAAAGACAAAGATCCCCCGTAAAGCCTAAGCAGGACTTTTTGGGCAAGTGCCGTTCGCCAGCAACCTATGAAGGATGGCACACGGCACACGAGGGGGTGGATGGCCAGCACCATGCCTGGCCGCCTTTGTCTCCCCAGTGATTGTTTACACACCGCACCAGGTACTCATTTGAGGCCGAGTCGACCTAGGGGTGGCCCAGGACGGGTTGAGATCATCGTTATTGGTGATCGAATTCGCAGGCTTGGTAGCGCAGCGCGCTAACCGCCACACTATCGCTCCCCTCAATGGTCAATACACACACACACAATCCATGAGGTTATCCGAGCACACTGGGGCACAAATGACAAGGATCATTACTTGGCTATTTTGTAGGGATGTAACACATAATTCCCTCCCACAATTGTCACAATTTCGGGGTAGACTATGAATTCATGAATACATAATTTATTTCACCCTTGTGGTGTAAGTGCAAGTATCTATGGCACCTACTGGACAGTGATGGACTCGCAGTATTAGAATTTTGAAACAATTTCATTGTTCCAAGCAAACTTCCATGAATTTGTCAGCATCAAAATTAATGTAAATTAAGTGGTACACCTGCACAGTAAAACCTTGGATTGCGTGTAACTTGGTCTGCGAGTGTTTTGCAAGACGATCAAAATTTTTTAAATAATATTTTATTTGGTAAACGAGCGAGGTCTTGCAATACGAGTAGCACGTGTACACGCTTTGTCTGCCGAGCGTCACGTGATCACAACTGATATAAGAGTGCTTTGGCTTACAAACATGTTTCCGGAACGAATTATGCTCTCAATCCAAGATTTTACTGTATCAGCTTGGCTCTCTGAGCTTCAGACATTTCCACTGAATTCCACTGGGCATCGTTATTCATGGGGTGTAAACAGGACCAGTCCTGAACATTGGTTGATTCGGATGCATGAGGTGTCTGTACTTAAACATCGAGTGTATCCCCTCGCAGGGGCCGCTGTTCACAGGAAAGTACTCCCCTTGTGTGGACCCATTGATGGCTTAATAATTTTACCCGGTCGTGTCATTGCTGCCCATCACTCTCTCTCTTCTCAGTCTCCTTTGCTTCCATTTCTTACTTTGGATTAAACATTTGATTTCTAGATCAGTGGTCTATAATCTGCGGCTTCGGAGCCGCATGCGGTTCTTTAAGGACCGCTTCGTGACGTTATTTATTAAGGACCACCATCTCATTTCACAAGCATTGCAGCTCTTGAAATATTATTCATTTTGACCAATTTCAATATAAATGTCTATTGTTATTTTGGTCTAGATCGATGCTCCTATATCGGTCACATTGACCCTTTGTAGGTAGGTTATGGTTTTACATGCTGTTGAAAATATCAATACAATTTTAACAAAACAGGAGCAGTTCCCGCGAGGTTTACCGCTGGACAAGCCCTCCTGGTGGAGCGAGAGCTGCTCTCGCAGGCGCTTGATCTCAGCCTGCAGCTGAGAAAGGTCCCCCCGCGTGTCCTCGTTCACCACCGCCTGCGCGCGCACACACGCACCATAAAGCCTTCTACTTCCCCATCGTAATGTTCACAAGCACACAGTCCGCTCTCCTAAAACGCGGAAAGTAGTTGTGTTCCTGAAGAACACCACGTTTTGAAAAAATCGTGTTATAATAAATATCAGGGTAAATCACAGTCCGCGAGAACATGTGAGATGCGTATGCAGGCTGAACAAAGGCTGAGTCGCATCGAGAAGCATCCAGCAGCATCCCGCCTTGTGTGATGCTTCGCCGAGGTGGAGGTACGTCAACTTATTCCTACTAAAGGGACGTAGTTGTTGACTCAATATCGTTATATCCAATTGGCATCCGCGTTATAAAAAATGTGTTCCCTAATATATTCATCTTGTTATATCCAATTTGCATTACGAAAACACGCGTTATAGAAGAACACACTGTACAGTATACCCTCACTATTCACGAACTTGCTATCTGCGATTTTGGCTATATGCGAATCTGCATTGAGAGAAAGAAAGTGATGCGAGACAATGTGATGAGATAAAGTGACGAAATAAAGTGATGAGAAAGAAAGCCTATTTATGTATTTATTTCAAGGTTTTCATAGGCCAATATCATCATCTACAAAATGTGATATTCACAAGCATCTTTGGAATGTATCCCTTGCGACTAACAAGAGAATACTGTATTACATCTGTTCCGCAGCCCCTCTCTGGCAAGCTACGTAGAACTTGATGGATCATGGGGTTAATATTGCTGCTTCAAGGTTGATCTCATTATTTTACTCATTCACACTCCAGGGACAAATAATACCAGGAGACGTAAAGGAAACAAGACCTATCATGCGCACGCATGGATTTTGTAAGACTTTCCAATATGTGATTGTCTTCGGAAGTATTTAATTAGCAGTCCAGAAGCCGATGGGGAAGCGGTCAGGACAAACACTAATTTCATATTTTCAAACAGTTCTTATTAACGCTGTTTGTCTTCAAGTCTTGAGCAAACCTGAAATCCATTAGGCCGGTTTTCAAAAGGGGCAATCCCTAACAGAAATACCCGACTTGTCAGGCAAGTTTCAACATATATCAGATCCTCTTTTTAAGATGTGCCGTGCACTCCCCCGCCCAACGATTATAGAGGAACAGACAGAGCTTACACATTAACGTTTTCAACCTTTGAGGGAAAGCTTGAAAAACCGGAATGAAACATCAGCCAATTGCCTAGGGGGTGGGGGCAGAGGTGAGCCTGTGTGAAGCACACAACTAATCACAGGGGACGTGCCGTGCAGCGGACGGTTTACAGCAAAGGGTGAGAGGAGAGGGCAAGGCTGTGACGAGCAGCTTGGATTGTAACAAAACGCGAGGCCGATGCAGCACGGCACGCAGCTTGCATGACCGGGTCACAATTTAAAGGAAACGGTCCCGACGCAACTGAACCAACCGCATAAAGGAGGGCGGATCAGTCACCTTGTTTTTGATGAGTTTTGTGCGACGCGCGAATTGCAGCGTGGAGAGCGTCTCCCCAAAGTAGCGTCCGCCCGGGTGCACGTTGACGATGACCGCGGTCTTAGCATTCCCGCCCAGCGAGTCCTGATGGAAAAGCGATATGAAGGATTCAGTCGTCAGTTCTCAGGGATGGCTAGCCACTTTGATGGGATCAAATGTCCTGAAATTCATCTCCAGGAGTGCAAGCTAAGAATGTTTTTGAGAATAAACCAATTTGATTCTTGTGATTGATGAAAATGTGCAATTTTGAAAGTCTTGGCAGCACTGAAATTATGGTGGGTGCTTCAATGCTCTATGAAACTACAAATTCTGTCCTTTAGTCACTGTTAAAATGTTATTGGATTCATACATTGTTTTTCCCTTAACCAAGCGAAACCTAAATATCATTCACCAGTGTGCATCACTGGATATTGTACATTGCTATACTAAAGCGCCAACAAGTGCCATCTTAGCGCACGACCACTGTATCGGACGTGTGGGGAGTTCGAGGGTGCCCTCTGTGCAGTCAGTCATTTTAGGTTGTCAGCATCAGAGTGAGGGCGAGTGTTCACTTGCCCTGAGCAAGAAAGTCAGCTTGGAGTCTCTATAGGGAACGAACCGCCCTTTCCCGTGCGCCATTTCTGCCAGGGCATTGATGACATTCCCCAGGGAACTCAGCGAGCGGTTGATGCTGCCCGCTTCCTGAAAAGACAATAAACAAACAGCATCCATAATATAGTTTTTTTGGGTTATATCGCAGATATTAATTTCTATTACCTCAGTTAGCATGGCAGAGTTATAGATCATAGGCGTGTTTGATTTTACCCAACAGTTCAGTACACCAGGGGCTTTATTCTCTCAAATGAAACTTTATACTTATATTGGACAGACCATGGGAAGCATTGCCTAGGTGCGCATATACAAGAGCTTGTTATTTGTGGCGGTCTCATTCTGGTACGGTTGTGCGGACATGCGGGTCTACTTTATTTTTGTGCAGTTGCCATTTACTTTGCTCAGTCGGTGTTAGACGCTGAGGGCATGATGGGTTTTCTCTTTTCATTCCTGTTGCTATATGCCCCCCTGTACCGTTCCATTGTAATGTGCACCGATGCCTGCTTTATTGAGGGCGATATTGGCACGTAAAATAAAGATCGATTGATTTATACGGTGCAGGAGCTGCAGGATCTGCCAGAGGACAGAAGGCACTGGGTGAGGGGTGTGCTGGCATCAACGGGCTTTGGCCACGATGACATCTTCATCTTGCGATCTCGAGTGTCAAAATGCATGACGAGCGGGCCTCGTGCCGGGATTCACACCTTGAGGCGCATGCCGTCCGACTGCGTGTCGCGCTGCCGCTCCGAGCCCGCGAGGTCCACAAGGTTGAGCTGCGACGAGCGGATGTTCACCATGCCGTTGCGCTTCTCCTTTGACTGGATCGTGAGCGTGAAGACGGCGTGCGAGCGCGACGACTCGCGGTTCATCGACGTGGATGCAACCCGCCGGTTGCGCCAGCCCAGGGACAGCACCTTTGTCCGAGGAACGGATGAAAAAGGTGGGGGGGAGCACAGGTGTTAGGCGGTGATGACGGTGTTGTTAGGAAAGGTAGTGATGTAGATGATACTGGCGCTCGCATTTGGAGGTACTGAAAATGTTACTGGTGGTGAAGGTGATGATAGTGCAGGTAATGGAGATAAATATGCTAGTGTTGAGAGGTACAGATGGTGCGTCACTGGTTAAATGTTTTGGTGCTTATAATGGGAACAAAAATTTGCTGGTATTGTAGTGGGCGTGTCAGTGGTAGGTATGCTATTTAAGTGGTGGTAAAGTTTTTATTGTTAATGGTGATACTGTAAAGGCATTACTTATGGTGGGGCTGGTGGAATCTGAGAATTTAAAGAGTGTGGAGGTTGTGCTACTGCAGGTGGAAACCGACACTGGTGGGGTGCGTTGGCATGCCACCTGGTAGGCTTCTGCAGCCGAGGAAAGAGACATCTCCATGACGCCCTCCACAAACACGCCCTTTTGTATGTTCTCCCGGATGAAGAGACTGGTGCTAGCTGGGTCCAGCAGATCAAACACCTTCAGTGGGCAAAGCCACCATCGAAATCACGCAAACACCATTACCACGTATTGTCACATTACAATAGCACAAATTATCACTTTGATAATACTAATCGCCATCAGCATCACTATTATATTGGCAACACCACCTTTACAGTGCTTTATTATTGAGGTTCCCTAGCCAAGACGTCGGAGCACAACACAAGAGTCAAATTAAGTCGTATAACTGGCCACCAATGTTGGCGAGGTATTACTAAAGTGTGCCTTTAGCTCTGAAGTGCGCATTGAGACAATTTCATTCCATTTACAAGGTTAGGAAATTGTGCCAGTGTTACAGCCCAGGTGAAAAAAGTATCCTCTATAAGAGCTAATTCATTTCAGTGATTCCCATCTCGAAAAATGAATGACAATTAACGAATCAATATAAAGTAATTATTACCTGCTCATTGTAGATTTCCAGAAATGAACACTTACATAAGAACTCTTTGGCATCTCCTGCCTGTGAATATGGAAAATAACATGCATTATTGCAACAGCTATATAAATGACATACTTTCGTTAAACTGTAAAAGTCAATGTCTCACTCGGCATTGACCAATGTCTTCCAAGGACAACCATTGTGTCCTTTACGCAAGTGATATGGTGAGATGACGGTGTGTGGCGAGGGACAGAAGTGTGTGGTGAAGGGTGCATGGTATGTGCTAGAGAAGGGCACACCTGGATAGTTTGGCCTGAATGTGGTACTTTTTCATATCACATTCTGTCTCATCACTTTCTCACGCTCTTTCCCTCGATGCAGTCGTGTAGAGGTCCAGATGCAATTCGCGGATAGTCAAAATCGCGGATAGCAAGTTCGTGAATAACGAGGGAATAACTGTCTACTAAAAAGCTATTCGATGGACGGTGCTCATTTTATCACCTCTAGACAGATGACACGATTTGGCACCGGAATCAAGATTTTAATTTACACAACCTATTGATAGCGAGTCAAGCACTATCCATATATATAGGCAATTGTTCTTACGCTGCCACTTACTGTGGCAAGGATACAGCCAGTGGACTAAAGCATCTGCTTCTCACCATTTGTTTCTCGCGAGAGATTAGCGAAAAAATGAACTCGAGGCTGCGTGGGATCACCCCACGGAGGTTGTGGTTAAAAATGTCCACTTGGTCCATGGCACCTGCACACATACAAAAAAGTGCAACCTTAATAAACCTATTCGGGACCTCTGGGTGACTGTGCTAGGAGAAATGTATTCATAGGAGGCCCAGAGCTAGTTTAAAAAAAATGTCAAGTGTAATTTTACATTTTACTGCTTTACATTACAAACGTATGCAAATTATATTCAAGGTGTTTTAAGCAACATTCAAATGGGACAACAAATACGCAGAGACTTTAAAACTCACCAAGCATGGTAAATGTTTTTCCTGAACCTGTCTGGCCACTGTTAAGACAAGATAAAGACAGTTATTTTGCAGTCATTGTTAAGCACATAAAAAAAAAATCTATTAACTAAATTGGCACCAATGTAACAGCACAGCCAACATAGGTAAAAACATTTTTCATATACTCAAAAAAAATTGAGTTTTTGGATATGACAAGGGTGCCGTGACCTACTCTTGCTTATCATGCTAAAAGACCCTTTAAATGCCCACTCTCTTTCAAATTGTGCCGTTTAAGAAATCCATGGACATTACTTGCCAATTTGAGGACTCCACATGAATTGGCTCCATATTAAATGCACCGACAGCTAAGGTGTCATCCACCCATTATATACCTACATTGTTATTTGTATTTTAGGATACTTTAATCTTTACGATGGACATACAGCAATAGTACACAATATTAAACACCCCTCAAGGTCCACTATCCTAGCTTAAAAGAAAATACCAAATAATTATTGGAAAGTAGCTGTTAACTCATAAAAGGAAGCAAGTTTGGCCAAGAGCCAAACATTAGAAATTAGAACTTAAAACAGTGGAAGATGCTGCAAGCATTATTTTTAAGTATAGAATTTACATCACATACAATAGCGGAACTGCCTGCATATAGAACCACCACAAGTGCTGGCATGTTCTTCTCATCAACTCAATACACATAAATGTTTTGACTGAGTGTAGAATGGAGAGTAGCAACAAATCATTAAGCCTACAGGAATGTTTTACGAGTAATTAAAATATTATAGAAGTAACTTCTCCTGCACGGTATCTATTTTGCAACATGCGCCCACCAGGGAGATGTGACCAATGGGTTTAGAACATTTGTATTGGATGCATTATAATGAAGACATTCTTGTACGTCTGTGATTTGTGCAAGTATGATACTCACTAGGCAAAGATGGTGCCATTGTAGCCATTCATGCATGACTCAATTATGTTCTTTGCTACTACGGAAAATATCTCTTCCTGCAAATGCAAACAAGACACGATATAAATGAGTGCAACTATAGAGCTTTGGTTCAAATAGCAATTCTTGAGACCGATATAACGGGAAGTCATACACACGTACAGTAGCTGCTGATGCTCACATGATAACCTAAAAACTAAACTATTGTACTTAATACGTAAAGACACACTGAGCTATAAGCTATTTTGAGAAGCAACCTGACCACAAATGATAGGTCAATGAAGTGGCTTATCATATGGGCATTTATAGTAGCAGCCAAATAATCTAAATGCATGTTGCTAAATGTTGAGGCAAAAACTAGAGGACCCAGAAAAAAATCCACATGACCAAAGGGAGAGAAACATGCAAACTCCAAATATACAGGTGTCAGGGTCAGATAGAACCCAAACTCTTGTATACCAGGCAAGGTAGTTCGTTTCTGTCGAAACAAAAAGATTGTTCTGCTTACATGTGTTCAGAGACCGGATTATCACGTGCGCAATGTTGACACCCCAAATAAGGTTTAAGAAGTGTAAAAATGTTAAAGAAATTCAACGACGCAATGACACCGTACCTGAGTGGCACTTATGCTGGCCACATAGTCAAAGGTGAAGATGCGCGGCTCGGGCCGTGAGAGCACCCGCACCGTGTCTGGCGAGACCACCGTCACACACATGCCATGCTCCATCGACTCGCCCTCGTTCACCGCTATGCCCTCGGTCGGTGGGCGCACGCGCACGCACACACGGATTGCGTCGCCATCTGAACACGAGCTGTAGAAGAGTGCCAACGTTGAGCATTTAAACCGTGCGACATTCACGCAATGTATATGAAGACCTTCATCTGTATGTCTCAAAAACCTCTAAAGGTACTTCCCGACAAGGCAGAAAGCTGAAATTTGGACCGTACGTAGCTTTTAGGACACAGGAAAAATCTGAAAATCTGAGATTTTTCATTTTAAGGCCCCAAATCTCGATTTGAAGTATCCCATAAACTTGCTGGTGCATGTCAATCAGAAACCGTTAAAAATGTAAGATTGTGGTTTTTTTCGTTTGATAGAGCTTTAAACGGCAAATAAAATTAAAGCAAGAACTATTTTTCTATATTTTATTGTTTTTGAGATAGTTCGTATTCAAGCCATTTTGAACGAATAAATCCGCATTTTATGACGTTCAAACCTGAATAATTGGAAAACGGTAAAAGATTGGAGCTTCCCCTCAGTAACTTCAGGAATTGTTCTGTCTAATAAAAAAAATATAACGGAATCTTTAAACTGAGCGGTTTCTGATAAACATTATTGGGATACATATTCTTGGTTCTTTACGTAAAGTCACGTGACTTTGCCGAAAGAACCAAGACTATGAATCCCTGCAGTCACGACAGCTTTAAATCAAAATTCTTAGGATAGTAAGTGTCTGGTCGTAAGTAAAATTTGTAAAAAAAAAATGGCAGTAGGTTAATGATTATATTTATTGAAAACGTTTGCCTGGCGAAGACAAGCTTCATCAACTATTATCACAATAAGCATAGAACGGACATGGCAACGTTTCACCAACATTTAACATCATAATCATTACATGCGTTGTGAACAATGTTGCTGCGTTGGGCTGTTATTGCCTTGTAAGACCAGACAACCCAGCAGCATGTTTATTGGGCCGAAACCAGTCCAGCATTTGCATACTTTAACAAATGCTTCTGAAAACACTGATCCAGAAGTTTCACATGCGACTGCACCCAAATAGGATTTTATTTCACGTAAATGAAAGATGTTTGTGCGTTTTTTAGTTTATCACCCACAACCGGTGTTGTACAGTTGCGCAGCTTAACACTGGTAATACTGTACAACAAAATAGTTAAATTTTGGTTTGCTACGTGCAGATTGAAAGATGATATTGCCTCACCTTTGGTTCAGGTTACAAGAACCCGGTACTTCACCTGTAAAATAATCATACGGAATGACTGTCAGAATTATACATTGATTAACACAAAACACAACCCAGTAGTGTGCATGAGTTTCAAATAAGGCCCAGACGGAGGTTCCGACCAAAAATACACAGACAGATACCGAGACACAGGCACATATACAGAGACACGAATAGACATGGAGACAGACACCCTGGTAGTCAGCCACTGATATATAGACACAAAGACGTGAGACGCACATGTAGAAATAAATAAGTCAAGAGGGTAAGACATCAGAGGCAAACAAGCGAGACGCGGACACAAGTTCAAGTGAATTTATTAGGTATAGCCCTGTGAGCCATTCGGCTCTTGAATCGGGTGCAATCGCAACAAACAAAAAACATGAACAAGAAAACATCTTAAAGTGACTGTGCAAACAGAAAATCCAAGAAAAAACAGCAAAATATTGCAGAAAAAGCACCGTACACCAACACTGTGTGCAAAAATCCCAGTGGGATGGCAAGTCAAACAACAACCACAAGACAACTTAGATTAAGGCCATTTAGAGAGAGACGGTGACAAGTAATCCACTGCTAGATGAATTACTCCCCATGTCGTGTCGTTCGTAAGGGATGTGACCATATTTCACCACACTGGTCAGTCAGTGCGCGTTTGTGAAAACAACTTGGATTGAAGGGGGTTTGGTGGAGGTGTTAGACCAGGACAGATCCACCGAGCCACGTTGCCCGTTACCCCGAGTTACATGAAGATTCGTGCATTTATAAAATGAAACGGGGCACCACGTTGGTACGCTGTAACTTTTGGAACAGTTATGAAGGCACGCGTGTTTGTGCGCCTAAAAGAACAATCAAGAAAAAAGTCTTAATTTTTCTGCTCAACTAACAGGTGCGGCGAGCTAATCTTGCACCACCGCTCCACACCCTCACATCTACAAATGACACGCTATAAGCACATATGTAGAGTTGTATCTTTTGCTCTCACATTGCAACACTTAAACAACACACATTCGCTTCTAGAGTAATTTTAAGAGCGGGCGTCGTAAAGCGGTGATCGTTGAACGTGTACGATCATTTATGGTGCTGCAAGGTCATTTCCCTAATCGTTGTGTCAACCTATTGACGTTTCAACGATTGTGCAGAGTTCTCGTTATTTGTGCTCACGACAAAACAAGTTAAACTATTAACTTTCGATTTGTTATCTCCGGAGGCCACGGAAAGCCTGCGCTTAGGCCTCGCAGTAACCGACGCAACTCTTACCTTTATAAACGGCCGGCATGGCGGCAGCAAACGAACTAAAAAACGTAGCTCGCTTTAAAAACGTGACCTCGATTTGTTTTATTTGTTTAAACCCGAGACAACGACCGATAAAAACACAAAACTTCAGGCAACCCCCCCGTCCGCCGCTTCCTCAGCGAACGTCTCGCCGCAGAAAATGGCGGGATTTTAAAAGTTCGCGCTCGACCCGCGCTCGGCCAATCAGAGCGCGGGAGGACGCGTGACGTCACCGCAGCTGGCCGCACCCGATTGGTCCTCGCGTTTGGTGGGAGGCACGTGCTCGCCATGCTCCGTCCACTGCTCGATGGGTTGATGCGTTTTCAGTTTCATTTATTAGGTGGTATAGCCCTGTGAGCCATTCGGCTCTTGAATCGGGTGCAACCACAACAAACAAAAACAGGAACAATAAACATCTTAAAGTTACTATGCGCAAACAGAAAAAAAAACACAAAAAATCTTCCAGAAATCTTCTTCTGTGCAAAAATTCCCAGTGGGATGCAAATCAAACAATAACAACCACGAGACAATTTAGATTAAAGTTATCAGTCTAACTCTGTACTACAACAAACAAATATGGTTAAACCAAAACGTTTTCGAAATCACCGCAATAAATATATAAAAGCAATGTAACAGTGATCATAGGACATGTGATGACATTTAAATCAAAAGTTTATTATCATTATTATCCGAGTAAATTACCCATTGGGCAAAACACGGCTCTTTTTTCGAGGGTGGCTCGGCAAATGTAAAGTAGATTAACAAACCAAATGATCTTACAAAATAATGACGTGCATTTGTATTTGTTTCGACTTCAATAATGTCGGTTTAGAAGAGTTAGAGAGATCATCATTGACATCAGCCGTGGTAAAATACACCACAGGATGAAGACCTCGATCCTTGCGATGCAACCATCCAGCGCCCACACATGAACTGATTTCATTGCTCCATCTACTTGATGTCGGCGTTCCATTCCTTGGCTGCCAACCCCGTTATGAGTCTTGAACATCAGTCAAGCACCACTGACTTGGAGGGGGATGATCCATATTTGTTTTTGGGACTTAGCTATCAGCATCAGAATATGTATTTATACTGCAGGAATCCGATGAGCTACAAAGCTCTTTGTCACATCCAGCCACGTGGAAGCTCAATGACAAAAGTCGTGTCGTTCATGACAATAATTGTATTGGCTACAAAAACATTACGTTTTAGGTTTGGATGATGACATTAACCCAGCGTATGTTCTCTCATCTATATGTTTAACTCGCGTATTTATTCAAGGAAATAGTTCACCCAGATTATATTCTTGCTTGTGGCAGCAAAATTTGCAGGAGCTGTGTGCTAATGTCTAGAGGTCTGCCAGCCACCACGAATGGGTTTATCTCTCCAACAATACACCGGTTGTGCTGAAGTAGTAACTAATTAGCACGTTCACGTGAAAAAACCTTACTAATTGACCGTGTCGGCAGGTGGTGGGTTTAACGACACGTTTATATTTACGCGATCTACCCCAAACACTCCACGGGGTTATTTAAAACCTTTTAAGTCACTTTAACAAAATGTAAATCTAAACTGAACAACATCTCTATGCTCATGTCTTCGTTGAATTTATATTGTAAAAATCCAGCAGAAGTATCGCAAAACAAATTACGGACTTCAGGAGACAATTCACAGCTTCATCCAGATAACAAAATTGAAGGGCAACATCTCGCTTTGGAAGGGTTACCCCAGATGATTGTAAAGTGACACGTTTACAATGTAAACATCCGCCTACTACAGTATACTTCAAATGGCTTAATGTAATCCAGGACCGCCTTTGCAAAAGGGAGGCAATGCTGCTGTTTGTTTCATGAGCACTCCATGGGGCTTATTTATTAAAAAAAAAACACCCTTGAAGTCAAAATTTTCAATGGAAATCTAAACTTAACAACATCTCAACGCACATGTCTTCGGTGATTATTGATTTATTTATTGTAAACAATCCAGCACGGTATCACAAATTTGAACGATGCCACAACATCAGGGGCGTATTATCCAAAAGGCACAATAGGCACTGTATCTACGGTATGTATAGTAAAAAATATAACCAAGATATCTTCTTGAATAAATATATTCATATAGCAAGGATAGGCACAGTGTATATACGAGGCAAAGTCATGTTAATGTGTTTTTTTTTCAACTGAGACAAATTAACATCGGAGATTTTTTTCATTGAAAAATTAGCAATAGCATGTTAAAAACGGTGTTTTTTCCACAATCGAATTCTCTACAGAGATTAATAAGGGCAGCCAAGCGTTGTTCCATGTTGTTTTAAATCATCTTTAGCAAGTGACAGCGTTGGTAGTAGTGACATGGGGCAGCAGTAGCAGCCCCAATTTTTTTAAGTTATCACTCGAAGCTTACGAAATAGAAGTGTTTAGGACCTACAAAGAACCTTAATCCAGCCCTGCAAAACATCTTACAAAGCCCCAATTCAAGAATGTAATGGAAAGTTTCAGTTTAACGTGACACAACGTGAAACAAATAGTAAATACATTAGTCAGTAGGTGGCGTAAGTTACCAATCATTAGAATGAGACCACGGAGGAGGGGATTCGTGGTTCGATATGAGATATAATACAAACTCATTCAACGTTGACGCTGAGCCTAATAATGGCTACAATCATATACAATAATCATATATAATAAGCACGGTACTATATTGCTTTTTTGCATTAAAAATGCTCACATAGTTTAGATGGAGTGGTGTTGCCAATGACAACATTTAACGAACTTTGGCGTTGATAAACTCCAGAAGACTTTGCTTACGTAAACAAATGCTGCTCGGAAACTATTGTTATTGAAAGCCAATAAGGCTGATGGATTAAAATATGTTCTCATTTTTTTATGCAAACAGAACGGAGTTCAGACGACAGCTGCCTTAACTACAATCAAATCAGATCACATTGCGTCATGGTGGAGGTTTCCAAAAGCAAAAACGGAACCGATAGTTGTTGCAAACGCGTCGCTTATTTTTGCATAAAATAATAATAAAATAAAAGGCACCGCTGGGATTCGAACCCAGGATCTCCTGTTTACTAGACAGGCGCTTTAACCATCTAAGCCACGGCGCCGCCCGTTGCCGGGTTGCGTCGCCCACTCTCTTATGTCTCTAACTCGCCCCCCCACCTACCCCACATCCTGCCCCTTCGTGTGTTACTAAACGATGTAATCGGTAGCATCAGATAACGCTCAGGAGCCGTTGCGAGGATTACGCCGCGCGATGTCTTGTTTCGGCGCTCGCGTTTGAAGCGCGCTTGCCCAGCACGTGGCGCAGTTTGGGAGAGTTGGGAACATCGAGTGGGGTTGGTGGTAGTGGTAGTGGTGGGGGGGAGGTTGTCTTAGTCAGTCAGTCATGTACATGACCCGCCCGGATACCTCGGCCGTTGGCCTTTGTGTTCACGGCTAGTATTGTTTACCGCTTTAAGAGAGGTCGCGGTTGTCGCCGGGGTGGGTTTGTAACGTCGAGGGTGTTTTTTTTTTAATGGCGACGGCGTCGAGGTGACGACGAGGTCTCGACATGGAGCTCTCCGACGAAGGTGAGGACCACCTTCAGCGGCGCCTCGCAACATCTTACGGTCGTTCACGGGCATCAACGGCACCTTGGCGCGCCCTGAAAGGGGTTCGACTCCACCCCTGCACGTTTATTGTAAAGTAAAACAAACAAACTATCGTTGGAGGCGCCTCTTAAAATTAACGCGCTTCGTGCGAGCGAGTTGGCCCCCACCCCGCCCCCTGAGGCCTCCACGGGCCCTGTCGAGACCCCCGGTCTCGGCTTCGTGGCTCAACCGGCTTCGATCGCCTTTCCCCGGCGGACAATCTAGGAAAGTGTCGCTCTCTACATTTGCGGCCTTGTTTTGTTTAAGTGTGTGTTTTTTTAGTGTTACGAACGGCTGAGCGTATTATTATTTATACGACGGTTGTTTAGTTTGTGAGTTGTTCTTGTTGTGCTGTGGCGGATAATTGTCAATACGTTTGGTTCGTGTTTAAGTTAAACGTCAAAGTATTTCACGGTGGGATGTTTCACACCGTCTCCGGTATTGTAATCGACGTGTTATTTTGACATTTTTAAATGTATCAGTGCAAACCGACAAATCCTAGGTAAACACAAGGAGTGGGATGGAAACGCGTCCCAGAATACCAACATACGGGAGATGGAGCCGTTAAATGGGTGTCCAGGTGGCCGTGGACGGATTGTGGGGAGGCCCTCATACAGCAGTGATGGCAGTGTGAACGTTCCCCACTGCGTTATTCCGACGCTTAACATTACATTTGAACAAAGATTGCAGAACTAACGTAATTATGCTCGCAGACGTCAACCGTTGGACCAACGTTTACAACCACATTTCAGTTTCATTTATTTGGTGGTAGAGCCCTGTGAGCCATTCGGCTCTTGAATCGGGTGCAACCGCAACAAACAAAAAACATGAACAAGAAAACATCTTAAAGTGAATATGTGACTATGGGCAAACAAAAAAATCCAAGAAAAGACAACAAAATATTGCAGAAAAAGCACCGTACACCAACGCTGTGTGCAAAAATCCCAGTGGGATGCAAGTCAAACAATAATCACAAGACAATGTAGATTAAGGGCATCAGTCTAACTCCGTACTACAACAAACAGACATGGCCAAACCAAAAAACTTTTCGAAATCACCAAAATAAAGCCATAAAAGCAATGTAACAGTGATCATAGGAACTGTGACCGATTTTTCACAATAAACGACATAAACAACATGTACCACTAAACCCTGCAGCCATAGCTGGCTGCATGTTTCACTCCACAACAGCAGGAGCATCAGTCGGAGTGTCAACAAATGTCAACGTGCGTAGGCTCGCGAGCGATGGCGTGGACTTGATGAGGCCTCAATGCAGCATGAGATGGACAACACGGCTATAAATGATGATGAAAGTATTGCCAATTCAAGTGGTACTCAAACAAGTGAAATGTCTGGCGTGTGCCCATAGACTGGAGAATATTGACACCCAATGCCTTGCAGCGTGGGAGTCCGAGTTAGTTTGAATTGCGTCATTTATCATTTAGATGAAAGGCGGAGTTCGAACAAGTCGGAACATTTGGTGGTATTGGCTTGACAATATCTACATTGCATAAGGGGTTGGAGCCTATTGTTGTAAGTAATGTCCCAACAATACAACAGGACCTGTACTTGCCATTGCCACAGATCTGAAAGAAACTGGCATTTGTAAAACACAATTGAGATGAAATGGCATTGCTTCCATATTTGTGATATTGAAACACATTCCACGAAAGTACACTTGATCACTGCTGTGAAAAGTCACAATAACGTTAACCATTTGGCATAATGCTGTTTCTAACCCCATCTGTAATCATAACACACATCTAAACTTCAAGGAGTCATTTTACTAATTAAACCGGAACCATTGTTCTGTGTAGACAGTAGTGGATAACAATGCAATTGTAGTGCCTAACTCCTCTTATCTCGTACAAAAAAAGTTAAAATAAAGTTACCAAACTGTCCAATTCATTGCGGATGTACAGTAAAGCGAAATCAAGCCGAGGATGTAGTTGCAACAGCAATGCACACCCTCTACACAGATTTCACAAGGCGTGCAACAATATAGTTTGTGTAAGGTCAACAGTGGTTCTATAGAGAGACGTCCCACCAGATGATCGCCTCTCCCCATTTGAGCATGGAAACACTTTTAACCAGCCAAATAAAAGCTGCTTAGGCGTGCAATAGCTGTGTACACAGACGACATGACTCAGCCAATGCATCCTCACCTTGCCAGAGGAGTCCACTGACGCAACTGTGCAGATCTACCAGTACCCGTGTAAGCCTCTGATGAATCATAGACCAGAATAATGTCAAGCTGGCGTGTGGGTGTGCCTGTAAGTGTACTCCCACAATACAGTGGTAACGAAAGTGTGCATATAATAATTCATCTGCCAAAATAACTTTTTTCCACTTGCATTGCATGTCATGTATGTAAAGCTCATTTATCTGTGATAAAAGCAATGTATGCAAATTGTACGCACAATTTTACTTCAGGTTGATGGCACAAATGAGACAACATTCAACAGAACAAATTGGCCACAACGAACACAAAATAACGCTTCCGATTAAAATCTGGCGCGATATATGACTTCAATGGAATTGTTAAATATCTAACGGTAAGCACACGTGGGACTTCACAAGCATGCTATCAGAACTCTTAGGGATGTATACATTGGCATGCAGACTACACTGGAAGGGTCTGGCATATGTACTTTTAAGTGGTAACGATATGTGAGTCGTACAACATCATGGAGATGGAACGATGAAATGAGCTCGCGTGCAGGTGTCGAGTATACAGTATTACTATATACGGCAGGATCGTGGGAGATGGCGGAGGCTTGCGGAAGCCTTCCAACCAGCAGTGGATTAGCCGTGGCTGATGACAATGACATCATGGGGGAAACCCTCAGGGTCTTGCAAGCCCCTGCATAGAGGCTCGACGTGACCGCCAGCATCATAAGGCTCAAAGATTGGCCTTTTGGCATGTCATGCTCATGAAGTTGATTCTCATCAGGGTCTGGACAATAAACCACAGGTCGGTTAGCTGATCGGCACAGTGGCCCCGCTGACTGAGCACACGCCTCTGTGCACCAAAACTGTAGGGCATTGTACATTCTTACATTAAACCACTTAATGGGAATTTAACAACTTAACAATTCGGTTGCGTGTTCTGCAGGAGGGGACTTTGGAACGCTTACAAACAACGCGATAGACCGTCGAGTTCACCTCGGGACGGATTTGTGAAACTGTGCCGTTCTTTGTGTGACATGCCACGCGCAGGATTTATGAAACTGCACGACATTAAACTTTTAAGTCACGGCAAGCGTTTTGCATCATTTGAATGGGTTTTTGGTTAAGATTGTGATTGTTATGATGCTGTGTTTGAGATCACACCTGCGATGAAATACTCTTAAATGTTACATAATTGTTTCAACTTCAGTGTTTTCTTACTTTCATTACAATATAGTTGTCTCTATATGACCTCAAAGTCACCCAAAGCTCAAATAATCATAGGGTGGTTCTTTTCTCCGTTGAAAACCCAGAACCAGTGATGGAAATTCCACTTTGCTGTGGCAGGGGTCAGCCTGTATGTTTAAAGTCACTGGAGTTATCCCCACACAAAGCGGGTGCCCCATTATGTTGACTGTGGAGGGATGATGGGTGGAGTTGACCTCCATTTGACGTTTGAACTCGCGACCTTTCGATTTTGTGTTGATGTGCGTGTCCAGCAGTGTCAACCAACCATTGTAGCTTTAAAATACAATAGCACGGCATCTATCACTAATTTGAACATGAAAGGGGTATCCAAAATAAGTTTCACTTAATTCATATGTTACGTCAGTGCAATCGGTATTTCAGCTGTTTTTTTTACTTAAAAATATTTTACCCGAATAATCCCTTCAGATGAAACATCTCGTTTTCAAGGGTGTCTTAGGGTGTTGATTGTCACGTAACATAGCGAACACGTGACGACACGTACACAAGCCGTTTACATATGTTGTAACTTGTTCAGTCTACATTTTTACAATGAACATCACATCCAGTCAAACACATACATAAATACATACATAATTAAGTGGTTCACATAGAATGTGCTCGAGCTGGAACAGTTGTGCGTGTTGTGGAAGTGTGTTTTAATTGCAGTACTAAAATATTAACTATATAAACCAAAAAACTATTGAGATAAATAGATGTTTTTCAGAAGCGACCTGGCCACAATTGATGGCTCAACTAAGTGGCTTATCACGTGGACATTTATAGAAATCAAATACTCTAAACACACGTTGATTCTAAATGTGGAGGGAAAACCGGAGGACCCGGAGAAAAAAAACTACGCGACCACGGGGAGAACATGCAAACTCCAAATATATATCTATGTCAGGGTCGGGATCATACCCACAACCTCCTGTATAGCAGGCGAGGTAGTTAACATCTCTCCACCGTGGTACTCTATGTTGAGACTGGCTTAGTGCGTGTGGAAGATTGTTCCCCGTTAAAGCAGCTTTGTTTCTGAATGATAGAGTGTCTGTTGTTCTGTACAGTATAAAACACATGGCTCTTCCAGGCACTGCATTTTCTCTCACATGCAGTTATTCTGAATAATACAATGGGCCAAACATCCCAAACAGTGACCTTTCAAATAAATAGTCTTGGCACGCAATACTTTGAATTTGGTATTTACAGTATAGAGAATATAGAGTCTACAACAGCGGTCCCCAACCTTTTTGGCACCAGGTACCGGTTTCGTGGAAGGCATTTTTTTCACGGACGGACGGGGGTCATCATTGGATCTTTACCCCTTTTCAAAGAAGCTCTCCAGCGACGTTTGTTTTTTACTCATTGTGGCTACTAGGGGTTAGAGCTTGTGGGCTTATCAAAACTGTGACTGAGACAAGTGCGCAGTGTGGGAAAGAGGCGCGGACGGAAGTGGCAAATGTATCGATGGACGGGCCACGCGCGGACTCACCGCTCACCTCCTGCTGCACGGCCCGGTTCCTAACAGGCCGCGGACCGGTACCGGTCCGCGGCCCGGGGGTTGGGAACTCCAGTTCTACAGCATGCAGTGTGGAGTACAGGATTGCTCGCCATGTTTAGTGCTTAACTCACATTGTCAAGGTGCAAGTTCAGGCCTGTTTGGGGTGGAAACTCAGCCCATCATCATTCCTCTGAGGATGATAAAAAGAGTCCACATTTGTGAAAACTCAAAGTCTTTCTGAGCCCAGTAATGCCAATGTGGAAATTGTACTACTGTCTCGAGGCCACAAAAGGAGGAGCAGCAGGGAGACACACTTCAACATACAGTAGACCCATACTCTTAAGTTTTTTCGGTAAAGTCACGTAGGTAAAAAATAAATAATCATCAGGTGTATCAAGTGAGGAAAAATCCAAGAGCTTGCCTCTTGGATTTTTCCTCACTTGATACAGTAAATTTAGCTGTGACGGTCCCACCTGATGACGGAGACTTGTGTTGCCTCCGAAACGTCGTGATTTATTATTTTATTTCTATAATTTGTATTATTTATTTTTTACCTATGTGACTTTACCGAAAAAACCTAAGAGTATGAATCCTTGCAGCCACAAAAGCTTCAAATCTAGAATTAATACAGTAGTCCCTCGGTTAACTTTTTTAATCCGCTCCACGAAAACTGCTGTTAACCCAAATAACTGTTAATCGAATATAGGAATTATATGAGTCTGCAATGGAGCTGTTTCCACTGCCAAAACAGAAAACATAACGTTAACAAAGCCAGTCGAGGTCTGAACGCTCATAAATGGACACTGCTGTTTGGCTGAGGGCCTGGCTCAGCCCCACTTACGAGCGCTCGAATTGGCCGAAATTAGCGCACGTGTGCAGAACGTGAACATGCAGTTAGTCAGAATGTAAACATTAGTCGAAACTATGGGGTCCTATGGGAGGCGAAACATCAACCGAGAAAAAGTGTTAACCGATGTCACTTAACCGAGGGACTCGTGTAATGTATTTTAGAAACACGTTTTGACAGACTTTGAGATGTATTGACACCCGACGAGAGAGAACGTGTTTAACGAGGCTACCTAATTGTGGGATGGAGCACTATTCAAGTGGGCTAAGTGGTGCCGTAATGCTCGGCAAGTTGACATCCGCATTGTAGATTTGGATTAGAGTATTTGGCTGCTATAAATTTCCACGCGATAAGCCACTTTGTCGCTTCTGAAAAAGAACTAATAGCCCAGTGGGCTTTATCTGGTAAAATAAAAAGAGTAAAGTTTTCGTTTATTCATTTGCTTACCTTTCCTATACTTTTCACTCCTATCGTATTTGTTGTTGCAACTTTCTGACTGGTGGACAGCTGTGGAAAAGAGCTTCATAACTCATCGGATTTTTCCAGGATGAATCAACATTTTGATGACCGGTGGCTGTGTTGTTTGCGACAGATATCTGCCGGGTGTGCCGGTCAGAGGGGACTGTGGACAAGCCGCTCTTTCATCCTTGCGTGTGCACGGGCAGCATCAAGTTCATCCACCAGGACTGGTGAGCTGCCTTTGGTGTTGGGGAGTTTTTACCGAGCGTGGTGGGGGGGATGAGCAGATGTGTGGGCCGAGGTTCTGTGCGATCGCGTGGTCAAGCTATGGGAACGTTTTGTACTGGAGAACTTATCCCGAGTGACTGAATAGAAGCAGCCTCGGGCCAATTCACTTGGAACGCACCCGGATCTTGTGGGATCTTGTGGGACCTTTTATGCTAAGCTGGGTTGAGTGGATACTCCTTGGATGTATGTACGTTGAACTTCTTTCGCACCGTACGTAGCCAACCGTGCTAATCGGCGGTGCGTGGAAGGACAACAAACTAAACACAAAAAGCAGTAGTATGAGTAACCGCCATGCACAGCAGGTTGTTGTGGGCATCTGTGGGTCTGCGTGGTGGGCAGCAGAGGGCAGAGCAGCAATATCTAGTGTTGTCCTGTATTTCTATGCTCCCACATCTACGCTTCCCACCTTTACCAACCCGCACTAATTAGCATGATGCAGTGTGGTCACATAACTTTCACGACCTGCACGCGGTAGGTGGGAGGCCTATTTCTGGTCTCCAAAAAATGTACACTTGACACAGAGAGTTACTGTTGCAGCCTGCAACAGTAACTCTGTGTGCTGCACAAACATTTGCACCTGACTCTGTTGTTATTAAAGCCATGTCGACCTCATGAGAGCTCATGTGTGCCTCTGTGTCTCCACGCTCGGCACACAACAATCTGCAAAGCTAAAGGGACGATCTCTGTCTTTATTGTTTGTGTGTGGGGAGGGGAAGTGAAATGGTTAACGCACTGCGCTACTGACACCGTGACGTGAGTTCGGTTCCCGCTCACGGCCAACATCGGTGACGAATAACCATTCCTGGGTCTCCCCTAAGTCGAAGCTTAGCTGGTGCAGTGTGTGCATTTGAGCAGGGGCGAAAAAAATCCGGGCATAGTTTAGGCCACACCACCCCCTCATACGCCGTTCCGGCCTACATAGGTGGTCGCTAACAGCACTTGACCTATCATTTTGTTCAAGGCTACATGGGTGATCTTTGTCTTTCTCCGTCTTCGTGTGGTTGCAGCCTGTTACAATGGCTCAAGCACAGCAGGAAGGAGTACTGCGAACTGTGCAAGCACCGCTTCACGTTCACGCCAAGTAAGCGAGCCTCTGGACAATCGATACGTTTCACACGTTAGTCCGTGGGTGATTATCCACCTTACGACAACGCATCAATGAATCGAATTCAAATAGATTGTTCCCGTTACGAGACGTTTTTGCGTGTGTCCCGCGTTGGTGCAGTTTACTCTCCGGACATGCCGCCGCGCTTGCCAGTCGGCGACGTGGTGGCGGGCCTGCTGGCCAGTGTGGGCACGGCGCTGCGGTTCTGGTTCCACTACACGCTGGTCGCCTTCGCGTGGCTCGGGGTCGTGCCGCTCACCGCCTGTACGAACGCACGCATGCACGCACGCGCCGCCATGCTCGGTCGCACAACTCGCGGCACAAGCCTACGCAGCGACTGCGAGAACAAACGCTCGCAACAACTGTGTAGAGGTGCACACCTTTTGTCAATCCACAGTTGGATGAGGGACTTCCCCGTGCCGTGCAGGTAATGGGGGTTAATGAGACATGCTTCACCACACAGGTCAGCGCTGGGTAGACAAAAACAGCCAAGCGTGGAGCCGACCACACCACCCCTTCGTACGCCATGCCAGCCTTCATAGGTGTTCGCATGCAACACTAGCCCCAACAGTCTACGTGGGCCATACATGTTGTGAGGTTATGTGAACATACTTCACCACGCTGGCCAGTACGTACGTTTGTTGAACTTCTTTTGCACCGTACGTAGCCAGTCGTGCTAATCGGAGGTGCGGGGGGATGGACAACAAACCCAACACAATAAGCAGTTGTAAAGAATGCATTTTCGATCTAGATTTGAAAGTGCATGGCCCCAGTGGCTTCCTGATATCGGAAGTAAGAGCAGCCGCAGAAGGCATCTGAAAGCGTGCGTCTTTGTTCAATGGTTAGCGCAAATTGGTGAGGGTGTGGTGCACAGACATAGGTGCATAGAACCACACAGTACGACAATGGATTTTCTACACCGCCCTCTGCTGCCACCACCCAACCCTGCAGCCCTATGACAATCTGGTTTTGCATGGCGGGCCCTCATGCATGGTGTGTGGTGGTCACCCATCCAAGCACTGTCCAGGTTCAAACCTGATCTTATAATAATTTATATAGCGCCTTATGTAAGGCGCTTTACACAGAATTAACAATGGTACATATGAATGTAATGGTGGAGATTAGGTGTATGAAATAGATGAGAGTGACGCAATGGGGGCAAACCTGTGATGCGTGAAATCGGTGAAAGCGAAATTGATTACAGTAAATTATGATGAATGGTTTAAATGAATGGGGAATGAGTGAGAGCCACATGAGAATACGGACAGGGAAAAATTAACCCGTAAAAACAAAGTTTTTCACTATAAATCCTTTATATGCGTGGCGGCTAGAGTCCTCTCGTCCTCTGGCTTGAGATGGCTGCCACCTATAGGTCAGATGATTGCCTGGCACCATTAAGCAATTGGTAATTAAATAAAATTATTTTTTTCCTAAAAGTGTAAAATTTTGGAAAAAAAAATTTCACGAAAATAAATTGTCACGCACAACGAGTCTGTGTGCAAAATGTCAGCTCGATTGGATCACGGGAAGTGGGTTAAAAAACGACCGAAAGATTTGCACGGTCGTAAGCGCGCAAGCAAGAAAGCAAGTGAACTTAATATAAAGGATTTAAAAAGTAACCCTATCCAGGCTTAGGTGGGCGTTCTGTCAATACCAACAAGGTCTCCAACATGGGTGTAGTGTTTTACAGACCTTATCCTTCCCCCGCACCTTTGGCGACGTGTGGTGCAAATGAAGTTCAATGTACGTACACACAAGACAATAGCAGTGGGATTTAAGAGAGAAATTTAATGCAAAACAATGACAAGCTACTAAACTAGCCCCACAGCAAACGTGCAATCCAGCTTCCTCCCACGTGCACACTACTACATGCACAATACAACACGATACTACACAAGCAGTCTTCAAAACATCTCCTGTGCAAACCTCCTGGAATAATCTTCATGCTTCGTGTGTATGTGTGTGTCTTTGTCTCTGTCAGGAGTGGTCGTGTAGCGGTTATCGCGCTGCACTACAAGCCCGGCGACGCGAGTTTGATTCCCGCTCACAGCCAACACCAGTGACTATTATCTGAACTGGTCCTGGACCTCCCATAGGTCGACTCAGCCTCAAATTAATACCTGGTGTGGTGTGTAAACATCGCCATTGGGGAGACATGCGGCCGGGCGTGGTGCTGGCCACCCTCCCCCTCGTGTGCCGTGCCGGCCTTCATAGCTGCTCGCTAACAGCACTTGCCCCAACATTCCATTAAGGCTACACGGGGGATCTTTGTCTCGGTGTGTCTGCAGGTCGGATATACAAGTGCCTCTTCACGGGCTGCGTGAGCTCGCTGCTCACCCTTCCCATGGACATGTTGTCAACGTGAGTGTAGCCGTGGTTCATCACTTCATCACCATTCGCAAAACAATGACCACGTAGGCAAATTGCCACCTGGTTGCCATGGAAAAAACACACTTTGCAGTGCATTTTATCACGTGTGCCACCTTGTGTGGACAAGAGGCACAAACTTACTCAACTCCGGAAGGCGTTTTGCGAAGTCCTCTTCCGGCGGTCATTCTGTGACTCAATTTATTTACCCGGGAGATGAAATAATCCCGTTGAGACACGTGAAACGTAATTGCCTCTTTTGCAATACCTTCCCCCCCCCCTTCCCGTCGTTCACCGATGTTTTCCCGCCCCTGCAGGGAGAACATCCTGGTGGACTGTCTGCAGGGCTGCCTGGTGGTCACGTGCACGCTCTGCGCCTTCATCAGCCTCGTGTGGCTGCGTGAGCAGATAATGCACGGTGGCGCGCCTCCCTGGCTCGAGCAGAACCACCTCGCCGCCCGTGCCGCGCAGCACCCGCAGCAGCAGCCGCAGCAGCCGCAGCAGCCTGACGGACAACAGGTTGAGTGCGCTAGCCGTCGCCCGCAGCACCCAGGGCCAATGATAATTAGATCTGCAGCAACATTGGACACAGAATGATAAATTTTAGTGTTTAACTCTGTTGCTGAGCACAGGCCCAAAGAGACCCAACATGTTAAGCAGCCAGCAAGAAAAGCATGGTCAAAGTTGTGATGGATAACAGTTCACACACGATTCTTGAATTGAGCAAGTTTATTGGAAGAGCTTTGGGGGGGGGGGGAAAGGCGATGGGAGGGAATTCCAAAGTGGGGCAGTGCGAGGGGAAAAAACAGGAAGAGAGGCGTTGTAACCACTTGCATTGTGGTGGTCGAACACATTATTATTGCAATTATAATTGTAATGAAAAATATAAAAACTAAAACTTTATTTTACCAGGTAAGGCCCATTGAGATATATAGCTCTTTTTGTAGAGAAGCGACCTGGCCACAAATGATAGCTCAACGAAGTGGCTAATCACGTGGAAATGTATAGCAGCCAAACACTCTACATGCACGTTGATGTTAAATGTGGAGGGAAAAGCCTGTGGACCCGGAGAAAAATCCACACGACCACGGGGAGAACATGCGCACACTCCAAATATACAGGCGTCGGGGTCGGGATAGAACGCACGACCTGCTGCATACCAGGCGAGGTCGTTAACATCTCGCCACCGTGGCAACCGATTAATAACCAATGGCACAATTCCAGTCGTGATCGATGAATTAAGATGTGCCCACCCAATCGGTGCGAGAGCCACGACGGGCACGGCGCGCTCGCCTTCCACGCCCCGCGAGTGCCATCACTCACGCTGTCCTCTCTCGCCAGCTCGACCCCGAGCCTCCGGACGAGGCCCGGGTCGCCCAGGCTCTGCCGGCCGATGCCGAGGACGAGGAGGACGAGGACAACGTGGACGAAGGGGATGAGGAGGAAGAGCAAGCGGGCGACAACGCCAATAACGATGCGCAGGGTGGGTGGCCACCTTCCCAATTTTTGGGTGACCTTTGAGCTCGTTGTTGACCTGGGAAGGTGACGGCACCGAGTATGCGCGTCAGTGATGGTCATGTCGCCATTGGATTTTCCTTGTGTGCTGCACAGAAGACATGAACTGGAACGCCCTGGAGTGGGATCGAGCGGCCGAAGAGCTGACCTGGGAACGGGTAAGGTGCAGTTCTCTAGAGAGAGGATATTTTGAATTCTTTGTCGTTGCTGGCTAGAGGTGGGTGTACCCACACTTTCGCCTTCCACATGGGACCTGCCATTAAACTACCGAGGTGTACCGATTATTACTGCTGGGCGGACGGCGTTGTCGGTTGGGGGGGGGGGTTAATAAACTTGTTTCAACTGCTTCAGATGAATGAATGAAGGCATTAATTAATTCAGCAGCCAGTAAGATCCCACAAGTGAAAATTCGCAAGAAATTAGATCTGTTAAAATAACAAATGAGTAACGGTCCCTGCATCAAGTAAAACCACCACGTGTCCTTTTTGAGAGAGTGAATGTCACTCTGTTACCACTCGCTTAAATATGGAATATTGAAACATGTATCCGCGTGATTAAAATAAGTACAAATTTTATGAAAAATCATCTGTGGCCATCCTTTTGATAGATTAGTCATAGGAATGTGTAAATTCCGCTGCTGGCTCGGGGCCACTGATGGAGACGAGTGCTGTCTTGTCATTGGGTTTTGGAGTTTGAAATTCCTTGCAAAAAAGTGCTACGCCAGGTGATCATGTGAATCGTGACTAAGATGACGTGATATTAAGTCGGCTGAATCATTGCTGATGACGTCGAGGAGCATAAGCCATCACGCAAACTCCGGTCATCCTCACAGCGGCTTTTGGCTAACCATCAAACAAAGACAAGTCACTGCATCGCGTGCTTTCAGATGCACACTTCTGTGGCCGTCTGGAACAATCTTTAAAACGTAGGCTTTCGCGACCAATATTATTCATAATCAACGTTTTTGGGTTTAGATCGCGTTATTTATAAATGTGTCATAACCCTCCACCACCCGACACGGCCAATCAGTAAAAAAGTGTCACGTTGACAAAAGACAAATAGTTCACTGCTTTAGCCCACCGGTGTGTTGAAGCGTGAAACCACGATGATGCTGGATGCAATTACCAGCGAAACGTCGTACTACTCAAATTGTAAATGTTGTGGTTTCACGCTTCAGCACACCGGTGGGCTAAAGCAGTGAACTATTTGTCTTTTGTCAACGTGACACTTTTTTACTGATTGGCCGTGTCGGGTGGTGGAGGGTTACGACACATTTATAAATAACGCAATCTAAACTCAAAAACGTTGATTATGGAACACTCTTCCTTCCGATATTAGGAAGCCACTGGGAGAGATGCACTTATAAATCACCTACATTGACAAACTCATCTCTTTAGAATTGCTTGTTGTGTTTAGTTGTTCTCCCCCCGCACCTCCGATTAGCACGGTTCACTACGTACGGTGCGAAAGAATTCAGCGTACATACATCCAAGGAGTATCCACTCAACCCAGCTTAGCATAAAAGATCCTAAAAGATCCCACAAGATCCGGGTGCGTTCCAAGTGAATTGGCCCGAGGCTGCTCCTATTCAGTTCAACATACATACATGTGTAAGGAATTTGAGATGAGTGTTTTATTGTAGTTTGCTCAGCGGTGGAGCGAGCAGATCTCAATCAAAATTTTGTGAGTTCAAATCCTGGTCCAGGGCCGGTTGACTCGGCCCATTATCCCTCCGTGGTTGATAAAATTAGTATGCACTTTGTGGGGAAGTCAAGAGTGGTTGCCACATGGGTAGATTTACCCTTGCCATAGGAATATGAAATTGTCAACACTGCACCAGGGTCTTGCACAGGAAACGAGCATCGTCTCAATGCTCATTTGAGCAGGAAATCGCTGTGACTCGTTTGTTTGTTTTCTTTTATCTGCAGATTCTGGGGCTTGATGGGTCACTCATATTCCTGGTAAGACCGACTCGCTCGTCCTCATGTTGGGAAAGATTCCCACCACGTCATTATAAACACAAAGTTCATCCTCTCCTGTGTCGGTGACCAAACAGCAGTGACTCTCCCCCTGGGCTCTCACCCGTGCTTTGAGTGGTGGTTCAGCTTCGTCAGGTTTTAATTCACAGGCCCTGTTAACTTGAACCTTGTTCCTCTCTTTGTATTCGCAGGAGCACGTGTTTTGGGTGGTGTCGCTCAACACTCTGTTTATTCTGGTCTTCGGTGAGTGCAGCGCTTGCGAACAGGTTCCCTGTAGAAATGTGTTTGCCGACCGTGCTATCCGAAATTTACATAGATGTTTAAAATATGTGAATTTTAAAATGAAGTTATCATAATATAACTGACAAAGATGCAATTAAAAGGCAACGACCATTTGTATGAGTATTAACTATTTTCCCCAAAATACAGTAAGCCTAAATGGCAAAGTTTTGTTTAATTAATAAAATAAACGATGATGAGTGTGTACCAGTGTAAATGTAAATACTTTATTTATGCAATCTTGTGGAAGTGGTGATTTGTGGTTAAAACACCAAACTTTCAATTGTAAAGTTAAAAGTTCTAATCCAGGTCGAGAGTTGACTCGGCTCAACATCTTTCTACTTCGATGAAATCCGAAAGAAGTTCCACATATGAACAGTACCAGCTTTTTGGCAAAGCTGCAGGGATGTCTTACATTGCACCCTACCATAGTAACGTGGATTTTCCACCACCGGTTTGTTATGCAATGGTGATTAGCGTCGCCCTACGCTTGTTTGAGAAGATTCTTGGCATTGAGTTTTGTTGGCCTATACATTAATGTAAGTGTCGTATATGTGTGTATATGAACGAAATCTAATGTGTGCTTTGGTTGTTGTTAACAGCATTCTGTCCTTACCACATTGGCCATTTTTCCGTGATCGGCCTGGGATTTAAAGACTTTGTAAGTCACCTCAGTGTTCATTAACATTCATTCATTTCTCTGTAAACTTTTAAAATAAACCCATCCGAGATGGTGAATTGGGCGTTGTGATCAGGCATGTAATGATTCGGTCATTACAATCGATTCCTACATTCACAATACATACATGCTTAGAATTGTGATGGCAAACATATGTATGGTTTTTTTGCTGTTTATGCACCATTTTTGCAAATGTAATATTTTGGCCGATTGAATAATTAAGACAGTACTTATGAGGCAGAAAACACCAATACAAATGAGACGGAAAATCAAGGCAAGACTCGATTCTTTAAATTGAGTCGCCACTCTAAAAAATTACAATTGCAACCTTTTGGGAGGACGGGCGGTGAATTCGAGGCCTAAATTGAATGCATCAGTGTAGTGACGTCACTAGAGCAGGCCGTGACTGCCGCACAACTTGTAAGGCTGTTTTTCTTACTATCAATGCTTGAAACTAAACTGACAACTTAACTTTATTTTGTTTACCCAGTCATGCCCACTGAGCTTTTTAGCTCTTTTTCAGAAGGGACCTGGCTTAAAATGATAGCTCAACGAAGTGGCTTATCGTGTCGACATTTATAGCAGCCAAATACTCTAAACACGTGATGTTGATTCTAAATGTGGAGGGGCAAAACCGGAGGACCCGGAGAAAAAACCACACGACCACGGGGAGAACACGCAAACTCCAAATATACAGCAGGCGTCAGGGTCGGGATCGAACCCACGACCTCCGGTATACCAGGCGAGGTGGTTAACATCTTTGCACCGTGGCACAACTCATGTTAGACAGCCCGAAATGCACAGCCCAAGGGTGCGTTTGCTTGTGCATCACTCCGGACAAAAGGAACCCTGGTCTGATTGGCACGACGGAAATGTGCTTTGCCGGCAGGTGGAGGCGTCGCACTTTGAGGGCCTCATCACCACCATCGTGGGCTACGTGCTGCTGGCGTTCACCCTCATTCTCTGCCACGTATCCTCGCTCAGCCGCCGCTGGCTCTCTCGTAGCAGCAAGTGCCGTGTCTGTCAATGTCTGCGTCGTTTGTGTGTGTCGTCTTTAGGTTTTCATTAGCACGGTACCAATAACCTTTTTCTGTTGTCAAACTTGGGCGTCCTTGGTTAAAGCTGTGGTCTTCACTTTACGCGCAAAGGATACTGGCTCATTAACCAGCTTTGGTAACAACTCTAGATTTGTATTACATGTTGTGTCCCCATAAGGCAGTGTTCTTCATTGCAAAGCCCGCAGACAACAGGCAGCCCCTGGGTGGCCTTTAGTGCGCCCCCTAACGTGCAGCCCCCAACAATACACAAATGGTGAAAACATCCCCCATTATTATCGAGCTGCTGTCAAACGCCCAATGGTTTCAAATATGTGGCGGCCCTCACACTGACTGATGTCTTATCGGCGAAAGTGCCCCCCCCCCCTCTGAACATGAGCGAAGAACACTGCCATAAAGCAAGCGTTCCTTACAGTGATGTAGCATAATTTGTATGGGCCCTGGTGCAAGAAATTAGAGGGGGGCGGGGGGGTCCTTATCCAATGACCCCCACCCCCTCTCGTCATAGCCTGACACTTAGATCCCAGCCAGACGGCTCATCGGTCGAGCCGAGCGGCACGCGGTTGGAAGGTTGCGACTTCAAATCCTACATTGGTGGTTCACTCGGCCTCTCGTGCCCTCCAGAGACTATAAAATGGGAACCAACTGTGTGGGGAAGTCAATATTAGTTATTCTTAGGTTTTTTCGGTAAAGTCACGTAGGTAAAAAATTAAAATTAATAAAAGTAAAATAAAATAAATATCACGACGTTTCGGAGGCAACACAAGCTTCCGTCTTCAAGACTTCAGGACGGAAGCTTGTGTTGCCTCCGAAACGTCGTGATATTTATTTTATTTTTTATTTTACTTTTATTAATTTAAATTTTTTACCTACGTGACTTTACCGAAAAAACCTAAGAATATGAATCCTTGCAGTCACGAAAGCTTCAAATCTACAATCAATATTATTAGTCCTCAAGATAGACCCCACCGTCACCATAGGAATGTGGAATTCCAATTGCCGGCTCAGGGCTGTCACCAAGAGATGAGCACTGCCTCGATGCTCGTTTTGAGCAGGAAATCACTTTTGAGGGCCTTCCGGCTCGTGAAGCGTGGTGCAGTTGCGCCACCTGCACGCTCGCTAGTTGCACCACTGGTTCCTGACACCGACGCACCTTTTGCCCGTGCATGCCCGCCCCGCTCGTTCGCCCACCCGCTCCCTCACTTCGCTACCCTTTTCCCTGACGGCGCCTCCAGGGCCTGGCGTCGCTCGTGCGGTTCCAGCGCTCGCGCCGACTGCTCGGCGTCTGCTACATCGTCGTGAAGGTGGCAGCGCCAGCGCACGCACGAGCGCACAACGACGATTCGCTCCCTCCACGACTCTACGAATTGTCCCAAATTGCATTGGGCCAATCGGATCCTTTTTGCTGACCCTTTTTGAACACGGTGGATGTCTGGTGATATGAATGTCGCATCTATAGATGGGCCCTTTTTGTTTGTTGACACTGCAGGTGTCTCTTCTGGTGGTGATGGAGATTGGAGCGTTCCCTCTCGTTTGCGGATGGTGGCTTGACATCTGCTCTTTGGTACGAGGCCACGTGACCTGATCCCATTCTGATCACCACCACACTCCCACCTCCACACTTCACACTCCTACCCCCTGCCTCCCATCTCGAAACGCCTACCCCTTCCCACACGCTAACCTCGCGTCCGACCCCAGAAGAGCAATTCTGTAATTGATGAGAAACTTATGAATCCTTCACTGGGCAGGGATTAAGGTGAGGTCAGGAGGGGCGGTCGTATTGACTCACGTCAGACGCATTGAACACACCATTAGCCCCGACTCTAGCACGGCTTAAACTTAACTAGAAACTACGTTTTTTTTACGAGGTAAGGCCCACTGAGCTGTATAGCTCTTTTTCAGAAGCTACCTGACCACAAATGATAGCTCAGCGATGTGGCTTATCACGTGGAAAGTTACAGCATTAGCCAAATTCTCTAAAACACATGATTCTAAATGTGGAGGAAAAAAACGGAATACTGTACTCGGAAAAAAAATTCACATACCCACAGAGAGAGAGAGACACGCAAAGTCAAAATATACAGGCGTCAGGGTTGGGATCGAACCCACGACCTCCTGCATACCAGACGAGGTAGTTAACATCTCATAGCCACCTTGTCTTGACTCCACAGCGAGATTGAAAAGCCAGCGGAGCACGGCTCGGTTTCAGCTCTGCTCGGTAATATGCCGTCGGAAAACTATCCATGCCTGGCTGGCCCCTTGCTGGCTCGGCTCAGATGTGCAAGTGGAGATTTCAGGGTATTACAAGCTTGGTCTAGGGGTACGGGTCTGACACATTGATTATAAACAATGCGGTTACCAAGAGTAACCAGCGAGCACGAACACATTACGTGACGCGCGCGAGTGGCCGTTGAAAATGTTTTATTCGCTTGCAGTTACTTAGCAAGTTAGGATACCTCACAAAATGGACAATTGGTTGCAATATTGATGTTGATTAGTCATACTATTATTTCTCAGAACCATGTTGGGTCAGGCATGGGGGTACTCGGTTGAAACAATTCAAGGGATACAGTCGCCACAAAAGTTTTAGAAACACTCAGTTAGCGTGCCGTGTAAATGAGGCGTTGGAGCAGGGGCTCCCAAGGCCTGAGGCCTGACACTTCGAGATGTCTTGCCAACAATATCTGGCACTGCAAGCATTGTAGGTGCACTAATCAGGCACGAAGTCTGGAATATCTTTGACCTGGAAACATCATACTTTAAATTTTAACTCGGTGGGTCATCTGTGTGTGACATCACGGTGCTCTAACCCTGTGACGCCACAACTTTGTCCCAGAGTCGGACCACGCTCTCTCATGCCTCGTTTCCACTTGCGCGTCCGGGCCGTGCTCGGGCTCTGCCAGCACGGCTTTACCATGTGCTCATCGCATCGCGTGTACAGTGCTGTCAGCCTTGTGACTGCATCTGATCAATACCTGTGTGTCGATAGTTCAGTGTTAATGTGCCATTTTATTGAGGGACTCCTGCTGTGTGTTATCTTGGTGTGGTCTGGGACTATTTTGCTGGTTTTGCTTCATTGCCAAATCTTGATAAATCGGACTTATATTGAAGTATTTAATACTTATTTATACTTCGTGACTTGCTACTAATTTTCTATATTTTTCACTTCTATCGTGTGTTTTTGTATTGTTTGCCGCTGTAGCTTACTGACCCGCCCCACACTGGACATTGTTTGAAAATAGCTTCATAGCTCATCGGATTCCTCTTGCAGTCTTAAATGAAGATTCTGATTCCGATCTCCCGCCACTGTGCGCCTTTTCAGGAGATGTTCGACGCCACCATGAAGGATCGCGAGGCCAGCTTCCAGTCTGCGCCCGGAACCACGATGTTCCTGCACTGGCTCGTCGGCATGGTCTACGTCTTCTACTTCGCCTCGTTCGTCTTGCTGCTGCGAGAGGTGCGGGGAGGAGGCGGTTGCGGGGGACTCGTGAGTTTAGAGGGAAGGGAGGGCCCTGCCACAGTATTTTATGTATGTATGTTGAACTTATTTTGCGCCGTACGTGGCCAACCATGCTAATCGGAGGTGTGGTGGGATGGGGGATGAGCGACGGCTGTGTTGGGACCATAGCGGTACGTGGAGGAATGTTTGCACCAGTTTGTGAAATGTTTGATCTCAATTTTGTCAAATTTCACTCATCTGTCAATCCACTGCTAGGTGAAGGCCTCGCCACGCCGTGTTGGTTGTGGGGGTTGTTTGACCATATTTCACCACAGTTGGTCAGTTTTGGACGCTGAAGCAGGGAAGGTGTCCCATGGCGACAGTGCGGATGCGGTGGACGGTCGTTCGGTGGACCTCGTGACGTCACCAAGTCGGCTGCGCCCTGTGACCCCCCCGCCCCCTCCGTCGTTGCGTCCCTCTCACCGCCCGCCTCTCGCAGGTGCTGCGGCCGGGCGTGCTGTGGTTCCTGCGCAACATCAACGACCCGGACTTCAATCCCGTGCAGGAGATGATCCACCTGCCGCTCTTCCGGCACGCTCGCCGCTTCCTGCTGTCCACGGTCAGTGGCACCTGCGTCGGCAGCGCGGTGGCGTAGCGTGGTTGGCTCTGGCCCTGGTGCAACAAAATCAAATGGGGCCACCTGCCTAATGAGGGCGCCCCGGTGGTGCGATGTTAACTACTTCCTCGCCTCGTATTCAGCAGGTCGTTTGTTCGATTCCGACCCTGACGCCTGCTGTATATTTGAAGTCTGCATGTCCCTCTCCCCGTGGTCGCATTAATTTTTCTCAATGTGCGTTTAAGAGTATTTGGCTGCTGTATATTTCCACGTGATAAGCCACTAATTTGTGGCCAGGTCGCTTCTGAAAAAGAGCTATGTTGCTCAGTGGGCCTTACGTGGTCAAAGAAAAATAGTTTATAGTTTTTATTCCATCCTCCCCCCCTCCACCGCTTACTTCATCGTGAACCCCGATGCAGTTGCAACACCTGCGCACTCACTCGCTCGCTACAAAACCGAGACGGTGTTATGCGAACGCCAGGGTGCAGCGGTGGCCGCACAGGAGTTGTGGGATCACGACGGCGCGACTTGCCGCGGGATTGTCACGGGACCGCACGTGTCAGCTCGTGTGTATGTGTGTCTCTCTCTCTCTCGTGTGCTGCTCCCACACTTAGGTTGTGTTCGGCTCCATCGTCGTGCTTATGCTGTGGCTGCCCATCCGCATCATAAAGGGGACCCTGCCGAGCTTCCTGCCCTACAACGTCACCCTGTACAGGTAACGCCGGGAAAGTACGCGTAAACCGCACCTCCGATTGGCACGGTTTTGGCTATGTACGGTGCGAAAGAAGTTCAACGTACATACGTGCGTGACAAGTTAATTTGATGGGTGCCGCGACGGTGCGAGGGAAAGACTGAAGATGACAAAGCGAGTCGTTGTGAAATGCAGACAAGAGTTGGTCTCGTATAAAGCAGCCGCTTCATCAAATCCTCATAGCCACCTTCCAGATTAGTTTGTTGTATTTGCTCGTGTGTGTGTTTGTTTGTGGTTTGTGTAAAGTTGTGGTTACTGTGTGTGCATGTTTGTGTGTGCTCGTGTGAGGCAGTCGCAACAACGGAGGGCAGAGGAGTGACGCTTACAACGCCGGGCGGCTAAAACGCAGAAATTGGCACAGTGGGGAGCACAGGTGGTGCATCTTCAAGTCATCTCAGTCGGTCAACCCATGGCACCTGGGTCTGTTCAGTGACCTGCCAGCGAGCCTTCGACACTTCACGTGGCCTCAAAGTGCACCTAGCATGGCACAAGCGCCGCGGTGACGTCGCCACCACTTAGTGGTGAATGGCGGTTGTTGTGCCCGTGTATTTATACGTGTGTATGTGGTTCACGTGCGTGCGTGTGCGTGCATGTGCAGTGACGCCCCTGTGAGCGAGCTGTCACTGGAGCTACTGCTGCTGCAGGTGGTGCTGCCGGCGCTGCTGGAGCAGGGCCACACGCGGCACTGGCTCAAGGGGCTTCTCCGAGCGTGGACGCGCACCGCCGCATACTTGCTGTGAGTGTACACGGCACACAGCACGCACTCAGTACACACAGCACACACATTGCACTGCCCAGCGCACACGGTACAGAGCACACACATTACACGCAGCACACATTGCACTGCCCAGCACACACGGTACAGAGCACACACATTACACGCAGCACACATTGCACTGCCCAGCACACACGGTACAGAGCACACACATTACACGCAGCACACATTGCACTGCACAGCACACAACACACACGTTGCACTGCACACGGCACATACAGAGTGCACGCAGTACACACAGCACACACAGCGCACTGCACAGCACACACGGTACACAGAACGCACTCAGTACACACAGCACACACATTGCACTGCACAACACACATGGTACAGAGTACACGCAGTATACAGAGCACACACATTGCGCACTGCACAGCACACACCGTAGTGCACAGCGCACACAGAGCTGCAAAGGAGTGTTTGTCACGTGGCGTTCAAATTAAATTTGTTAATTCTCCCCCTTCTTCCCTTTTATGTTCATTATCTTCTCCCTTACCTTCCCCCCCCATATAAACTTTCGCTTCTCTGCTAGGGGCTCCCCACCTGGGTAGGGGAGGGAGCCCAATCCGCCCCTCTTCAACAAGCCCGGCTGTGTCGATCTCGGGCTTTTGCTTGCGAGATTTATGCCCCCGCCCTCCTCCCCCTTCTGCTTCTGTGATCGGTGCTACGTACCGGGCTCGCGTCGAGTTGAAATAAAAGCAAATTGACTCCGCTTGCCTCCAATACCCACAGGGACCTTCACTCCTACCTCCTGGGAGACCAGGACGAGGAGAACGAAAACAACGCCGAGAACGCGCGCGAGGAGGAGGAGGAGGACGATGACGACGGGGAGGAGGAGGACGACGATGACGACGACGATGAAGACGACGACGAGGAGGAGGTGGCGGAGGAGGAGGAGCTGCTGCCGCCCCTCCTTGCTGCCGGGCGCAATGGGATCGCCGTCCCCATAGTGGAGGGGCTGCACGCGGCGCACCAGGCCATGCTGCAGCAGGGCGGCCCGACCGAGTTCCAGCCGTACACGCGGCCCCTGCACTTCCCCCTGCGTGTGCGTTTGCCGCTGCTCTGCGCTTGTGACAGCGCTGCGCTGGTTGTAACCCTGCGGTGGACCGGCAGCGGGGTCACTGCACGGGGACACTCTCGTTAATCCGCAAGCCCTTGGCCTGAAATAAACTGGCTCATTAAACTAAGCTATTTTATTTTAGAGGTTAATGCCCACCCCGCGATTATTCTTTCAGAGGCGATCTGGCCACTCGCTCACCCAGCCAATAATTCTCGCAACCGCTCACTCGCTCACTCGCCCAACCAATCGTCCAACCGCTCATTCAGAGGAGTAGAGAAAACATTGTTAAACTTAAAACTAAACTATTTGTATTTTAACAGGTAATGCCCACTGAGCTATATAGCTCTTTTTCAGAAGCGACCTGGCTATCACAAATGCTAGCTCAACGAAGTGGCCTATCGTCGCGTGGAAATGTATTGCAGCCGAATGCTGTAAACGCGTGATGTTAATTCTAAATGTGGAGGGAAAAACCGTAGGACCCGGAGAAAAATCCACGTGCCCACGGGGAGAGAGACTCACACCCTCCAAATACACAGGTGTCAGAATCGAACACATGACCTGCATACCAAGCGAGGTAGTTAACATCTCGTCACCTTGGCACCCCTTGTAATGTGCCTAACCCGAACACGAACCGCATGGCGTGGGAAGGCCCTCATCCAGCGGTGGATTAACAATGCAAGAGAGCTACAACTTTCAACTGTTTTACTGTGATGAGCTCGATGATGGCAGTCGGCAGAACCTCAAATGTGCGTGTACGTATGTTGAACTTCTTTCGCACCGTGCGTAGCCAACCGTGCTAATCGTAGGTGTGGGGGAAAGACAACAAACTAAAGACAAAAAGCAGTTCTAAAAAAATGTGTTTCCAATCGAGATTTAGAAGTGCATAGCCCCGGTGTGCGTGTATGTTGAACTTATTTCGCACCGTACGTAGCCAACCGTGCTAATCGGAGGTGCGGGGGAAGGACGGCAAAATGTGTCCATAATGAAGACGCAGAATGTATCACAAGTACTTTTGTGCCGTGTTGCTCTGCAGATCTTCCTGCTCATTGGCTGCATCTGCCTGACGCTGCTGTCCTCCAGCCTCACGTGCCTCGTCGTGCCAGGTGAGACGGGGAGGGGATTTGTGCCAGAAAAGCACCACGTGTGTGAACGAAATTTAAATTGACTTGGACTTGAACTTGACAACATTTTCCTTTACCCCCATCTTTTAGTCCCCTCTAGATTGAAAAGTAATTTCCATAGAAGTGCTTTTTGTGTTTAGTTTGTTGTCCTTTCCACGCACCTCCAATCAGCACGATTGGCTACGTACGGTGCAAAGGAAGTTCAACATACGTGAATTGCTCCATTTGTACGATGGGAACGTATGGAATTCACAGCATCTCAGAAGCCTGTTCTCTTCTAATCACTTGGTGAAGAGTGTCCAAGATTCACAGCCATGTGTAGGACATGTGTTGAATTTAACACAAGCGCGTAATTTTACGATTGTGGTGTCGCGTGCGCACTCGGTCACTCGTTCACGTGCGTGTCGTATTAGCATTGCCAATGTGGTTAATTGCACTGCGGCCACGATCTCAACAATCCCAGGTAAGATTTGCTAGACATGCATAATGCCAGTACCACCTATAGTACCCACCCATCTTGGTCCTTCGCTGGGTTGACACCACAGAATATGGGTAACCTGGCGTGGTGGGCACTGAGAGGCAAATGCGGTCTCTGGTGGTGTTAGAGCCACACTAGGCCCTCGCAAGCCGTGCCGGCCTTCGTAGGCGCTCGCTTAACAGCATTTGCTCCATCCGTCACTGTTGCTTCTGTGTGTCCCATGTGTGTCCCGTGCGCGTGCTGCAGTGTTGGCAGGCCGTTACATCATGAGCATGTGGGCGGGCGGGCTGAAGCTGCACGAGCTGTACACGGCAGCGTGCGGGCTGTACGCGTGCTGGCTGGCGGCGCGCGCCGCCACCGTGCTGGCATCGTGGGCCCCGCAAGGCCGGCGCGTGCTGCTGCAGCGGCTCAAGGAGCGCACGCTCATGGTGAGCGGCCTCGCGCGGGTGGTGGGGGGGGGGGAGGCGCCGTGACATCACGCGAGCGGATTTGTGGCGAGGACCCCCTCTGTTACCGCGTTGCTGGAGATCAATCATTTTACAACGTGTAAAGAAATGCCGACTGGAAGACGAGGTCGATGCTGAATCTGCCGTTGATGCTGACATTGGCGCTGGTGTTGCACTTGGTGACGTTGGTGCTGGTGTTGACATTGGTGCTGGCGTTACAGCTGGTGTTGACATTGGTGCTGGTGTTGACATTGGTGCTGGCGTTACAGCTGGTGACGCAGGTGCTGGTGTTGACACCGGTGCTGGAGTTACAGCTGGTGGTGCTGGCGTTGACATTGGTGCTGGCGTTACAGCTGGTGACACTGGTGTTGACACCGGTGCTAGCGTTACAGCTGGTGCTGGCGTTACAGCTGGTGACACTGGTGTTGACATTGGTGCTAGCATTACAGCTGGTGCTAGCATTACAGCTGGTGCTGGCGTTAGAGCTGGTGACGCTGGATTCCGCTCACATGACGTTGACCGCGTGCGGGCGGCGGCTGTGGCAGGTGCTGAAGACCCTGCTGGCGGCGTTCCTGCTGGCGGGCGTCGTGCCCCTGCTGGTCGGGCTGCTCTTTGAGCTGGTGGTCGTGGTGCCCCTCCGCGTGCCACTGCACCAGACGCCGCTCTTCTTTCCCCTGCAGGCACGTGCCCCTTGGCCCTCGTGAGACGGTCGCACGCGCGAGCGCGTTGTCACGTTCCAGTTCGACTCGCGTCCGCACCGCAATCACTCGCGGCTCTAGAAGAGCGGGAAGGACGACTTCTGTTCTGTTTACGTGACAACCCTTACTAATTGGCCGTGTCGGGTGGTGGCGGCAGGTTTGACGACACGTTCATATTTACGCGATCTAACACAAACGCCTCTTATGGACGATGCTTTGTGTTTTGCGCAGGACTGGGCGCTCGGAGTGCTGCACACGAAGATCGTCGCCGCCATCACACTCATGGGCCCCCAGTGGCGGCTCAAGGCTGCGATAGAGCAGGTAATGGCACCTTCGTTCAGCGTCCGTTTCGCGCTTTTCACCAAGTACCGCGCGATTGCCTTGTCTGCCTAAAGTGTGTGGAGTCATCTTGTCTGGAATGATTGACAATTATGAATGATTTCACTATGTAACACGATTTTTGTTCCTGGGTAGTAAGTGTTATTTTCTAATTGCTTATGGCTCAAAAGTATATAAAATGGATATTATTCCCCACAAACTTTGCTTTTGTGACCAGGACTTTACGTGAAGGAATGACACAAATGCACACCACGTTTTTTCATTGAAAATAGATCAATTTCAAAATATTATTGTCCTGATCACAAAAGCCAAGTTTGTGGGGAATAATAGCCACTTTCTGTACTTTTGAGACATAAACAATTAGGAAATAACACTTACTACCCAGGAACAAAAAAACTATTTTTTTGTTACACAGTGAATTTGCAATCATTCCAGGGGTGCCACGGCAGTGAGATGTGAACTACCTTACCTCGTATACAGGAGGTCGTGGGTTCGATCCATAGCCTGACACCTGCATATTTGGAGTTTTTCATGTTCTCTGTCCGTGGTTGCGTGGGCTTTTCTCCGGTTCCTCCGGATTTTTCCTCTAAATTTATCATCAACATGCGTTGAGAATAATTGGCCGCTATAAATCTCCACATAAGCCTTGTTAGGTGAACTAGCCATTGCACTGTGGCAGTATGCTGCTGTGTGTCACGAGTGAGTGGTTGGGCGAGTGAGCTAGTGGGTGACTCTTCAAGTGAGTGACTAGTTGCGCGAGTGATCTCGCCCACCGCACCGCAGCAGTATGCTGCTGTGTGTAATGAGTGGGTGGGTGACTAGTTGGGCGAGTGATCTCGCCCACCGCACCGCAGCAGTCTGCTGCTGCTGCGTTGTCGAGCGCGCCAGTCCCTGTTGTTGCCCGGCGGCTTCCTGTTGACTGCGCCCGCCACCTCGAGGGGGAGGCGCTGACCGCCCCGTGTGCGCACCTGCCGCCCCCCTGCGTGCGTGCGTGGGCCCCGCGCAGGTGTACGCCAACGGCCTGCGCAACCTGGACATGCGCGTGCTGCTGCTGGAGCTGACGGGCCCCGTGACGGCCGCCCTGCTGCTCGCGCTCTGCGTGCCCTACGCCGTCTCCTTTGGGCTCGTGCCACTGCTCGGTGAGGGCGTGGCGGCCGGGCTCTCGCGTCGTCATGCGGGGAGGGGAACGTCTCGATTCACCGCCAATGCAATGCAATGAATTGGTCACGATTCAGTCACGAGTCAATTCGAGGATGGATGCTTTATTTGTCTTGTTTGTATCGTCTTTCTCATGGTTACAGGCTCATACGTACTGTGTGGCTTTCTGTCCTGTCTGGCTTGTCTTTACTGTCTTTGAAATTGTAACGCCTCTTTGCACTGCCTATCTCCTCTTCTGTTCCCACTCGTTCCATCTTGTTCCGATCTCTCGCGTTCTGCCCCGTTCCAAGTGTCTATCAAAGGAAACGGTTGCATAGAACGCGCATGAAATGAAAGTGATCAGTTTCTATAGCACATGATTGGATGTATTTCAGGCGTAAGGATCATTTTTTTATCAATTCATCACGTGCCTAGTGGCTACATGTGGAGCCTGTGGGGCTCATTTGCGAGTGATTCTGCAAGCCGATTACGTCTGCCCACTCTCCGTGTAAGTCTTGCTCTTCCTTGCCATCGTTTAACCCCACGGCATCGTTGATGTTTGCGCCCCACCTCCCCTGCCCCGCCTCGGCTGCCCCACCTCCCCTGCCGCGCGCCCCCTGCAGGCCTGTCAGCCGAGACACAGACGCTGGCGGAGCGGCGCGTGTACCCGTGCCTGCTCGGAGGCTGCCTCGTGCTCGGCGTGCTGGGAGCTCAGCTGCGGCAGTTTCGCCGTCTCTACGAGCACATCAAGAATGACAAGTGAGTGGTCACGATCGCCGTCGCGACCAACGGGCACTGAACAAACCTCGGCGCGGCGTACATTGTAGACACAACGCCTCGGCTGTGCTTTGGGCGTTGTGATGAATATTAGGCCAATGGGTAGCACAGACTCCAGTGAGCTGCATCTCGAGATAGTTAGTCCGTGTTGAGGATTGCGATCGCTCTTAGAGTAATGGACTGCAGAGGTGATGTGCTTCACTCCCTAACACTAACCATTCTCCCAATAAAGAATGAGCATCGATTTAAAGCTTTCGTGACTGCAGGGATTCATATTCTTGGTTCTTTCGGTAAAGTCACGTAGAAGGGAAATAATAAAATAATAAAAATAAAACAGTAAAATTCTCACGACGTTTCGATTGCAACACAAGCAATCATCATCAGGTGTGGAAACCACAGCAAAAAAAAACGCCACTTCTTTCAAATTTTCTTGCTGTGGTTTTCACACCTGATGATGATTGCTTGTGTTGCAATCGAAACGTCGTGAGAATTGTATTGTTTTATTTGTATTATTTTATGATTTCCCTTCTACGTGACTTTACCGAAAGGACCAATAATAAAGAATGAGTACTTTAAAGTGTTGGGTTACTTTTGAAAAGTAATTGGTCACTGATTACCGATTACTGCACCTCGTATGTAGCCAATCGATTAGCACGGTTGGCTATGTACGGTGCGAAAGAAGTTCAACATACGTTTCACACATATACTGGTGGCTTTATTGAAATGTAACAATACCTGTTTTGTTATATTTAAAGTAACAAAGTCTGATTTCTCGATTGACGTTATAACATTCGTCAAGTTTAACATGCATGAGCTTGATAAACTGTCTTACATTACACCGTAAGTAAAATTTAGGCTTTGCAACGCGATCCGTACAGGTTGGCTGCCACTCTCCTTCCCTCTTCAGTTTAAGGTCGTCTTCCGCCAGTGTCTCGTCACTCACTTTTATTTCTTTTCTCCAAACAGGTATCTTGTCGGTCAGCGGCTCGTCAATTACGAACGGAAGAGTGGCAGGAGCAGCGCTTTGCCCTCGGACCTGTGACGAGAACCGTTTTGACTCCCGCCACGCCCCAAGATGCCCCACTACCCGCCGAAATATTTTCGCGTGCTTTGAATTTTCCGAAACTTGGGATGTGACCGAAGTAAATGTGTGCGCTCGTGTGCGCTCTTGCGCGTCAGCCACTCAGATTCGCGAGCGGACTCTCTCCCGCCGCTCCTCGGAACTGGAAAAATCGGCACGGAATTTGTGCAATGTCGTCCCTTACTGCTCGCTACTCTTCTGCGCTCTTTGCCGAACCCCGCATTTGCTGAATTGGGCAGAGGAAGCCGTCGAAGATCTTGAGAGGTTCGCTGCGTTCAGCGGTTCCGCACACAGAGACACAAAGACGCAAGCACGACACAGAGACATAAAAACAACACGCAAACCGGAACTGCAGTTGGGCAGCCTGACCCAGGACAGGGGTGGACTGATTCTCTGCGTGGGATGGCCCCGATGAACCGGCCCCAGAGTAAGGCCGAGGAGCTGTCCGAATTCGCCAAGAAAGCCACGTCCCCTTCTAAATGAAATATTAATGTATGCCGAAGGTTGTGAGCTTGCACAGTTTTATTTAAGGTGCTGCCCTTTTGCGGGGGGTGGGGGGGGTAGAACAGTATTGCATGAGGACAGGGGCACCCGTTCAGTATTTTTAATGTGGCAGTGACATAAGTGTTTGACCCATGAATCCAGATCCGTTATGTAACGCAACTCACCGGGCCAACGGCAACCTGCGCACGGGAAAACCGTGCGTTCAAAAACTTCCAATTGGTCGAAACGGCTACAGTTGACGATATACATATAGAGGAAGATATATATATGTGTAGACTGCGTCTCGGCTTGTACGGGCAATGAAATATTTTAAACTTTTCGGCACAGACACCCACCACCGCCTGCAGTGAGTGCTGCTCGTGCCAAATGCCGACTGCGCCGCCACTCCACCGCGTGGTGGCAAGGATTGACCGTGGACGTTCCCACAAATTTTTAAATGTCACAAACACCCCACGGGGGGGGGGGGGGGGGGTGGGCGCGGCGCCCCCTCTGAAAAAAAAGGCCGTCCGGCATCCATCGTCCGTCGTGTTTGTCTTCGTCGCGCGTCACGTTCTCCCTCGAGGCGTCTTTGTTTTCGTGCCAGGCAGCAACGTGCGCTTGTGTGTGGGATGGTCTCCGTCGCCTCCGGCGGGGTGGGGATAAAGTTGAGAGATGTGCGATGCCGGGAGCAGTCGAGTTGCGCCTGTGCTTTGTTGCTACAGAGCAGAACTACTGACGGGGTGAACCTTCCGCCGTGCTCGCATCCCTGTCCCCGAGTTTCTTGGTTTGATGTTGGCGAGGGATCCACACCAACATCAAACCCTTGCGGGGTTGCACCATTCGGGCTCGAGGTGCGAGATAGATCCCTGCTGAACAAAGCAGTTGCAGAGACGGTGGACGGGCACCGGTGTGTTGATCGGGATATTGAGGCAGTACCGCTCAGAGGCTGTGTTCGTGTCCCTCGGGTCGTCACGGTTGGTGGTGTTTGCAGGCGCTAGCACGTGACGGTCTCACCACGTGGCTCCACAAAGCAAATTTCTGAATTCGGTCATTTGCACTTTATATCGGGCAAACCACGCTTTAAGGGTGTTGCAAACAAAACATGTTTTAGGCACTGCAAAGTGAATACAGTAACAACTAAATGTTACACGAGCAATACTTCCACTAGTCCACCTTGCCCAGAGTTCCACCCACGGCTCTAAGTGGTCTCTGGCTCTTTGACCCGACACAAGGTGGGTTGAAGAGCCACACATTACGTGCACATCGGCCACACATGTCCATGACGATGTCACCCAGTCTGGGCCGCCAGTGTCGACCCCAGTACCAGCCAGCTGGTCCTGTGGCACGTGAATAGCCTTGGGCAGGCTATACATGGAGAAAATACGTGTCCTGACGAATACACAGGGAAACTGTGTGTATATGTAGCCTTGGCAATATCGATGGCAGCTCTGTAAATCCCGGCCACATGGGCAGAGGAAATCGCCTAGTTGATAGCTTAGTGAAGGCCAACCCGGGCCTCCACTCGGCTATCCAGACCCCACAGGCCTTGCTTGCTTGGCTAAGCACACCGTGATCGGGCTGGAATTGGATCACTGACAAAGGTTTTCAGTGGAGATTCCAGTTGGCCGTAATTCGCCGTAATCGACATTCTGGTGGGCTGCATTTGGCAATAATTAGTCGAGATTAGCATAGCCGATTGCTGGGAGAAGTTAGATGTGTAATGAAATTTCAATAAAACCCCGTTGTTTCGCACACATGTTCCGTGGCAGAATCCCCGTGAGAATCCCGTCCGAATAAATTAAGGCTTTTTCAACACGGGAATCTGTGGAAGTATCACAATTCCTACTTGGAAACCACGCAGAGTGGAAATTGTAGGAGTCGCCCAAGACCGTTCCTGTGGGAATTTCCTCGCCGTAATATGTGTACGCTAACGAAATTTGTAACCAAACTGGAGCGGGAACCTTTGCACAGTCAACGTGAACGGTGGCGACAGTTGTCGAGACTGGGTAACCCCATTTCACCACGCGCGGGTTTCAGCTCGTGCTCGGTCAACGCACGGATGAGCAGCGTTGCGTCCGGTGAAGGCCAGATTCAAATCCATCGCAGCGGGGAACACTCGGATGGAGGCTGACACGAAACAGATTCGGCAGCAAGGGCGAACACGGCAGTGGGTGTGCTCAGTCTGTTCGACCTCCGCTGATGTTGCTCATCACATTCGAACGCGCAGCGTTGACGAACTGCGTGCTATTTTACTTGCGTTTTCATCGGAACCTGGCAGCTTGTGCTGTGTTTGGCCTTTCAAACGTATATATGAAATGTTCGTTCTGGAACAGCTGAAAACTATATGTATGCTAGTTGAATTTATTTTCTTTCTGTTCGTGGTTAATGTCGTCACTCGCACGGATCGCGACACGGTTGCACATGGGGGTGCCACGTGTTTCTCATTCAGTTCCCTGGGAATAGACGTCTTCGTAAATTTCCATCCAGTAAACATCCATGGTTTAATCATTGATTGCCATAGGGATGTTCACTCTACTACTGGTCCTTGGTGTGCCAAGATTGAGATCAAATTGGCCTGAGGTTTCTCAATCTCCCAGTCCTCGTGACTTTTTACATTTACCAATGTTCCATTCACGTACCAATTAAGTCTTTACATGTTGCACATACCTGATATATATGCACACCAGCTGAAACAATTATATTCTACTTGCATTAATCATGAAAGTACATAACTTGATTGTAATGTTCTAAATTAAAAAAAATAAAGCATGAAGTTACAGAAGTTGCCCTGCCAAGGCTGATCGCAATGCGGATGCCGCCCTCTGTAATCCAGCAAAATGTAAATTTTTTCAGTCATTTTTTCCATTTCATTTAGCATCGCAATCTGCGATTTTATTTCAATGCAGTTTCATCTTTGTTACAGCGGTTCATTGCGATAAACAGAATGGGCAGCTCGTCAGCCAACCAGAGTCGGGCATCGGTCCCTCAAGGCCACACTCATCCATCCGTTCGCTTGTGAATATTGCAACGTGCTTATTTTCTTTACCTACGTGACTTTACCGAAAGAACCAAGAATATGGATCCTTGCAGTCACGAAAACTTCAAGTCTAGAACGTGCTTCTTGGTTGAGGTGGCAGACTGGGGGGGGGGGGGGGGGGGTGTCTTACCCACAAATCCAGAGAGATGTCTGTCCCACCATCTCCGATCCCACAAATTGACCGAGCCTGCTAACTGGTTGCGAGGACACGATCACGTTAATAGTTTATAGCGTACGCAGGCTTAAGAGATGCGCAAGAGCAATTTTTACCTTTGTTTATCAGCTTGAGAACGTTCACAAAAGCTGCGATCGACGCATCAAGAAGTCACGCGTTGGCGCACGCTCGGTGTGCTTCGGTGTCGCCTGTTGCTTTCGAGGAAGAAGCCTCCACTTATGTTGATGCATCATTCAGTGTTTCGTCACGGTCGAGTAAAACACAATCAAGACGTGTCGAAGGAAGGAAGGAACGCCACCGATAATCGCGCGTGTTTCCACGACGCGCGGTCGTTGTATAAACCTCGCGTGGCTGTTCGACTATGGGAAGCATTTTGATTGCACAGACCCCTGGGGTACTTGAGATCGATATTATTATTCAAGTGCCCTGCCTGGCGGTCGCAGTGTGTGTGGGGAGAGCGGTCGTGTACCGGTTAGCGAGCTGCGATACGAACCCGGCGACCCGAGTTCGATTCCCGCTCACGGCTGGGGAGACAAAGGCGGCCGGGCGTGGTGCTGGGCACTCACCCCCTTGTGTGCTGTTCAGGCCTTCATATGTGCTCGCTAACAGCACTTGCTCCAACAGACTTCCAAGGCTTTTACGCGGAATCTTTGTCTTGTGTGGTGTGGTTTTGCCAAGGGTCTCGGCCAAGAAACCCCGATGTGATGTTTAAGCCCCACGATTAGGGCAGAATTTCAGCTGTGACCTGCCCTTGTCGGCGACCCGTAATATATCCCCGCACCCGGCACAACCACCACCAACATCGAGTACGCATCTCTGTGGTTGTGGCTACTGCAAAGTCGTCATGCGCCTCACTCCAGTCCAACAGCGGCCCTGGGAAAAAACATTGAGTTGAGAAATTAAAACCCTGCCCACGATGCTTCGTTGTCAAACTTGCCGCGCGCACCTCTGCATGTATCATTAATATCCAACACGTTAATCTTAGCTTGCTTTTTTTTGTCAGCTGATGTGAGATTTGTCATCGGCTGGAGAGAGAGAGAGAGGATGTTGGCTTGTTTCAAAGCCTTTGGGGATCCCATAATGTATGGGGTTTCCCCTGTTGTCTGTTTGAAGGGCTATTTTGAAGCGGTGTTCCCTGTCGATGGTTAAATTGGTGTCTAAGTAATACCGTGTGCAGTCATTTGGTGTTTAGTCGCTGGAGATAATTTTGCTCACCACAATCGATATATTTCTTGCTCCAGGATCTTTCGCGGCAGCTTGGGGTTCACACGCGGTGTGTGAATTGACCTGGTTTGTCTGCAACTTGCTTTACGCTAACACACCCACAGTGCACGAAGAGGCCTACACGTATGGAAAATAATAATCGGTGTTTTACCCTTTCTGGCAATAAAACAGGAGGTTTCGATTTAAAGCTTTCGTGACTGCAGGGATTCATCTTCTTGGTTCTTTCGGTAAAGTCACGTAGAAGTACGTGACTTTACCGAAAGAACCAAGAATAAAACAGGAGGTGTTAAGATGTCCAAACGCCAAATAGAAAACCTTTTTCAAGGAATGAAGTGCTGCATTAACCACACACAGTACTTGCTGCGATGAACGTGCAAACCAACATGCTCTGATAATGATAGCATGTTTGTCTGCATGTTCTACACGGCCACCAATTCAAATTGACCCCTGAACCCAGGGCCCGGCTTACCGTGTGGAGCCTAAGGGCTTGCCTAAATGCAAGCCTTAGCAGGACAGGAGGCTTATACAAGGGGCAGAACAAAACATCAATTTGGCAGAGGCACGACTTGTTTTTACCCTGACATACGCAAACAAAACGTTACGGCATCCACCATTTGAGCAACTGCTGGGGCAAGTGCTGTTAGCGAGCACCTATTACCTGTTGTATATGTTGAACCTCTTTTGCACCGTACGTAGCCAACCGTCGGTGATCACATAGAAGTGCATTCTAAATAACCACCGAGCTAACGTTCTATACACAAATGTGCGTGGCCTCAAGGTGCACATAGCCTGGCACAAGCGTCGTGGTGACGTCCCCGCCACTTTGTGGCGAATGGCGGTTGTTGTATATGAACACAATTGTGGATGTAAGCAAACATTGGCCCGCTCTTCTCTGCGTCTTTTCAGGGCTTGCTTTTTTAGGCAAGCCCCATAGGCCCCACCGGGTAGCCAAGGCTCTCACTCTGGGCTTGATTGAAAAGGGGCAGCAAAGCGGGAATTTGTTTAGCAGCATTTTCCCCGGTTTGCCATGCGAGTGAACGCTCTAAAACCATGTTCACTCTGCCATTTTACATGCGAGCGAACGCTCTAAAACCACGCTCACGCTACAATTTTACATCGCGAGTGAACACTGTAAAAATGATGCTCACTACCGTTTTACATGCGAGTGAACATGTTGGCTCTGCCGTTTTCGCACAAAAAACACTATTGAGAACATTTGAAGCTTTCGAAACGTTGCTACGAAAATGATGCACCCCACGAAGTGTCGTCAAGTTTCCCGACACGACCATTGGCAACGTTTTATTTTGCCATGTGTAAGTAGAAAAAAAAACTATAATCGGCGGTGGGTATGAATTTGACTGCGGTGCCTCTCCACTTATCCGCCTGTGTTCGAGACTGGTGTTTCAACGTGACCCCCTTGAGCCTCCTCCACTTCCACAAAATTTGTTCTTCACAAATGACCGTCGACCCGGAATGCGTACCCCTCCCCAGTGTGAACATCTCTGCATGCGCCTCCTAAATTAGGAGGAACTTAATTAAAAATTATAAACACGGTTACTGACCGCCTTTGTCGTTAATGTTACGAGGATGAACTCCGCATGGTTTACACCCTGGGTTTTTGTTTGGTCGTTGTAATTGTCCACCCTACGCACCGACCGGGAGTTTGCGTGTGAAACTCTACTAATTTTCAAATCCCTTGGATGGGACACCCCATTCGATTGGTAGTCTGCAGAGGTGGGACAAAGTCATTGTTATGCAAGTCCAAGTCGAGTCGCAAGTCATCAAATTCATGACTCGAGTCCAAGTCACATGACTCGAGTCCACACCTCTGGTAGTCTGGCAAATGGAATTTGGGCAATCTTCGTCTATCGTGTAAGTAGCCAACCGTGCTAATCGGAGGTGTGGAAACGAAACACAAAAACAGTTCTAAAGCAATAATTATTCAGTCTAGATGTAAAAGTCCATAGCTCCAGTGGCTTCTTAGTACCTCCAGTGACTTCCTCGTAGCTCCAGTAGCTTCCTGGTAACACTTACAAGGGTAGATCGGGTTTCATTGTCTTCATCAGGGCAGTGATGGTCACCTGCCCTGCTCTATCAATGGGCGTTTGAATCATCTCATCAAATTTGCCGACACCTGCAACAACTCAAGGGAGCAACATCAATGATGGCGTACACTCACTTATAAGGGACATTTTTCAGCCCTTCCGCATAACCCTGTTAGGCATATCCGTCAGTACATTGCACGGAATATATTGTTTTCTTTTTGCAGCGTTTTGTTTTGCACGTAATGTAATTGGCTATGTCCCCAGATGTTATGGCTAAAAGCGCATTTTTAAAGACCGCTCTGTAGGTGTTTCTGTAGACTCATACTTAGCACAACTTTTGGGGAATGGTAGTGTAGTGGTTAGCGCGCTGCGCTACGAACCCGGCGACCCAAGTTCGATTCCCGCTCACGGCCAACACCAGTGACGATAATTTGCACCGGTCCCGGGCCTCCCCTAGGGCGACTCAGCCTCAAATGAGTACCTGGTGCGGTGTGTAAACATCGCCACTAGGGAGACAAAGGCGGCCGGGCGTGGTGTTGGCCACTCACCCTCTCGTGTGCCGTGCCGGCCTTCATAGGTGCTCACTAACAGCACTTGCCCCAACAGTCTGTTAAGGCTGTATGGGAGGTTGGTGTTCCCAGTCTGTTCATGGCCAATTCAATGTAAAGTCTCTTAGGCAGAGAGGCACACGGAGTGGAATGAAAAGCCGGTCTTGCACAACGATGGAGAGCACTTGAGTCTGACAGACCTTTGAAGGATTAACCAACATCTTTTGGTTTACTCAATTTAGTTGGGCTCAATGGACTTAGAAGTACAGTCCATTCCTGAAGAACACCTCTTTATAATTCAGATTCCAAGAACACAGGATGAGATGTTACTATCCTTTGTGCAAGCACTTCCAAGAGTTCATGAACAGTGAGCCTGGTGAAATTTGGGGAGCGCATCGTCAGTAGTGAACCTTTGGTTCCTAGGGTGTTTCGGCCTTTCACACTATACACCCTCCCCAAAGGCGGCCAGCGACAGGGTGATCAATCCTACGCTTGCGTCCCATTCCCAATTAGTCATAGGAGTTGCCTTGATGTTGATAGCCAACATCCCATGGGACTATGCATGGCAGAATATGGGGTAAAGCACAGTCTGCGATAACACGCGAGATGCGTACGCAGGCTGAGCAAATACTTGATGCGCGTGGGTTGCATCTAGAAGTATCCAGCAGCATCCCAAATATGTTCAGTTTCCGACATACGGAAAATTCGGGTTTACGTTTCGTGCGCGGGAACGCAACCCCTTTACGTAACTCGGGGACTGCCTCTAAGTAACGAATTGGCCGCGTGCGTTTTGCCCACGTGACAAAGTTGGGCTGCGTCGCGTGGGCGGCGGGGTGACAACCACACATTTATATATTTAAATAAATGTATTTGTGTTACGTGAAACTTTTGCAAGCTGCTCGTATATTATTGTAATAGATTATTAACCGAGCAGTCTGCGAGCGTGTTAAGCAATCGAGGGGGGGGGGGGGGCTCGTTCCCGCTTCCGCATCGGCCCAGCGGGAGTCGCGGCCGCTGTCCGCTCCATCAGCCCCCCTCCACCACCGTCTTTATCTCCCCTTTGATTCTTCTTTTAAAAGCGTCGCGTCAGAAGCCCGCCAGGAGGTGTAAATGTTCGCGTTCGTTCGTTTAAAAGCGGCAAAATTTGTTAATAGAGAGACGGGGGGGGGGATAATTGACGCTCGTTTGCCGGCCGGCGCAAGGCCTCGCACGGCTCCCTCCTTTTAGGCGGCGTCGCCTGGATTCGCGGCCGACACTCGGGCGCCCAAGCCCCGCCGGGTGATCTAGGCGAGGTCGGGGTCGCAGTGCGGCCCCGTAGCCCGTGGGAAGTGCTGACGTGCACATTAAAACAAGCTCCTCTTGTGAGACGTATTTATTTACGTTTAAAAATAAAGCACACAGGACTCACACTTGTTTTAAAAGAGAAACTGTACAAAAGCTTTTTCCAGTCAAGAGTGGAATTTCGCTGTGAACTACAGCATCGAGGATGGCTGTAAGTTTTAATTCATTTGCTACCACCAGCAGACACTTGCGCATGTTAAGCCGCCGATATCTTTAAACGTGGATATAAAACAATTAAACAGTGAATGAACGAAGCCTTCTAACGCCACCTTAGTAAAATTACAGGCACTGTGTACTGCAATGCAATTCAAAAGTAATTTACAAAGTTGGTTCAATGCTAAATAATCCTACCCCTTGACGGTACAGTAATGTTTAACGTACACGTGTATCTCCTAATTAGCACGCCTATTGCCTGTTGTGACATTTAAAATCGCCTGTTTCAGGAAATCATTGTTGGTGATTAGATCGCTTTAGTTTTGTACTTTACGCCACGTAGTGCGTGCTTGTGTGTGCGCTTAAACGTGTGGTCCAGATGTCTTGTGACACCCCCCCCCCAAATTAATTGACCGCTAAAATGTGTTTTTTGCATATATTTTTGTTATCTAAACCTTTTAAAATATTAAGTTGTAGATGATTAAGTGTGTGGGGGGGGGTCACAAGACCTCTGGACCACCCTGTACAGCACACGCGGCCTTCGTATCCCACATTTGAAACCTGCCACGCCAGTGTGCTCATTGATGAATGCATTCTTAATTCATCAAGGTGATTCATCACCGCAACATTCATTCACAAAAATGTGTCCACGCGAGTCACAAGGGAGGGCAAGATTTGCCCGATGCAAATACCCACAAAGTGCTTTACAATACAGGGCAGTGGAATTGTACAGCTGTGGTTAAAACACACGATCGCATGCCCAGAGCCAGTGCAGAAAGAGTTTGTGAAGTTGTTTTTAGGAGGGCAAATACACAAATTGAGGCATTAATTGAACAGAGGCACGGTAGTCGACAGCACGGATGGCTGCGGGATGTAATGTGAGTTCCAGGCCGTGGGGTCGGCAGATGAGAGCGAGCTGAGGCAATAAGCCAGCGCGTTAAAGTTCTTTAAGCGGTCACTTCTTTAAAGTAATAGGGGTTTTCCCCTTTTTTCTGTCAACAAAACTGACACCTTTTGCAAGGAATCATGCTTACATTAACCACAATACTTGCAGTCAAATGCAAAAAAAAAACAATACTCTGATCATTTATGCATTGTTTTTGAAACTGATTGGTCCACACCAGAGACAGCTTTCTTTAGAGCCTAGTCTCATATGGTGTTCGACCAGATGACGCCACAAGGCGCACAGTTCAAAGACAACGCACTACCAGAGTAATGAGAGCTCGGGGTTAGCAGCTACATCATGGGACCTCCTTTGCCAGTACCAAAATATACTAATAGGGTTTTTACACTTTTTTCTGGCAACAAAACTGACACCTTTTGCAAGGAATCATGCTTACACTAACCACAATACTTGCAGTCAAATGCAAACAAAAAACAAGGTCACTTCTTTGTTAAGTTAATAATATTGTTTAGTTTTATGTCGTGTCGCCCATTGAAATAGCATCTCTCAATCGCTGAGGAACCACAGACAAGCTCGAAGGGAGCCAGGCGGTAAGCCAAAGCTCTACAGTCCACCGTATATTGAGATGTTTTCAGCAAATGAATGAGTGTGCTTGATTGTGTGTTTATGTTGCAGCCCAAAGGCAAGCCGGGGACCAAGGGACAAAAGCAGATCGTGGAGGAGAACAAGGAGACGCTGACGTTCTACACACGTGTCATCATCGGAGCAATTGTGCGTCGAGACCTGCAAACCCGTTGGGTTTCCTTGGCAGCTTTTGAATGCGCGAGATGCATACAGGCGGTCCCCGACTTACGAACGCCAGACTTACGAATGAGTATCCATAAGATTTAAATTTTGATTGAAAGCTTTCGTGACTGCAGGGATTCATATTCTTGGTTCTTTCGGTAAAGTCACGTAGAAGGGAAACGATAAAATAATAAAAATATAAAACAATAAAATTCTCACGACGTTTCGACTGCAACACCTGATGATGATTGCTGCTTGTGTTGCAGTCGAAACGTCGTGATAATTTTATTGCTTTATATTTTTATTATTTTATTGTTTCCCTTCTACGTGACTTTACCGAAAGAACCAACAATATGCATCCATAAGATGTTTATTTTTTAACCATCCGACTTGTGAACATCAAGTCGCACTTGCGAACCAAATCGCAGAACTATTTGCTTGAGCGCAGTATTTCTTAATATATTTCTTCTTATTTATGAGTTTAACAATTGCTTCCCCTTTTTTTGTTGAACCGTAACACGTTTTATAACACTGACCATATGCGCATTTAAATACAGGAGATTATTATTTCCTCACTTGCGAACCGTTCGACTTACAAACGGGTCTCAGGAATGAAACCCGTTCGTAAGCCTGGGGCTGCCTGTATTGGCAATTATACCGATAGATGGAAAAGGAGAATGAATCGTACACACAATCAAATTGGAGACACGTAGAAGTGGGCATTTCTATAATGGATGTGGATTGATAGACGAGACTGGCGATGGAATGGTAGCCAAAGGAGAAACCAGGGAGATGGAGCGATGAAATCTGCTCATGTACAGAAGTAGGATTGCAGCATCACAGTACCGTGACGGATGGTGGCGGGAAGCCTTCATCCAGAAGTGTATAGATCATGGCTGATGTTATATGTGTGGTTTATTTAAGGTGTCGTTCTAAATTGTTCAACTTGAATGTAGATACCAAATTGTCAAACAATTCAGGATTTCAATTACCTGTGGCATGAGCGAAACTCGGTGATCTGTAGTTTCATATCCTCGCTACAAACACCTCCGAATAGCTATGTATGGCGTGAAAAAAGTTCAATATACATACAAACATGTGCATTGACCCAATCTCCTGTCCCATTTCTCTTGCAGGCTATATATGTCTTTGTCCACCTCGTGCTCTTCTATAGCTCTTCAACTTTCTGGTCCTGGGTAAGGAAACGTGCATCTATTGCTTGTGTTTACGAATTACACTCGGTTATAATTCCGGTGTGTGTGTGTGCGCGTGTGGAGCGAGCGTGCAGTGGTTAGTGCACTGAATTTAGAATCCTGTGACAAGGCTCTCCTTGCCGCCTGGACAGAGATCATGTTGGACCTCCCCTAAGTCGACGAGGCCTAAAATCAGTTCCCGGTTTGATAAAATGGACCCTGGGTTGTAAACGGCAGTCATGCATCCATAATGCTGGCTCCACCACCCTATTGTGCCCTGTGCTAGCCTTATTAGGTGCTCACCAACAGATATTTTTCTGGTCTGGCAGTCTGGGGTGCCACGGTGGCGAGATGTTAACTCCCTCGCCTCGTACGCAGGAGGTTGTGGGTTCGATGCCAATCCTGACGCCTGTAGATTTGGAGTTTGCATGTTCTCCCCATGGCCACGTGGATTTTTCTCCGGGTCCTCTGGTTTTTCCCTCCACATTTAGAATCAACATGCGCTTCGAGTATTTGTCTGCTATAAATGTCCACTTGATGATAAGCCACTTTGTTGAGCTATCATTTGTAATATCCAGGTCGCTTCTGAAAAAGAGCTATATAGCTCAGTGGGCCTTACCTGGTAAAATAAAAAATAGTTTAGTTTAGTCTGTTCATTGATATTTGTCTTTGTGTGTGTGTGTGTATGCAGGCAATGCTTCTGCTGGCACTCTTGGCGCAGGGCGGCTGCAGGTACGTGATGGTCCACATGGCGGTCGCCTCGTACTCGGGGGATGGAGTTCTGCTTGACGGAGGCATCGATCTCAACATGGAGCAGGGCCTGGCCGAGTGAGCTGCCCCCCCCCCCACCCCGTCCACCCCATTACCCAGTCGGCTTTCACAGTCCATTACCCAGTCGGCTTTCACAGTCCATTACCCAGTCGGCTTTTGCTCAATGGGTGGTTGCGTCTTCTCCTCTACTACCCCCAAAGTCTGGAACTCCTTCTCGCTATTAGTCCTTACTGCTGCCTTGATTCACCAGTTACAGTCCAGGCTGAAGATTTCCTTTTTTTATTACTCCGCTTGCGTATGATTGACGATCCTTCCCCCACCGTGTATCGTCTTCCATGCCGGGGTTTTACAAACTCCAGGCTCGCGACCCACATTCATCGCAGGGAACAAATGCAAATTGGATACATCTGGTAGATTATTCGATTTTAAATAAAGTAAGTTGGCATGGGTCAGGACACATGGCTAGAAGAGATGATGACCAGTGGCCGAGACTGGTGATGGAATGAAAGGCAAAGGAAGGAACATTCTCAAGAGGACATCCAATGTGGAGATAGAGCGACGAGGTCTGTTTGGGTGCAGGAGTGCGAGGGATTTTGTAGCATTGTGAGACCGAGGGTTGGTGGAGTTCTGGGTGGGGCCATCATCCAACAGATAATTACTGATAAATGCAAATTTCATTTTAGGCTAATAACTAACTATAACTCCTTTTATTTTACCAGGCAATGCCCACTGAGCTATGTAGCTCTTTTTTTCAGAAGCGACTGGCCACAAATGAAAGCTGAGCGTAGAGGGGAAAACCGGAGGACCGGGAGAAAATCCACACGACCATCTTCAGAGAGACTCAAGTCCAATCAAATGGGACAATGCAAATGAAACAGAACAGACAGGTCACACAAGACAGTTGCAAATTACACAGCGCAGACTATAGACTGCATGCAATTATACAAACAGTATAAATGAGAGGAGTGTAACACAGTCATTACAAACAAGACACAAAATACATCACGCTACATCATCTCGGTTCATCATTGCGAGAGATTTGAATCGTTGCGTGCCTAAACCTCGGCAAGCGTTAGGCGGTGTTTACCACGCGATGAACATTTTGCAGTGGTTTTACTTTGGAGAAATTGGCCTCTGCCATGGGCACATGGAAATTCCATCACTGGCTCAGTGCCGCCAACGGAGATGAATATCGCGTCTGTGCTTGAGCCGGGAGACACTTTGATTTTACTCTAAAACCACCAAGACGTGCTGTTTATTTTTCCAGAAAGTCCAACTGCTCTGGTGCATCCGCGGTTATCAGAATTTGTGTAAGATGAAAATGTCTGGCGTCCATTGCTCGATCGAGCAGTGAAGCGCTTGTGGCTAGGAGATGTTAACTCCCTCGCCTGGTGTACAGGAGGTCGTGGGTTCGATCCAGACCCTGACGCCTGCTGCTGTATATTTGGAGTTTGCGTGTTCTCCCCGCGGTTGCGTGGATTTTTTCTCCGGGTCTTATGGTTATTCCATCCACATTTAAAACGTGCATTTAGAGTATTGGACTACTGTACACTTGCACGTGATAAGCCACTTTGTTGAGCTGTCATTTGTCACCAGGTAGCTTCTGAAAAAGAGCTACGTAACTCAGTGGGCCTTACCTGGTCAAATAAAAAAAAGTGTTTAATAATAAGCGGCGCCAACGTCGGAAGGAGCAGAGCCACTGAGCGAGTGGTTTTGTAGGCGTGGAAATATTCATGTGGATGGGTCTGAGAGTCGGAGCAGCTGCCAGCTCACTATGTGCCCCAGTCGAGCCTCCCAGTCATTTGTATGTTATATGAATGATGTATGTTGTATGTATGTTATATGAATGATGTATGTTGTATGTATGTTGTGCGGGAGGAGAACTAAACACAAAAATCATTTTTGTAAACTAATGAGTTTGTCAATCTAGATGATGGTTTAAAAGTGCATGGCTCCAGTGGCTTCCTGATATCAGAAGGGAGAGCGTTCCAGACGGCCGCAGAAGCGCGTCTGAAAGCGCCGCGCGATGCAGTGACCACCGCGTTTGTTCGATGAGCGGAGTTCACGCGATGGTTTATGCTCCTTGAGGAGATCAGCGAGGTCATTGTGGTTCACTTGTGTGGCAGCATTGCTGTAATTGGCATTGAGTGCTAATTTCTGTTTCTCTTCTGATGTAGGCACTTGAAGGACGTTATTCTGCTCACAGCGATCGTCCAAGTGCTCAGTTGCATATCAACCTACTTCTGGATATTTTGGCTATTGGTGAGGCACGTTTGCACGAACACCCGATGCCATTTTCAACTTGGAACCGCTCTCATACGACCTGTATATCTCAGGTCTGATAATAACGTCTGGATATTTCATCACACTACGTAGCGATCACTCCTGGCACACTAAGACAATACGGATTAATGTAGCGTAATACATTTCGATTTAAAGCTTTCGTGACTGCAGGGATTCATATTCTTGGTTCTTTCGGTAAAGTCACGTAGAAGGGAAACAATAAAATGATAAAAATACAATTCTCACGACGTTTCGATTGCAACACAAGCAATCGTCATCAGGTGTGAAAATCACAGCAAGAAAATTTTAAAAAAGTGGCGTTTTTTTTCTTAACGTCAGCACCACCGACGTCGTGAGAATTAAATTTTATTTTTATTATTTTATTATTTCCCTTCTACGTGACTTTACCGAAAGAACCAAGAATATGTAGAATAATACAGTTTGTCAAATTTAAGTTTTACCTTGATGTGTTGCTCCTCGGAAATATTTAATTCATGATAATAACGTTACGTTTTGAGCTGCACGACGGGATGACGTCGCGCGGCACACGATGCGTGGCGTCGCGGGATCTTGCCACTCTTGTCTCCGTCACCTTCTCGTCTTCCACGTTCTCAATCTTTGCCGTGTCTCTTTCTGTTCATCCTCCTCCTCGTGCTCAATCCACGCTGCCGCTCTCTCTCTCTTCTCGTCCCGTACACATTCAGCGGTCACCTTCGCTCACTAAGTTTCCACTCCACACTCACAACTCATTGTTACCCCTAGCTCCCCCCACGACCGCCTTAATCTCCCCCTCATCACCGCCACCGTTCCCTCTTCATGTTCTCATGACACGGCTCTCACTCATTCACCCCGTTCATTCATCATCATTTACGGTCATCAATTTCGCTTTCACCAAATTCACGCAGCATCACGGATTCTCCCCCATCGCTTCCTCTCATCTATTTCATTCTCCTCATCTCCACCATTACATTCACACGTCGTTGTTGTACCGTTGTTAATTCTTCGCGAAGCGCCTCGGTTAAGGCGCTCTATAAATTCCATTAAGATAAGATGGGATGACGTCCAATTGCACGGCTTCCAACGTAACGAGATCAGCGCTGAACGAATACCTTTTCGAGGGGAATCCATGCGTGTGCGCGTCGTTTTTCCTCCCTCGTTATTGTTTCAGGCTCCGGCCAGGGCGGGGCAGCTGCTCTGGGTGAACATCCTGGGACCCTGGTTCATGGCGCAGCCGGAGCAGCAGCAGGAAGTGAGCGAGAAGAAGCAGCGCAAGATGGAGCGCAAGCAGATGAAGCGCTTCTGATGCAGCAGCAGCAGCAGCTTCCTCGTCGAAGCAAACGTCTCGTGACACCGCGCGAAGCACACGCAGTCACGTGCCACAGGTTCACAGAAATACTTTTTCCATTTAAAAGCGGTTGGGTGGCGGCAGGTGTCATGGTGACAGGTGTCATGGTGACAGGTGTCATGGTGACAGGTGTCATGGTGACAGGTGTCATGGTGACAGGTGTCATGGTGACAAGATGCCGCCACCCCCTTGGGTGCGGTTTCCAAGCCTGGGCCTCGACGTGCCAGGCAAGCGCCACGAGGTGGTGTCGGAAATTAAATGATGATCGCCTTATTGAGCAGATAGCATTGATTGTGTGAAGGAATGTTAACATTGCGCTGGTAATTACGCTGTTGCCCGTCAAATGCTGTACTAAATGACCAAAAAGTAATTCTGGTTCTCTGCGGGATGACAAGGTTTAGAAGCAAAAGGCCTTTATTTAAGAGCTGGGTAAGGCAGTAATTAACTCTTTCCTGTTCCAATCAGTTTTTCGCCTCGTTCCGATGACTTACGCGTGCGTCGTCAAAACGGGAAGAAAAAAAATAACTTGAACGGTACCAAGGCTTCCACGAGGCCGTGCGGGAGGGCGTGGCACAGGTTGGTGGCAGCTATCGTAGAGTGCGGTTGTGTCGCTACAGTTCTCTGCGTTGAGTATGTCTTTAACAGCAGCGGCGTCGTGCCTCTAATGGCGGGGAACCTTTTTTCTGCCAAGGGCCATTTGGACATTTATAACATCATTCGCGGGCCATACAAAAGTATCAACTTAAATATTAGCCTGTTATATTTGGCCAAACATTTAATTAACTCACCCCTAATGTGATGGCTGGAATTGCTAAATGTTTGAGGGAGCCTTATACTGCCCGCGGGCCAGACGTTCCCCACCCCTAGAATGTAACGCTAACCTCTCGCGCGTTTTGAGATTCGGCGGTGAACGGGACACCCACCCTGCAACTTGCAGACGTCTCGGAACGTGGAAAGGGTTAACGTACCGATGAACGCTTTGAAATGCACTCGAAACCTCGTCGCCTTGGATCGGACTTGTTGTTGAATTTGTGCAGCTCTAACAGTAACGGACTGTTTTTTTTAAAGACTTGCTGGATGACGGAATATAAACGAAAACTGATCAATGATTCCAGTGTTCTGTCATCATCATTGCTCGAAAGGCTGGACATAAAAATCGCACTCTGGTGGTGGTTTGCGTGACCAAAATGTTTGCGGTGGAAATTTGTTATGGCCAAGCATCTGTAATAAGTGAGTGATTTTTTTACTTTTGCTATGAAAAAGCAAGTAGACTCAATGACTCCAACAGTCAAGGCTCTGTATTTGGTAAAGCGTTGCCAATTCACGACACGATTTTCACGTTCGCTTTTCTGCTGCCAGTAAGCTCCCGATGAAACCCGATCGCATTTAGACAAAACGAGTACCTGGATGGGGGAAAAAAATGCATCTCAACATCAGGACATTTATAGATTAATTTATTAAAAGTCAAACTGGATAATCGATCACCCATGATCAAAGATTGTCGTCAGTAAGACTCCAACACCTCTTCATTGGCCACTGCCTGATGGAACCGGTCGTGGATATCCTGAGGGCGTTGCCATGTCCCATGCGCGGATGATCGTGGCCGACGGTTTGGGAGTTTCAGTGCTTGCGGGCAAATTCAATTTGGTGCACAGGTGACGAGTCGCGCTGTGGCGACCGCGACGGAGTGAGGGAAAAGGTGTCCGTAGAGGGAGAAAACTCCTTTCTCAAACCGATTAATAGAAATTGAGGTTTTGAGCTTCGATGCCATTTAGCAGAAATAGATTATCTCGGTCGTTTTTTTGGGGGGATATAGGGGAAGTGCTGGGAGGAGATGCGGACCTCGACAAAGCTGTTCGTGTCGGTGGCATTGAAGGGCAAAGGCTGGTGGGAAGAGGATCAATAAAAAAATGCAGTAATTTTTTTTTCAACTTATAGCCAAGTGAAACATTTTGTTGGGATCCCGGTCACCCCCAAACTTCCGTGATGTTCACGCACAGAACCTGCTGCTGCATCAGCGAGCTTCCGGACTTGCAGCGCCTTGGACACAATAGGAGTACGTGACAATAAAAACTCCTTTTTAGGAAATTTCACCCTCCCCCCAACAAATAAACCAGGGAAGGAAGCGTGTCTTGCACAGACTGATCCAAAGTGCAGCCAGCTTCCAATTCAAAACAAAACCCCGAGACCGGTGAATGAGCGATTACATTTTACGATCTGCCCCATTAGCCGTGCGAGGCGAAGCCATCGCATTCAGTAGGGTGTCTAGGGGATTACAGCAGTCAAGCCCCCCCCCGCACCGCCAGCTACAAAAGTGGTGGAACTCAGTGTGCGCGCATGCGTATTTTTGTCATAGGAATGTGGAATTTTCACTGCCAACACTGGGCTGCTGAGATGGAATGGTGGTGCAATGCACGTCTTTGACCGCAGGGTGGCGCAGTAGTAACACGTGCCTCGCAGCAGGAAAGACTTGCTGCTGGATTAGATTCCCCGACTTGGGCGCCCTTCGTGTGTTTGTGTTCTGCCCCCGCGGTTTCCCTCCCATCGCGAGAAACGCAGAACCGTCATTGGTGTTGACCAAACATTTAAACGTAGCGGCACTCTCCCGAAAAAAAAGATTCAACTAAGAGTGACTTTCCTCGAAGTATTATTCGATTTTAGCAGAGAAGATGCACTGAATTTTTGATCCGTCGCCACTGCATTTAGAAAAATTCGATCATTCCGGTTTTGCTCGCGTGTCATCTCCCCGTGACGTTCAAGGGGACTATGGCCAGGAACTGTTCCCTGCAATGGTCACGGAACCAAGATCAAGATCCTCGTCGACACCACCACCACGCCAACGCCGTAGACTCTCCCGCCAGATCCTGCGGCTGCTGCTGCACAGGCACCACGACATCGACAATCTCCCCCCCACCAGCAGGAAGACTTCTTCACAATTCTGACAAATCGCCCGAAGCTGGTCGTAATCACCAGCGAAACGTCGGACTCGATTGTAAATGTTGTGGGTTCACTCGCCACCACACCGATGGACGATGAACTTCTTTAGCACCGTACGTAGCCAACCGCGCTAATCGGAGGTTAGGGGGACGGACACAAAGTTCTAAATAAATTAGTGCCAAATAGCTAATTGCCACGTTTTGTTCACGTGACAAACCATTCCTAATCGGCTGTTTGTTGGTGGTGGTGGGTTAACGACACATTTCTATTCACGCGATCCGACCCAAAAACCTTGATAGCTCATCGGATTGCTGCAGTCTAAATATTCTGAGATTATCTTCACGCGTGGTTCCCGGGACTCGTGGGGGTCGGAGCACTAACCAAGTGCAACGAATGAAGAGGCGGCAGTGCACAGAGGAGTTGTATAAATGTCTTTTGTTACAGCTTCAATATCGACTGCAGCGAGATACATGATAAGCACTTTACATTTCAATAAAGTTCACCGTTAAATACTGTACTGGGTATTGTTCCATGTTGAGTTTTGGGCAGTGTGGGTGGCACTAAGCAAATATCCCCCAAGTGGTGAATATTTGTTGATGTTGCTGTTGTTGGTCTATTGTATCCTGTTGCTATTTTTTTTTTATCATACAGGGTTAACAAAAATATTTACTTAACATTAAAAAACAACGTTTGGAAAGATCCCAATAGTAAAAACATTTTTTTGGCAGGTTGTTAATAGTTCTACTTGCTAAGCACATATATAAGCTTTTATACGGCTTGTAGTTGTTTAAAAAAGTGTACAATTGAACAATCGATTATCCCTGGTTAAAATTTCATTTAAAATGCACAGTGACCGCCAAAACGGGGACTTCCTTTTAAAAAATTTAAATTCATGGCTTAGATGTTAATTTTTATTGTCTCCCATTTCCAGTTCATGGACGGTTTCCGAATTTGATTCAACGTGTGTTCAGTGTGCGGTCGGATGAAGGACGTTTACCATATTTTAACAGACGTCATTGACACTCCGTCGTACATAATTGTAAAATACTGTAAACAAATTAAAGGCAATTTTTTTTTCTATTTTTCTTTCTTCCCCTCCTCCCCCCCGCACCCCTCCCTCATTATTGCAAAGGACAGGTTATTTTTTAAAAAAGCAGAAAAATAAACCATCATACGGAAAGAGCCCTCTCGTGCGAGTTAAAACGGAGGCTCAAATTTATTTTCTTGGAACGGTACCCTAGTAAAAACTAGTCGGCTGTTAACTAAGAAAAATAATAAACACAAAAACCGCAGTCGCATGAGGACCACATTGAAGATACAAAGCCGTTTGTACAGGCAGACAGATGCTGGAATATTAAAACAAAGAAACGTGGGGGAGTGCTGCTCTCAGACGGAGTGTTGCGATGTCCAGAGCAATGGTCAAAAAGCCAATCTCACGTGGCCACCACCACCACCGCCGCCACCCAGGTGACCCTGTGAGTGTGCTTCGGACCGCCGGGCTCCTCAGAAGATTTTTCCCTTCTTCTTGTTCTTCTCGATCGTTCTGCGGGCGGGCAACGGTCATGGGAGGGCGCACACAGAGAGAGGGGGGGGGGGGCTGTTAGGGGTGCGCTACGCTCTGCCATCACAAACTCGACGAGTTTAGTTTTCAGGTTGCAGCGCGCGGAGCGCAAGGCGCGGAGGACTCGGAATCAGAATATTTGTTCATACCGGAGGAGGAATGCGATGAGCTATAAAGCTCTTTTTCACCGATGTTCAGTAGGGGCGGGGTCAGACTGATGGTTCCTGCCCAGCCGATTAATGGTGGTCAACTGTGAGCAGCCACTAACAGAGGTATTGAGATTTTTGGGGGCCCAAAAACAGCAGAATGTACGTACATAATTGTATATGTTGATTAACCGTGAATAACCCAACCGATAATAGATATCCATTGTCATTTATATGACTTCATTAATCACCCGCCCCCCCTGGTCTTTGCACCTAATTGGCTCAAAAGTGGCGACATCACATTTATCCCGCCATTTAAGACCAAAACACAATTCTGTCTGTGGCCTGATGAGGCTGGTTGTAATTACCGGCAAAAACTTTGTACTCGATTTGGAAATGTTATGGGTTTACTCTCAAACACACCGGTGTGCTAAACTCGTCACTAATTGCCAATTTTTGTTTACGTGACAAACCTTACCAACAGGTTTAACGACGCATTTATATTTACACGATCTAAGTACAAGTGTGTGTGCATGTGTGAATGTGTTGGTGCATGCAGGTGCGCGTGTGCACAAGTGTGAGCATGTGCACGTGTGTGTCAGCGTGCTGGTATGCGTGTGTGAGTGCTGGTACATCTTGTATGCGAGTGCTGGTACGTGAGTGTGAGCTTGCTGGTACGTGTGTGTGCTGGTCTCTCCAACACGAGTGACGATTATCTGAAACGGTCCTGGGCCTCCCCGAGGTCGACTCTGCCTCAAATGAGTACCTGGCACGGTGTGCAAACATCGCCACTGGGGAGACAAAGGCGGCCGGGCGTGGTGCTGGCCACTCACCCACCCCCTTTGTGTGCTGTGCCGACCTTCATCGGTGATCGCTAACAGCACTTGCCCAAACAGCCCATTAAGGCTAGATGGGGGATCTTTGTCTTTGGTATGTGTTCAAGTGTGCTGGTATACGTGTACGAGCGTGCTGATACGTGAGTGTCCTTATACATGTGTGTGTGTTGGCTGATACGTGTGTGTGTGTGTTGGCTGATACGTGTGTGTGTGTGAGAGAGTGCTGATAGGTATGTATGTGTGTGTGTGCTGGCTGACACGTGTGTGTGTCAGAGTGTGCGCTCACTTAGTGTCAACTCTCTGCTGCTCCAGGGCGAGGATCTGTGCCTCCCAGGTGCTCTTCTCGTCCTCAAACTGGCGCCGCCGCTCCTCCATCTCGCGGTGTTGCGCCTCCAGGTTGCGTTTCATCTGCTCGTGCCGGCGCTGCAGCTGTGGTTCACGCATGCGCGGGGCACAGTGGATAAGAATCGGCACTAATTGATTGCTCAATGCAAAACACAAAACCACCGTGAAAAGTATATCGACAAATCAAGGAAAGAGATCAAACAAAGACGCACGCACGCACACGCGCGCGCACCTGTGTTCATATTCTGTATCGATTCTAAAAGCGTTAGTTTGTCAACTTCAGCTTGCAAGGGATCGCAATATACAAGGCCATCTCTCCAGCCGTGAGTCTGTCATGCTCTGCTCACCCCAATCGCTCATTTCGCTCAACTCTGAACAAAGGCCAAAATGTTACCCTCTTAGAAATTCTCACGTTCGAGACACGCCGCGAGTGAAGAATGTTGAGCTTTTTTTTGTAATCGTGCTTACCCACATACGTAAACACGCCTGCAGACGAGATACACAGCGACGGACATCTTTCAAACCCAGTCAGAAAATCTTGCGGGGTGGTGGCGGTGCGTCAAAATCAGTTCTCGTGATGTCGAAGCAGTGAAAAGATGAATGTCAGTTCAAATTTAGATTTTCAGAATGGTTTTATGAGGACCGGTGCGTTATGCCGCCAGAAGCTCCATTTAAACACACAAAGACGAAGATCCCCCGTACAATCTTTTAACAGACTCTTTGGGCAAGGCCAGCACCACGGTCGGCTGCCTTTGCCTCTGTAGTGCCAATGTTGACACATCGCAGCAGGTACATCGGTAAGGCCGAGTTGGAATTGGGGGGAGGCCCAGCAGTGCTTGTTCCAAATATTCGCCACTGTTACGTGTCGTGAACGGGAATCGAACTCGTAGTGCATTGCGTGAACCAACAACACTGCCACTCCCCCACAATGTATACACAGGCGCTTGGCTACGTAAGGTGTGAAAGAAGTTCGATGTACGTGTTTTCATAACGCGAATTGGATGAATATATTAGGGAACATTTTTTATTTCTAACACAGATGCGAAATGGGTGGAACGCGTTTGAGTGACCAAGCGGTCGTATGTCTGCCTCGGCGTAGCATCGCACAAGGAATTGGGATGCTGCTGGATGCTTCTAGATGCTACCCACGGCGCCTCGGCCTTTGTTCAGCCTGCGTTACGCATCTCACGTGTTATCGCGGACTACATTACCCTATATATATGATTTATAATAACGCCATTTTTCCAAAACGCCGCGTCATAGGCGTTTACACACACTCAATAGTACGTATGTCGCACATTAGGAATGGACCACTCTTTTAATTATGTCCTTGTGCAGCAGCAAGGGAGTAAAGTGTGGTTCTGTGAAAGTCCTGATGTGCTGTGCAGTGCATCAATGCATGTGTGTACAGCAGCTTGTGATGACTGAGTTGGGCCTGTAGGTGGCTGGCAGGGTTAATGATTAATCGGACTTGGACACCAGCCACGTGGTTAATGGCGACTCGGAAGAATTGCTGTGTGTGACACGTGCTGGTGCATTTTACAGAGTGACGGTGCTGTTCTTCACAAGATTAATATTAACCACAATAAATGTGTCTGCCCTCGATTTGGAGCACCTGCCCACGTCCTTCATTTCGAGTGTGCACACGTACCAACACAAGCGCGCACACGCACACACGGACACAATAAGTGCCATTATCCGGTGTGTTACCTCCTGCTCCGAGTCCATGAGCTTCTGCTGCTTCTCCTTGACCTTCATGAGGAACACCTGCTCCATTTCCTTCTCCATCTTATGCATCCGGAGTTTGTGTTCGTGCTTCTCCTCCTCCATCTGGGCCATGGGGCTCCTGCAAACGCCGAGAGAGGTCCAGCGATAACGTATGCGGCGCAAGGGCGCATGTCACCCTCACACAAAGACTAAGAACCCCCCCCACTATAGCTTTTAACAAACTGTTGGGTCAAGTGCTCTTAGCGACCTATGAAGGCACACGAAGGAGGCCGGTGGCCAGCACCACGCCCGACCGCCTTTTTTCTCTCTAGTGCCGATGTTTACACATCGCACCAGGTAGTTAATTGAGGCCAGAGTCGACCTAGGGGAGGCCCAGGACCGGTTCATGATATTCGTCACTGGTGGTTGGCCGTGAGCAGGAATCGAACTCGGGTCTCCGGGTTCATAGCGCAGCGCGCTAACCACTACACTGCCGCTCCCCACACACACACGTACACACGCACACTTACACACGTACACACACGTACACACACGCACGTACACACACACACGTACACACACGCTCGTACACCAGCAGGCACTCTGGCCACCACTAGCTGTAGCCACGGGGGTGGTTTCCAAATGGACAAGACTGGCCCTTAAAGGCAGACAGCCCAAAAAAACGAGCGGGTCTCATGTTACAGATATGCACTGAGGCCGCGTGGAGGGCCGTTCCACATTGGTTGGAAGCTTAGGTAGAGATGACAAAAGACGTATCTGGAAGCGAGTGATCTCACTGCAATCACAGTGTCTTGGAAGGTATGGGAGTAACACGGCAGGTACATTATGAGCGTGTGTCCAACTGTAACTTTAACTTTTGTTGTTGTTGTCACATTTTTTTACTTCTCGTTGGACAGCCCAGAACACTTATTCTACGTAAAGGGATATTTGGTTCCCGCGTTTTGAAGGTCCTTTGCTCAGAGTGCACCAGTTTTAAAGTGGCTGATGATTAATTGGCTATTTAATAATCGATTATTAATCTTAACCGAGTACACAAATTCATCACGAAGCGTCGTCGATCAGAATGTTAACAGCAACATAAATAATAACTCCTTCCCGTATGTGTCTTCCCGCATAAAAAACACACACGAGCATTTTGTACAGAACTCTTCGGCCGCACGGCCTTCTTGGAGAGCATCGTATCAGCAGCATTGGTTCAATACAAGCAAGCTCTGGGCAAGTTTCCATACTCAGTGTCTCATCAGCAGTCAGGACTGCGAGAACCAATGCTGGTGAACTGCCCAATGTCCATAAGACAAGGGACCCTTGCCTATTTAATTAGATTGATTAATAGTATTAGCACGACATACTATAAATATTGCAGGTTCGATTGTTGTTGATCGGGGTTATTTATACAGTCGAATATGATCGACATTTGAAAGCAAATGAACATGATCACATACACTTGAATCCTAACACAAACAAAGACAAAGGGAAATATGTCCCGTATAGCCTTCACAGACTGTTGGGGAAAGAGTTGTTAGCGAGCACCGATAAAGGCCGGCACGGCACACGAGGGGGTGGGTGCCCAGTACCACGCCCGGCCGCCTTTGTCTCCCTCGTGGCAGTATTTACACACCGTACCAGGTACTCATTTGAGGCCGTGCCAACCTGGGGGTAGGGCCCAGGACCGGTTCACATATTCGCCACTGTTATTGATTGTTGAGTGGGAATCGAACTTGGGTCGATGAGTTCGTAGCGCAGCGCGCTAACCGCCACCCCCCCACCACACACACCCCGCCAAGCACACTCCAAGTCAGCCACACACAGGCAACACACACTCAAAGCCACAAAAGTGGTGGCGGCACACAAGAGTAGGTGCAATCAAACAAAGCACTTTGGGAAACGACGAGCACGTCGTCTTTGATTGCAGCCGTCGTAGTGAAGTCTCACGAGGTGGAGAGAAAGACGGAATAAGAAAAAAACATTTTGAGTCCTTCAGGAGGACAAAATCATTGATTACCAGCCCAGGAAATCACATTGGAAGAGAAAAACCCGGGGACTGTACAGAAGGGGAAGCGGTGAAAACGTTCCCGCCATGGAACGTTTAAAAGCGCGACGGTCAAATGTGAACCCATTTATTTTGCATATATTCATGTATCTTGAACTTCTTTCGCACCGTACGTAGCCAACCGTGCTAATTGGAGGTGCGGGGGGAAGACAACAAACTAAACATAAAATGCAGTTCTAAAGAAATGAGTTCTAAATTTGTATTTTTCAATTTTTCTTTTCAGTAGAGTCAACGATAATATCAGTGTGCGGCGATTCGGTGCAATTAATAGAATAAGGGCGGTGGAGCGGTGGCACGGCGGTTAGCGCATTGCGGTACGACTCCGGCGAGGTAAGTTCCGATTCCCGGCCACGGTTAACATCAGTGGCGAGTGATATATGAACTTGACCTGGGCCTCCCCCCATGCTCTACACCAAACCGGCACCGACCAGCATGGTGAAGTATATTGAAACCTCTGACCAACAGGGAATGGGGAGCGGAGGTCTTTGTCCAGCAGCGGATTGGCAAGGGGCTCTTCATTATTGTTTAAGACGTGCAAAGACTTCACACGGTCTCATTAAAAACTTTTTTTTATGACCACCACCCCCCTGCCTCGTTCATTCAGCTAATTGGGACGCAACTTCTCCATCGTTATGAGGCATTCTCAATCCACTTTTGGCTTTCAGGATCCATGTACAACAGGTGGGAAAATTCATAATATAGGTTTTTGGGTCAGATAGCGTTATTTATAAATGTGTCGTAACCCTCCACCACCCGACACGGCCAAACAGTAAAAAATGTGTCACGTTTTCAAAGGACAAATTAATTGACTTAATGTTTCATGTTTCTGCGTTGGAAAAATGTTCCATTCGACTTCACGTTAACTGGGACCTTATTCGTCTGGTTTTCCCCAGTGCCCATTTGTAAAGAACACCAAAGCCTGCTTTAAACCGAGATTCACTTGGCTCTGTCTGTTTGAGTCCCCGAGCGCTAAAACCGTGACCCGAGTCCTCCCAGGGGTTAATGTTAGTCGTGGTAATGTTAGGTGAAGTTTTAACATCACATGCAGTTCCTGGGGTGACCTTTCAAAATTACGGTAATCACGAGAGACATAGGTGCCCTTGGGCGCTGCTCTGGCACATCGCTGGCAAGTGGTAACTGAACCTGGCCAGGGCTTCCTTTGGGTAAACTCAGCCTTAAACGAGTACCCGGTAGGGTCTGTAGACATCGGCAAAAGGCGGAGGCCAGACGTGAGTGACTGGGCATAGTGCTGGCTAGAATATTTCTCTTTTACGCCATGCCAGCAGCCTGAGATATACTTTCTGCCAGCACTTGCTCGTACGGTCTCGCACAGCCAAAAGGGGAGATCGTGCGTTTAGTTTTTGTTCCAAACGTCGGCAACACGTTTAGTCTGTCATTACCATAACTCTTGAAAGGTACCACACATTAGGAGAGATAAAGATCCCTTGTGGTTTCCCAAGAAGGTTAATTTGTAAGAAATCCAGTGTTAAACGGTGTCAGTGGCATTAAAAAAAAAAATACATTTCGCACTTACATTCCTGCAATGCCTTCCCCTCTATAAAACACAAAAGGTGACACACAATGCTTGTTGTGGTTAAACTCCAAACACACAAGTCACATTAATAACCCACGCGCCGTTATACGAAACGAGCTGGGTTAGTTGTTGCGACGTTCGGCTGTTCGTGGCAAACAGCGCTGCTTGCACGTTCTGCATTCTCAAAGCCGTTGGAAACATCACCCCGTCGGGTTAATTCCATGGCGAAATCAATCAAAGATTAGGGCGGCATTTTACGCGACGTTTGATCGGTATTGCTCGCTCATCGTCATCATCACCACCACGTCATGCCCATCGTACCAACGCAGGGCAGACCCAATGATGACCACGTGTGGGCCAGAGGTCCCTTGCACAGCTCAGCAATTGTGTTTAAATCGTCAGCTGTGCGCGGGCCCTCTCATTAAACTATAAACTTTATATATTTTTTATTTTATTTTACCAGCTCTTTAGATAGCATGTTTCTAAATGTAGAGGGAAAAACCGGAGGACCCGGAGAAAAATTTACACGACCATGAGAACATGCAAACTCCAAATATAATGGAGTTGGGGTCGGGATCGAACCCACGACCTCCTGCATACCAGGCGAGGTAGTTAACATCTCACCGCCATAGCTCTGGAACAGATGAGACATCGTCTGCTGGAAATAATTATTCGAAATCAGGTTTGGTCAAAAATCTACTGGACTGATCCGGTATGGAATGACCCCATTGTTAAACACACGATTCAATCAACGATTATATTATTCAATGCACATCAAAACGCTGCTGCTTGTCAATGGGAGGGGGGATGTTATTTTTCAGCAAGGTATAGCAGCATGCCGTGCATTAAATACTCTTGTGACTCTTGTCGGAAAAACATGCGGCCACTGAGAGAGAAAATAACCGTCAACCAATGCATCGCGCAGATCGCCGCATTCAAAATAATTGTAAAGATGTCGTAAGACTGTAGCAGGTGACTATCTGAAGCGGGTCAGGTGAGCCTTGGAGGGTAGGTAAGACCAAAGGACAGTTGGGATGAAACAGCAGATGAGGCGAGGGAATGGGTAGTGAAGGTGACGACATAGAAGGTGAAGGGCGAGGATGACGGGCAGGTCGTTGTGAGGCTGTTGAGCAATTTGGGCGGAGCGGTGGTGCAGCAGTTGGGTGAGACGAGGGCGAGTGAGTGAGTTGGCGGTGGGCGAAGAGAGACGCTGGGTAAGCAGGGCAACACGGAGGGGCAGGGGCCGGCAACGCAACGCGACAGCACCCACTTGCTGAGCTGCCCCTTGGAGCGGTTGTTGTCGACGCCGTTGCAGGCCAGCGCGGCCAACTTGCGGCTGCGGAAGTTCTCGTAGTGGACGTTGTTGGTCACGTCCTTGAGGTCCTGCATGTGCGTCCTAGCGTCAGGGGCGCGGTCGGGTGTGGGATGGCAAACAATGAGGCGCGACAAACCGGCAGCCGCCGCAGCGAACAAGCGTCACGCTCAACGTCACTCAGAACAGACTATACACAATTACGCAAACAGTATAAACGAGAGGACGTAATAAAAATGTAACAAGTCATTGCAAACAAGACAAAATACACCACGCGACATCGTCTCGGTACGTCATTGCGAGAGATTTTTATCGTTGCGTGCCTAAACCTCGGCAAGCGTTAGGCGGTGATTATCACGCAATTAACATTTTGCAGTGGTTTTACTTTGGAGAAATTGGCCTCTGCCATGGGCACGTGGAAATTCCATCACTGGCTCAGTGCCGCCAACGGAGATGAAAAAGAGCTTTATAGTTCATCGAATTCCTCCAGCATAAATACATATTCTGGTTTTCTATAGGAACCATAGCTTCCTGCTACACGCAATGCGCTCCTTATAATGAAAGCCAAATATATTTCAGTGCAGGACCCTCCTGTAAGAGAGAACAATAATCTAGATTTGTTTATTACACACAAGGGCAATATATCTACACTGCACCGCCAAGACTTACCTAATCAGCATGTTGCGCAGGAGTGTGAAGTCGCAATGATCCGCACTCTCCACTGTTCAGAAATAAAGGCACAGCAGAGAACGGCATATACACAATCCTGGCCAGCTTCGCGATTAGTACATTACGGGTTCATGGCGAGGTTTAGGGCAATGTCCACGACTGCACCTTTATTGGCGACATTGCTGACCGCCGACCGACCCGAGAGACTAATCCCTCAATTGGTCAACGTCGGTCACTGCGCACAAACCGGTTCGGTGGCGTAGAGCGAGGTCGGCATGGACCTCTGGTGTACGAAATAAAATGTCCCCACCCCCCCACTGCCCACCCTCCCCCCCCCGCCGCCCCCCCCCCCCCCCCCCCCGTACAATTCCCCATCTTAGTGGCTCCAGCAGTTGTGCCTCCCTGGCCAGTGCTTCCTGGTGTGGTTGCACTGCCTGCACACTCACCACTGAACTGGCAAACAGAGGTTGTTGTTTTTTGTATTATCTCTGTAATGGGTATCTATATATCTTAGCACCTGTTTCATTCCCAGAAAGGGTGAAGCCCATTCTTATTTTTATCCCCCCCCCCAATCGGAGGTTATATTTTTCACAATTCGGCGCAGCTGTAACTCCGGCAACCGTCGCACAAATCCAGGGGTCACGACCGACGTCCATGTTTGATGCTCTGCCGACACGCCCACGCACGCACGCATCCCCGTGTACGCATGTACGCGCGCGTCCCCACGCACTGTACCTTCCACGACGCCCCACGGGTACTGGCGGCCCCGCACGCGCTTCCCGTTCACCTCCAGCACCGTGTTGCTCCCCACCACCGCCAGCGGGATGTTGTCCTGCCGTAATCGATGGGGGCGTCGGTTAAATTGCATAAGCGAGCTTTGCCTCCGACCGCTCTGCGGCGTGCCGGGATCACGTCGGGTTCTGTTCGTCCCTGCGGCGGCCTCTTATGGGAGTGTACAACTGTGCAAGCGGGCCAAGAGTGCGCGGAAGGCACATTTGTTAAAGAGTTAATAAATGTGCCCTGGTACAATGAGTTAACCCCACTTGTACCAGGGCCGATCCGGGAACCAATCCTAACATCACGGTGTCAACGGTAACGAGACGTTCATGCTGCGAAATCACTTATCTTAAATGACAAACCGTGTTGCTCATCTCTCTACAATGTCGATAATAATCTTCCCTTAAGACAAGCCCTTTTTCAATCCACTGCTTGATTAAGGCATCCCTTATGCTGTGTCCATCCTGGGGGTTTGTTTTACTGTATTTCACCAGGCTAGCCGGTATGGGTTGGTGAATAGAGTGGCCAAAGCGGTTTGTTTCGCCTCATATCATGAGCGAGCAATGTTAGCCATGGCTGGAAATTGCCGGGTTCAAAGGGCAAAGTGCGAACCACTGCAACCTTTCCCCTTCCACGAAACTTTACTTAAGACAAAGTTTCTAAAACATCCCACTTGTATTTCTGTAAAGCTGCTGTTTGCGTTTAGTTTGTTGCCCTTCCACCCGCACCCCCGATAAGCACGGTTGGCTACGTACGGTGCGGAAGAAGCTCAACATAAATACGCACATACTTAGACCACCACCTCCTGAAGCTCGCCTATATTTCTTCCTTCTAAACACCAGGCCACAGCTGGTTTGGGAAACTAGGCGTGGGCATTACGGTGGCATGGTGGGCATGGGCAGAGGATAAAGTAGGGGCCAAGGCCATGCAGCCTCATTCACATATAACTTGCATACTGGCTGTGACCGTGGGGATGAAACGGGAAGGGTGTGAGGTCACAAACTCAGTGATCGCGTGGACGGGGGCGAGCGACGTCTGCGTAAAGGTTGGGGGGGCGAGCACGCAACGGCCCGGGGGGGGCGAACGTCAGCGGTGCGTTAAAATATTCAACACGTTGAAGGAATTAAGGGTCCGTTAAGTTTCTTATCCTTGAAAAAAATAAGTATCTCATGCAGCACTGATGTACTGGTTGATGATTAGTGCACCCGAGTGTTAAACATTTAGCAGGTCGGACAAGGAAAGAAAAATAAGTGTGCGCATATATTATTTAGGAATCGAGCAACGGGCGATAATACTGTTCGTGAAAATTACTCCGGCTGCCTCGTCCGGCCGGGCGACGTTGTGGCGAGAGACCGCGTGACTCATCCCTGTTGGTTCAATACAATTGCCACCACTTTGTGGGAAATGAACGATGATTGGCTTGCGGAGAGACAAAGGGAAATATCTCCCGTATAGCCTTCACAGACTGTTGGGGAAAGTGCTGTTAGCGAGCACCTATAAAGGCCGGCACGGCGCACGAGGGGATGGATGGCCAACATCACGCCCGGCCGCCTTTGTCTCCCCAGTGAGCGGGACTTGGGTCGGCGGGGTTGTAGCGCGGCGTGCTAAACACTACACTACCGCTCCCCACACCACACGCCCTCTCTCAAGAGGTGGATATAGGCAAAGGGAGGGTGGAGGGGTGGGGTGCAGTCTCCGAATTTCAAACAATTTCATTACATGCAACATTGAATGATCTTCTCTGGTGATTGTGAATAAAATACCAATTTCCAGGGTCTCAATGGTTGGGTGTAATCTCTCCATCGCCCCCCCACCCGACCCTGGATCTGCCACAGGCCCCCTCTATCACCTGCTTATTAAACGACGACTCAAACACGAGGTTAAGAAGCGACAAGCGTGGATAAATACCTTCACTTTCTTTGCCAGCTTCTCGTCGTCATCTTCCACATCGGGAAACTCGTAGATTTTGATTTTGTGTTCCACAATTTCTTTCATGATCTGCAAACAAAAATAAAAACAAACACCCCCCCCCCCCCGGCATAACGGCAGTCCGATTAACATCATATCAGATTCTTCACACATCTTCCTAAATCTGATTTTCTTTCACAGAATGTACGGCATTCATTTGTTAAAATATTACACAGTGTGGCACTTCCTATTAAAAAAAGTTTTAGTTTTAATAGCAACTAGCAGGAATACAACAGATGGCCAAAATAATGACTTGATAGTAGAAGTTTTTTCTGTTAGAACTAACCCAAAACACCTCTACTATGGATATTGGTCGCGAAAGCCCACGTGTTATAATGACTTGACCTTGTCAGAGAAATGTGGAATTTACACCACCGGCTCAGAGCTGTACATACGAGGCGAGTGCCTTCCACACACTTGTTTAAATGTGAACCTGAAGTCCATATGTGTATGGCAAATACAGCCTGCGTGTGGTTTAATTTTTTTTTACTATCGTAAATTTCTGGTGCGCGAGGCAAGGCATGACGATCGAGACATTCGGAACAAAGCTGGCGGCGGCCGTAGAAAAATAACTGGAAACAAACACGAGTCATCAGTTTTTGATTTAAACACGTTCGGAAAATTTTAAAAGAGCGATTTTGGAACTTTTCCATGAAGCAGAGTTGATATTACTTGATGCCAAGTGTGGCACCATACTGGCAGGTACAGCACGGAGTTGATGTCATATTAGTTACATTACTTCAGGCTCTCTGGATTTATCCGAAATGAACCATTTTATTGCACCGTGCAAAACGTCATAGAGGCCCGATTTTTCAAATTTTCCTGATTAACCCCAATATCAGCGATAAACCCCAAAGACATCTCCGATTAGCACGGTTGGCTATGTACGGTGCAAAAGAAGTTCAACATACGTAAATATACACACTCCGCATCCGTGACGGGGGTTACACATTGTGATGTCAAAGAAAGCTACCGTGGGTGGCCGAGAGCCGGAATTCGAACCCAAATGTCTCGGCGGTGCCCCGTGCTCGACGGCCAATCCTCACCGTCTTCTTGAACTGCTGGCACTCCTCGGTTGTAAGCGAGTCCGCCTTGGCGATGAGCGGGATGATGTTCACCTTGTCATGCAGTCGCTTCATGAACTCAATATCCAGGGGCTTCAGCCTGCACACGGCAGAGGCGAATACATGGAAAGTGAATTACTTGCGAGCGCCCATTCCGACAGATCATCCTCATTAATCCACTGCTGGATAAATGCATCTACATCCCCCCACCAAACCATCGCCGTCTCGCACGGCAATGCGACGTAGCGATCCATTTAGAAACAGCGAATGGGCTGGTTTCTTTACAATTACGACTTCAACTGCTATAAATGCGCTACACCAGTTTCTGCAAATTATGAAAAAAAATGTTTAACGCCGTAAAAAATCCTGAAAGCAAAATAGGACCGTTGGAGTGCGATGAAAAACAGGGCTTTATTGCGGATTTACGAATAAACAAAAGTCTGGACAAATTACCTCTCGCAGTTCTCAACATTAAATGGTCTAGTGGCTTGGCAGACGATCAGCACCGAGTGGGCATACTGACTCTTGGCATTTCCTGGCAGTCGTTGCCAAAGTGCACAGCTCGTTGTATGCACGTATATATATGTTGAACATCTTTCGCACTGTACGTAGCCAACCGCGCTGATCATAGGTGCGGAGGAAGGAAAACAAACCAAACACAAAAAGCAGTTCTAAAGAACGGATTATTAAATCTTGATTGAAAAGTGCAGAGCTCCAGTGGCTGCCTAATATTTGAAGGAAGAGCATTCCAGACAGGCCCAGAAGCACATTTGAAACGGAGGTTTTTGGGTTAGATTGCGTAAATATAAATGTTTTATTAAACCCGCCACCACCCGACACAGCCAATAAGGTTTGTCACGTAAGCAAAACATGCCAATTCGCTACTATTTCAGCACACCGGTGTGTTGGAGAGAAAACCCACACGAAAGCCTACGTGTGAAATGCACATCTGAAAGCACGCGATGTGGTGACCGTCTTTGTACGATGGCTAGCCAAACGCCACCGCTGCAAAGATGATGACCGGAGTTCACGTGATGGTTTATGCTCGCTGTGAAGTCCACGTCAAGACCCTGCAAGTGCCCACTACGCCTAAAGTCTTACTCCGATGTTACCCAAGTAAAAACTCACTCCAGGCTGTGCAAGTGGCTTTGATTCGGGTGGCTTTGATCGATCCCTGATGCAAGCTACGGCGTATGCATCAGAAACTTGGACACACCGACAAAGAAAATGGAACGGCTCAGAAAATGGGAAAAGAAGCACCGACAGACGGATGGTCTGAATTACGCAGCTTGACAAGGAGAGCACATGAATACGAATAACAAATGCAAAGCAGGCATCCCACTGACTGACACATTGTGAGCATGGAAGGATGAGACTGGGGATGGAATGGCAGCCGAAGGAGAGAACAAACCCAAGGAGCACCACAACAGAAGCAGCCTGGAGACTAGCTCATCCGGAGGAATGAGATACATCACAGCAATGGCATCGGTGCACGTATATATCTTCGTCTAGCAGTGTATAGAAAAGGTACGATTATTAAAATGATCGTCATCATCTCAAATGGGATTTACAAGCCACTGATGCTCACAAATGCTGTATTTTTTCTTAATCCCAAGGCCACTGCAGTGCCTTGGGCACGCACACTTCACAGGCTGTAAACACTCCTCGCGCACCCGTGGAACATTTATTCACACGAGGAACAAACGTGCTTGCGTAGACTTGTTTTCCTACATCTGGGACAAGCACCTTTACGGAGCCAAACCGACATCACGAGCCGCAGGCAGGCGAACTAATTGCCAATATTAAATGGCATTCTGTACTTTCCCCCATCTTGAGGTCATACGTGTACACAGTACATCGTGAACACGATGTGTTGGGAACAGAGGTTGCTTTAAAATACCTATGCGCCGAGATTTGTGAGTGCCTTGTGTGATGTCAAAATTGCCAAGCTGAGATACCTGGGGTACCAAGGAACGGTTCAGATATCACTTCACAGCTGATGTTCGCCGTGGCTGGGAATCGAAAAACTAAACTAAAAGTTAACTATATTCGTTGGGTCTTTCAGTAAAGTCACGTAGATATTTTCTTTGAACCTATCTACGTGACTTTACCGAAAGACTCAAAGAATATGAATTCCTGCAGCCACGAAAGCTTTAAGTCAAGATAAAGTTAACTATTTTTTATGTTACCAGATAAGGCCCACTCTGAGCGGCCTGGCCACAAACAATAGCTCAACGAAGTCGCTTATCACGTGGAATTTTATCGTAGCCAAATACTCTAAACTCATGTTTCTAATTGTGGAGGGAAACCGGGAGGACCTGGAAAATAATCCACATGACCACGGGGAGAGACATGCAAACAAACTCCAAATATACAGCGGCAGGCGTCAGGGTCGAGATCGAACTCACGACCTCCTGCATACCAGGCGAGGGAGTCAACATCTCCTAGCCACCGTATCGCCTCTTCACAGGACGTGAGCACACTCCTCGAACTCGGGTCAATGGGTTCATAGCGCAGTGCGCTAACCACGGCACCACCAGTCTATCCCCGCTGGCATTGTGAGTGGGATATAAATTTATTATGAAATTCCAACCTAATTTTTTTTTTATTCAACATCTCATTGGATTAATCTTCGCAACACGAGGCCACGGTGTAAACTATCCAACACCTCCCTCTAGAGGGCAACAGGGCATGTTGGTACGAATGTGGTTCCGAGTGGCTCAATATATAAAGAACAAAAGCGAAAAATGCCTGGGCGTTAGGACTGACGCAACGCAGCAGATCAGCCCTATTTATAAAAGTCAAGTCACTGCGTATCTGTGCTCAAGTGCACATGGGGACGTGTTGATCTGTGACTCGATTACAGAAATTCTAGTCACTTTTCATCGCGCAGCATGAAAGCCACTGCACCACTGCTGCCCCGAAATAGTAGGAGCCATAATACTCCTCCCTACATATTTGGACACACGTATATAGGATGGACAACAGTAAAATTAAAAGTGTGTTGTTTGGCAAGATGTAAGGCACTGGAAAGAGAGTAAGACCTAACAGAGTGTGGCTTGACAATGACAAAAAGATTGGTGCTAGAAATATGTCGCCACTACTTTAGCATATTGGCACAAGACAGAGGAAAGTGGAAACAAGTTAAGAAATGTGCCCATGGACCGTGATGATGATACTCCCCCAACAAAGTGGTCTCTATCTTACCAACCATTCAGGGATGATGCACACTGGTAATGAACGGTAGTAATTAAGACAACTGGGTGGGGCCAAGTGATCAGGAAGCAGTGAGGATCAAAAACTGTCTCTAAAGTGGACAATAAAGTGCCCGCGACATAATTGGCAAGAGCGGTAAAATATTTGCACCACAGCGATGGCCTACATTCTCATTTTGTAGTTAAGAATAAAACTCTTTATACCGATTCTTTTAGGCACACTTTTTTTTAATATCCCGTTATTCATTTGTATAGCCCGTTGTTGATCCATTGCAGGATAAAGGTCATGGGGGGGTTGTTTGACTGGTCACCAATGGCCGGCTTAGGGTGTGGCCCCAGCAAAGTCTCTGATATCACTCGCCACTGATGTTAGCCGTGGCTGGGACTGGATCTGTCAAGAGGTTAACCCTTTCCCAATACAATGACGTACGTCTACGTCAACAGTTTTTAGAAAAAATACAATAACTTTATCGGTACCGAGGCTCCCACAAGGCCATGTGGCAGAGTTTGTATCCAGCTATCGTAGAGTGAGGTCGTGCCGCCAGTTTTCTGCGATGAGTACAATGTCTTTAAAAACAGTGGTGCTACGCCTCTATAAATGAAATTAACACTGAACCGCTTACGCGTTCCGAGATTCAGCGGTGAATGGGACAGCCACCCTGAAACTTGCAGACTTCTTGAAACGGGAAAGGGTTAAACGCTTGATGTGCAAACCACTAAGCTCACGCTCCTCATCTTCATCCACCTATAAACTATTTAATAAACATTGACGACACAAAACAGACGGCTATGATCACACACACATACGTACGTTAGGGGGGGGGAAACTCACAGAAAGTACATCTACAAACGCATAAAGAGACGTTTAACCCCTCCTGCCAGATCCCCAGGGCATCCGTGCAACTTGGAAGGAGTGGCGACAACAGCAGAAGCACGATTCCCCAAATGTGCCCCCCCGCATAAAGCGCACTGGCCTTGCTCTTCCTTCCGTCCTCACCCTTGCACGTGCCTCTCCCTTCCTGCCAGGAAACGCAGCTCGAAAAGGTTTTTCTGCGCGAGACGTTTTGTTCTTGCGTGAACGTTGGCTTGCTTCGTGTTTTTTTTGGTCAAACATTTGGGCTCATTGCTTCTCCGTCCTACAGTTTTTTTTTACCGTATTCTCCGGATAATGAGACGCTCCAGGAAAAGTAAAAAGCAAATAAAAAAAACTCTGGGTTAATTAAAAAAAAGTGCGTGTTATAACCTGGAGATTAGTATACACAATGGAGAACCGTCTTCCAGAAGATAATCATGAACGCGATGCTTCAACTCGGAGGAAAGATGTCTAGTCAGCTCACCGCTGAGCCAGTTATAACACAGTAAACGGTTCTATTCTTACTACAGGCAGCCCAGTAATTTATGTACAGCGATGTAATGATGTGAACAGGTTGCTGTACACCAGAGGACATTAATGAACCTGTCATGTGATTCACAAGAGAAGGCCCCGTCACGGCCTACTGATAAAATGCAGCAAATACAAGGCGGTCCAAAAGCTAATTTCAACTACCACACCGAGGGATTTCAAGCTCAGTGTGCCAACTACACGGCCGCATCCGTACAGGGCTTAACCGTGTTGTTGGACCAGATGGTTTGTGTGAGAACTGGTCATCTCACCATTGGAAAGGTGTTCCCGTTCAAACAATTATCAAAGGATAAATCAGTTCCATCATCCTTCTGCGGTCGAATAAATTAGTACAACGAAGTGCGATGTCAACTTTGATCACAGCATGGAGATTGTGGCCGGGGCCATGGAGATGGTGATTTTTCCACCTTCTGGTTCAGGGTCGCCAACGTTTCGATCCAAAGAAACCGGAAAACATAGCTGTGAGTTTTCCCAGATCATGCCACTTTAGCGATAATCACATACATTTCAATGACCCCACTATATCAGAAGCAGTAACATAAGCCACCATAAGAACTTATGGTTATGATAATAAATATTTGTTTCCCTCCACGCACCAAAAAATTAAGTGGAGCAACTTAAAATATGTCCTAAGTCAGCTGTACGATCGGACGTATAAACTGCCGAGTTTATTTGTAATCAAATAAACACTGCCTGCATATCATTCCAGGAAACTGATGTCACACAAGGCGAGTGTTTAATTGTTCTCTAAAAAATTTCCTTTTCATGTCATAAACAGCAGAGCGGCGAACGTACGCCGCGGAAGACGGCTACGTGGGCGCGTGTACAACTCAGGCCATTGCTGCCAAGTTGGGCAATGCCACGCCGCCAAGTCAGTGGCAGATTAATGTAGCTGTCATAATAGCTCAGTGCATGCTTTAAACAAAACAAAAGATTGTTATTGCAAGGGGGCCCATGTTGCCTTGGCCCAAGCATTCCGCAACACAACAGCATCACCACCACTACGCTCGCTGCTAGAGAAATAAATTAATGTTATTTTAATCACTTGAGATATATCGCTCTTTTTCAGAAGCGACCTGGCCACAAATAATAACTAAGCGGCCTATCACGTGGAAATTTAAAGCAGGCAAAAGCTCTAAACGCACGATTCAAAATGTGGTGGGAAAAACTGGAACACCCGGAGCAAAATTCACGTGACCACGTGGAGAAAATACCCCGGTTTATGTTGGGGACGCGTTCCTGAAATGTGCAAAGACTAATATGGAAATGACGTGAATCAAAACAACTTACAGGGAAGGTGGAGACGAAGGCTGAGAGGCGACAGATACGAGAAAGGACGGACGATGCTGTCGGTGGTGGCATTAAAGTGACGACGAATTTGCAAAATGATGTAAAACCGTAAGAAGTAAATCAAGGTATTACTGTACCAAACACTTGAGTCTAACAACCCCACGCATCTGACTTAGACGTTTTTGTTGTTGTTATAAAAGTAAATTCAACTCATTCTTCAAGTTCAACACTTTCTGCAAATGGTGGAAAAACCCATCGCAAATGTGAAATAAGTGCAGGCGGAGAGCATTGTGCATGAAATGTGGTGGTCACATGACGTGTGCAAGGCATGATGATGGGATTTGTGCCTTCTTGCCGTTTGTGAGCAGCACAGCTGTGTGTGTTGTTCGTCTAATGTTATTTTATGGGGTTAGTATTTAAGTGGCGAGCACACTGTGCTTTCAGTGTGGCCACCAGAGGTTGATTCTGAGCCACGGTTAATACCCCACCCCCTCTTCACTAACCCACCAATAAGCATGAAGTAATCGTTCAACAACCCCCAATGACCGAAAAGGTATTCATCCAGTAGTGGATTGAGAAAGGGCTGAAACTATTTGTGGTTTTCATCTGACTGCGTTGCACTGTGGCAGAGTGCCCTAATAAGAAGCCGTGGGTTGCCGTTAAAATTCCCGGTGAGTGGTTGGTCCATGCACATTATCTCCCTTGGATGATAATACAGATAATAAAATAACGTGGTTGAACCAATGGAGACCATGGTCTGCACCATGGGAATGTGGAATGACCACAACTGGAGCTGGGATATGAGTGGAGAAGGGTACTTCCCTCCGTGTCTGAAAATGAATACGTTTTGCCTCGACTTCGTTTTTCCTGCAACTTTGTGCCGAAATTGTAAACGACAGGAGTAATGCGGTCCAGTGGTCAGCAATGCCTGTCCACAGCTACAAGGTTTGCCACGTCAAATCCACCTGTGTATGCAACTAACCCTTTGAGGACTAGTCGTTGACACTTGTCGCTCGCTATCACCGCAATTAGTTCGCCTGCTAAGCCCGTGAAGTTTTCAACCAGGCGTAGCAAATCGACTGTGTATCGTGCGCGTGTATTACCCGCCGCGAGGGCTACTGTAAGTGCAGAAACACGACGGTACCACCGCCCCCCCCCCCAGCGACAGGAAATTCCACCGCGCTTGGTATTAGACCCAGCAATGCAAAAGCACTTCCAGCCGGCCCACCGTCTAGGGAATACGAACGGCATTTCGCGCAACTGTGCATCTTCAACGGCCCATTCCGCGCCTCTCTTCCCAACACGAAAAAGAAAGGCAAAAGAGATCCCCCCCCCCACGCCCTTCCATAGCCTCTAACAGGCTGTTGGGGCAAGTACCGTCAGTGAGCACTATTAAGGCTTCATGAAGTGCTCCTAGCCTGGCACAAGCACCGTGGTGACGTCACTTAGTAGTGAACAGCTGCTGTTGTACAATATAGTCGAGAATACAGCACAGAAGTAACTATCGTCCAATCCAACAAAAGTAGCATGGACAATTGCATATCTCAGCGTGCACTGCTGCATTGTTATCAGTACACAAAGGCAAAGATCCCCCGTATAGGCTTTCACAGACAATGAAAGTGCTGTTAGCACGCACCCATGCAGGCCAACATGGCACATGAGGGGGTCAGCACCACGCTCGGTCACCTTTGTCTCCCCAGTGCTGATGTTTACAGAGTGCACAAGGGTACTCATCTAAGGCAGTCAAGCTCGGGGAGGCCCAGGACTGCTTCGGATATTCACCACTGATCTCTGTTGGCCATGTTCGTAGCGCAACGCGCAAACCACTGCACGACCCTTTCACAACGGCACACACACGAAATGCTCTCCATGGGCACGTGTGTGTGCCCGACATTCAATCTCCCTCTTTAATCTGGGTAAACTTTAGCCACGTGACGCCTGCAGTTTTATTTCGTTTTCGCTGGTGGTGGGGGGTGGGTCGGTTTTTCAGGAATTCACAGCCTCCATGAGAGATGGCTGACGGCAAATACACCCATGCCCCACGACTCCCAAGCAGTGTTGGGTTTTTCTCACGACCAATTTAAGGTTCGGTGGTCGTACGGCACTGTGGTCACAGGGTGCTCGACTCGATACGTAAAGCCTCGCGAGTTCAACTAATGTCGGTGACGAAAGGCGCTTTAGAAATCGAAAATAGAACAGAACTCAGGCCCCCATAATCCCTTTGGGGATGATAACAAAACCGGAGGGGTTTTTGGGCTAAATCGCGTAAATATAAATTGTGCCGTTAAACCCACCACCACCCGTAAGGTTTGTCACGTAAAAACATGCCAATTCGTGACTAGTGCATTGGAGAGTAAAACCCACAACATTTACAATTCGAGTTAACGACTTTTCGCCGGTAATTACAACCTGCCTCATCAGGCGACAGCCAGAGCTGTGGACAAATCGTCCTGTTTAACAAAAGCCCTGCCCCCTGCAGGAAGTCAACAGGAGTTATCCAATGGTGAAATGGACCAAGCATTAGCCCTAGGCCACCAACAGCAACGTGTACCACCCTATATTACTGCGTGTCTGAGCGGGGAGAGAATTACAAGACACATAACACTTAAGTTGTGCCCACTAAATCTTCATGAAGCCAATGGGGACACACAGGCACTTTGCTTCTCGAAGCCTTCTTGTTGCGAGCAATAAGAGGGCTTGCGGTTCAACCCCAAGGAATCACTCGGGTCGTTTTATGCATCGAATAAGAATATTTATTTAGACTGGAGGTTTGTCGATGAACTATGAAACTCCTGTTCACAGATGCCCAGTAGGAGCGGGTCATATCAAATGAGTTGTCTTTGTACATTTATATGTTGTTACCGAAATGTGCATTGTATCTAGAATGTTGATCTCCGCGCGTCAGCAAGAGTTATTTCGACAATGTGTTGTCTGTAATGCTTGAATGAGGCTGCATGGCCCGCTTCACTTTACATAGACTGCTCTTACAGTAACTAGCCAGACAGGATAAACACGTCACTTAAATAAAATCAACATCCTCCAGCGGGACGCACACATTTCCCGATGATGTCACCTTTCGAGCAATGTAATTGGCATGAAATCCTGTTTCCTGGATCCAAGCATAAAGGGCTGGGTTTCTTAATAAGTGGTCCCATGGTCGCTGGGATTAGCAGCCAGATTCAATCATTGAGGTTTTTCAAGAGGACCAAGGACCCCCCTCCCTCCAATCCACGTAAGTTTAAGTAAATACAACCCTAAGTCTAAACACACGCGTCTACCCATCAGCAGGGTGGCACTGTAGCAGGAGCACTTAACAACAAACTGGCGGGTATACATACTGGTCAGAAGGTGGACTCGGGCCATCATCCATTACGGGGTCAACAAATTAGTAGTAAAAACAATAACTTAAACTTGTAACACACACAGTAGTATTCGCTCACTCTTGTGGAGAGAGGACTTTTGATCCACAAGCAACCACAAACAAGCAGTGTTTTAAAACTGCTTTTATTGTTTAGTTGTTGTCCTTCCCCCGCACCTCCGATTAGCACGGTTGGCTATCTACGGTGCGAAAGAAGTTCCAGACACATACAGAGGAACTCAACAGAGGCTGTCCTATGAAGATACTCATAACCTGTCCTCAAGAAAGTGGAATTTCCACCACTTGTTAAGGCTGCCTACACAGAGATGAGCACCCCCCCCCCCACCCCCCACACTCGTTGGGAACAGGGATAAGTTGTAACTTTTGTGTTTGAATCCAACAGTCAAGAGCTACTCCACCACACGTGCGAGTGAGCGTCCACACACGTGGACGCTCGCACGCACGTACGCTCGCACGCACGTACGTGAACACGCACATGCGTGGACGCACGCACACACATGCTTTAACACACACGTACCCATGGCCGGAAGGGAAGATGAAGTAGAGGCAGCAGTGCACGCGGCTGTCAGGCATGAGTCTCCGGTTGACCCGAGCCTCCGCATTGAGGTAGTCCTCACATTTGCTGTCGATGTAGTCGATGATGGACTGCCAGCTGCTCACACACACACACACAGGTAGACAAAGATACCCCTATTGTCTTACTGACTGATGGGGCCATTAGCGAGCACCTATTAAGGCAACCACGGCGCACACAAGCAGATGGGTGTGACCGACACGATGCCCGGGCAGGCATGCTGCTACTGTCCGTTTTGTGTCTGCCTGTCATCACTGACCAATCGGAATGCTCCCAGGTGTCAATCAGTCACTGCTGAAGGTCAAACGACCTACACCGAACACAACCCCCCCACCTCCACCTCATGAGCATCTGGTGATTGAGTGGTGAGTGTCAGGTGAGTGGTTGGTGGGTGTAAGACCAAGGCATGCAGTGATGCGGCAGAGCTCATCACCAACATTACTGTGCTACACAAACAAGTGTGCACCACATGCACATCGGGGGTTCAAGAAAACCTTCAGGACTGTGCATTCACACCTCCAATTAGCATGGATGGCTACGTACTGTGAGAAAGAATTTCAGCACACATACATACTTTCAATGATAAACTTTGGGACTAGTCTCGTAAAGCAAGATTGACGAACAAAAGGGGCGAGACAAAAGTGCACGTTCAATATGGCTGTAGCCAAGTGTCTCGCTCCCACTGTGATGACACAGCTGGGTGGATTAGCGGTCAGCACGCTCATCCATCTGTCTAGTTTATGTACAGGGTCGACACAGTTCGATTCCCGCTACAGCTGTTCGGTAACTTGAGCGTGGGGATGCTATCAGCAACTGCTCCCTGCTGCAACTCCGTGCACTAAAGAGAACTCTGTGATAACATTCACAAGAGTGCACAGAAAGTGGCAACGCTCAAACCTAACATCTCGAAACACCCGAAACGGATAACTGGTTGAGAGATCCTGTTACCCAGCTGCTCATTGGCAAAAAAAGACTTAACACGATTAAATTACACTAATTATGTAAAGTCATCCATAATACAGGTTTATTGGGTTAGATCGCGTAAATATATAAATGTTCGTTAAACCCGCCACCACCCGACACAGCCAACTAGTAAGGTTTGTCACGTAAACAGAACGTGGCCAATTCGTCACTAGTACAGCACACCGGTTGGAGAGCCAAGCCACAACATTTACCATCTGAGTACGACGTTTCGCCAGTAATTACAACTAGCTTCAATTACTGGCAAAACGTCGTACTCAGATTGTTGTGGCTTTGCTCTCCAACACAAGTGGTGTGCTGTACCAGTAACGAATTGGCATGTTCTGTTTACGTCACAAACCTTACTAATTGGCTGTGTCAGGTGGTGGTGGGTTTCACAACACATTTATATATTTACGCGATCTAACCCAAAAAAACCTGTATTATGATGATATTGGTAGCGAAAGCTTGCTACGTGTTAAACTATGTAAAGCCATTTTCTGAAACGAGAATTCCCGATCGCTTGGCAGGTCGCAGCCAGGATCGCAGAGCGATTCATAAAATACGTAATTGCATTGATAAAAATTCGCTGGTTAGTAGTCTCGCCCCCCCACCCCTCCGAATGCCGGAACACCGTTGAACGCAGTGTCAAATACAGGTAGTCCCCGAGTTACGATGGTCTGGCTTACGATATTTCGATCTTACGATGGCGATACGACAAAATTGTAAAATATTTAAAATTTCGCCCGGCAGGCAAACGCAGCAGCGTACGAGGTACGATACTGTACGTTGTTTTTTTTTAATAGCAGATAGGATTGTTTCCTGAAAAAACTTTCTATTAAATTGCAGTTCATATAGGTTGGCTAAGAATTTTCATTGTTTTTTTTACTTTACATTTTACTGTGCAATACAGTATTGTAATTAATACATACAGTATATAGTTTATACACTACGGTGCTGTAAATTGTTCTGTTTTGGTCAATTATCACCATTCTTTAAGACTCCTGGGTAGGCTAGGCCATCTTCGACTTACGATATTTTTGACTTACGATGGGGTCGTCGTAATGCATCTCCATTGTAAGTAGAGGACTACCTGTACTAATGAGGTGTTTGTCTTTCGCTGGAACTAGGCGATACTCGTGGCACAGGTGGCAAAACCGCGAGCAAGCGGCCCCACAATGTGCCATTGTCGAATGCTACGATTACAGGCAGTTTGGAAAAGTGAAAATACGAATTTATTACAAAAGTATTCTCAACAATCGGAACCAGGATGTACCTGGGGACTGTCTGGAATCTCGACAGGACGTGCGTCACCAATGCCGTGGAGGTGTAGGGGAATGTATGTTGAACTCACGTGACGGAATCTTCACTCTCAAGCGTGTTTGTGTGTGGAATTTTACTGGTCTAGCTCAAGCTACTGTCCGATTAGAATTCTTAATGAGCAAATGATACTTTTATGGACACCCTGTATCGTATGATAATAAAACTGATAACATTGACCCATTGTAGGTCCTAAATTAGTCAACACTTCTTGATTCTAGATTTGAAGCTGAAGACGCAAGCTTGTGTTGCCTCCGAAACGTCGTGATTTATTATTTTATTTCTATTATTTATTCTATTATTTGTATTATAAATTTTTATTATTTATTTTTTACCTACGTGACTTTACCGAAAAAACCTAAGAGTATGAACACTTCTTGAGCCCATCCTGCATAGCGTGATTTTTGTTCCAGCATTCTACGTGCCGATGGAAACCCGAGTACCTCCCACGAAACACTCTGTACTTATGCAAGCATAACACAAACTGTACGAAGTCGGTATGCAACCTACTTACTCTACCGCATCGTAAAGGCCAAGCAGCTGGGTGTCTGCCGCACGTGATCTCCCGAGTGCGATCCGCCTCCCAAGCGCTGGGTTGCAGGAGTGCAAAACCACTGCGACCGCGCGCTGTTGTTTTAGTGCGAGGGTGTGCGCATGTGTGTTTGCATGCACATGTGCGTGCGCGCGTGCGTGCGTGTGTATGGAGGGCAGTCGTGTAGCGGTCAGCACTACGAACCCGGCGACCCGAATTCGATTCTCGCCCACGGCCAACATCGGTGACAAATATATCTGGATTGCCTTCAGTACTTCCTCAACAGGCAAGGTCGATGAGTCCGATGCCTTCTATGACCTCCTGTCACAGGTGCTGGCTTAAGTGGCCCCTCGGGATAGAGTCATCTTTTTGGGTGACTTTAATGCCCGAGTTGGTCATGATGCTAGCACCTGGTCTGGAGTGATTGGAAGGCATGGGCCACATCAGCTCAATAACAACGGTAGGAGGCTGCTCGAATTTTGTGTAGCCCATGGGCTTGTAATTACCAACACGCAGTCCTGACATCAGCGCATCCACACAACATCATAAATGCATGCCGGGTCCAAGCAAGAACATCTGCTGGACTACGTAGTGACGGAACAGCTGATGCGGACCCATGTCCTTGACACCAGGACCTACCGTGGAGCTGATCTGCTCACTGACCATCGACTTGTCATCTGTAAGATGCGCCTGCCATTCTTCCACTCCGATGGTAGGTGTACACCCAGAACCCCATTCAAACCCATTATGGCATGGTCTCAGCTAGCTGATGAAAAGTTGCAAGATAGAATTTCATCATCGCTTGCGGCTGGGGTTGGCAGTCCCCCACTCCACCTGATGTCGAGGGTAAATGGCGAGGTTAGGACTGTGGCTCATGCAGCTGCAATGGCTGCTTTGGGTGCACGGTCCAGACCTCCTCAGAGACCCTGGCTGACAGAGGAGGTGTTCAGGTTGGCTGAAAAAAAGCGACAGGCCCACTCTCATCGTCTACAGCATCCTACGTCAGAGAATGAGGAGGCTTACTGCAGCCTTCGCTCGGAGATTCGGAGAGCCGTGAGGCACTGCAAGGATGGTTGGTGGTCACGGGTCGCTGAGGAGATGGAGTCTGCCTCAATGGCCCGCAATCACAAATCGCTCTTTAATTCCATAAAAAAAAGTAACCTGCAGCACCACACCTATTATACCATCATTAGGAGAAATAACGGTGATCCAATCTCCGACCCCCAGGAACAGGTTTGCAGATTTGCTGAGCATTTCTTTGAGGCCCTGGGGGAGGGGAAATCCCTCAGCCTGGAAAACATCGTGGGACAAAGTGGGGATGACCCTGCTGAGGCTGCGGTGCCTCAAATACTGGAAGAAGTCACCCTGTGCGAGTGGCTGGCTGAGGTGCCATCTGTTGAGGAAATAATGAAGGCGATCCAGAGCCTCAGACCAGGAAAGGCACTGGGCAGAGATGATCTGCCAGGTGAAATGCTGAGGGAGAGAGGCATTTGTGCAGACTACCCTACATGACATCATGACAAGAGTCTGGACCACTGGACGGGTTCCGCAGGATTGGAAGGATGCCTTGGTGGTCACTCTCTTTAAGAAGGGGGACTGCACAGACTGTAATAACTACAGGGGCATCTCACTCCTCAGTGTGCCGGGAAAGATCCTGGCAAGGATTATTCAACATCGTCTTGCCAGGCACGCTGAGGAGAGGCTTGCGGATCCCCAAAGTGGTTTCAGGAAAGAGCGGTCCTGCACAGTAGCCATATTTTCTGTCCGTCTGCTTTATTGACCTGGTCAAGGCCTATGATACCATCAGTAGGCCTGGGCTCTGAGTTGTTCTTCGTGCTTTCGGAGTCCCTGACCCACTGCTCACGATCATTAAGGACCATCATGATGGTGAGCGGGCCCGGGTAAAACTACGTGGCCGGGAGTCAGAGGCATTCCCTGTACACCATGGGGTGTGACAGGGATGTCCTCTGGCTCCCACATTATTTAGCATCTATTTCGACCACGTAGGTCAAGGGATGGCTCCCTATTGCTCAACCATGTTATGTATGCCGATTATCTGGTAATTGCTGCTCACTCAGAGGAGGAGTTGGAGGCGCTGCTGCTGAACCTGGAGCTTGCTACTAAGAGGTGGGGACTTACCATCAGCCCCACCAAAACTAAGCACCTGGGGTATTTTGTACCATCGGACACTCCACCCCCACAACTCCCAATTGGTGATAGGGCAGTTGTGGAGAGAGTGGAGAGTTTCCCATACCTGGACCGGCTCCGGTTTGACAGCAGAGGCCTCACTCCGAATCAGTCGAGCAACATTATCTTTTCATCGGTTGTGTAACGCTCCCTTCTCTACGCTTGCGAAACATGACCCCCCCTAATGGAACATCTTCGCCGGTTAGAAACATTTAGGCTGGCCTGCCTACGATCCATCCTGGGTTTAACCAGGCTGAATTGTGTGAGGAGCTCACAAATCCTTGAAAGATCTGGGCAAAGTCCCATCGGTGAGCACCTCCGGCAGGGAAGGCTGCGTTGGCTGGGTCATGTAGCCCGCATGCCCATCCACCGCATGCCTAAACAGCTTTTGTTCGGCCGGATCAAGGGGGCTAAACGGGCACGGCATGGGCTAGAGAAGTGATGGAGTGATGTGGTACAGGAGGATTTGGAGCTGAGTGGACTTGCCGATGACTGGTACCAGCGGTGTCAAGATCGGCCTCTGTGGAGGAGGCTCGTGAAGGACGCTACTGGGCAGTTGGAGGCAGTCGCCCTCCAACAACAACAGAGGGGGGAGGAGCGACGCTCAGAACAACGAGCGGAGTGCCGGGTGGCTAAAACACAGCAAGTTGGCACAGTAGTCTGCCCCGTGACCTCCTGCCAGAGGGCGTCCGACACATCACGTGGCCTCAACGTGCACATAGCCTGGCACAAGCGTCATGGTGACGTCACCGCCACTTAGTGGCGAATGGCGGTTGTTATTGCATGTGCGTGTGCACGTGCGTGCGTATGGAGAGTGGTAGTGTAGCGGTCAGCACTACAAACCCGGCGACCCGAATTCGATTCTCGCCCATGGCCAACATCGGTGACAAATATCTTAACCGGTCCTGGGCATCCCCTAAGTACTTGGGAGGCAAAGGCAGTCCGGCGTGGTGCTGGCTACCAACCCCCTCATGTGCCGTGCCGGCCTTCATAGGTGCTACTCGCTAACAGCACTTGCCCCAACAGTCTGTTCCAGGATACACGGGGGATCTTTTGTCTTGCGTGTGGCCGTGTGTGTGCGCCGATTATGAACGCATGCAAACTGAGAAACAAACACAAGCCCCACTACCTGCTAACTGGCATTCCATGAGGACCAATTGCCATACATCAGGGCAAGCATGCTGAACCCACACCAGTAAAATACCGAGAGGGAATTGAATCATGCGCCTGTGTGCAGACAGGCGAGGTTGTGCGAGCAAGCAAGTTAAAGGACAGGTCCGCCAACCTCATGAATATTATTCAGCGCAACGCTGAGAATTTAAATGATCGGTTTTACTGTCACGTAATGAACATAACGCTCAGTAGCAGTGCAGGTGTAAAAGTGCTGTCCCCTGCTGTTGGAACATGGGTCACTTGAAGGGATCTCAATGGTAGCTCTGTGGTATCTGCTTTCATGGGCCGTTGTCTGACACGATGGTTTGCATTGTCTAAAAGAGATCCAAATGTATGTACATGTACGTATGAACTTCTTTCGGACCGTACGTTTCCAGTCGTACGAATCAGAGGTACGGGAAATGGATCCCTCATCTTATGACATGGCAGCAATATCAATCAGACTAAGCTTGAGGAAAAAGGATTTAAAAAGTGATGAGCGGTCCACGCGGTAATTCTGTCCCTCTCTCTTCCCAGAAACCATTGGTGCGTTGTATCAGGCTTGTGCGTTTACCACAATACATTATTTTTTTAAGTAATGAGCGTGGCTTCGCATTGCACGAGCCACACAACTACCGTGTTTTGTCGGTGGCTCTGTGCGTTAACGGTACCAGCTGCTGTTGTCCACCGCATCGCCAAAGCCCGGCGTGTCCACTATGGTGAGCGTGAGCTGCACGCCGCCCTCCTTGAGCACCACCTTCGACTGCTCCACCTGCAAGAGACGCGCGGAGATTTGGCCTCACGGAACATCGCGGCAAGGGGCTGCAAGTGAAACGCACGAGAAGGCAGCTCTTACAAACGCAAGGCATACCCGGCCACCTTTCCATCCCGATTGTCTCTGTCAAGGGCACCAAAGACAAAAATCCCCCATATCGCCTATAAGAGACTGTTAGGGTAAGTGCTGTCAGCGAGCATCTATGCAGGCCGGCACTGTGGCACACGAGGGGGCGGTTGGCCAGCACCACGCCGGGCCGTCTTTGTTTCCCAACTGGCCATATTTACACACTGCACCAGGTACCCATTTGAGGATCAGTCGACCTGGGAGAGGCCTAGGATCGATTCAAATAATTATCACTGGTGTTGGCCCTGAGCGGGAATCGAACCTGGGTCGCCGGGTTCGTATCGTGGCGAGCTAACCACTTCGCCGCTGCTCCCCATTGGCTCCAAAACCTTTCCCGACTCGTGCGAACCACCGTCAACCCTCAAAATCTATGTCGTGGAACCACCATGCGGTATCAAATGTTGGCCTTTTGTGAAAAACATCGTATCCCCAACATTCTGACAGCCCACATCCCACGGCCTTGCGGCCCACCAACGATAGTCGGTGAGACCACAAGATGGAAAATTACAGGTCTACTACGTTCATGCCCGCATTGCAATCGGTACTCATTTTAGGCTGAACAGATCTAAGAGAAAGCCCAACGCGGGTTTGAATACTGACCGCCACCATCGGTTTGCTTAATGACCAGAAATGTTCGATTCTCTAACGATGGATATTTTCTCCTTATCCTTTTTTAATATTTAAATACCAATTCTGCTCGCGTTCTGCTTTGGCAGTTACCGTCATTTCACGCCGTCACCACGGCAAGCGTGCGCCTCCCCTCCGAAATGACGTTATTACCCAGATTAAGCAGGCGGCAGCCTCAATAGTGCTTGGATGAGCGACCACCATGCACGACAGGTTGCCATAGGACTATATTGTGGACAGCAGAGGCAGTACAAACCACTTCTATGCCCACACGTCTATGCCCCTCCTCTTCGCCAACTCCGCACTGAACGGAGTGGTGAACAGAGGTCGCAAACGGGTTTTGATTCCTTACCCGTACCCGGCCGCACCAGGGTCGCAAACGGGTACAGGTAGTTGGGTATCGGGTAGGGTACGGGTAACGAGTACCCGATTGCGACCTCTGGGATGAAGCCATGTTGCAGGCGCGGGTGGGTTGATTCTAGGAACTTGAATTGTGAGAAGAGACAAGACGTTGGGAAATGAGTGACAAACGGTTACTCACCAGTGAATCATGGCCTACCCGTACCCGTACCCGGCCGCACCAGGGTCGCAAACGGGTACCCGTACCCGGCTGGGTACGAGTATCGGGTACCCGATTGCGGCCTCTGATGGTGAAGTATGGTCTAACGACTCCCATCTTGTTAGACCGTTTGGGAGGCGCTCATCCAGCAGTGGATTGACAGACAGGGCCGTGCGTGTGTTGTGTTGCACGAGGACTGGATGCGGTAACCACGGGCCGCAGTCGCCACCACGGCACCCGTGCGGAAAGAGCACCACGTGACGTGCGGTGAAATCAACAACAATGTCGCGTCTATCCTAGGGTTTTAAGGCTTTTCTTGCAGCCTATAGGAGCTGTTTGGCACTATGGGACCGTGGTGGTTGATGGGCTGGGGTTAAACACTTGGGGCCTCAGGCATAGCAAAGCTATATTTGGTTAAAGCCCCTTTACGGTTGACCCAATTCGACGTGACATTTTTAAAAGAGGGAAATTGTTCTCAAACTGGTTACGCTCTGCTGCAAATAGAAAACCTATGAGTCTGCCACAATTAACACTAACGACACATTGGCGGTTGTACTGAGTTGATAATACAGTACTGCACCATACAGGGAAGCGTAATAAAGCAGCGTTAAACCCGCAGCAACATAATTACTCATTCTGTGACTAAATCACCCGGAATGTGCTCAATCTCATCAGACCTCAGAGGCTAAGAAGAGTTTGAGCCTGGATAGTGCTGGGATGGGCAAGCACCCGGCTCAACACTACGTGGTGAGCAGTCGCGGGCAGTGTGCAGGAAATCCATTGTTGTACTGGATGTCTATGCTTCCTCCCCACCCTTCACCAACCCTCACTGACCATCGTGGTAAAGTTTAGTCATACAACCCCCCACAACCAACACGATGTGACGATGTCCCCATCCAGCAGTGGATCGACAAGAGGACGATGGACGTACAGTTGCTCATCTGACCGAGTGGCCTTGTGGCAAAAGCACTGTGTGCACGGCGAGTGGGGAGCTCGTTCACTCGGAACATCGTCCCTCAAAAAGTTAATAAACTAAGTAACGCCTTGTGAAAAGCCAACATTTTTTTTTATGGGGAGAATGGCCTCGTCATAGAAATGTAGAATCTCCATCTGGCCAAGGGCTGCCAATGTATGTATGTACGTACAGTAGATAATCGATTATCAGCCATATTTTAAAAAAAAATCCGGATATTAACTAATAATTATTTAAAATTGCTTATTTTTGCACATTCTTGTATTAAATGTTCTAGTTATGCTTTATTAGTGTTATAAATTAGTTTACTCTATTAAATTGGCATGAACATACAAATAGACAAAAATAAATATCCTATTTTTTAAAATTACTGTATTTACTGTACCGAACTTACCCACTCCGATCTCCAAAACTCTACATGGGTCGATATATAAAAGTACAGTATTTTCTTTGTTTAAGTTGCATGTAGTGTATAATGTAGTGTATTTTATATACTTTTTTGTCACGGGAACATGCTGCCGATCGCCAGACTGGTTTCAACCTTCAGGGTGGTGGAAGCTGGATAACCGCGCGCTTGATAATCGATGATCAAATGTATGATGAACTTCTTTCGCACCATACGTAGCCAACCGTGCGAAATCAGAGGTGCAGGAATTGAGCCAAGTGCCCCCCCCCCCCATTGCTCATCGAGCCGAGGCAGACACTGACGTAACTACTGCTATGGTTTTTTTTGTGGTTGTGACATTTACATTAAATTATGCCTGAGGCTCTATTGTGTGAGGGGCGTGTTGTTTTGGCATCACAACATATTTCCTTCCAGAACGCACGGGTTTAAGAATGATTTCTCTCAGTCTCGTATCTGTCAAAATGCCGGTGTCCTGCTTAGGGATGTTTTGACCGCGTACGCTGCACAAAGCAAAAAAAACATCTTTCCGGATGCAAATGTTGCCCTTATGTTCTTAGGACACACCTTCAGGCATTAACACGGATATGTAGAGGCCTTTGTAAATCCATTGCTAGATGAAGGCCTTCCCGAGCCCTTGGTCAATCTGGCTGTTTCGCATTTTTTTCACAAAGCTGATAAATGCCACTGATGTTGGCCTTGACCGCGGTGGCGAGATGTTAACTCCCTCACCTGGTATGCAGAAGGTCCCGAGTTCGATCTCAACCCTGACGCCTGTATATTTGGAGTTTGCATGTTTCTCTCCCTGTGGCCGCGTACATTTTTCTCCGGGTCCTCTGGTTTTTCCCCCACCACATTTAGAATCAACGTGCATTTCGAGTACAATATTTGACAAATTTCCACCCGGTAAACCACTTCGTGAGCACCATTTGTGGGCAAGTCGCTTCTGAAAAAAATATTTAAGCTAAGGGTGATGGAGGCCTCAGCACAATTTCAAATAGAAAAATGCACTGAGACCCTGAATTTAAAAACAGCAGTCAACAAGCAGTCACCCCATTCGGAATGACGGCCACAGGCTCCACGCCGCCATTGGAGGGCGAGCATCAACCCGATTCTCGTTTGAGCAGGCAGACATTTAGCGACTCTTGATTGACACGTGTGTACAGGGGATTCTGTCTAGCATGGCAATAAGCCTGGGCATGGGGGGAGGGTAAGGACGATTCTATGGCCAGTAGACATCCACGAAAGTGGCACTAAAAAACTTGCAAGGATGCCCGCCTACTAAACCACAATGCAGAAGTGATGATGATTATTGATAGGAGTGCCATATCCCAAAGTGGTTCTGTTGCTGATCCATAAAACATGTCTGCGCTTTACAGACTTCACCTTGTGCACTTTACGATACGGCTTCTGGGGATTTCTACAGCGACAAGCCACGCTCGGCGGTGGGACGCATTCCATCCCGATGAGAGAAAACAGCGCAGAGTGCTAACGGTCTGGGAAAATGCTTCCTCGGGCTTCGTGGGAAAGTTGAAAAAATAATCAAGCTGCACAATGTGGAGCTGTAGAAGCCGTCGCCGTCGATTTGGAGCTATTTTAAAACGGGAATAGCGTAAACACGGGCTCACGCACACACTCACACGACAGCATCAGAGCGTGCGCGCATGACAACTGGCAACACGGTTCCCATGAACTTGATTCGCCAGTTCGCCAACCCATGTTGAGGACTCTAACGGACCGACTGTCTCGTCTCATCCGCACCGAGTTCCACCGCCACCACTACAGCTCCTGACACTTCTCTCCGTCTGCTTCTTCTGCTGTCACTTTGTAATTTCTTCCTGTCGTCAAATTTTCTTGCTCAAATCAAGAAACGTGCTAACTCTTTATCGATTACAAATTTGGTAGTGCTGATTGTTGCTGGCCACTCGGTGTTTTCGGCCTTTGGGCCCTGTGCTCGGCAACAGTTTTGAAACGTCATGAGACCTCCTTTGCCAGTATTCAATTATGATAATAGGGTTTTCCCCTTTCTGTCAATAAAACAGTTGTGTTAAGATGTTAAACACCAAACTGAAACCTTTGCAAGAATGTCTGCATTAACCATATATACTTGTGGTGAACATGCAAACAAAAAAACACACTGACAGTATGTGCATTGTCTTTAAAACTGATTGGTCCACACCAGAGACAGCTTTCTTTAGAGTCTAGTCTCAAACAAGTACATTTGTGGTTAATGCAGACATGATTCCTCGCAAAGGTTTCAGTTTGGTGCTTTAACATCTTAACACCTGTTTTGAAATGTTTTAAGAAGTAATAATGGGGCATTGACTTTGACATTGAACTGTAGTCAAGAGTGGACATATAATGGGGGGTGTACCCTGCTATTGTTGAGTGCAAGAGGTGGTTAACTCACACCACACGAGGTTCTCCCTGCAGGCAAGGGACATCATCAAGCGCCGTCTCGGAAACACATATTGCCTACAATCCGCGGAGGCAGCTTTGAATACTCTCGTTCAGACGTTGCTGTGCGCTGTTGAACAAGACTTTTGGGGTGCAGAGCTGTACGTATGGCTCCAGCCAATAACATCAGTCTCCACTGCGGCATTCTTACGAAAGGTTCTCGGTAACACCTTGCTGATAAGAGTCGGAGAAGTTAAAACAGGTCTAGGGTTTTCCTACGTGAAACAAAACATGAGCGGCCAACACTGGTTCTGAAGGCTCATTGGTCAAAGCGATGAATATTTTTTTTATTTTGGCGACGAAACGGATGCCTCCTTACCTGCAGTGATTTATAAGATAGGTCGTAGAGCGACGAGACTAACACAAAGATGAACTCGCTTACCGGGCCCACAAGGTCACCGTTTACTTAATTGTGCTTCTGTACGCTTTTCAAAGTGGGATATTTTAAGAATGTTAAATATTAATACTGTTGAATTCACACACACGTATACATTTTTTACAAGCTAAAATTTAGTTGCCTTGAAAAGCCACAGATGGCTACGTCGTAAATACATCAATTTAGGTGCCTGTGTCCATCTGCCAACCCATGAGTCACCACCGCAGGGTTCTCATTTGACCATTATTCACGGTGGTCAGCACCGGCTAAGTCGATCTATGGCGAGCAATGCGCCAATGCTCATCTTCATGGATGACCCTTGGACAGCTGTGAAGAGGCAACGTTTCTTTGGCAAGTACTCGCCCCACCTCCTCCCCTCCCACAGGACAACCGAAGTTAAATGGGCGATAAGGTGACCCCGTTGATCAACCAGGAAACTATAAACATCACAACTAAAACAATGGTTCCTACCCGAGTAACTACTTATTATTTTCCTTGTAACTTTGAGGTCGGCAGCAAACCTGATAAGGCTGTCAAGGCCATGATGAAGACCCGCACTTTGTAACTTTGTTTTTGTTCACGCTTGGTGGGCGGGGAAGAGGGATGGGGTGAAGGTCCTAAGGCTGCGGGACATTGCGTTGAGACACTGCTGAAAGACGTTCTGCCCAATGAGCCAGGAGGAGACTGGGGGCAGTGGAATGCACCACGGAATGTGGTGTCACATGCCATGCACAAATACTGAAAAGGCCGCCCCCCCCCCACTGCCTCGACCCACAATGCCTCGCCGAGCCCACACAAACAAGTCGATCCATTTCAATTACAGAGACAGCAGCGGACAAATGAACCAATTTTCATAGCAGCAAAAACAACAAAGGTGGCTCCACAGGGCTGGTGGTGATGCAATGTGGGATTCAGTTGAGGTGGCGCGGGTGGCTAAGAGGTCAAAACGTTGAACCGGCCATCGCTGAGAACCTGAGTTCGAAGCCAGGTTTCAGCTGCATGTGATGAAACCAGGTCCTGAGTGTAGTCAGTTCGTGGTTTCAGCAATTTTGCTAATGACTGCACACAAAAAAAATCCCTCACTTAGACTAACTTTAAGCATGAAGGATTTGAAATGTTGGTTTGACTGTAATGCGATTAACATTAATTGTGGTGGCAGGGCGGGTGGGAAAGTACTGCATTCTACGACCGTGTGGAGCAGAAGTCACTTTTCAAGGATCTCAGAGGTAGCTCTGTGATATCCGTCTCTGTGGGCCATTCCTCGAACACAAAGGGTTGCGCTGCTTGGCGAGAGATCAGAATGCCTGCTTCGTCAAATGACATGAGGCCGATATCACGATTGGGATACATTTGGTGAAAAAAAAGACAAATTGTAAACAAAAAAAGACACAGAAATTGTAAAATAAATTTAAATAAATGTGGGATGTAGGGTGTTGGAGCACTGAGCCAGTACCACCGAGATTTGCCCATCCCAGACTCCTACTCGACGAGCATCACAACTTAGTGGGGATTCAAAAACAGCTGTCCTATGCAAAGAGTGACTTCCACCACTGGCTCAAGGCCACTAACACAGAGGAGCGTCGTCCGCGAACAAAATCTATTTTACCGAAGCAAAACAGATAAAAGATTGACACTACAAAATAAAACCGATGGAGTCCAGCATACGACTTGCTCAATACCTGCTGCGGCACGCCACGTCATTTACCTGGAGGGTTTTTCTGACCCGCTGGGAGGGCCCCGGGTACTCGGACGCGTAGAGGTCGGTGAGGAACAGCGAGTTGATCAGCGTCGACTTTCCCAGGCCAGACTCGCCTGCAACACAAATTAACAACGACCATTTAAGCCTTTCACCATACATCAGTTTTTATTTCGATTTCGTTCTGATGACATATGTGTACGTCATCATCCCGTACGTGTATGTCATTGGAATGGAACCGGAAGATGCAATAAAATAACTTTATCAGTACCGAGGCTCCCACAAAGCCATGCGGGAGGAGCGTGCTGCACAGTTTAGCGCCAGCCATCTCAGAGAGCGGGCGTGTCGCTACAGTTCTCCGCGGTGAGTACAATGTCTTTAAAAACAACAGCGGTACACCTCAATATAAAATTAATGCCCAACCACTTGCGAGTTCCGAGATTCAGCAGTGAGCGGGACACCCACCCTGCAACTTGCAGACATCTTGGAATGGGAAAAGGTAAATATATCCACGCTGCATTTGTGCAACGAACATGATTCCCCCCCCGCCCCCCCCCCCGTGGCGGGCGTCTCGTGGTTGGCAAGGACCCTCGTGCAAAGGAAATAAATTAGGGTAATTTTTGTGCCTTGCTCTTTATAGCCAACCACTTATGCAACCGCCTGCAGACAGCTACAGGTGACTGACATCGTAATGCTTTATATTATTCGGTGTAAGTTACAACAGCGTTAAAGAAGGGGGTGCTGAAAAGAGTCTTTGGCCTGACATGGGAAGAGTAGCCTAACAAAAGAGAGTCGAACACAATGCCTTGGTAATGTTTTTTCTTCACAGCTGTTTGAATTCATCCTGTGTCTGTGTGCTAAACTGAAAACAACAGAGAAACGTTAAAACAATCTAGAGAAATAGGGGGAAATCCTTGAGAAACCTCGCATGTCTCCAGTTAAAAAAAGAAATCACTTGCAGGGAAAGCAATCGTTGCCAGTGGCGAAGGAGTGCGATGTGTTGTGAACGAGTGGTTAAGTTCTTCCTTGGATAACACTGGTCAACACACTTTTCTGGCATAAGGTATTCCAACGGTTTTAAGGTAATTTTGGGGTGCCGATTCCAAATCTGGCATCAGTTTTTGAGATATCAAATATTGCATTTTCAATAAAAACTGCAGAAGAAAAATATTAAATGTGGATATCTACATACAATTATATTTTAAACACACTATCCTAAAAATATAGCACCATATTTTAACACTAAAGCAGTCACTGACTCGCAACAACTTGCAATCATAAGTGACAGAGTTAATTTCGGGTAAACTCAATTAAAATGGGGTATGCCGATAGCATAAAAATGAGATGTGATAGAGCAAATCTGAGATCAGATTTGGAATCAGCACTCTGAAATTAGTCTTAAACAGCTGCAAAAGTCCAGGCCAGAAAAAAAAAAATTTGTTGACCAGTGTAATTGATGGACAAAGTGCATTGCACTTCAGTGGGATGGTGTCAAAAGGTCACTGTCCAATCGCCACCCACACTTAACACGGGTAGTGAAGTGTATCCTTGCCTGTATACTGCATCGTATTCCCAGACGTCGCCACAGTAACCTCACTCACGACGGCTACCAGATGCAAGCACCAGGATTTTGATCAGCAAGTTGTCTAAACAAGTCGGCCATTAAGAGTGGCAGCAGCAGCAGCAGCAGAGGACTAACGGCCGTTGCCATTGTGCATGTTTCGAGTCCGCATTTCACTGTAAACCATTGTGGTCTGCAGGGCAAGACCCCGGGAAGTTCTGGGAGTAAACACGCACACATTGTTTAAACAGTGGCTCTCACATGAAACCACCATACGCCCCCCCCACCCATTCACTTGGGGTTCAGTCAAATATCCTAACCAATGTCACCAACGGTGGATACGTTTTTAAATCGTGTGAATGAAACAAGTGGAGCTGTTCAAGACAATTGGATTCGGTTGATATCCCCAAATAATTTAGTTGGAGGCTGCCTTTAGTCCTGCGATGTTTATGTGTTTAAAGATAGGCAGTGAGCAGCAGCAACGTATCTACGGCACTGGAAAACTGACAAGGTGAATGACATACCTATGGTACACTACATTATTATGGGCTATGGCTGTGTTAGTTTAACACGAATGCTTTTGCGACCACGATTATCCATGTAAGAGTTGTTTGGGTAAGATTGCTTAAATATAATGGATGTGTTCCCGATTTTCACCATGTATCTGAGAGTCATGTCCGGTTAGGACATTTCAGGTAATACAAAACATACATGTTGTGTTCGATTGATCCGAAAACCAGGAGTGACAGAACTAGTGTAATGTCACTTCCATACTTTACTTGCCAAAAGTAGCTCTAAACGTGGCATGGGGTGATGCAACTATTGTTAGCACGGAGACATTTGACATTGGTATGGAACGTAAATTATTCAAAAATCTGACAAACTAATTTTTTAAAATCCTAAATCGTCATCAAAAATCCAAAATGTTTAAATCCAAGTCATCCATCCCTGTTAAACACCAACACATTGCATGGTGTTTATGTAATCTGTGCCCATTATATTCATTAAATGTAATAATAACTCAAAAAGAGCATATTTGCAATGATGTGCAAGAACTACATTAGTCACGCCTGGAATATCCTGTTTTCCGTGTTGGGCAGGTGTCCTGACAACGATATCATCAGCAGCCACCGCTGGAAGAAAACCAGCACACATCATTGCCATTGCTCATGGTCTCGGGATGTCACAAATCCAGCTTGCTCCAGCAATGACAACTGGCCCTTAGCAGTGCTGGCTCAGAGGAGTCCCATGGGGGCATTGCATCAGCGATCCGCAAGCCACCAGATTCCACGTTGCAATGGCATTTGCGTGCTCGCGGACAACGCAAAAGCAGTGGGGCGGTGGGCTGCATGACCCTCCTCAGAGTAGCCCCGTGTCAATGATTATTCTCGAGCACTTTTAAACGCAATTACCATTTGCCCTGCTCAAACAAACCAAACACTTATCCAGACGCAACCAGCGCACTTCTCACGTCGCCGAGAGAGACGAAGGGGGGGAGAAGGGGGATGGGGCCGCCGTGGTCACTGAGGTCAGGAGACCACGAGTTGTAGTGGAAAGGCTAAAGTCGCCAACCCCCATCAATTTCCTGTCGTTGGCTCTCTGACCGATCGGCAACTACTCTTCAAAAGCCCTGCATTAATTTCGAATTCCCACAGTACAGCCTCGTCCTGTGATGTTACTCCCAGTGTGCGTTCATACGCGTAAAAATTAACCCGTAAAAACAAAGTTTTTCACTATAAATCCTTTATATGCGTGGCGGCTAGAGTCCTCTCGTCCTCTGGCTTGAGATGGCTGCCACCTATGGGCCAGATGATTGCCTGCCACCATTAAGCAATTGATAATTAAATATAATTAATTTTTTCCTAAAAAGTGTAACATTTTTGAAAAAAATGTTCACGAAAATAAATTGTCACGCACAACGAGTCTGTGTGCAAAATGTCAGCTCGATTGGATCACGGGAAGTGGGTTAAAAAACGACCGAAAGATTTGCACGGTCGTAAGCGCACAAGCAAGCAAGCAAGTGAACTTAATATAAAGGATTTAAAAAGTAACTTCACTCAGTTATTCCTCACAAGGGGTTGGGCTGCTCGGATTCTCTTGCCGTTCCCCTCTCCTCTGGTCGAGTCCGCTTTCCTCATATCTGTGTTGGCCCCGTCCCCTAGGGGGCAGCGAAATTTTCTTCAAGGGACACAGCCTGTGGCATGAATACCGTGCAGGATAAATTTCAAATGTGCACGAGGAATGTCATCGGACACACTGTGACGACCAAACAACATGAAACAAATTCCTTTCTAACACCACGTTAACTCGAGGCGTGGGGACATGTGATCTAGGTTTTGTGGTCCGAGTAACCTTAGCTGTGATTTTGCGGCCAGAGGTGGGGGGTTGGATGCGGTGGGGGAGGGGGAGAGGCAGTGGTCTACAATGACGGTCACTATTCCAAAAAGGTTGGAGAAGCCACTGCTCTTCTCTACTCGTGTCCTGCACCAGTCTTTCTATCACACACATTTAGAAGCATGCGTTTACATCATTTAGATTATTTGGCTGCTATACATTTCCACATAAGCCACTTCTAGTTGAGCTATCATTTGTGGCCAGGTTGCTTCTGAAAAATAAGCTTATACCTCACTGGGAAATCACAAAAAAATGTAATTATTAAATTTTTTGTGATTTGCTTACCTTTCCTATAGTTTGCACTCCTACCGTATGTTTGTATTCTTTGTTGTTGTAAATTTCTGACCCCACCCCGACTGGACATCTGTGAAAGAGCTTCATAACCTCATCGGATTCCTCCAGCACGAATAGAGATTCTGATTCTGAATTACTGAAAGCCATCTTCATCTATTCTACCCGACTTTGCTCACATTCAACACGACGTAGATTTATGCAACCTCTGTGACCTATTGAAGAACCGAATCCGTGCTGCAGGAAAGCCTCATCTCTTCGTATAACTGCCTCTTGGCCAGTCTGTTTATTGACATTTCCCTTTTACATTCGTATTGCAGTCGTCGAAAATTCAGTAGAACTATGATTTATTACAACCAAAAGAGTTTGACCAAAATAATAACCAGCATCGTAGTTTGTCCCCACGGACTTAAAACTGTACACGCTGTGTTTCTTTAAAATGTAAAACAGCCATTATTTGTGTTGTGGTTAGCATTTATCGGTTACAGCCTTGACGTGTTTGTACATCTATATAAACTGGCTGCGTGCACAATTGAACCATTTATTTATAGATATGACTGGATACAATATTCATTGTATGTCCCCATACTGTTCAAGATATAGATATATATGAATATACGTGTCATTATGTGTATGCTATATACATGTTGAAAGACACGCTTGCAAAAGGGATGTTCCATTTCAACGGAGTTCCCAGGTGAAATATTTAAATGAATACCCAAGTTCAACTATTTAGCATCAAATGCTCAAAAGAATTACCCACCAAACTTGGAAGGACCCTACTGAATTAGAGTCTTGAGACTCGGTGAAGCTTTCCTGGGTAAAAAAAATCATCTTAATAATAACGGGTCGCCTTCACTACTGTTCACAAAGAGGGCTGTCGGAATCGTTGTTGCTTTAACTCATTCCCAATCGCCCGATGGACAAAGTGTCACAAAAGTCGCCCTTGCTGAAGGGGCCCACGGTGGAATTCCCCGGGTATGGTGGCGCACGGCTGTATATCCAGCGCCTTCGAGAAAGAGAGGCCCGGTGGTGGTGGTTCACTCAAATCATGCACACCAGAAACCTTGCCTGCTACGGGATCAGCGAATTGCTACTAAGGTGACAGAAGGGCCAGCCAAGCTGGATTTCTGGTGCGTTTGCGTCGGGTTTGGTTTTTCTACCATATACGTGGGGAGGTGGAGGGGGTGCTCTTGTTCTTCGAGCACCCACGGTTTCCTTCCCACACAAACGTACAGTACTCAGGAAAGAGAGAGAGAGGACTGGTCAGGCAGCCCGAGCACTTACGCATAAAACTATTCTCCCCCTAAGATTTGGTGAATTGTCATGATTTGATTCAGCCATTGGATTAAAAAAATATTTACCTATTTTTTTGTCCCATTTGCATTCTCACTTGTACGATCTTGTTCGTACTGTCTCATTCACTCCAGTAGCCTAAATCTAAACATTCCCAGCAGTGAATTTTCACAAACATTTACATGAATCACAACTAATCGATTCGCAAATGAACAAGTTGAAGAATATATATGAGGCACAATTAACTTTAATTCATGAGTTGAAAAAAAAAGATCGAGACCAGTGATCCTTAATGAAGAAATTATCACATCAAACGCAATCTTCCACTATCATTCATGGATCTCTCTAACGGCCACTTCACCGTTCCCTCTTCGTGCACGCAAGACATGCAGGTGCTTCTTTCAAAACCCAGACATTGCTGTGTGTCTGACAGCCTCTGAGCCAAGGAGAGGGTTGGGTCGGTATCACCTGGGTTGGCAAATGTTGCAAGTTTGCACCATGGGTAGACAGCTTAGCTAAAATAGTTTTTTTTGGGTTAGATCGCGTAAATATATAAATGTGTCATTAAAACCCGCCACCACCCGACACAGCCAACTAGTAAGGGTTGTCACGTAAACAGAACATGCCAATTCGTCACTAGTACAGCATGCCGGTGTGTTGGAGAGCCAAGCAACAACATTTACAATCTGAGTAAGAAGCGAAACAGGTGGACTTCTCCAAAAATCTGGCTGTCGCCCAATGAAGCTAGTTGTATCCCATTGATGTTCACAGTCCGTAAATATTTCGTTTCACGTTTTTTTCCCCACCCAAAACAATATTCTCCATCAATAAAACTACAGCACTCTTCTTTAAAGAATTTTCTTTCTCACAAAAAGCTACCATGGTGACCTTGCTGTCATACATATTTGTGATCTAGTGATAAAATGCTTTAAAAAAATGCTTTTATCTCTAGATTTGCCACCCTGGGTGGTACGAAAAAAACATTTTTGGGCCAATGGCCCGGGCTTCGAGGCACCAAACTCGCTCTGCGTTGCGGAAACTCCCTTTGGGCGCCGCAGTGACGAGATGTTAACTCCCTCGCCTTGCACGCAGGAGGTCGTGGGTTCGAGCCCAGCCCTGACGCCTGCTGTATATTTGGAGTTTGCATGTTCTCCCTGTTGGATTTTTCTCCGGGTCCTCCGGTTTCCCTCCGCATTTAGAATCAACGTGCGTTTGGAGTATTTCACTGCTATACATGCCCACATGATAAGGGACTTCGTTGAGACGTAAATTGTGGCCAGGTTGCTTTTGACAAAGAGCTACATAGCTCGGTGGGCCATACCTGGTAAAATAAATAAAACAAATTAAAGTTCAGTTTAGTTTCTAATGTCGGCTGCCCATGGGTTCTCCGTGCCTGTGTGCGCACCCGCGGCCCAGGTGGCACGTGATGCCTGTTAGCAGAGCCGCATTCCGGCCTTCGGGTCTTGCTCAGGTTACTCTGCTTCCTGCCTTGGCGAGTAAGGATGCAGATGTGCACACAGGCAGGCAGTCACGCACGCACACGGATGTGGATAGGCGGCTCAGGGTTTTCATCATGTCCTGAGCTGGCACTGCGGAGCCTCTGCCGTTGGAAACCGTGTTTCAGCCCCACGTGATTAAAACAGGTTCTTAAGTGTCGTCGCTTTATGGTCTCACCCAGGTTGCAAGTGATTTGGTGACAAGACGTCAACGTGAATTCCTGCTCAAATGAGTAACAAGACCAGACTCCTCTCCCATTAACAGCGATGAGGCAGTGGCGGAAATTCCACATTGTTATGGTAGGGGTGAGTTTATCCACAGATTAACTATTTCTGATTTCCCCCACACAGCAGTATTAATTTTATTTACCACCTACGGATGATGGGCTATCTTCAACCACCCAACCAGGAATTAAAGTTGCAGCCTCCCGAGTGAGACCTGGCTCACTCTTCTGCTGAGCCCCCTGGACGCTTACCAAAGACCACACGAACAAATTCCACGTTATTTTTGGTTTGTAGCTTAATTTGGCAAATTGCATCTGTGAGAACTAAAAGATATGAGCGCGATTGCTAACTCTGTGACTGAACCTTCTTTGCTGAGGATATGAACGGTGCGCTACTCACGAAGCTAAAAGAGGCCTTGTGAATGGAATACAGTAATGTTTATATGACGTCATCTTTCAGGGGCCAGCCTAACACGAGGTGATGCAACACTCACCGCGAGAGCTCCGAATGGAAATTATTCATCATAACCGAAGCTCCAAAGTCTCACTCAACGTCAAGGTGACATCATGCAGTGGGTTACAGCCGTGTGTTTGTTTGTTTACCTTCCCCCGCACCTCCGATTGGCACGGTTGGCTATGTATGGTGCGAGAGAAGTTTATCGTACACACACACATCATGCTCAATTAAGCGTTGAGAAGGTTGCTCAACTCCTGTTTACAGGCCTGAGCCAGTGTAGGAAATTCCATTCCTATGGCTGGGGGGGGGGGGGGTTCTAACAAACAAACAAAAAAATTGTCGACTTCCCTGCAAAGTGGTGCTCATTGTATCTACCCCAGAGGGATGATGGGCCGAGTCTAACCCCAACCAGGACCTGAAAACATAACCTTCTGATTGCGAGCGGCTCTCTCGCTACTTGACATGTGTACACTGTCCGTAAGGACTGAAAAGGTACTGTGGCTTTATTTCGTAAAGCTGTGTGGCTTAAATGTTGCACACATTTATGCATATTGGAGCATCATCGATTTTTATCTGCACAACTTTGTTCAGCACGTCGGTTACTCCTGTTGCTCACAAATATCCACAGGTAAGAGGAGTTGAGCCTGCAAGTGTTTGTGGAAAAGACAAATCCAGTTGCAATTTCATCCTATTATTAGTTGGCACAAGTTACACCCCGAAGTGGCTGCTTTAGGCACCAATTACAGGCACAGTATGACGAACGTCTAGTGGGCGGTGACACCCTACATCAAAACGACCGATGATGATGTTGCCTGACGGTTTTATGATGATAAGATTAATGATAATGGTGGATTGATGACGGATGCCAACAATGACGATACAAGTTTTGATGGTGAGGCCGCCTAGTCAGCAAGTCGAGGGGGAGAGCACCCTGCGATGCCGCACCAGATTGCGGTGTCGGCGGGGTATACTTTGTGGCTACATCAGTCCGGGCTTATCCTTCCGGCCGCTTTGTTCCTGGAATGTAAGCTGGGCACACGCAGACACCACAACAAGCCATGATCTACGCTCCCATTCACTCTCAACCTGACTCTCCGCTCACAAACATCCATAGCCGCTGCTGGTCTCACTCATCATGTATAACAGAGCCGGTAAAATGTTTGCAAATTTTTCGTGGTGGGCAGCAGGGCAAAAACGATAATATTAATAATATATCACTATGGAACACGATTTTTGTTCATAGATAGTAAGTGTTATTTTCTAATTGCTTATGCCTCAAAGTATAGAAAATAGATATTATTCCCCACAAACTTTGCTTTTGTGACCAGGACTTTATGTGAAGGAATGACACAATTGCACACCACGTTTTCTCATTGAAAATACGTAAATTTCAAAATAGCACTGTCCTGGTCACAAAAGCAAAGTTTGTGGGGAATAATATCTATTTTCTATACTTTGAGGCATAAGCCATTAGAAAATAACACTTACTATCCAGGAACAATTTCTTTTTATCAATTTGCTACACAGTAATATGCATATCACAGAGCAGCTGTGCCGATGTGTAAGCTGAAACATGTAAAGTCCTTTTGTCAATAACCATCATGTGAGTTGTGGGGGTTAATTGACCTAATAACCACAGGAGGCCCTCATCCAGCAGCTGATTGACAAGTGCTCAACACGTATCGCTTGCGTAGGAGTGAAGTGTGAATACCGGCACCACGACTCGCTCAAACAGGACTTGACAGACATTGAGTGCAAGAGGACAGACACCGGTGCAGGCGTGTATATGCTACCACCAAGTCATAAGGTTGGAACATAGATGGGCAGTGTGTAACAGCTGACTGCCCCCCCCCCCCTCTAGCCCCCACCACCACCCACCTCTTGGAGAGAAGAGTCAAGACATATGCTGCTTTACATTAATTAACGGTTTAAAGCTTTCATGACTGCAGGAATTCATACTCTTTGGGTCTCTCGGTCAAATCACGTAAATAGAAATAATAGATGACGACGTTTCGATCGCAACACAAGCAATCGTCCTTCCTCTCTCACCTGAAGACGATTACACAAACTTCAAAACTGTTCCCACAACCCAGAATCCAGTTCGTACAGAGGTTTGTCATCCGCCGAGGATGAAGTCGTAGCGATATTAACAGCAGGTGATAAATGCGATGCCGACCATTGCAAAGAAAAAGCTGTGTGAAACCGCCATTCCATGCAGCCATAGAAAATGCCTGGTGCCTGCAGATGCCTTCAAGCACCCCTCACCCTCCTCCTCCCCCCCCCACCACCACATCCCTTGCATCTCTCTCACTGTCACCGCCTCACCCACAACCCCCCCACCATCACCCCGTTCCAGCCCAATTAAAGCCAAGGTTTCATTCTGAAAGCTCAGGACCCCAGGGAGGGTGGTGGGGGGAAGACGCAAAAAATGCCAAGTATGGGGACACTACTGTGGGAATGTGCGGTACAGTGGGGTCTGGTGGAATTAAATAATGAATGACGTTTTGGTCGACTCGTATTGACTCTGTCCCCCATGTGTGGGCTGGCGTGGCTCGGGGCTCATGGCTGTGTCAGGCCACTCGGCCCGGGACAAATGAGGGCCCTCCGTTTGAATGGGGGCAACAACCTTAGATTAACCGAGGTTCGCTGGTGTGTCATTCGGTATTTTTTTTCAAACTGGACGATGGAATAAACCCGTTGGGACACGTGAACCGTTGTCTCGTTTTCAAACAGCGACCCTTGTAAGCAAGTTTGATGCTGTCAATGCTGCCCCAATGACTATAACAGAAGGAAAAAAAACTGGTTTAACACGTAGTAGGCTTTCGCGACAAATATAATCCAGGTTATTTTGGGTTCGATCGCGTAACTATAAATGTGCCGTTAAACCTACCACTACCCCATACAGAAAATTTGTAAGGTTTGTCACGTAAACAAAACGTACCAATAAGTTACTACTTCAGCACACCGGTGTGTTGGAGAGTAAACCCACACCATTTACATTTTGCGTACGAAATTTCGCTGGTGATCACAACCAGGCAATATCTATATTTATGGAGAAGTTTTCCTTGTTTTGGTCTCAAGAGTTAAGGCGATGTCATCACTCTGAACCTATCAGGTGCGAAAACTAGATGGGGGGGGGGGTTAATAGTCATATCAGTTACAATGGAAAGGAAAACACTATAATAAAAATTTGGTTGCTTGCTTTGGTCTAGCCGAGCTACGAGGGTCAACGTTCATAAATATATCAGATGACAACATGTGGCAAGTCACTTTACAGAGCATGCAGGAGAGCTGTCCAGTGTGAGGGTAAGCAAGGCCCCTCTTCAAGTGATACAAAAACTATTCCAGTGAGTCCTCAGAAAGGCTACCCAAACAAGATGAGGCTCTGATATGCGCGAAGGGGTTGTGAAGACATTCCTTCACCACGTGCCATAACTCCTACAATACAATTGGGATGCAATTGGTGATAAAAAAAAATAACAGAGGATAACACAAGTTGATGTCAAAAAAACTAATACCTTGTATTTTTAAGATATCCAGCCAGGTGGCTCAGCAGCAGAGCCAGCGGGCTCGCAACCGCAAGGTTGGGAGTTCAAAACCTGGTTTGGTGGTTGACTCAGCCCATCATCCCCTCACGGATACGGCTTTGTGGAGAAGTCAACAGTGATCGTCCTATGGATAGAGGCACGCCCCTGTCATCGAAGTGCGGAATTTGCACCACTGGCTCAGGGCTGTAAACGGTGGATGAGCACCACCCCAATCTTCAGGAGATTGCTAATACAATATTTAAGGTATCCCTTGTAATGAAAACAATTTTTTTTTTACCAGGTCAGGCCTACCGAGCTGTATAGTTATTTTTCATTAACGACCTGGCCACAAATTGTAGCTTAACGAAGCGGCTTTTCACGTGGAAATTTATCGCAGACAAATATTCTAAACGGATGATTCTAAATGTGGAGGGGAAAACCGCAGGATCTGGAAAAAATCCACGTGACTACGGGGAGAACATGCAAACTCCAAATACATGGGTGTCAGGGTAGGGATGGAACCCATGACCTCCTGTATACCAGGTGAGGTAGTTAACAGCTCACTACCGTGGCACCCATAATAAAATAATAATCATAATAATGTATCGTCATCTATGAATGAAGGCTTTCCTACACTTTTTTGTAATGGGGGTTGTTTGACTACATTTAACCAAGCAGATCAGTGAGGGCTGGTAAAGGACTTGTTCACATATCAATCACCACTCAAGGCCTCAAACTGAGATTTCCAGGTTCACAGGACAATGATCTAACCACTGCCCACCACCCCACCCTTACTACTTACAAGAGAACTCTTGAATTAGATGTAGAGTACATCACTTTTATAAACTGCATTTTTGTTTAAAACGCAATACACTTTTGTGTAAATCTTTCAAGATGTATACACCTCCTACGTATTATTCAATCTATTCTTATATCCGTATTAAGAGGTCATCACTGCCCCTGCTGCCAATGCTTCCTTTCTTATGCCAGAGCCCATCATTAGATTTTTAAAATATATTGAATTTTTTTATTTTAATGCTGAGTGGCTGCTGTTGCTGTGTCCTGTACGGTGCTTTGAGGCCCTTGATGAAGAGCGCTATATATAAATGGAACTATCATTATATTGTTCTGCAAACACCCAAGATCCTGCTTTAACTGCATCTCACCATCTGACTTTAGGTACGTTTCACTTTGACCCCTGACCTCTGGCTGCCTCCGATAATGCCTTTCTCAGTCATCTGCCCATTCTATTATTGTACAGAACCCCAATCTCACTTGGCACGGAGACAATCAATGAAAACATGTGTTATGTTTCACTTGGTTTTTAATGAACAATCTGAGTGTTAAAATGCGTACCCTAAATTATGTTCAGAGGAAAGTGCTTGAATAGTTATAGCCATAATAAAGGTGGGCTGAAGTAGTAACTACTTGTCATTTTGTTTACGTTACAAATCCCTTACTGATTGGCCGTGTCGGGTGATGGAGGGTTGACACATTTATACTTACGCGATCTAACCCAAAAACCTTTATTATGAATAATATTGGTTGTGAAAGCCTGTGTGTTAAACTAGTTATAGCCAGTTTGTTAATCCACTGCTGGATGAGGACCTTCCCCCCCCCCACCCCCCCTAGCTGTGCGGGCCATGAGGGTTATTGGACCACATTTCACCACGTTGGTCAGTGCTGGTTGGTGAAAGTGGATTTTGATTCACGGCCCTATACGGCTCACATACGCCCATAACACCTTTTTATTTGAAATTGCATGGTGGTCACCCATGCCAAGCACTACCCAGGCTCAAGCCTGCTTAGCTGAAGGGCTCGGGAACATTGCGTGCGATTTGTCCATCGGCAAGAGCTAAGCACAAAAATAAACTCTTGACGGGCCAGCAGTCACTTAATTAAATGATCGGCCCTCTGTTAAAGGCTGCATGATAATGGGATTATCCAATTAGTGCCTAATCGGCTAGCTAATAAGATTTACACTGGTAATGCTGTGTCGATTCTACTGATTTGACACTGCCCGTTCTATAAACGTGTTGAAAGTACTATATTCACCTGTCCCGCAAGGGCCAGTATTTTTATTTTATTTGCGCGTCAATAATGACCCACAAGTGTGACGATTCATTAAATTGTGGGGGGGGGGGGGGGGATGTTTACATCTCGAACCTCCACACTCTTTAAGGTAACTGCCATCTCAAGATTTTAACCCTGCATCATTAGTCATGGGTAAAACGGGTCCTCATGTGCAGCATACGAGGTTGGTCTCAGTCAAGTCATCGATGACCGAATGGAAATTCCATTGCAATAACATAGCAGAGGGCAAATGCATCTCCCTGCTCGCATAGGAAATCGGGTCAGGATTATCCCGAATGACAGTGGTGAGCACAGTGGTGTAAATTCTACCTTCCTATGGCAGCAGCAAGTCTGCCCACAGGATTACTCCGGTTGGCTTCCCAAAATAGTGTTTTATCATCGACCTTTTAGGGAAGAAGATTGGCTTAAATTTTGATTTAAAACTTTCGTGACTGCAGGAATACATATTCTTGGTTCTTTCGGTAAAGTCACGTACATGGAAATAAAAAATAATTAAGTAAAAAATTAAATGAAAATAATAAAAGCAAAATAATAAATTTAAAATAATAAAAGCAAAAACCCACAGTGGTTTATTTTATTTTATTATTTTCAATGTATATATTTTTTATTTATTTCTCTCTTTGTGACATTACCGAAAGAACCAAGAATAAGATCGGCTTAGTCACTGCCAAACTAGGATTTGAACTCGCAACCTATGATTGGACGTCGCTCGCACTACCACTGATTCACAAAAAAAGATAAGAAGCAAATGTCTCCCCCTGTGCTCATCTCAATTGGCAGCCATGAGAAAGTGGGTGAAATTCCATATTTTTATGGCAGGGGCTAGTATCTATAGAGTACAACCACAATTGACTACCGCCAAAATTCTCCTCATTGAAGTAACCCGGATGGGATTATAGGGACAAGCTGGCTCCTGAATGGAATTTTTAACTCCAGAACTACGGGTCGTGCACTCCAACCACATTACCCTGCGGCCGAACCGAGACGCATTCCCCGAATGATTTAACACGTACGCATAACGGGTGCTTTTGGAATGGTGGGGAGAAACCAACCAGGCAGCCGCATAACTCACAGGTCGAACGCACAGCATGTGAGCAACCTAGATCTGTACCAGGCTATTGCCGTCAAACTGACGCGAGAGGCTGTAATGCAGAGCGATAAATAAATAAATAGCTGCCACGTGCTCTGCTCTCAAAAGATCGAGGCCACGGTCCCCACCCCCCGCTCCCCAAAGTGCACGGGTCAGTGCGCCACGCAAGTTACTCTCTGCTCAATACCATGGAAGAAGCCCTGAGCATTGCATCTTTGCCAGAGATACATGCGTAGCTCAGCTGTAGGGAGGGGAGGGAGTGCAGGCAGGCAGGCAGATGGGCTGGCCTGCTGAATTCAACTCTGAACAACCGCACGGAATCCTCGTAGCTTGAGCGTTACTATTCCTCTATCTACAGCATCACCGATGCGACGATAATGACGGTGTTCCTGGAAAAGCCATTGTCAAAGGGATAAGAGGACACGGGCAACAGATGGCACTGAGCAGTGGAGATAGTGGGGGTGGGTGTTCAGCTCTATTGGTGACCCTGAGCCAGAAGTGGTGGATATTCCAAAATCCCATGGCAGGAGCATAGTTCTCCACATGACAACTACTGTTGATTTCCCACAAAGTGGCCCTCGTTTATTGACCTCCCAATTGATAATGTCCGAGTGGACACTTGACCAACAACATGTTAACTCCACCATTGGAACCTCCTTTGCAAGTAGCAATATGATAATTGTTTTTTTACCCTTTTATCTGGCAACAAAACTGACACCTTTTTATATATTTTTTATAACATGTTAACTTGCAACCTTCTGACAGCGAGTCTTGCGTTTGAACCACAGTACCGATCATCCGGGGGTCGTTAAAAGGAGTAGCCCCTTAACAGGAAGTCAACAGGAGTTGTGCTATGAAGAGACTGACCCATGTGATAAGAGCATTAAATCTTTAGCACTAATGCAGTATTGCCAATAGACATGAGTGTGGTACCCAAGCAATCGATTGAGATGCTTTAAAAGTTTACTATAAGCATCAGAACTCTAGGGCACAGTAATAGGATGGTACAAAAAGTATGTTCAGTACCATTATAATTACCAAATCAATATTCTTAAAGGTATATTAACATATAATAAATACCCTTTGATGTTATAAATGAACCTTATGGCGGTACCCCAGGGTACCATAGTACTCCGGCTATCGCATAATGTCCGTGATGCAGTCATTTTTAGTCTGTTGATGGTCGGCGATGCGGCAATCAACTCATCTCGACGAGCTGTACACGATGCACTATGGTGCATACGAGTGTTCAGGGTTTCAGCGCAATCGTCCTCGCTGCGTTTCGACATCGCGGAGTGGCACTGATTTAGGATTGATTGGTACCCCAGTCGCGTGTGTCCCAGAAATAAAATATTTAATTGCCTCGGCCATTTTGTATTATTTGATACCCCAGGGTACCGCCATAAAGATGAAATATACAGACAACGAAATTCTTCAATATCTGGGGTAATGTGGGGGAGGAGTGATCTGGATAGTACACATGTGCGTTGCATTATCCATGTAAATTCTGCTTCTTGTATATATTGTTGACCGACGTAGCTAAACATGCTTACAGTGTGACTTGTATTGGGAAAACCGTCCACATTTTTTTACATTACCGGCAAATAACTCAATTGGGATTACACATGGGAACATCACCACCCTATACTGTGAAATACATCAGAATAAGAATATTTATTCATACTGTAGGAATCCGATGAGCTATAAAGCTCTTTTTCACAGATGTCTAGTAGGGGCGGCTAAGAATGTTACAATAACAAACAGTACAAAACAGGATAGGAGTGCAAAGTACAAGAAAGGTAAACAAATCACCTAACACACACAAATAAAACTAAACCATCCCCTTCCTACCAGGCCAAAAGCCACAAATGATAGCTCAACAAAGTGGCCCATCATTTGGACATTTGAACCTTATGGCGGGACCCCGGGGTCCCATAAGCCACCGGCTCTCGCATAAACTGCGTTGCGAAGTCATTTTATGTTTGTTGAAGGCGAACGATACGGCGATCTATTCCTCTCGACGAGCTCTACACGAGGCGCTAATCAAAGTTTCAAAGTTTTGTTTGTGACTATGGCAATTTTGGCAACGACGGGTGCTTGGTGAAGAACGAGAGTATTTATTTCTGGTGGGTCGCGGGGTTTATGTGCGCGGTGGGACGAAGTCGCCAAAAATAAATTGATTACGATACTGACTTCCGTTTATTCGGGACCCGGGGGTCCCGCCATAATGTTCATTTATAGCACCAAAACAATGACTGGATCCACTTTAAAGATATTCTTCAGACTCAACGAGGCTTTTCTGGGTAAGCAACTACCATGATAACAATAAAACTGGGTTGGTGGTGGAAGGCAAAAGATCGTCTCAAACAGGAACTAATTATATCCTGACGAGCAGAACCACTATCATAATGATTCATTCATCTATTTGCTTGGCTGTTATTTCCACGACAATTGCTTCCGCCCCCCCCCACCGCCTTTGTTCACATTACCGTGTTTTGTTGATCGCTTATTAATAGCCGCCCGACACTCGCTGTGCGACAGGGACAGGTGGGGCCCGGCGATGCGCGTGCGCCTATACACGGGAGCAGCGGGCATGAGCGGTGGACCCTGCGGCCCTCCCCACACCACAGGCGCCCCCCCCCGCCGCCCCCCTGCCCGCTCTCGCATTCCGCGGCAAGCCTCGCGAGTAAACAGCACATTCCGAGCAGCTCTACAGAGCCGCCACCAAACATTTCCCAAATACAGATCTGCGCCACGGCCGCCGCCGACTCCTTAACGCTGCAGAAGCGATGAAGATCGTTGAGCAGCGTTGTTGAGCAGTGGTGGTGGGGGGGGCACCTCGGCAGGCTTGGTGGCACTACCAGGCGAGCGAAAAGTCTGCGGCTCGACAAAAGAAAAACAATAACTGGACCCCTCTGATCCAATCAAATATCGGCACGGGCTGGGGAAGGACAACAAACTAAACTATAATACATCAGTAATGTGTTTTAATTATTATTAATGTTTCTGTAGACTGGTCCTCGTCATAAGATTGTGGAATTCCACCACTGATCCACCAACAAAGTTGCAGATGTCATCGTCGTTGACAAGGCAGAACCACCAGATCCACCATCCGAGGGTCCAGCATCAGATCCTATTGCCGGGACACTAACTTCACGAAGACTCGTAAATCCATAAAAGGCTATTGTAAATTATAAACTATTGTTCGTTACCCTGCTTCAGCTGCCCTGATAGTTTCTTCAAAAGAGAGATCCCACTGACATACATAAAAATCTCTTATCTCGTATAGCTCTCTTTTAAATAAACTTGTCCCTCAGTTAACAATGACATCTGTTCACGGTTTTATCGGTTAAACGTTCGGCCTCCCATCGGACCCCATGGTGTCGACTAACGTTAACATTCTGACTAACGGCATGTTTACATTCTGCAAGCGGGGTGCCGATTTCGGCCAATCCGAGTGCTCGTAAGTGGGGCTGAGCCGTGCCCTCAGCCAATCAGCGACGCCCATTTATGAGCGCTTAGACCTCGAATGGCTTTGTTTACGTTACGTTTTCTGCTTTGGCGGTGGAAACAGATCCTCTTGTAGACTCAGTGATTTTTACGTATCTTTCAACTCATAAGTGAAATTGTGAATTCGATTTACAGTTATTTCGGTTAACAGTAGTGTTTATGGAACGGATTTAAAACGTTAACAGAGGGACTACTGTATATTTATTTTCTATCTCTTTCATATCTATCGGATTCATGTTATGCCTGCATAATGCTCGTGTATCCTATTGCACTCCTCTTAATACCGCTCATCTATCTGGTTGGAGACCAACTGCTTTATTAATTACGTGACATGTCTATAGCTGGCTCACGGCCAATAAACAGGGATGAGCAAAACTCAATGCTAAATTTAGCCAGGGGACCCCCCAGACCTCTGCATTAACTAGACAGCTCTGTCAGAGAAGCCTTGACGAGGTTCTCCAAGTAACACACGAGGTGTAGATTCCCTGTCCCACATTCTAATGGGGAGAGATTCCTACAGAGAAGCATTTCTGAATAACCCCCAAGAGGCTTTTAATTCACAAGAGGATGGGGAGAAGTCTCATAGGATGAGCTTCACTGAAACGATGACTTCAGAGCCTGTGGTCCAAATACAATTGTTAAGTGTGTCGTTTGTAATGAATTGCAAAAACAATGCAATTTTATTTCTGCTTATGATTCTGCCGTAATTGAAAAAACATGAGCCCATGTGGTTCATAATGGAACATTGCAGAGCTCAAAGTGGAAACTTCAAGGTGAGCAGATCATCGCAGCCAGTCAATGATGTCACCATAGCTTAGAATCCAAATCTTTATGTATACAGGAGGAATCCGATGAGCTATGAAGCTCTTTTTCACAGGTGTCCAGTAGGGGCGGGTCAGAACGTTACAAGAAACAATACAAAGGAGTGCAAAGTATAGGAAAAGTAAGAAAATCACAATTATTTTTTTACTATTTTTATTTTACCAGGTAGAAGCCGAGTTATTAGCTTCTTTTTAAGAAGCGACCTGGACACCCATCATATCCTTTCCACCATTACATCTCACAGCTCCTGTACAACTAACACTTGACCTCTAAGGCCTCCTCGTACAGCAGGTGACATGAAATTGAGTTGCAGGCCATATCCTACCTACAGGGCATAGGTTTCCCCCCCACCCCCCCGTTCCTATTGCACAGTGTGCTACCATGTGGCTTCATGCGTCTTGCCTTGGGCATCAGCAATGTGAGAAATGGTGAGGGGCTTGGAAAAGGAGAGACCAAGGGAGTGGATGTCACACAGAGACAGACCACTTACCGACAACCATAAGTGTGAATTCGAATCCACGCTTGACCGATTTTCTGTACACCTGGTTGGGTAGGTTTGCAAACCCAACATAGCCTTCAAGCGGTTTTTGCTGTTGAGACAGAGCACAAGGCACAGAGTGTCAATGCGTGCATGCATTCTCATCGCTGCCGTCATTATCATCATCATCATCATCCGTAACATCGATGACACTACAGCAGTTTGATCCAGAGGCATCTAGATTATTACATTTCACGTCGCCAGTCACTGGTGACCGGGCTGAGGCCAGCCAGCAACTCGCCACACTAGAGAACGCGGTTCTCAATCATGGGCAACTACCCAGATTCGAACCCAAGATCTCAGCAGTGTCAACTTGGTGGTGTTCGTATATTTGTATGTGGATGTGTGAGTGTACATTGTGTGGCCCTCAAGGTGCACATGGCCTGGCACAAGCGTCGTGGTGACGTCACCGCCACTTAGTGGCGAATGGCGGTTGTTGTTGTACATTGTGTTACTGTGTGTGTGTATGGTGATGGTGCAGTGGTTTGTACACTGGGGTAGAAACTCAGCGACCGAGTTAATTTTTCAGCAATGACAAGTAAACTGGATATCTAGATGTGTCCTTGGCTTCGACAGGTCAAATCAGTCTGAAATGAGTACATGGTGCAGTGTGTTAACATCGACATGGTGCGACAAAGGTAACCCGGGAGTGCTTCTGGCCATAACACCCCTTCATGTGCTATGCTAGCCTTAATAGAAATTTGCTCACAGCACTTGCCCCAACGGTCTGTTAAGGCTATACAGGAGATCTTTGTCATTGTTGCATGTCTATGTGGGTCTGGGTGCATGGATGTGTCTTTTGGGAAGGGATGCACATGAGAAGCCTTAGAGGAGAGTCAAACTCGTACATTTTATAAGGCATTTCTGGTGATGCCATCAACACACATATCATAAGCCACATTTCAATTCATCAAAATTACGACAGTGAACAGACTCCCAAAGATACTTGCCGGACTACGTTAGCATAACATATGAGGCAGAGAGCCAGACTAAACCACCTGCAGGATGTCAAGGGTTCATTGTGACAAGACATACACTGGCTCAGTGCCAGTTTCAAAAGCGACAGAGGAACGCATAACCTCCAAGTGTATATACTGTAAGCGCTCTTAAGCAATTCCTCAACATCAGCCACGATCATTCAACTGCTGGATGAAGGCCTCCACAAACTGCTGTAACTGACACCTGCACAAGGGGAAGATTTCGCTTCTCCATCTCTTATTTTAACCAAATTGTCTTTATGAATGCCCGTCAGAATCACAAGCTTTTTTTAGACTGCAGGTATCTGATGATCTGTAAAGCTCTTTTTCACAGATGTCCGATAGGGGCGGGTCATGTCATAGATGCACATCCTCTCTGACAAGTTTCACCCTTGGCTGCCATTCCATCATTATTCTGGAGCATCGGTCATCATCGCTTCCAGTGACAGGTGGTACCCATGCCCACTTACTTTTCTTTAAATGTTTAATGTCTATAATCTGTGTATGTGCTTTAATCCACGTGTTCCTCTCCGTTTCTCATTGTAATTCCGAGCTCGCATTTCCCCGATTAGTCATGTATCTGAAGTACGTCAAAGCCGATGGTACATGTTGATTAAAAACTTCCTTCTTTCAGAGGTACATTGGTATGTTGCTTTTCATCGTCATGTTCAGCTTAACCATAACACAAGCCGCAATGAAGTAATCACTTTATCGATTGGTAATTAGTCAACAACTATCAATTTTCTACCGGTGATAAGGCAAGGGGACTACAATGAAGGTTGTACTGTATGGAGCGAAATAATCGGAAAAAAAGAAAAGTAATGGAGAAACGTGACTAAAGGGTCAGGTTAGATGAGGATAGAGGAAAAAGCTACATGTGTCCTTCCCCCACACTTCTGATTAGTACGGTTGACTCTGTACCGTGCGAAAGAAGTTCAACATACATATACATACATAGACGCTGCGGCACAGAGCAGCGTCTGTTTTCAGTGGAAGAATTGCAGGGTGGGGGGACGGCCACAAGTCACATGACTAACATGAGGCTTGAGCTTAATTAGATAGGGATGTCAGAGGGGTTGGGCTAAATTGACCCCCACACATTAATTGATTTTTAAAAACGTCAAACTCCTTTACAAAAAAACTTTACAGCGAATGTCAAACAGTCCCTCACCTAGTTAAATCCAGACAAATATTAATTGTATAACGGATTTGTCAATCACCAGTGCACCGTGATGCGTGCGAGGGGCGAGCCTTGGCGTCACAATGTGGAACCGAGGCGAACTTGGAACGCAACCCCCCGACCCCCCCCAAACGGCCCGGCCTTGCAGCTCAGTCAGAACTTTTTCACCAAGCGTAGATATTTCAATCGCGGTGGTCGTAAATTAAGCTAAATATTGAGAGGTTTACATTATGAGACCTCCTTTGCCAGTAGCAAGATATAGTAATAGGTTTTTATCCTTTTATCTGGCAACGAAACTGACACCTTTATACATACATAAAGGTACTATTGCGAGGTTTTCATGAAAGATGGTGTTCCCCAACCAACCAAATTCCCGCCATGAAAAGCAGCAGACACGGGGGCAGTTTACACCACATAGCAGCAGCAGCGGCGGCGGCGACAACAGCAGCGTTGAGGCTCACGCAGCCACTTTAGGAGAAAATTTACATCCAAATTTACGTCCTGGCCGTGAAGGCGTTATTGTGATGCACAGCGCTCCCACGGTGAGTAACTGCCAGTGCTGAATGAGCTTCTGCGCCTCCAATGGGACATGCTGAGCAATAAAACTTTCTTTACACCAGTGGTTCTCAAACCGTGGAACAAACCACCCCGCCGCCTCCCTTCAAGGAGGGCATAAGCCGAGGCATGCAGAAGTATCGAATGCGCACGGGGGAACGTCAGCGGAACTTTGCGGCAAACAAAGCGCACGAATACGCAACAATGAAAACAAATGCATTCCTAACACAAAATACAGATATACAAATGCCTTACTAACACCGCATTGATTTGAAGTGTGGATGTGATATCGAGTGTGCTGTGGCCTTCATAACCTGAGGCGGGGGGGGGGGGGAATTAACAGTGGTCTTGATTGGGAGGGGTAGCAATACCAAAAAGGCAGGGGGGACCACTGCTTCATGCCAAACAGCTCTGTACGGCTCATAAACACATTGGAGAGCTTTGCAGCAAAACTGGGAAAACAGAGCAGTAAAAACGATGTAACTTTCTGTGATGTCTATCTCGAGTGGGTGCAGGTGTGTCCACCGATTTTTAAATAATCCAAAGCCAAGCATCCTCAGCAAAAGCGGCTACAAATGGATTTAACGAGCCGCAACGTGTAAAGTCGCTTGACCAAAACCAGTTGGACTGAATCAACATCCTTTGTTTAACTAAGCGAGAGCCCGCTGAGATTCCGTATCTCTTTCGCTAGGGAGACCAAATAATGATGGCTCGAAAGACACGGTTATTAATATTGTAAATTCAGTTGTGGGTAATATTCACGTTCTGTGAATTAGGCAATGGGCACCGGTTCTCACAGGCCATCCCGTGCCAACAATAACAGTAATACTGCCGATAACACCAACAATGTAATGTTGGTTGGCACGGCACCAGGCAGTACCACACACAAGCAGCTGCTGTTATCTGCCCAGCCTTGATGATGTTGGCACACCGCTCGGGGCACTCGCAGACTAAGGCGTGGGGATGAGTGACCAAGGGAATACCCAACTGAATCGGCTTTACATACATACCAATTCACACCGATGTGCACGGCCAGGAATTGAACTCAGGTTGCCGAAATGTGTGCAAGTGTGCTCGATGACTACCACACACCGCCACCAATGCACACGCACACAAATGTAGCAGCCATTATTCGTCACTCAGCGGCAGTGACATTTTTACACCACATTTTTATTTACGCACTCTAACCCAAAAAACCTGTATCATGCATGCCAGTGACATCACCAACGTGCTTGGGCCAAAAGAGACGCACTTTGACCTCACATAAGGGGTCACATAGGGAAGACCCATGTGTTACTCATGTACTCCCCACCGCCCAAACTATGTTTTTTTAATCTGCCTAACACTTCCCATTGTTGTAAGCATTACTTCTTAGCCCGCCTTTGTTGCAGGAGGGCACCTGCCACCGGTCGCTACGTAATGTTATCACAAGTTTTTTTTTTCTACAGAGGCCGATTTTGTCACCACTGGTGCCAGCTATCGGCAACTTCAGATTCTTTTCTCTAGCCCATGTTACATTAGTTTAGACCCCTCTATCCAGCCAAACAAGAGGTGCAAGGGCATGTAATGTTTGATGTTTACACATCGAACACATTTCACTCAAACAAAAAAGATTATCTGTAAAGCATTACAGGTTTTTGAGGAAAGTGCTATTAGCAGCACCTATTAAGGCCAGCTCAGTGTAGAACAGTGTGGTGTCGCCAGAACTCCCCATGGCCACCCTTTTTTCTCCAGTGATTGTTTACTTCCAAGTTGAGGCCGAGAAAGTTTTAGATTCCACTTGCTACTGATGCTATCCATGCCCAGAAATTGAATTCCTGGGGCTAGGTTTATAGTGCGGCATGCTAACCACTGTGCCACCACTCTCCCCACATCTCAAACAAACACATTCATGTGTAGTGTGACCATAATTCGTGTACTCACAGCAGCTGTGTTGTCGGCGGTGAAACAGCACAGTCCAGCGTCGGCATGAGGCAGGTTTGAATTAAATAATATAAAAAAGAGCCAACCATGTGTGGCCATGAAGAAGAAAATAAAGTTCCAAACGTGGGTGGCAGTTGAAATGATGTTGGTGTCACCAGCAGCAGCAACATAAGGGGAGCAGACACACACAGGAAACACAAATTAATTCAAGTACACAAATACAGTTGCATGATAATTGCAGAACACTGTTTTCTTTATGAATTCCGCTTTGCTGAACTGCACAGTTAAATAAAGGAAAATGTTTGAAAAGCTATTTATTTATATTTTCCTATATTATTCTTTGGTAGCTTAACCAATGCATGACATCGGTTGTAAGTTTTTGTATGCAATAGACATGCCAGTGGACTCAAAGACATTGAATTTTAGTTTAATGGCATATGAACTGCATTGCATGTGTGTGTACAGTATGTTTGCTACAAGCTCACGGACAGCACTTGCCCCAAAAATGTGCTAAAGGCTATACAGGGAATCTTTATCCTCAGTATGGAGTGGCCGGGCAGTTTTTTTTTCGCTCTACATTACAAACCCGGCAATGCAAGGCTTGATTTCCCAGCCACAAACAACATCAGTTATCTCAACCTGTTATGGACCCCTCTCAACTCAGCCTCCAAATAGTACCCCGGTGCAGTGCGCAAACAGCAGCAGTAGTTGGGCAACAAAGAAAGCCGAGAAGTGTCAACCACGCCACTCATCACTCTTACACTGTGTCGGCCTCAATAGGGTGCTCAATCAACAGCAATTGCCAGTATGGTCTCGATGGGCAAATTCAGGGGATCATTGTAAACAAATTCTGTCACTTTCTGTATATAATGAAAAGCTCAGGCAGAAAGTGAGTGTGTAGGCTTCATACAATCGGAGAAAGCTGGAAACAAATGACAGTAATAATGCACGTCTCGACAGCACGAGGTATAAATGTGACCATTAAACGGAGGAGTCTTTCCATCATGCCCTGCATCATCAGGTGACATCGCGATCCTGCATGGAGAATGCACACGGCCTTGTTTTAAAGCACCGACTAAAAACGGACGTAATTTTGCCCATATTATGTTGTCCGTGTGATTGTGTACACGTCGGTGCGTGGGCGGGCAATGTGTGTTACCACTCTTCCCGTGCCAGCTAGCTACACCTGCATGTTAGCTTGTTACTGATAAATAACTGAGGGGATAAGCGAGGCATTCTGTCACAAGCGATGGGATATAGTCTACTGCCCGTGCCCCGTGCACCTTCTACTCCAGCCACCACAATCGCGGCCACTGTTCCGCTGAGCTCAAGACATTCCAAAGGTTACGTGGGCATGAAAGAGATGATAATCAACGACGCGTGTCACCATGGCGCTATCGCACCGCCTGCACTAAAACACCTCGCTCTTTTGTCCTTAAATTTGAATTTGCGCCCGTGTTAGAAAATAAGCGACGTGCAGCGGCGGTGCTCTTCAGTGGGCGTGCAACGATTTTTTAATTCGTCAATTAAAATCCATTCCTGTCGCATGTGAATCGTGCATTCAATCGCTGTGCGGAAGAATCAATTGTTTCCGACGCAGGCGAGTGTTACGCGAATTACCTTGAGGGTATAATGGAACAAACAACATCAAATAATTGACGGCAAGAGAGTACACGCGAGAGAAAAAAAAACGCTGTTCAAAAATTCTACATAGCTCCATCGTGGGGAGCCCACTGCTGCCGTCCCGACACAGTGGAATACATTTTATTGACGTCGTATGAACGATGGGGCTAAGCTGGCTCACAAACCTAAACAAACATCTTAATTCCTTTCCACCCGAGCTATCAGTCGAAACATCAACTCAAATTATTGCCCATTCGATTAAGCAAAGTCCCCATTTCAAGAATTACGGAATCTCGTCACGTGCAGCAGCCACATAGGAAGAAGACCCATAATACGCCAATGTGCTACACACATTTCCTTCCATTGCAGCCAGTGGTTTCTTCAGGAATGTGAAAAAAAAACCTAATCTTGCGATCACGATCGACCAATCAAGGAGTCTGCTCCCTTGCCACAAACACAGCTTAAAAGGCAAACCCTCTTCTCTTTTGATCGCGCGTACGCGCAAGCTCCCAGACGGGCGGCCGCTTGAGAGCCGGGAAAGAATCCGTCCACGCTGCACAGGAGACGTGCTTCCGATGGCAAAGCGTGGGGGGGACCCGGCCAACCTCTCCCAATGTTCCGAACCCTTCACTGTACACGCACATCTGTGCTCACCGGCAAGCCCGGAAGAGCTGCATTCTTGCTGCGCATAACTTCTCCAAACCAGCGATCATAAAACAGAGCGCTGGCTTGTTTCACAAATGGGGGGGGGGGAGAGAGAAAGCGGGGGGGGGGGGGCACTTCAGAAGCAAACAGCACTGCAAGCTCGCTAAACTGCAAAACACCTGTTGACCTGTTGTGATACTCTTTGGTTCTTTCGGGAAAGTCACGTAGGTATAAAATAAAATAAAGCACGACGTTTCGGGCGCAACACAAGCGTCCGTCATCCCACCTGATGACGGGCGCTTGTGTTGCGCCCGAAACGTCGTGATTTATTTTATTTTTTAGCTACGTGACTTTACCGAAAGAACCAAAGAGTATGGATTCCCGCAGTCACGAAAGCTTCAAGCCTGTTGTCGTGTTTGCGCACGTACGCATTTGTGTGCGCGGTGTAGCGGTCATCGCGCCAACTGCTCTACTACGAACCCGGCGGACTCGAGAATTTGATTCCTCGCCCCACCCGCTCGCCTCGCAGCTAACACCGGTGACGATTATCTGAAGCCAGTGCTGGGCCTCCCCCCTAGGTCTACTACAGCCTCAAATGAAGTACCTGGTGCGGTGTGTAAACATCGCCACGAGGGAGACAAAGGCGGTCGGGCGTGGTGCTGGCCACCCCACCCACCTCGTGTACCGTGCCGGCCTTCGTAGGCGCTACTCGCTAACAGCACTTGCTCAAGCAGTCTGTTTCGGCTTTGCTGTGTGTAAGCGTGCATTCACGTGTTTGTTATCCTCCCCCAAGTAGACTCGACCTTAATTGAGTATTTCCGATTAGCGCGGTTGGCTATGTACGGTGCGAAAGAAGGTCAACATGGTGGTGTGTAAAGATCAGTACCGGGGGGAAGTGCACGGTGCTGGCAACACTCACCCCCGGTGTGCGCCACACTGGCCTTAAATAGGTGGACATCTGTGTGAGAGCTTCACAGCTCATCGGATTCTTCCAGTCTAAATGAATATTCTGAGGCGCTCACCACATGGCACGACACAGCACGCAAAAACACCCGTCTGCGTGCCGCGTATCTGGGTGCGTACAAACATCTGCGCGTTTGCCCGTGATGATTAACAGCGCTGGCCATGAGCTCGATTTCACTAAGCCCTGCTTGCTAATCGGGGTGGAGCCTGGTTGGGACCTGCACGCGGAGGGCAAGTGGGACACGCCAGGTGCGTGCTTCACAAACGCCTGCCAAAGCGAGCAGGTCTGAACGCGTTGAAGCTCAAGGGGGGCCTCTTATTTTGCTTGTGCACTGCCAAGCACATCGATCGATCGTGCGTGTCAAAAAAAAACGAAACCGTGCCCTGATTATTTGATGGGATTTCAGCAAAGTAAACATTTGAAAGTTGCGGCTGCTTGCGCTGACACTTACAGAATCTTGTCAAGCGTCGTGTCGTCTCCCCAAGGCAGCGGCGACGTTTTTCCGATGACCTAACACACTACGGTTGCCGCGATATGGCAAATACCGCAACATATTGTAGGATATACTATCCACAATTATCCTCAAGGGGCATTTTTCCAAATATCATCCGCTCATGATTACGATTGCTCATTTAATTATTCTTCATTATTTAATTTGCGAACAAAATATTTCTGAAACAACTCCAATACAACTTCAGTCACAACTAAGGTTCCAAGAACATTGCTGTTACCCATTAAAATGTTATTTTGTAAAAGTTTTCCAAAGTAACGGCATGCAGGTTACAGAACGTCATTTTCTGGCAGCATGTGTTATAAGTGTTGTAGATGATAAAGTTACAATTATAAACAAAAAAACTTATGGCAAGCTAAAGTTGAGGGAATTGTAGTTGAACTTTAAAGCAATCTATTTGTACTGGAAGTCCATAAAAGTAAAACAAAACACGAGACAATACAATGTGAAATACAAGGTTAAGGGAAACTGATATCTTGGTAATCATCATAACGTGAAGAGTAGTATCGTATTGATCGTGGATAATGATATTGTTACGGATCCAAATATTTGCAGGACACTGACTGGCCAATGTCACCCATCCATCATTCAAATCTAACCGTGTAAACTGAAATGTCACACAGCCATCGATGAATTACAGTTGAAGCAAACAAGCCCCCACCAAACAAATACTACTTAAAACCCTTCAAATCAATCTGCTGCTCCAACTATGAAGTTCATAGTTGCTCTTAACTACGTAATAACAAACCAAATATGTGATTTAAAAAATATTTCTCACGCTTACAAGTATCAATTAATCCACGTAAAAAAAATTGGCTACTTCAAATACATGGAAAGTCTGCGCTTCCCTGCTCAATCAACTTGCAGCAGGGTTCAGCTTCTGTTACAGCTATGGGGAAGCTATGGAAAATTCCATATTCGTATGGCAAGGTTGAGCAGATCCGTTTGGGCAACTACTGCTGACTTTTCAAAATACGTTACGAAATGTATCGATGCTGGACGGACTTAAAAGAGTTACGTCAATCCCCAACTGGAATATGAACTCCCAACCTTCCGATAGCGCAAGCCACACACTACCCACAGCACCACAATTCTCTATGTATGCATGCACTGTAGACTATTTCATTCCTTTACAAATTCTACATGGTCTTAATGACAATATAAATAATGCATGAATTGAATAGTTTTTGACTCCTTCCTACACTTAACTATGCAGTGGGTGATGAGTCAAACCACCCACTCTTAATGAGACACTGAATGTTGAAAAACCAGTCTAAAGCTTGCTTGTATTTAACCATTACTGCTGATAAGATGAACTCCCAGAAGACGGGTTTGTGTGCAAATTCAAAGAAACATATTTTCGTCTCACGTGGAGACAAATATGGGTAGGAGACGTCGTCTTATCTCGTGATACAGTCGCAATGGACAGAGGACAAAACCCCTCACTCAGCTCTCCCAGTTGTGGAAAGGAAATGCTTTTATACTCGGAGTCGAAAGTCACCTAAAACTGCATGGGCGCGGAGGGAGGGGGGGGGAAGTTAACCATAGAAAAAAAAATCCCACAGGCTGCTTGAGGTGAGCGCATTTCAAAGCCGACTGCATTCCAAAACGAAAGCTCTGCTTGCGTGGGTTGCAATCGCCGAACGCTTCCTCGTGAGAATTTTTTTCTGCATCAGGTCATTCATCAAACTGAATAAAGTGACACTGGGCGGCGTTCCAGTGATTAACGCCACGTGTCCTGGGCACTGTACAAGCCATGTATTTTATTTCTCTTACCGAGCGCCAAAACTATTCCCTGTACACGGTGACGTGAGTGCATTTGATCTTCCCCCCCCCCCGGTCGTCCGTGAAACACGGCACACGCACACTTTCTGTGGCCTCTCGCCTAGCTATGGAGATTAAACAGTTTATAACACGTAGGCTTTCGCAACCAATATTATCCATACGAGTTTTTTTTGGGTTGGATCGCGTAAATTAGTAAGGTTTGCCACGTTAACAAAACATGCCAATTTTGTTTACGTGACAAACCTTACTAATTGGCTGCGTCGGGTGGTGGCGGGTTTAACGACACATTTATATTTACACGCTCTAACCCAACAATGAAAATGTACAACTATAATTCAACTCACGCAGGGCTGTGGGTTAGTTGCATATAGCCTTCAGGGAAACGGCGCCTTTTAATAACATTTTGAGGAAGCCAGTATTATCATAATTGTCAAAATGTGGAACTGTTGCCTCATTGAGTAGCCAGACTAGCCGCATTTGAGGGGCACTTGACGTGTTACTCTGTGGCAAGATTTGCGTGAAGCTTTTTGTGTCCAGATTACTTCAAGAGTCGAGGTTGCAGCAGGCATAATGTCAAGTGGGATGTATCTGTAAACAATATTTTTTAAGCTGGGCCGAAATGCTTCCAGTAATTTAAGCTGAACATTCATAGTTCCTGCTGGTGTCCTCACAGTGAACAGCAGAACGGCGAATGGCAGCTGGGAAAAAAGCCTTCGGGGATTCTACGATTGACCAACCTTTCCGAAAGGTTGATTCAAAACTGATTCATTGGTTCAGGCACAATGATCTGGCCAAGTTTTTTTGTCCTGTAAACCTCCATCCTAAACCAAATATAAATGATAAACCTACATATTCTGTTCGCAATAGGTTAAATGACAAATATATTGCTTCCACAATCCAACAAGTTTATTTTTAATGACGATTGCTGACCATAGGCCCAAAAGCACAAAACGCCAAGCAGCCAGCTACCGCACTATCGAAAGTTTATACATTTCAAGTTGATAAAATGTTTTAATCTGCTTTTAGACTCCATACAAAAATAACTTAATTAAGTTCAGAATGTTTTTTATTTGTCATTAACGTATAAACTCACGTACTTCCAAATCGTCTGCCATACTTTCTAAAATCTCTCGTGTTTTTTTTCACAAGTGTATAACATCAGCATATGCAACGTGTTGTCTAAATAAAACATTGCAATAAAAATAATTTGTTGTAAAGTTTACAAGCATTTGCACAATGTTTGGTGTATTATTAACGTTAATGAGCAAAGTAGATAACTGGGCAAATGGCACGAATTAGAGGACTCAACTCATAATGGAAATTGTTGCCAATCTAAATCCTGGTTGGGAAGTGACAAAGTCTTTTATTATTCTTGCAAGGGAGATAAAATTAGTACCACTATATGGGAAGTCACCAGAAGTGCTTCATTTGAGAAAACAGCACCCACCATATACGATCTACCAGACAATACGATATGCCACAAGTCTCAATTACTTTAATTTTTTTAAATAAAATCACTCGCACAATGCGTGCAACTTTGACAGCGAAAGAAGAACATTATATATGAACTGGCAGTGTACACCCTGTATAAAGATGCTGATTGTGGTGTGATGTTCATGTGCGCTGCCATGGCTTGCCACGTTCCAAGCACCGATATTATCATTGGCTGTCATTGTACATGTACACCCTACTGTATATGCTATAGCTTTATAAAAAAAAAATTACATGTGTCATTACATGTTTTCAATGTATGCGTCACTTGATACCCTGGGACACCCCTGCAAACCAGATGTTCCAACTGGAGGGATTTTCCAGGTAAAACTTTCAATAAAAAATAATCTGCAATATACACCACCGTCTCAGGGCTGCCAAGAGATATGAGCTCAAGGGATCAGGAAGACACGGACTTTAGAGCACATTCGGTGTGACTTGTGGCCGGAACAGACGGGCGCGTGCAAACAAACCGAATGCATAACTCGCAAGTGATGAAAGCTGAGTGCAGCTGTTTGCCCCACTCACGTCCCGGCCAAAACTCACAAACACCAGTATAATGATAACACGAACAGGCTCTTTCAAGTACACAATTCAACAATTCCACTCACCAGCGTGCAGAATAGATTTGTCATGGCTTCGGTAGTACAACCACGGCTCGATTCTTATTATTCCACATCTCTATATACCACCACAGGGGGTGAAGTGGTGGTCAGCACGTGTGCCCACACTGTGCTTTGAACCCAACTCCAGGCCAAGGCTAACAATTCCCCACTAAGATTCTATTCATCGAATCACCAGGGAAGTAAATCATTAGACGCCTTCAATCTACACACAGTATATAACACGAAATGTAACCTATTCTATACACGCATGATTCAACAACAAAAATGTATCATGAGCGTTAGAATCAATCATAAATAAATAAAAAATCAATGAACCGTTATATCCTTGGTATTGTGCCTGATACAGCTGTTACATCACTGGGATATTTTCAATAAAAACGGGGAGAACGCTTAACCAAAACTGGCCCATTAAAACAGAACACAGCAATTAATAACATCCCTCCATTAGCATCATGATTGCAGGCTACGGGCAATGGACTAAACCAAAACCAGGCCAAAAAAAAATAACTGGCCAGGGGCACTTTAAAAAATATAAAGATCAAGGGCTACGTGGGTAAGTGGACACCATGTAATTGAGGTTTAACTTTCAACTTTAACTACCAATTGTAACTGCCCCTGCTGTTGACAACCAAAGATGTGTCCAATTTGTGACTTGTGTGGGTTTATTTGCAAGGCGACACGTCGGGAGTTCGTGGATAATTTAGCAAAGCGATGTCTGCGTTGAAGCCAATTAGACCAGACTGTAAAATGGAATGTCAGTCTGAATACGAGATTAAAATCAAAACGTGCACCCATCACCATTTAAAAGCCAACGCTTTCTGTGAATAATACGGCCACACATTCACCTCTTTTCGAACTGGTGGTTTGAAAAATGCCGACATTGTAAATGCAATGCCTTCCTGCTGCTTGTAACCCGCATTGTTTGCGTCTTCTCACATCCACCCATCACTATTAGCACGAATGCAACTACATTTTTCGCATTCCCAGATGATTACACATGGTTTAAAAAAATCACGTAATTGTTAAATACGTTCAAGCCTTTCACGCTACGACGCATAGGCGATATTTCAATGTCTACAAATATCAATAAGTACAACATTCAGACACTGTCTTCCCGACAGACCTGTTCTTCACCTGAGGACGGCTGCTTGCGTTGTGGCAGAAACGTCGTGAGAAGTGTTTTAGTATGTTTTATTTTTATTATTTTATTATTTCCCTTCTACGTGACTTTACCGAAAGAACCAAGAAGATGAATCCCTGCAGTCACGAAAGCTTTAAATCGATATTTAAGTACAACGTACTTTCAATATTTACTGGATAGGTCAGTATCCGGCGTGCAGCCAGTTTTCTAACTGGAGATGCCTGTCTGCTGTACCCCCCCCCCCCAATTAGAAACACGCGTTGAGTATTTGGCTGCAATAAAATCCAACATAAGCCACTTATAGTTGAATTATCACTTGTGGCCAGGTACACAGTATATCGCTCAGTGGGCCTTACCTGCAAAAATATAAAGTTTTGTTTCAATAGTTTCTCGTCGCTCTTTTCAACAACCACGGTCATTCACAAAACCTTTCCTCTTCCGTCTCTTTAATTGATTGTGCTAATTATAGTTAGATCCACGGTCTTACGCTGCTGGCCATTGTGAGTTTTTTTTGCAAGCGGTGATTTTCCACATTTTCCACATCCGCTTCACAACGTTCAGACGCATAATCGCGATCGACACTGGAGGAATCCGATGAGCTATAAAGCGCTTTTTCACAGTCGTCCACTATTTAAATTCAGCGATGAGAGTGGGGGAAATCGGGATGATTATTTGTGTGTTCACCCTCCATCGCCACTCAAACGGCGGTGTTAATGGGCCAGCGCATTGGCGGATTCACACTCCAAATGTCGTCAGTTCGATGCGATCTACCGGCGCGGCAGTCTTAAACAAAAGGCGCAAGTTGATCAAACCCCCCCCCACACCACCACCAGCCCACTCTCGCCTCATCTCTCCATCCATCCCAGCAGTATTATTCAGGAGAAGACCACAAGACGATCGGTCGCCTATGGTGGTGGGAGGTAACGTGTGGGTTAACAACCCACAAAGCGTGGGTTAACAACAACCCACAAAGTGTGGGTTAACAACCACCCACAAAGTGTGGGTTAACAACAACCCACATAGTGTGGGTTAACAACCACCCACAAAGTGTGGGTTAACAACCACCCACAAAGTGTGGGTTAACAACCACCCACATAGTGTGGGTTAACAACCACCCACAAAGTGTGGGTTAACAACAACCCACATAGTGTGGGTTAACAACCACCCACAAAGTGTGGGTTAACAACCACCCACAAAGTGTGGGTTAACAACCACCCACATAGTGTGGGTTAACAACCACCCACAAAGTGTGGGTTAACAACCACCCACATAGTGTGGGTTAACAACCACCCACAAAGTGTGGGTTAACAACCACCCACATAGTGTGGGTTAACAACCACCCACAAAGCGTGGGTTAACAACCACCCACAAAGCGTGGGTTAACAACCACCCACAAAGCGTGGGTTAACAACCACCCACATAGTGTGGGTTAACAACCACCCACATAGTGTGGGTTAACAACCACCCACAAAGTGTGGGTTAACAACAACCCACATAGTGTGGGTTAACAACCACCCACATAGTGTGGGTTAACAACAACCCACTTCTTCTTCCAAGTCGCACTGGGCCACGGCAACCCTCCCTCTAGCGCGCCCTCTCTCACGGTGGCCGCCTTCTGCCGGGCAGGGGCGGCGTGCCCGCAGTTGCAGGGCCTGCGACTTGACCAGTCGTTGTTGCTTACAATCTCCAGCGGAGCAGTGGGCGATTTAAAGGGGAACGTGTCGTTTTTGTTATCAATCCCGAGGCTTGATGGTTTTTTTATCTTTACCCATATGTCTCACCCTCCCGTCTACTCTGAAGACGAACAAAATAAACCGGTTATAGACTGTATCGCGCTATAAACTCTATATTGTTCACGAGGACCCCAGCAATTTATCTTAACCCCATTCATCGAAAGCGTGATTTGAAATACACAGCAACCGTAGATGACGAACAAAGTACGTTGTATATATACACACACACACATGTATCAACATACAAAAATAACCTATAGTAATAACAAACAAAAATTCGCATTATTTTATGAGGGAACCCATTGAATAAAGCGGCCCACAATTGAAGCAAACCCTTCAAACCGCACAAGGCACTACCACCACCACCAAGCAACACTCGACGCGCACACGGAGGCCGACGTGACATTCAACGTGAACCTAGTCAGACCGTCGTCGTTCGAGTCCTTGCACAAACGTAGTAAAGAAATGTTTCGCTGCGAGAGTGTCAGGGGGAGAGAAAGGCGACGACTTCGAGAGAGAAACGCGCAGGAGCTCACCCATCCTCCGCCCTGATCGCTTCCACAGCCGCGAGAGTGCGCATGCGCAGTGACGTCACGGCAAGGTGTGGTCTCCCCCCCCCCGCCCCCCTCGCCCCCCTCGCCCCCCCCGCCCCCCGCCCCCCGCCCCCCTCGGCCCCCTCGCCCCCCCCCCGCCCCCCCGCCCCCGCCCCCCTCGGCCCCCCTCGTGCCCCCCCGCCCCTCCCCCTGGCCAAGAGGGTGTATAATCCCTAGCACGGATAAACATAGCGGCGCACATTGCGTAGTTAGGATAAGCGACGGCGCGTGATGCACGTGTTGTTACTTCGACTGACGCACGCACAATGCAGGGCTCCCTTTTGTCAATCAAACTGCTGGATATGAAGGGGTGGGGGGGGGGCTATCTTACATGAAGTGTACATGAGGGAGGGGGTATTTGACCATACTTCACCACGCTGGTTGATGAAGGCGGCGAGGATCGATAGACACGGAGAGCATTGAAGAGTTGCGAGTTCGATTGATTTTGCTGCACCGCCCTCTGCTGCCAAGTGGACTCGAAACGTTGCACCAACGTTGGTCCAACGTTTGGCGACCAACCTTGCTTGTCGCCCACAACGCCCCGTTAAGAGCCGTCAAAAAGATGTTCTGCTCCAATGAGCTTTGAATCAAAACATTTATTCAGACTGGAGGAATCCGATAAGCTATAAAGCTCGTTTTCACAGATGTCCAGTAAGGGGCGGGTAAGAACATTATAACAAACAGTATAAAAACAACATGATCGTGGTACAAAGTACAAGAAAGGTAAACAAATCACCCAAACACAAACAAATACAACTTAACCATCCCCATCTTACGAGGCCGCTGCTCATCTCCATTTACAGCCCTGAGCCAGTGGTGGAAATTCCACATTCGTATGGCGGTGGCGAGGCTATCCATAGGGCGACCAACAGTTGACTTCCCAACAAAGTTTTGGTTTGTTGCAGTTACTGAGCACGGGCCCAAAACGTCGAGCGGCCAGGAACAAACGGCACCATCAACGTGGAATGTTAACGAAGAGATATTGCGCTCATGCGTTTCTGAAATTGAGCAAGGTCATACGAGGTTGGAATATTGAGACGATGGGAGGGATGATGGGGCTGAGTCGACCCCCAGCCTGGAGTTGAACTCGCAATCTCTTTTATGTACGGTGGTCGCCCATACTCCCGATGAACACGGTTGGCTGTGTACGGTGCGAAAGAAGTTCAACATACATACTGGCACGATTAGTCCATGGGCCAGAACAGACATTTGTACAAATACCACCTGAAACTATGAACTAAAGTATTTATTATTTTACCAGCTAAGGACCACTGAGCTATATATATATATTTTAGAAGCGACCTGGCCACAAGTGATAGCTCAACGAAGTGGCTTATCATGTGGATATTGATAGCAGCCCAATACGCTAAACGCACATTTCTAAATGTGGAGGGAAAAAACGGAGGACCCGGAGACAAATCCACGCAATCACGGGGAGAACATGCAAAATCCAAATATACAGGCGTCAGGTAGAACCCACGACCTCCTGTATAACAGGCGAGGTAGTTGACATCTCGCCACTGCAGCGAGTTACTCTATTACCCGTCTGACATCAAATGGGTATCACACAATTCAATGTTATTGGCCGCGTGAAGCAAACTGAAACCGCTAAAGTGGCGTCACCTCAGGTGGTTCCGACAGGTGAATATCTCTGGTCTGGGCTCATGAACTATATCCAGGGTCAAAACCTGCTGAGCTTCTGAGCTCTCACAAGAAACGGCGCTGCACTATCTGGGTAATCTGGAAAATTGGGAGCAAGGTTAACCGATTAATACTGGTAGGAACCTCTTGGTTACACCAGCCCACAGGGGATTATTGTGTTCGTCCGTCCGTCGTGCAGGGAGGGGCTGGGTGGGGAGGGAGGGGCTGGGTGGGGAGGGGCTGGGTGGGGAGGGTGGGGCTGGGTGGGGGGTGGGAGGGGTGGGGCTGGGTGGGGAGGGGAGGGTGGGGAGGGTCTGGGTGGGGAGGGTGGGGCTGGTTGTGGAGGGGAGGGGCTGGGTGGAAAGGGGAGGGTGTGGAGGGGCTGGGTGGGGAGGGTGGGGCTGGGTGGGGAGGGGAGGGTGGGGAGGGGCTGGGTGGGGAGGGTGAGGAGGGGCTGGGTGGGGAGGGAGGGGCTGGGTGGAGAGGGTGGGGCTGGGTGGGGAGGGTGGGGAGGGGCTGGGTGGGGAGGGTGAGGAGGGGCTGGGTGGGGAGGGTGAGGAGGGGCTGGGTGGAGAGGGGCTGGTCACCCCGTGGTGCCCTTATAAAACTCAACGTTTAACCTACTCACGCCGGCTTGTGTCCGCCCTCACAATCGGCCATATTTGCGGAATACACCACGCCGCCGTTGACCCTGGCCATTGACCGAGCAACCCAACGTTCCTACCAGCTCCCTCCGCAGAAATGTGCTGATTTTGTCCGGAGCAAACATCACATGAAGGGAATCTCAGAAGTAGTTATGTAATGTCTGCTTACGTGGGCTATTCTCTAACAGTATAAAATAGACAAAGATACCCCATATATCCTTAACATACAGTTTGGGCAAGTGCTGTTAGCGAACACCTCTAAAGGTACACGAGGGGGTGGGTGGCCAACACCACGCGCGGCCGCCTTTGTCTCCCTAGTGGCGATGTTTACATACCGCACCAGGTACTCATTTGAGCCTGAGTCGACCTAGGGGAGGCCCAGGACCGGTTCAAAAAATCTTCACTGGTGTTGACCGTGAGCGGGAGTCGAACCCCAGTATACCAATACCCTAGTATGTACACCCATAGAGATACATAGAGACAGAAACCCACAGAGACATGGATACATGTGGATACATAAAAAAAAGCCACAGTGCGATTGTGGCTATGCAACCCAAACTATGAAGCATATAAGTCAGGGCCGTCCCTACGGGGGTGCGGGGCTAGGGGCAACTCACACCGTGTAGCCCCCCCTCCCCGATGCCGTCAAACTAAATACGGGCAAACATTGTTCTGTTGTATATTTTGTGTGTCTCTCCCGGGATTGTGATGGGACGTTGTAGGACGAACGTTGAGATTTGTAAGGGCACGGGATGACCAATAAGATATGAATTGGTCTGTAATAAGTATGACATCTGACACCCTGAGGTCGAAACGCGCCCCCCCCCCCCCCAAAGCGCGGGGCCCGGGGCAGTCGCCCCCATTCGCCCGACCCCGGGGACGTCTCTGCATATAGAAACCCACTGCGGTGTGCGCGCACCCTTCAAGGGAAGGAGGAACAGCAAAACTACGCGAACCCTCTCTCCCACGTAGCTCCTCACCCACCCCGTGGCTTAACAGAGACCTCGACATCGGCATTCAGCGCACGAACACACACACGTGTGTTGCTGCCGCACGTAAGACGAGAATCCGTTGCTGGACGAAGACCCCCCAAAGCCCATTTGAGTAGGAAACCACTTTGGGGCCGTCCATAAATGACGTCACGCACCTAGGGGGGAGGGGGGGGTCAGACATTTGTGACGATGTGTGACGGGAGGAGGGGGGGGGGGTTGAGAAATGTGACGTCACATCAAAATGCACAACTTTAAATAAATATAGAATTGTTATAACAACACGAATTGTTATAACAACATTCCTACAACATCAGAGTGCAGCGCCACATTAAATACGCACTACAATGACAATAGTTTAAAGCGATTAGAAGCATGTTTTATTTTCAAAATTGAAATATGGTTTTGTGGGGGGGGGGGGGGTCAGAGCTTTGTGACGTCATATTTGAGGGGGGAGTCTGACTTTTTGTCACGCCGTGTGACGAGGGGAGGGGGTCAAAAATCGTCCAAAATCGCGTGACGTCATTTATGGACGGCCCCTTTCGACTTTTTTGGCGAGGCGACCGACGGGGCACGCGCTGTCTCCGATTCAAGGTCTCCGCCGCTGTCCACAAAGCGTGGATTGCCCCCTGGTGGAAATTGAAAAAAAACTGAATGGGCTGAGTGAGTTTAACACGGAGTAGTAGTAACCGAGGCTTTCGTGACAAATATGATCCACAATACAGGCGGGGTTTTGTTGGTTTGGATCGCGTAAATATGAATGTGTCGTTAAACCCGCCATCAGCCGACACAGACAATCAGCAAGGTTTGTAAACGTAAAACGAAACGTGCACATTCGTCACCATGACAGCAACACCGATGTGTTGGAGAGTAAACTCACAACCTTGATTTTAAGCTTTCGTGACTGCAGGAATCCATACTCTTTGGTTCTTTCGGTAAAGTCACGTAGAATATAAAATAAAAACTAAATCACGACGTTTCGGGCGCAACACAAGCGTCTGTCATCAAGTGGAAAAGCATGGTCTGCTGCTGAGGCAGACTGTTTTAAAAGGTTTGAAATGGATGTAGCCCAAGGGTCATAAAGAAGTGGCCGGGGCTATTGATGTTAATGTGAGAAATTAGCATGATGTTAATGTGAGAAGTTAGCATGTAGCTGAAAGATCGGAGGAGAGCGGCCTCCTGGACGAGGGCACGGTAGTGGCTATGTTAATGTGAGAGATTAGCATGATGTTAATGTGAGAGATTAGCATGATGTTAATGTGAGAGATTAGCATGTTAATGTGATAGATTAGCAAGATGTTAATGTGAGAGATTAGCAAGATGTTAATGTGAGAGATTAGCATGATGTTAATGTGATAGATTAGCATGATGTTAATGTGAGAGATTAGCATGGTGTTAATGTGAGAGATTAGCATGATGTTAAAGTGAGAGATTAGCATGATGTTAATGTGAGAAATTAGCGTGATGTTAATGTGAGAGATTAGCATGATGTTAATGTGAGAGATTAGCATGATGTTAATGTGAGAAATTAGCATGGTGTTAATGTGAGAGATTAGCATGGTGTTAATGTGAGAAATTAGCATGGTGTTAATGTGAGAGATTAGCATGGTGTTAATGTGAGAGATTAGCATGATGTTAATGTGAGAAATTAGCATGATGTTAATGTGAGAAATTAGCATGGTGTTAATGTGAGAGATTAGCATGGTGTTAATGTGAGAAATTAGCATGGTGTTAATGTGATAGATTAGCATGATGTTAATGTGAGAGATTAGCATGGTGTTAATGTGAGAGATTAGCATGGTGTTAATGTGAGAAATTAGCATGGTGTTAATGTGAGAGATTAGCATGGTGTTAATGTGAGAGATTAGCATGATGTTAATGCGAGAGATTAGCATGGTGTTAATGTGAGAGATTAGCATGATGTTAATGCGAGAGATTAGCATGATGTTAATGTGAGAAATTAGCATGATGTTAATGTGAGAGATTAGCATGATGTTAATGCGAGAGATTAGCATGATGTTAGTGTGAGAGATTAGCATGGTGTTAATGTGAGAGATTAGCATGATGTTAATGCGAGAGATTAGCATGATGTTAGTGTGAGAGATTAGCATGTTAATGTGATAGATTAGCAAGATGTTAATGTGAGAGATTAGCAAGATGTTAATGTGAGAGATTAGCATGTTAATGCGAGAGATTAGCATGATGTTAATGCGAGAGATTAGCATGGTGTTAATGTGAGAGATTAGCATGTTAATGCGAGAGATTAGCATGATGTTAATGCGAGAGATTAGCATGGTGTTAATGTGAGAGATTAGCATGATGTTAATGCGAGAGATTAGCATGATGTTAGTGTGAGAGATTAGCATGTTAATGTGATAGATTAGCAAGATGTTAATGTGAGAGATTAGCAAGATGTTAATGTGAGAGATTAGCATGATGTTAATGTGATGGATTAGCATGATGTTAATGTGAGAGATTAGCATGGTGTTAATGTGAGAAATTAGCATAATGTTAATGTGAGAGATTAGCATGATGTTAATGTGAGAAATTATCATGATGTTAATGTGAGAGATTAGCATGATGTTAATGTGAGAGATTAGCAAGATGTTAATGTGAGAGATTAGCATGATGTTAATGTGAGAAATTAGCATAATGTTAATGTGAGAGATTAGCATGATGTTAATGTGAGAGATTAGCAAGATGTTAATGTGAGAGATTAGCATGATGTTAATGTGAGAAATTAGCATAATGTTAATGTGAGAGATTAGCATGATGTTAATGTGAGAGATTAGCAAGATGTTAATGTGAGAGATTAGCATGGTGTTAATGTGAGAAATTAGCATAATGTTAATGTGAGAGATTAGCATGATGTTAATGTGAGAGATTAGCAAGATGTTAATGTGAGAGATTAGCATGATGTTAATGTGAGAGATTAGCATGGTGTTAATGTGAGAAATTAGCGTGATGTTAATGTGAGAGATTAGCATGATGTTAATGTGAGAAATTAGCATGTAGCTGTAAGATAGGAGGAGAGTGGCCTCCTGGACGAGGGCACGGAAGTGGCCATGTTAATGTGAGAGATTAGCATGATGTTAATGTGAGAGATTAGCATGATGTTAATGTGAGAGATTAGCATGGTGTTAATGTGAGAGATTAGCATGATGTTAATGTGAGAGATTAGCATGATGTTAATGTGAGAGATTAGCATGATGGTAATGTGAGAGATTAGCATGATGTTAATGTGAGAGATTAGCATGATGTTAATGTGAGAAATTAGCATGATGTTAATGTGAGAGATTAGCATGATGTTAATGTGAGAGATTAGCATGAAGTTAATATGAGAAATTAGCATTATGTTAATGTGAGAAATTAGCATGATGTTAATGTGAGAGATTAGCATGATGTTAATGTGGGAGATTAGCATGATGTTAATGTGAGAAATTAGCATGATGTTAATGTGAGAAATTAGCATGATCTTAATGTGAGAAATTAGCATGATGTTAATGTGAGAAATTAGCATGATGTTAATGTGAGAAATTAGCATGATGTTAATGTGAGAAATTAGCATGATGTTAATGTGAGAAATTAGCATGATGTTAATGTGAGAAATTAGCATGATGTTAATGTGAGAAATTAGCATGATGTTAATGTGAGAGATTAGCATGTAGCTGTAAGATAGGAGGAGAGCGGCTTCCTGGACGAGGGCACGGAACTCACGACGTTAACAACTGGAGTACGACGTTCACGGCTGAGTGAACTTGCGTGACACGTGTACAGCGGGTGGTTTTGTTGTTGTACGAACCGTTAGGGGCCGTCCATAAATGACGTCACGCACCTGGGGGGGGGGGGGTCAGACATCTGTGACTATGTGTGACGGGGGGGGGGGGGGGTGAAATAGACAACACGTTCTACTTAATTAAATAGACTTTTTAATCAATGTTTTCTGCTACAACATCAGAGTGCAGCGCCACATTAAATACGCACTACAATGACAATAGTTTAAAGTGATTTGAAGCATGTTTTATTTTCAAAATGGAAATATGGTTTTGTGGGGGGGCAGAGCTTTGTGACGTCATATTTGAGGGGGGGGTCTGACTTTTTGTCACGCTGTGTGACGAGGGGGGGGGGTCAAAAATCGTCCCAAATCGCGTGACGTCATTTATGGACGGCCCCTTTCGACTTTTTTGGCGAGACTACCGACGGTGCACGTGCTGTCTCCGATTGAAGGTCCACGCCACTGTCCACAAAGCGTAGATTGCGCCCCCTGGTGGAAATTTAAAAGAAAACTGATTTGAAGCATGTTTTATTTGGGGGGGGGGGGGGCAGAGCTTTGTGACGTCATATTTGAGTGGGGGGGAGTCTGCCTTTTTGTGACGCCGTATGACCGGGGGGGGGGGGGGGGTCAAAAATCGTCCAAAATTGCGTGACGTCATTTATGGACGGCCCCTTAGGCTATGCGCCCCATTCAACATGCAACGCTGGGCCAAAGTTGGTTCAAGCAAGACTGATTATTTTGCGATAAATGTCCAAATGATAAGCCGCTTTGTTGAGCTATCATTTGTGGCCAGGTCGCTTTGTTGGGAAGTCAACTGTGGTCGTCCTATGGATAGCCTCGCCACCGCCATACGAATGCGAAATTTCCACCACTGGCTCAGGGCTGTAAACGGAGATGAGCAACGGCCTCAGTGGGCTTTGTCTGATAGGATGGGGATGGTTTAGTTGTATTTGTTTGTTTTTGGGTGATTTGTTTATCTTTCTTATAATTTGCACTGCTGTGATTTTGAATTGTTTGTTTTTGCAACGTTTTTACCCACCCCAACTGGACATTTGTGAGTTAGAGCTTTATAGCTCATCGGATTCCTCCAGAAAAATGCATAGTCTGATGCAAGGCCGTAATTATAATATATATTGGGGGACACCCCCCCCCCAAATATTCAAATATGCTCAAAATGTCCCCCCCCCCCAATATATTGCTATAAAATAGATATCTGTTTATATGATTGTGGTTATGGTTGTACTTTATTAATCCATCAACTCTGGCATCACATACAATGAAACAAGAAAAGGTAAAAAACAGAGCAATGTAATACAATTCACTATTCGACATTATTGTAAAAAATAAATAAAAGTCCATCCTATGTGTCAGTGATTTTTTTTTTATTTTAGGCAGGAAATACATTTTCAAATCGAGATTTTTTTCTGGGGGGGAGAGGGGGCCCAGACCCCCTGGAAGATTTGGTCCCCCCCAATGTTGACTCCATGGCTACGGCCTTGGTCTGATGCTGACTCTACCGATGAGACACTGCTTGTCAAAACTAGTCACGTTTGCTTGTGTTGAACCAACGGTTCAATGAGGCCTGACTGCTGATGAGACGCTGCTTGTCAAAACAAATCCAGAGTTGGATTGTCTTAAATCAATGAGTTGATCAGAATCATACGTTTATTTCCGCTTTTCCAAGTACGACACGGCAGGCAGACAACATCAAAGCATTCCACAATTGCAGACTGACAAAAACATCTTAATAGCGGCAATTATGTGTTCAAATTACACACTTAAACTCTGGTGAGTTGAAGAGGGTGAGTTTAAATGAGGACAGAGATGCCAGAATGGAGGTGCCAAGACACGAAACTGGGTGGTTCCAAAAACTTTGGCGCCGCAGTTATACATTACATTTGTACTTCGATCCAAATTATGTGCAAAATCTGGGAACTCTTCATAGGCAATCGGACGCGTTTCGTATGATTTGTCGGATTGGCCAATATTCAAATATGTTAAAAATGTCCCCCCCAATATATTGCTATAAAATAATTTCTATGTAAATAAACACAACAATTTGCTAAACCTTGGTCACAATATCTGGACTTGTCTTCATATAAATCAACGCATAGATTTCTGTTCATATGATTGTGGTTATGGTTGTACTTTATTAATCCCTAATCTCTGCCATTATATACAATGAAACAAGAGAAGGTAAAAAAAAGTAAAAACAGAGCAATGTAATACAATACACTATTAGACATTATTGTAAAAAAAAAAGTCCATCCCACGTGTTAGTGAAATTTTTTAAAGATTTTACGCAGGAAATTCGTTTTCAAATTTAGATTTATTTTTTCTGGGTTGGGACCCCCAGACCCCCTAGAAGATTTGCCCCCCCCCCCAATGTTGACTCCATGGCTACGGCCTTGCTATTAACAACAGGTCAGGCAGCCCCCTCCTCCCGCTCCAGACGGCCGTTCGACCGCTGGGTTGTGTAATAAACACTTTCTTTTCAGATTTTACACGGAGTGGCGGATGCATGCAAACATTGCATCTCTTTGTGTATTTCGTGACACAATGGGTTAAGGCGTGACGTCACAGGCAACGCCCCTTTGAGGATGTACGACGCGACGTCACGCTAGGCGTGTCATTCGAAGCGGCCAATCAGAGACGGCCACCGCGCGTGTTTACATCACCACCCCCCCGCCCTGACGGCCACGTGTAACTTCTGGGGTTCTCAGGGTTCCCGGAAACATTGACGCACGTGGTGGGCGGGAAGTACATATACCTTTGTAGGACCGTCCATAAATGACGTCACGCACCTGGGGGGGGGGGTCAGACATTTGTGACGATGTGTGATTATGGGGGGGGGGGGGGGGTGAGAAATGTGACGTCACATCAAAATGCGCAACTTTAAATAAATATAGACAACACGTTCTACTTAATTAAATATACTTTTTAATAAAGGTTTTCTCCTACAACATCAGAGTGCAGCGCCACATTAAATACGCACTACAATGACAATAGTTTAAAGCGATTTGAAGCATGTTTTCTTTGGGGGGGGGGCAGAGCTTTGTGACGTCATATTTTTTGGGGGGCTGACTTTTTGTGACGCCGTGTGACGAAGTGGGGGGGGGGGAGGGGGGTAAAAAATCTTCCAAAATCGCGTGACGTCATTTATGGACGGCCCCATAGTAATGTGGAATTTCCACCACTTGCTCAGTGTCTCCCAAGTACAGCACCGTACTACCCAATCGTTCGTCTGAGCGAACATCATCTGACTTTTTAGTTTGAGAACTTACACGAGGAAGTGCCTTCTACGAGGGGCTCTTTAGAGCTTCCTCGAGCAGAGGTCGTTCCGCCAGCAGTGACGGGGGCGAGCAATTGCAGGGCTGCGCCTTCATCATGCTCTTCACCTGTACCTTTACAATACCGTCCATCATACTCTTTACCCAGTGAGTCCGCGCACATCATGTCGCAATATATTGTGACAATTCCACGGCACAGGCCTCCAGGCTGAAAGTAAATCCATATTGTGACAATTCCACGGCACAGGCCTCCAGGCTGAAAGTAAATCCATATTTCTGACGACGGCGGCGGCGGCGGCGGCTAATAGACGAACCAAATGAAATCACGAACCCCCAAAAATGGCACTCGAATAATAATAATGATGGCGACTCTTTGGTTCGGGGCCGTTCATAAATGACGTCACGCGATTTTTGACCTCCCCCCCTCGTCACACGGCGTCACAAAAAGTAAGACCCCCACTCAAATATGACGTCACAAAGCTCTGCTCCCCCCCCCAAAAAAAAATATTAAGCATGCCTCAAATCGCTTTGAACTATTGTCATTGTAGTGCGTATTTAATGTGGCGCTGCACTCTGATGTTGTAGGAGAAAACATTTATTAAAAAGTCTATTTAATCAAGTAGAACGTGTCGTCTATATTTATTTAAAGTTGCGCATTTTGATGTGACGTCACATTTCTCACTCCCCCCCCCCTCGTCACACATCGTCACAAATGTCTGACCGCCCCCCCCCAGGTGCGTGACGTCATTTATGGACGGCCCCTTACATGTCAGCATTCGGGTGATTTCCTGTGGATGATTATTGTCGCGTGATGATGGCACACAAGCGATGCGGTTCCGGAGTTAAATGTCAATCAATTACCATGGCCTGCTGCTGGTCACGACGAGGGGGCTTCACGGGTGAAGAGTTGGTGAAGTTTCGCTGTTTCCCCTCCGTTAAAGGAGTGCAGACTACAGCGGCTTTGCGATGTGGTTCTTTCTTTCTTTTTTACCTACGTGACTTTACCGCAAAAACCAAAGGGTAATGGGACCCCTTGCAGTCACGAAAACTTAAAATCTAGAATTACAGCGGCTTTGCTATGTGGTCCACAGTTTGGGTTGGTTACACACCCACAGTATTGTAAATGGTCCATTTACAATACATGCGGTAAATGGACGTCAATAATTTGATATCGATATGAAATGGAAGTTTTAAAACGAGGATATGTTAAAGAATAGCAAATATTAAATTTCGATTTAAAGCTTTCGTGACTATAAAAATTCATCTTCTTGGTTATTTCGGTAAAGTCACGTAGAAGGGAAACAATAAAATAATAAAAATAAAACATAATAAAATACAATTCTCACGACGCTGTCTTTCCGACAGCCCTGTTCTTCACCTGAGGACGGCTGCTTGCGTTGTGGCCGAAACGTCGTGAGAATTGTATTTTATTATGTTTTATTTTTATTATTTTATTAATTCCCTTCTACGTGACTTTACTGAAAGAACCAAGAAGAATAGCAATTATTTTTTATTTTTGGTCTCTATTCGGATGGCGTAATGTGCAGTGGACACCTACGATGATGACGATGGCATTCGGGAAGTGTTTGTCAATAGACAGATGATTATACTGGGAGTTAGAAGATGTTACAAGTTGTGTCAATACCGGTGGGAGAGATGTGGAGGCTTTGAAATAAAACTAGTTGACTACTTTGCACTAATTATTTTAGCAGTGTACACATTATATAAATATGGATCCGCTTGTAATTTTAAAAGTGTATTTACTTTATCCAGTAAAACTTTACTGCTGAGTCTTAAGATTCCTCTTCTGAGAGATTGCACACGTTTGCATCAGTCGGTTTATTAAACTAGTGTACTGTACTGCGAATACACAAACACGTGTCGAACACGTGGCGCATTTCACATCACCGACTCGCGCGCTGCGTTATCATCCCGGATGTCCCGAGTTCGATTCTCGGTCACGGCCAAGGAGCCGTCCATGAATGACGTCACGCACGGGGGGAGAAGGGGGGGGGTGAGAAATGTGACGTCACATTGAAATGCGCAACTTGAAATAAATATAGACAACACGTTCTACTTAATTAAATAGACTTTTTAATAAATGTTTTCTCCTACAACATCAGAGTGCAGCGCCACATTAAATACGCACTACAATGACAATAGTTTAAAGCGATTTGAAGCATGTTTTATTTTTGGGGGAGGGGGCAGAGCTTTGTGATGTCATATTTGAGGGGGGGTCTGACTTTTTGTGACGCCGTGTGACGAAGGGGGGGGGGTCAAAATCGTCAAAAATCGCGTGACGTCATTTATGGACGGCCCCAAACATCAGAGTCGCGTGACATCTGAACCGGTCCTGCCCTCCCAATATCAATACCCGCCATTCGCCACTAAGTGGGGGCCTGTACCAGGGTAGGTGCGCTTTTGAGGCCACGCGAAGTGTCGAAGGCTCCGCTGCCACAGGTCACGGGACAGACCCAGCAGGTGCCGTGGGTTGACCGAGTGAGGTGACTGGCAGATGCATCAGCTGCGTCGCCTGCTGTGCCAACTCCCACCCTCTCACGAACGCCTGGCACTGACCGGCGTGGTGAAGTATGGTCAAACAGCCACAATGACCGGCAAAGGGGGCTGGTATTTATTTGATGCCAATTCGGGCTGAACATTATTGGCTGCCAAATTCAGATAACAGGAAGAATTAACCATATTTCGCGATCCACTACTGGATACAAATTAAAAAAACTTCACAATCTCACCAAATGTAACAGTTAAGAATATAAGAACAAGTTTTACCCTTTCTGGCAATAAAGCAGTTGTGTTAAGATGTTAAAACGCCAAACAGAAACCTTTTACATGGAATCATGTCTCCATTAACCACATTTACTTGTGAACATGCAAAAAAAATCATGCTCTGATACTACACAGCATTGTGTTTGAAACTGATTGGTCCACACCAGAGACAGCTTTCTTTAGAGCCTCGTCTCAAGCAGCGTCAGACCAGAGGTCAACGCCAAAAGGCGAACAGCACAAAGACAAAGATCCCCCGTGTAGCCTTAGCAGACTGTAGGGGCAAGTGCTGTTAGCGAGCACCTATGAAGGCCGGCACGGCACACAAGGGGGTGGGTGATCAACACCACGCCTGGCCGCCTTTGTCTCCCCAGTGGCGATGTTTATACATCGCACCAGGTACTCATTTGAGGCTGAGCCGACCTAGGGGAGGCCCAGGACCGGTTCAGATCATCGTCACTGGGTGTTACATCAACGGGAGTGGGGAGAAAACAGCGAGTGCGCGTTCACGCGTGTCAGTACGGCGCCCCCAGCGCCCACCAACATCAACGGGGCGAACCCCACCGTAAATACCCGAGGCGAGACGCACACCACACACACACACACCACCACTCCCACCACCACCAAACCACACACACACCACCACACCACACACAACACACCACCACACGCACCACCACACACACACACAACACACACCCACACAAACACACCACCACACCCACCACCACACACACACACACACAACACACACCACGACACCACACAAACACACCACCACACCCACCACCACACACACACACAACACACACCACGACACCACACACACACCACCACCCACACAACACACACAACACCACCACCACCACACACCACCACCACACACACAAACACACCACGACACCACACACACACAAACACCACACACACAAACACACCACCACTCCCACCACCACCAAACCACACACACACACCACCACACCCACCACCACACACACACACCACCACACACACACACAACACACACCACCACACACAAACACACCACCACCACACCACACCACACACACACAAACACACCACAACCACACCCACCACCACCACACCCCCACACACACAAACACACCACACACACCACCACCACACACACAAACACACCACCACACACAAACACACCACCACACACACACACCACGACATCACACAAACACACCACCACACACACACACAACACACACCACCACACACAAACACACCACCACACCCACCACCACCACACCACACAAACACACCATCACACACACAAACACACCACCACCACACACACCACCACCACACACACACAAACACACCACACACACACTACCACCACACACAAACACACCACCACCACACCACACACACCACCACCACTGACACAAAAACACTACACCACACACACACACAAACACCACCACCACACACACACCACCTCACCACACACACACCATCACCACTGACACAAAAACACCACCACACACACACAAACACCACCACACCACAAACACAAACACCACTACCACACACAAACACCACCACACACACACACAACACCACCACCACACACACCACCACACACACACACACAAACACCACTACACAACACCACCACCACCACACCAACACACACAAACACCACTACACCACACCACACACAAACACCACCAACACACACACACCAACACACACTCACACAACACCACCACCACACACACCACCACACACAAACACCACTACACAACACCACCACCAACACACCAACACACACAAACACCAATACACCACACCACACACAAACACCACCACCACCACCACACACAAACACCACCACCACCAACACACACACACCACCACCACACACACACACCAACACACACACACACCACCACCACGCCTCCCTCCCACCACCAACTTCCCCGTTGAGCAGCAGCAGCAGGAGCGCAGCCAATGGCCTCGCTCGACGTGGCTGGCTGCGCCCTCCCCGCCCCGGGCCACCACCACCCACCCCAGCCCCGCCCCCCCAGCCCTGCTGATGAGCACCGACACAGGCGGTGACAGCGCCGAGGGGTTCTCGCGATGAGAGCGCAGTGACTCGAGTCGGCTGCTTCGTTATTGCCCGACTCTGCCGTCTTTGGTGACGGCTCGACGGACCGACCGACCGATCCCCGTGTCAGCAGCAGCAGTAGCAGCAGCAGCAGCTGCGTCAATAAAGGACCCACGAAGAAGGGGTAAGGCCGTCTCGTTCACGTATTCCTCTCCTCCTACTCCTCTTCTTCTTCTTGTTTGTTCCACGGCGCTCGGTTCAATGTCACTTCGCCGGACGAAAGTCGTCGTCCTCGCTCGCTCGCTCACTCGCTCTCGGCGGCGTGCGGGGGGCTGCGGGGCGGGTTTGGCGGCACGACTCACTCCTCGACCGCGGCGCTCCACCGCCGTGGGGTTTTGTTCGACCGCGAGGAAAACTTGTCCTCCCCTCGGCCGGCACCGGCAGAGCTCCGACGCCGCCGATGTCGGCCCCTGGGCCGCGTTTCGGAGCGCGCTGCGCTAACCGCTGCGCCACCGCTCCCCCTCCCCCCGGGGAACCACATGGTGGGGTGGGTTTTAAATGAAAACTAACAGCGAGCCACGACTCGTCTCAACACCCGGGTGAGTAAATTGAGCCGCATCTCGAGGTTTACGCGGATGTTGCCTTGACCCCCCCGCCCCCCCCCCCACCGCGTCTCACGCGTGTGTCGTGAACGTCGTCATCGGCGGTGCTCGATCCACTGCTGGATGAAGGCCTCGACCCGAAGCTGCGGCCGCCGCCTCCTCTCACGATCCTGCGAGGCGACGATCCATCTCTAGGCGCGTTTCATTCCTTGGCTGCTACTCCGTCTCCATCCTTGACCATCGCCCAACATCCATCCATCCCCTCACCATCCATCCCTCCCATCCTACCCATCCATCACCATCCCTCCCATCCCTCACCATCCATTCCTCCCATCGCTCCCTTCCCTCACCATCCCTCCCATCGCTCACCATCCATCCCTCCCATCCCTCCCATCTCTCACTATCCCTCCCATCCCTCACCATCCATCCCTCCCATCCATCCCATCCCTCCCATCCCTCACCATCCATCGCTCACCATCCATCCCACCCATCCCTCCCATCGCTCACCATCCATCCCTCCCCTCACCATCCATCCCTTCCATCATCCATCCAGAATCTGAAGTTTGCTATCCGAGTAAATCGCCCATCGAGCCATGATGCAGCTCTCTTGTCCGAGGGCGACTCGACCAGCAGATCGACACGGCGGCAATATTTACAAATGAGCAAACGAACACGATCTGTAAAAAAAAACATGTAAATAACGTAGTTTAAACCAAACTATCTTGCACAAAACAACTATTGCGTACATTCGCATTTGTGTTGTTTCCACCGCAATAATGTCCGTTTTAAAGTGAGTGCAGAGATAGCGCAAGGGTTGGTGATCACCAGGGAATGAGAGACGGGGGTTGATTTCAAAACTATGGAGCACCAGCTCGACTTAGAACGCTGCTGAATCAAAGTTGCGCACGGAATCTTGGAATCGTCAACAAACGCTCGGGACGGCGCGTCGCAGATTTTTCTCTTCCCTTTTTGATGTTGTAATGGTGTTAATCAATGTGGTAGATAAAGTGCAGCAGATCTTTGGGTAATTCTCGCCCTTTGTAAATGAATGTTGCCCAATGACAACTTTATCTCATCGGCCCCCATCCATCATCCCGTCCCGTTCTGCCCAATTCCGCACTCACCTTCCTGGACAGTTCGGATGATGATGATGCTGATGATGATATCATTAAATGTTTTTTTGTGTGATTATTTTGGTGTCCTTCCGCCGCACCTCCGATTAGCCGTGGTTGGCCATGTACGTTGCGACAAAGTTTAACATACGTTGCATAAACTCGCACAGAGACCCATAGATACACACAGAGACCCATAGATACACACAGAGACCCATAGACTCGCACAGAGACCCATAGACTCGCACAGAGACCCACAGACTCACGCGGAGACCCACAGACTCACGCGGAGACCCACAGACTCACGCGGAGACCCACAGACTCACGCGGAGACCCACAGACTTACGCGGAGACCCACAGACTTACGCAGAGACCCACAGACTCACGCAGAGACCCACAGACTCACGCAGAGACCCACAGACTCACGCAGAGACCCACAGACTCACGCAGAGACCCACAGACTCACGCAGAGACCCACAGACTCACGCAGAGACCCACAGACTCACGCAGAGACCCACAGACTCACGCAGAGACCCACAGACTCACGCAGAGACCCACAGACTCACGCAGAGACCCACAGACTCACGCAGAGACCCACAGACTCACGCAGAGACCCACAGACTCACGCAGAGACCCACAGACTCACGCAGAGACCCACAGACTCACGCAGAGACCCACAGACTCACGCAGAGACCCACAGACTCACGCAGAGACCCACAGACTCACGCAGAGACCCACAGACTCACGCAGAGACCCACAGACTCACGCAGAGACCCACAGACTCACGCAGAGACCCACAGACTCACGCAGAGACCCACAGACTCACGCAGAGACCCACAGACTCACGCAGAGACCCACAGACTCACGCAGAGACCCACAGACTCACGCAGAGACCCACAGACTCACGCAGAGACCCACAGACTCACGCAGAGACCCACAGACTCACGCAGAGACCCACAGACTCACGCAGAGACCCACAGACTCACGCAGAGACCCACAGACTCACGCAGAGACCCACAGACTCACGCAGAGACCCACAGACTCACGCAGAGACCCACAGACTCACGCAGAGACCCACAGACTCACGCAGAGACCCACAGACTCACGCAGAGACCCACAGACTCACGCAGAGACCCACAGACTCACGCAGAGACCCACAGACTCACGCAGAGACCCACAGACTCACGCAGAGACCCACAGACTCACGCAGAGACCCACAGACTCACGCAGAGACCCACAGACTCACGCAGAGACCCACAGACTCACGCAGAGACCCACAGACTCACGCAGAGACCCACAGACTCACGCAGAGACCCACAGACTCACGCAGAGACCCACAGACTCACGCAGAGACCCACAGACTCACGCAGAGACCCACAGACTCACGCAGAGACCCACAGACTCACGCAGAGACCCACAGACTCACGCAGAGACCCACAGACTCACGCAGAGACCCACAGACTCACGCAGAGACCCACAGACTCACGCAGAGACCCACAGACTCACGCAGAGACCCACAGACTCACGCAGAGACCCACAGACTCACGCAGAGACCCACAGACTCACGCAGAGACCCACAGACTCACGCAGAGACCCACAGACTCACGCAGAGACCCACAGACTCACGCAGAGACCCACAGACTCACGCAGAGACCCACAGACTCACGCAGAGACCCACAGACTCACGCAGAGACCCACAGACTCACGCAGAGACCCACAGACTCACGCAGAGACCCACAGACTCACGCAGAGACCCACAGACTCACGCAGAGACCCACAGACTCACGCAGAGACCCACAGACTCACGCAGAGACCCACAGACTCACGCAGAGACCCACAGACTCACGCAGAGACCCACAGACTCACGCAGAGACCCACAGACTCACGCAGAGACCCACAGACTCACGCAGAGACCCACAGACTCACGCAGAGACCCACAGACTCACGCAGAGACCCACAGACTCACGCAGAGACCCACAGACTCACGCAGAGACCCACAGACTCACGCAGAGACCCACAGACTCACGCAGAGACCCACAGACTCACGCAGAGACCCACAGACTCACGCAGAGACCCACAGACTCACGCAGAGACCCACAGACTCACGCAGAGACCCACAGACTCACGCAGAGACCCACAGACTCACGCAGAGACCCACAGACTCACGCAGAGACCCACAGACTCACGCAGAGACCCACAGACTCACGCAGAGACCCACAGACTCACGCAGAGACCCACAGACTCACGCAGAGACCCACAGACTCACGCAGAGACCCACAGACTCACGCAGAGACCCACAGACTCACGCAGAGACCCACAGACTCACGCAGAGACCCACAGACTCACGCAGAGACCCACAGACTCACGCAGAGACCCACAGACTCACGCAGAGACCCACAGACTCACGCAGAGACCCACAGACTCACGCAGAGACCCACAGACTCACGCAGAGACCCACAGACTCACGCAGAGACCCACAGACTCACGCAGAGACCCACAGACTCACGCAGAGACCCACAGACTCACGCAGAGACCCACAGACTCACGCAGAGACCCACAGACTCACGCAGAGACCCACAGACTCACGCAGAGACCCACAGACTCACGCAGAGACCCACAGACTCACGCAGAGACCCACAGACTCACGCAGAGACCCACAGACTCACGCAGAGACCCACAGACTCACGCAGAGACCCACAGACTCACGCAGAGACCCACAGACTCACGCAGAGACCCACAGACTCACGCAGAGACCCACAGACTCACGCAGAGACCCACAGACTCACGCAGAGACCCACAGACTCACGCAGAGACCCACAGACTCACGCAGAGACCCACAGACTCACGCAGAGACCCACAGACTCACGCAGAGACCCACAGACTCACGCAGAGACCCACAGACTCACGCAGAGACCCACAGACTCACGCAGAGACCCACAGACTCACGCAGAGACCCACAGACTCACGCAGAGACCCACAGACTCACGCAGAGACCCACAGACTCACGCAGAGACCCACAGACTCACGCAGAGACCCACAGACTCACGCAGAGACCCACAGACTCACGCAGAGACCCACAGACTCACGCAGAGACCCACAGACTCACGCAGAGACCCACAGACTCACGCAGAGACCCACAGACTCACGCAGAGACCCACAGACTCACGCAGAGACCCACAGACTCACGCAGAGACCCACAGACTCACGCAGAGACCCACAGACTCACGCAGAGACCCACAGACTCACGCAGAGACCCACAGACTCACGCAGAGACCCACAGACTCACGCAGAGACCCACAGACTCACGCAGAGACCCACAGACTCACGCAGAGACCCACAGACTCACGCAGAGACCCACAGACTCACGCAGAGACCCACAGACTCACGCAGAGACCCACAGACTCACGCAGAGACCCACAGACTCACGCAGAGACCCACAGACTCACGCAGAGACCCACAGACTCACGCAGAGACCCACAGACTCACGCAGAGACCCACAGACTCACGCAGAGACCCACAGACTCACGCAGAGACCCACAGACTCACGCAGAGACCCACAGACTCACGCAGAGACCCACAGACTCACGCAGAGACCCACAGACTCACGCAGAGACCCACAGACTCACGCAGAGACCCACAGACTCACGCAGAGACCCACAGACTCACGCAGAGACCCACAGACTCACGCAGAGACCCACAGACTCACGCAGAGACCCACAGACTCACGCAGAGACCCACAGACTCACGCAGAGACCCACAGACTCACGCAGAGACCCACAGACTCACGCAGAGACCCACAGACTCACGCAGAGACCCACAGACTCACGCAGAGACCCACAGACTCACGCAGAGACCCACAGACTCACGCAGAGACCCACAGACTCACGCAGAGACCCACAGACTCACGCAGAGACCCACAGACTCACGCAGAGACCCACAGACTCACGCAGAGACCCACAGACTCACGCAGAGACCCACAGACTCACGCAGAGACCCACAGACTCACGCAGAGACCCACAGACTCACGCAGAGACCCACAGACTCACGCAGAGACCCACAGACTCACGCAGAGACCCACAGACTCACGCAGAGACCCACAGACTCACGCAGAGACCCACAGACTCACGCAGAGACCCACAGACTCACGCAGAGACCCACAGACTCACGCAGAGACCCACAGACTCACGCAGAGACCCACAGACTCACGCAGAGACCCACAGACTCACGCAGAGACCCACAGACTCACGCAGAGACCCACAGACTCACGCAGAGACCCACAGACTCACGCAGAGACCCACAGACTCACGCAGAGACCCACAGACTCACGCAGAGACCCACAGACTCACGCAGAGACCCACAGACTCACGCAGAGACCCATATTTTGTTGTGCTCCCCCCGCTCCTTAAGTTGCACTATGTAGCACAATTTTTGTTCCTGGGTAGTAAGTGTTATTTCGTAATTGCTTATGCTTAAAAAGTACAGAAAATGGCTATTATTCCCCGCAAACTTTGCTTTTGTGACCAGGACAGTGATATTTTGAAATGTACCTATTTTCAATGAGAAAACGGGTGCATTTGTGTCTTTTCGTTCACGTAAAGTCAGAAAAAAACAACATGAATCAAAATTAACATGTATTTATACTAAAGTAATACAAAAATGACTACAAAAGTTTTAGAAGTGAGTAGTTTTTCGAGATTTACGATTATACTGTAAATCACTTTCACGAATCAGCCCCCAAATGTAGTCTCCCATCATGTTCTTGTTATACTGTCCTTGGTAGCGGCGTTCAAAGTCCAGTATATCCCGGTGGAAGCACTCACCTTGCTCCTCCGAGTACGCTCCCATGTTCTCCTTGAATTTATCAAGATGAGCACCAAGGATATGGAATTTGAGGGACATCCTACAGCCCATTGTGCCGTAGTTCTTCACCAGTCTCAACCAGCTCCACATAATTTTCGACCTTGTGATTGCCTAGGAAGTCACGAACCACTGCGACAAAGTTGTTCCAAGCCGCTTTCTCCTTACTAGTGAGTTTCTTGGGGAATTCATTGTACTCCAGGATCTGCTTTATCTGTGGTCCGACGAAGACACCGGCTTTGACCTTTGCCTCAGACAGCTTAGGGAAGAAGTCTTGAAGGTACGTGAAGGCTGCCGACTCCTTATCTACAACTCTGACAAATTGTTTCATAAGGCCCAATTTGATGTGCAGTGGTGGCATCAGCACCTTCCGGGGGTCCACCAGTGGCTCCCACTTGACGTTGTTCCTTCCCACAGAGAACTTGGTCCGCTGTGGCCAGTCCCGCCTGTGGTAGTGCGCCTTGGTGTCTCTGCTGTCCCAAAGGCAAAGATAGCAGGGAGACTTCGTAAAACCGCCTTGGAGACCCATCAGGAATGCCACCATTTTGAAGTCTCCGATGACTTCCCAGCCGTACTCATCATACTTCAATGCATCTAGCAAGGTCTTGATGCTGTTGTAATCCTCTGAGGTGTAGTATGGGTTTCTCTCCTCAGCTCCACCTCTGAAATCTGGATTTACGTCTTCCTCACTCTCTGACTTACTGCTCTCTTCTAAAGACGGCTGCTCTCTCTTCGCCGGAGTGGGTACGGGGAGCTCATGGCAGTGTGGCACCGGGGCGATGGATAGCAGGTGCATTCTTGCCAGTCCGACGCTTGGAAGGGTCCACCATGCAGGAGGAGCAGTTGCTTGAGTGGTCAGTGGGTTCCCGCCAAATTCTTGGGATGGTGAACTTCATGGCTCTTTTCCCCTCTGTACCATCCTACAAAAATACATTTATTTCACCCATGACTAATGTGTAAGAGATTCTCGCAACATTTTTCATACATGATATATTTTTTCAATAACATTGAAAATTGTAAAACATTTAGAAATTTAAAAGTTTAACAAATTTTTTTTACAAATTTAATAACATAAAATTCTGAGCAACAATTGTCCATCTTGCCTTCCAGAGTTTTTTTTTGCATTGCTTGGAGGTGAAATGAGGTGCCCAGGGTTTGTCTTGATCCCCGACAGGCATGCTGAAATATGCCTTATAGGCCTCGCACATCTTAGCAGATGCTTCCACAGAGTACTTTTTTGCTCTTGTCTTGATAAATTGGCCGCAGACGTAGCAAAATGCATCTGCCGGATACTTGCAGCCTCTTGATACCATCTCAGAAAAATGCAGATATGTAACACTTAGGCAGCTGGAACTAAACTGAACTGGTGGGCCTAAGGCCCCTGCATTTATACTACTATTATATTACTGGAAAGTTCTCAAATGTTCTAGAAGTTACTCCAAGTTTACTCCGCACTGAATATATCTGGAATATTCTGGAAACTAGGTACATTTCAAAATATCACTGTCCTGGTCACAAAAGCCAAGTTTGTGGGGAATAATAGCCATTTTCTGTACTTTTTAGGCATAAGCAATTGGGCAATAACACTACCAGGAACAAAAAAAAAATTGTGACAGTCTTATCAGGGTTGGCTACGTATGGTGCGAAAGAAACTCAACATACGGTACATGCGTATATTGACCGTGTGGAACAGGTGTACGAGTGATTGAATGAAGGTGGATGAAGGAATGAATGAACCCAATGTAGTTGGTTGTCGTTCGGTCACCGTGTGGGTGCGGAGTGCGAAGCGTCGAAGAGGCCACGCGGAATCGGCATCTTTATTTTTCGCCGCCTCGCCTCCGATCAGCCCGCGGTTGGCTACGTCCGTAAGTGCGCGAAAGAGGATCAACGTGTACGTACGCGAAACTGCGCACCTTCTCTCATCCACGCCTACCCACCGAAACATCGGTGTCATTCCTACGACCACAGATAGACATCTCTTCCCGTGCGTCTTTTTTTTGCTCGCACTCCACTTTTGCTTCTTTGTTTCCATATTTTTTTTTATCGCGAAGTCAAACTTCTGATTTTGATTTGAAGCGACCGCGTGATTTTGTTTTTCTGAGAACATATGGTGAGCCCAGCGTTGGATGTTTTACTGGGTAGCTGGCACCAATTACAAACAACGCCCCTACCCTCCTCCCAAGCCAACACGTTGCACGCTGTCGTGTGCCTGTCCTTTTAATAGGTGCTCGCAAACAACGTGCTCTGTACGAGTCGAGATGCGCTTGGTTGGTGCTGCGCATGGGAATGTGCGGCTCTACCGTGCCCGTTGTGCGGTGTGGTTAAACGTCGGCACCGGGGAGACAAAGGCGGCCGGGCGTGGTGCTGGCCCACCCGCCCCCTCGTGTGTCGTACCGGCCTTCATAGGTGCTACTCGCTAACAGCACTTGCCCCCAGCAGTCTGTTAAGGCTATTCGGGGGATCTTTGTGCCAGGCTTGACTTGCGTACACACAGCTCGTGGCGATCGATGCTCAACCCGGATGGGGACCTCCTCTAGGTCACCTCGGACTGAAATGCGTGCACGCGGTCGTCGCGCTGATAGATAACAGCGCTTGGATAGTTTCTTGCAGGCATCCGCATGCCGTCACTGTGTAGATATTGTGTGACAGCGTGTGTGTTGTGTGGGTCGTGTAACCCGCATGCTTCTGTTTGGCCGGATGGAGGGGGCTAAACGGGCGCGGCACGAGCTAGAGAAGAGATGGAGTGATGTGGTACGGGAGGACGTGGAGCTGAGTGGACTTGCCGATGACCGGTACCAGCGGTGTCAAGATCGGCCTCTGTGGAGGAGGCTCTTGAAGGACGCTGCTACTGGGCAGTTGGAGGCAGTCGCCCTCCAGCAATAACGGAGGTCGGAGCGACGCTCACAACAACGAGCGGAGCGCCGGGTGGCTAAAGCACAGCAAGTTGGCACAGTAGGGGGGGGGGGCACAGGTGGTGCATCAGCCAGTCATCCCAGTCAGTCGACCCATGGCACCTGGGTCTGCCCCGTGACCTCCTGCCAGCGGGCGTTCGACACTTCACGTGGCTTCAAGGTGCACATGGCCTGGCACAAGCGTCGTGGTGACGTCACCGCCACTTAGTGGCGAATGGCGGTTGTTGTTGTGTGCCGGTACGTGTGTGTGTGTGTGTGCGCGTGCGTGCCGGTACGTGTGTGTGTGTGTGTGCGTGCGTGCCGGTACGTGTGTGTGTGTGTGTGCGTGCGTGCCGGTACGTGTGTGTGTGTGCGTGCGTGCCGGTACGTGTGTGTGTGTGTGTGCGTGCGTGCCGGTACGTGTGTGTGTGTGTGTGCGTGCGTGCCGGTACGTGTGTGTGTGTGTGTGTGCGTGCGTGCCGGTACGTGTGTGTGTGCGTGCGTGCCGGTACGTGTGTGTGTGTGTGTGCGTGCGTGCCGGTACGTGTGTGTGTGCGTGCGTGCCGGTACGTGTGTGTGTGTGTGCGTGCGTGCCGGTACGTGTGTGTTTGTGCGTGCGTGCCGGTACGTGTGTGTGTGTGTGTGCGTGCGTGCCGGTACGTGTGTGTGTGTGTGTGTGCGTGCGTGCCGGTACGTGTGTGTGTGTGTGCGTGCGTGCCGGTACGTGTGTGTGTGTGTGTGCGTGCGTGCCGGTACGTGTGTGTGTGTGTGTGTGCGTGCGTGCCGGTACGTGTGTGTGCGTGCCGGTACGTGTGTGTGTGTGCGTGTGTGCCGGTACGTGTGTGTGTGTGTGTGTGCGTGCGTGCCGGTACGTGTGTGTGTGTGTGCGTGTGCGTGCGTGCCGGTACGTGTGTGTGTGCGTGTGCGTGCGTGCCGGTACGTGTGTGTGTGTGTGTGTGCGTGCGTGCCGGTACGTGTGTGTGCGTGCCGGTACGTGTGTGTGTGCGTGTGTGCCGGTACGTGTGTGTGTGTGCGTGTGTGCCGGTACGTGTGCCGGTACGTGTGTGTGTGTGCGTGTGTGCCGGTACGTGTGCCGGTACGTGTGTGTGTGTGCGTGTGTGCCGGTACGTGTGCCGGTACGTGTGTGTGTGTGCGTGTGTGCCGGTACGTGTGTGTGTGTGTGTGTGCGTGCGTGCCGGTACGTGTGTGTGTGTGTACGAGCGTACTGGCATGTTCGTGTGCTGGCCGTGCCGGCCTTTAATAGGTGCTTGCTAAAAACACTCGTCCCAACAGTCTGTTAAGGCTATACGGGGGGGCTTTGTCTTTGTACATTGTGTTCAATTCCCAGTCAGGGACAACGGTGACAAGTTCTGTCCAAATCTTCTCCTGGACTTCCTCTAGGTCGACTCCGCCTTAAACGAACACCACGGTACAAATGCGTGGTTTACGTTGGCTGCGCCGACCTCAAATAGGTGCTCGCTGACGGCACTTTGCTCAACACGGCCTAGAATAAGGCTACGGGGGTTGGGGGCGGATCTGTGTGCCCTTCCAGATGAGCCGGAAGTGTGCGCCAATAATTATGAATGTGTGTCTGCCGTGCGATGTTCACGCGCTGTGACGTTCATGCACCACCGTGTTGGGGGCTGCCTTGTTCCCGTTCTTGGCACTGTACAAACGTGTGTGACGTTGTTACAGTACAATTAAGTGCTGTAGTCCAGACGTTTTTTTTTATCGTACAAGTGTAAAGACGACTTCGATGCACTTTTCTTGGGAAGGTTTTCTTTTTCTTGGTTCTTTCGGTAAAGTCACGTAGAAGGGAAATAATAAAATAATAAAAATACAACATAATAAAAAGGTATGTCGGAAAGACAGCGTCTGATTTCCGACAGACCTGTTCTTCACCTGAGGATGGCTGCTTGCGTTGTGGCCGAAACGTCGTGAGAATTATTTTATTATGTTTTATTTTTATTATTTTATTATTTCCCTTCTACGTGACTTTACCAAAATAACCAAGAAGATGAATCCCTGCAGTCACGAAAGCTTTAAATCGAACGGTTTTCTTTATTAAGGACCCACGTGCTCGCACTCGGACAGGCGGGGAGACCCCACTGCAACAGCCCCGAGTCTCCCGTGCATCTCCCTTTTATAGGGTCCGAGGCCACGCCCCCATTCCCGAACCTTCTCCCAGGTTCTAGTCGGCCCACTTCACCAGCAGACTCCACCGTCCTCTTCCGTCACCTGGCCACGCTCCTTTTCTCGATCATTCCCGTAGCCACCAGTCCATTCCTATTGCAAGCTGAATCCCCTGTCATTATTTCCCGTGGCCACTAATCCAGTCGCACCTTAGGTTTACTCTACTTTCATTACACATGTACAGCTGTAGATCTTGAATTGTTTGTGCGGGTGGCATTTACGCGTTTGCTATGCATGTGTCATTCCTCACCCGCCTGAGTGAAGCGTATGTATGTTGAACTTCTTTTGCTAGAGTCCAACACCAGTTACGATTATCTGAACTTGTGCTGGGCCTCCCCTAGGTCGACTCGGCCTAAAATGAAGACCTGGTGCGGTGTGTAAAAATATCACGGCCGGCCGTGGTGCTGGCCACCCAATCCCTTGACAGTGACGGCCTTCAAAGGTGCTACTCGCTAACAGCACTTGCCCCAACAGTCCGTTAAGGCTCTACGGGGGATCTTTGTCTTTGTGTCAACCCCACACAGAAGATGCAGGTGACCGTGGTGATACGCGATCCGGGGAGGAGGAGGGAAGATGTCCTCGTGATCTGCGACTCCGCGTGGACCATCTGGGACCTCAAGCAGTGCCTCCACTCGCACGCTACTCTGCACGCCACGGTGGTTATGTCTGTCCGCGTCTTTGCATCTTGTTAATCGATGATGAAACCCACCCTCCGTCGTCGTAACAGAATAATAGTACAGGCCAGGAAAGGTGCGCGAGTTTTTAAACGGCACAACAACACGTACGAAAACCACTCGGCACTTTGGTTTTTCCCTCCACATTTGGAATCCACGTCACGCGTTCAGAGTATTTGGCTGCTATAAATGTCCACGGGGTGAGCCACTTTGTTGAGCTATCATTTGTGACCAGGTCGCTTCCGAAAAAGAGCTGTACAGCTCAGCAGAGTGGGCCTTACCTGGTAAAGTAAAAGATTGTTGAATAGTTTAACAGCCTCAATGTTCCCGTGGAATAAGTCAGTCTCGCCACCTTGCTGGAGAACATGGAGTGGCACTCCCCTCCGTCGGTGGCCGTGACCCAGCAAATTTGGAACGTTGGGCCAACGTTGACCAACCACGTGTCCCAACCGTCGTGGGCACGACGTTGCGCGTTTCACTGTCGAGCCGGCGACAGGAATTCCGCGTTCGCCCAGCGGCGCCGGTTTCTCCGTGGGACGAGCGCTCTTGCTTTCGCGCAAAGTGGTGCTCGTTTTGGCGCCCCCCAGAGCGACGATGATGTGCCCGAGTCGACACCCGACTCTCGAGGCGATCCAGCTGTGGCCGAGGCGCCGTGCGTGGAATACGGCACGGTCCCGTGCGATAACGAGGGACGCAAATCGCGTCATCTCTTCTGTTTGCCTTGCCGTACGGCAAGAGCTTGTGTCAATAGCCCAGACAAACCGCAGCAACAACAGACCACGGAATCCGTTATGTCGCTGTGCGCGTGGCGATGTGCTCAGGAGCTAAATGCCAATGTGGGGATGTGCCGCTAAGCCATGAGAGGGCTGCTGGAGAGAGTTCGTGTAAGTTTTGCCATTCCTCCTCCGTTGAAATAACCCAGTGGATTACTGTTTGGTTTATAGTTTGGGTCGCACGGCTCCACTACTTTTTGCGTTTAGTTTGTTGTTCTTCCCCCGCACCTCCAATTGGGCTATGTACGCTGCAAATGAACTTCGGCATACGTACGTACACACTGTCACTTGTCTTCAGTATAGCTTCACGGGTCCCTGTGTGCGTCTATGGGTCTACCATATGGTCAATGGTTTGGGTTGCGTGGCCCCAATCACCCCGCTGTGGCTCGAGTCTTTAATTCTTCATTTGTAAAGGCGATGTGTCCATCGGCCTGCTGCTGAACCCACGACCTCCTGTATATGTGGCTGATGGTTACACCACCGGCGTCTTGGACGGTGAATGTCAAAGCCAGGAGATGTTGCGGGTCTCGAATGAGATGTTTATTCTGGACGGCCGAATGTCGTAAATAATATGATTTTATTTTTATTACTTACATTATTTTTTTTACCAGGTAAGGCTCACTGAGGTTAATAGCTCTTTTTCGTGAGCGTTGAGCTATCATTTGTGGCCAGGTCGCTTCCCAAAAAGAGCTGTTGAGCTCAGTGGGCCTTACCTGGTAAAATAAAAATTGTTTAGTTTAGAATCGGATTGCGTGTAGTATTTTCATGCTTGGTACACCCGCAGCATTAACCAGGGCTGCCCTGGCTTCGAACCGCAAATCTCTGCCACGTGGGGGGGGGGGGGTGAAGGCATTCCTGACATAGCCTCGTCGCCGGGGGTTGCAGTATCGAGATAAATGGTCAACGTCACGAGCGGTGAAATCATCATCTAGCTGCAGATTGAGAATGTCGGGCGCCTCATCGTTTGCTGCGTCGCACTGGAGCAATGTGACTTTCTGTCGACAGGTTCCCGCCTCTCAGAAGCTCGTTTACCGTGGGAACCTCTTGGGTAATCAACAGCTGCTCAGAGACGCCTTGGAAAAGGTGAGTGTGCTAATCTCTCTACGTGTTAACAGCACCTGTTTAAACTCAACTGTTTTTTGTTTTGCCAAACTTTTTCCACAGGAACATGAAGGCTTTTAAACTATTTTTTTTACTTTTACCAGGTAAGTCCCCACTGAGCTACAGAGCTTTTTGTTCAAAAATAACCTGACCACAAATGATGGCTAAACGAAGTGGCTTATCACGTGAACATTTATATTGGGCAAATGCTCTTAAACGCATGTTGATTCAAAATTTGGAGGGAAAAACCGGAGGACCTAGAGAAAAATCTACGTGACCACGGGGAGAACACGCAAACTCTAAATATACAACAGGTGTCAAGGTTGGGATCGAATCCACGACCTCCTGTATGCCAGGTAAGGTAGTTAACATCTCCTCGCCACCGTGGCGTTATTTGTTACAAAATAAGAGCAGCTCGGGTGGGTACCGCCGGGCGGTTGGAGGTCGGAGCGCTGAGCCGGTGCCACTGAGAGACCCGCGTTCACGTTCAGGCAGCAAACCGCCCGGGGACTTTTAAGCAGGACCTCAACAAGTGCAGCAAGTTCAATGCTTTTTCAGCATTTTAAGGCTTTCGGCTGCCGAATGACCGCACGACAAAAAGTCCCCATCCCAGCACCTTTGGTTGGTACGGTTGGCTACGTACGGTGCGAAAGAAGTTCAACATGCATACACACACACGTACGGCAAATGTGGTTCTCCACTTGATTTGATGTGCTGTATCTCCTGAAACACACCTGTGCCCAGCGGTGGCATTAAACCGGCCAAAGCGTAGGACGGGCGGCACCGCCGGCGCTCCTCGTCATGGCTGGTTAAATTTGTATTATTTAATTATTTAATTTATTAATTTTACACCTCAATGCGAGCCTGATACAAGGCACGAGTCGCCGAACGAAGGAGGGCGGGGACGGGGGGAACAGAAATTCGGCAAACAGCAGCCCCGAGTTTGACGCGACAGGGCCCAGGGGGCAGAGGAAAGGGGGCCTCCTTCACGGCTGTTTTAAGTGACGATGGCCGCGCTCTCTCCCCGCTTTCTCAGAACGAGGAGCGGCACGTTGTGTTCCTGGTGACGGCTGCCCGGGAAACCGGTGACGTCACCGCCGCCACCGCAGCCCCTCCCTCCGGACCCGTCCCACAATCCTGTGCTGCTCCCATGATGCCTCGGGGCGGGGGCGGCACAGCGAGTGCGGTGGCGCAGCAGGCGCCAACGACGACGCTCACGTAAGAAGACGAGCGGCGAAGGCGGCGGGAGTTGTCGCCACCGTGCACGCTCCGCTCGTGATTAACCGATTAACTGCAGGCGAATTATCTATTAAACTAAAACTTAAGCAAACTTATTTTTTAGTTTACCAGGTCAGGCCCACTGAGCTATGTAGTTCCTTTTCACAAGCGACCTGCCCATCACAAATGGTACCTCAACGAAGTGGTATATTACGTGAGAAAATATATATATACACATATATATATACACACGCTTTGTTGGTTCAAATGCAATACTAGACCACTGATAACTCCTCCAGTGAAATTTGGTAATTCGATCCGTAGCTTCTCACTATGTGCTACTACGAGTTACGTGCCAAACTCTAAATAGTTTTGTTCAAGATAGAATTAGCTGTACCATCCTATACGATATTTTCTAGACTATTTTTACTTTACCAGGTTAAGGCCCACTGAGCAGTTCAGCTCTTTTTCAGAAGCGAGCTGGCCACAATTGATAGCTCAACGCGAAGTGGCTTCTCATATGGACATTTACAGCAGCCAAATACTCTAAATGCATGATGTTGATTCTAAATCTGGAGGGAAAAACCGGAAGAACCAGAGAAAAATCAATGCGACCATGGGGGGGGGGGCGGAGAGAGAGAGACACGCAAACTCCAAATATACAGCAGGCGTCGGGGTCAAACCCACGACCTCCTGTATACCAAGCAAGGGAGTTAACATCTCATAGCCACCGTGATGATGATGATGAGAGAGAGAGAGAGAGACGCACACTCCAAATATACAGCAGACGTCAGAGTCGGGATCAAACTCACGACCTCCTGTATACCAGGCGAGGTAGTTAACATCTCGGCACCATGGCGCCTGAATTTATAATCAGGAATTTGCATATACGTTAATGCACATGTATCCCTCGATTTATGAACGGATTGCGATGTAAATCGTCACGGCTTGTCCCATTTAATCCAAAGAATTCGGGATGCGTTCCAACATGACGCCAAAAGGCGCACATCTGGTCCAACACCATGTGAGACTAGGCTCTAAAAAGAGCCGTCTCGGGTGTGAACCAATCAACTTCAAGGAAAGTGCATACATTATCAGAGCTATGTTTTTTGTTTGCATTATGACTGCAGGTATTGTGGTCTATGCAAACATGACTCCTCGTAAAAAAAGGTGTCAGTTTTGTTGCCAGATAAAAGGGTAAAAAAACAATTATCATATTTTTTTACTGGCGAATAAGGCACCAATGATGTTTTTCCCATGTTAAGGTCGCACACGAATAAGTTTGAGTGTTTATGTTCACTGTGCTTGTGCACCACTACCAACGAAGCAGCAGCAGCAGCGGCGGCGGCGTCACCAAATAACGTGTCCGGCGTATCACTTAACGAGGCTTTGGTAAATGGATATTTGGGTGAGACTCTTTAACTAGACACCCACATTAGAGGAAGTCGCGTGTGCAATGGCGGAGACGGTGTTCAGAATCAGGATGTTTTTTTTTGACTGGAGGAATCCGATGAGCTCTGAAGCTCTTTATCACAGATGTTGTTTTGTTGGCCGATATAACGCGAGATTCTTAACTTTGGTACGGTTTTTATGACTGATGGAAGGTTATGGATGTGGTCCTCCTGTAAGTGTATCGTAATATTCCTAACCCTCTCCCATTCCGATGACGCACGTGTACGTCATCGGTTTTTGTTCAGATTCTGTTCCGATGACGTACCTGTACGTATGTCATCGGAATGGAATCGGAAAAGGCCATGCGGGAGGGAATGTGGCACACTTTGGCGCCAGCTATCACAGTGCAGCGGTCGTGTTGCTATAGTTCTCTGCGGTGAGTACAGTGACTTTAAAAACAGCGGCGTTACGCCTTTCTAAATATAATTAACGCTAAACCACTCGCGCGTTCCGAAATTCGGCGGCGAACGGGACACCCATCCTGCAACTTATGGACGTCTCGGAGCGGGAAAGGGTTAAGAGGGAAATACCCAGCTGCATGTCAGCCGCACTAATTGGGGACTAGAGGGGGCTGTGTTCGACCTGCCAAACAACGCACTTTCTCATGTTTAGCGCCACGCTCGCTCGCTTCTCTCACTGCAAGGGCCTCGGCTCAGTCGACACACGTGATACTTTCCGCATCATTATTATTATTACTGGACGACGTCGGACTGCGTGCTACCCACGTGGTTGTCTGCTAGAGCCATGAGAAATGTTCGGCAAACTCTATTTTGTCCCGCCGAGCTTGACGACGTCGCGTTGGTGTCTCCCGTTGCCCCCCCTTGCGCAGGCCGCCGCAGAGTCCGTTCCGCGGGGTGGCCGGGACCGTGCCGGGTTTTGAGAACCACCCGGCATACAGGCAGCACCTGCACTGGCTGCAGCAGGTCTACGCGCGGCAGTACTACCTACGATAGTGAGCATTACCCCACCACGCCTGCCCCTACCACCACCATTAACACTACCACCGCCAACGACGTCGCTGCCACCACCACCACCGTCAGCACCAGCATCACCGTCACCACCACTGACATCAAAGACAAAGATCCCCCGTATAGCCTTAACAAGCTGTGGGGGGCAAGTGCTTGTAACAAGTACCTATTAAGGCCAGCATGGCACACGAGGGGGTGGGTGGCCAGCACCGCCTTTACCACCAAACAAAGACAAAGATCGCTTGTATAGCCTTGACAGGATTTTGGGGCAAATGCTGTTAGCGAGTAATTCCCACCCGTTACTACCACCGCCATCCAGAATCATAATCGGTCTTTATCCTGGAGATATCCGAAGAGCTATGAAGCCCCCTTCCACAGATGTCGACCGCCACCACCACCAACTGCATCACCACCTTCACCCACCACCACCACCACCAACTGCATCACCACCTTCACCCACCACCACCACCACCGTCTCCACTGCCACCTATACGGATTGTCTCTCGTGCTGTGTTCACGTGGTTGAGAGTGATTCGCCAGATTCGTGGGGACTTGTGCTGAACACCGTATCGCTTGCACGCAGTCGTCCCCCATACCAGTGGCTCTCAAAAGGGGGTACGCGGACCCCCGGGGGTAACGTTGCAATCTCCCAGGGGGGGGTAACGTGAGGTGATTTATTAATTGCGTGAAATTCTATCGTACATGAGAGTCATCGGTGAATAAATCGCGTTGTTTGAATCTGCCAATATAAAATAACTACGCTTAAATTAAAATCCATACGGCAACCTAGGACGATATAAAATAAATTTTTAAACGCATTGATCATAAACAATGCGGTTTCCAAGAGTAACCAGCGAGCAGGAACAAACTATGTCACGCGTGCAGAGCGTCCGTTGAACTTTTACATTCGCTCACAGCTACTTGGCTAGTTTTAGGATTTACCTCACAAAATAGACAATCGGTTACAATATTGATGTCCATTATTCATACATTGATTTCTCATAACCACGTTGGGTCAGGCAAGGGGGGGCGGTGGTACAATATTTAACAAGGGGGGATCACAGTACAGTAAAATCTTGGATTGCGAGCATAATTCGTTCCGGAAACATGTTTGCAATCCAAAGCACTCTTATATCAGTTGTGATCACGTGACGCTCGGCAGACAAAGCGTATACACGCGCTACTCGTATTGCAAGACCTCGCTCGTTTATCAAATTAATATTTATTTAAAATTTTTGCTCGTCTTGCAAAACACTCGCAGACCAAGTTACTCGCAATCCAAGGTTTTACTTTAGTAGCCAAACAAATGTTGAGAACCACTGTCCGAGACATCTATCACTGGATGAAGGCCTCCATATGCCGTGTCGTTCTTGGCGGATGTTTGACGATGCTGGGTCTGTGCCGGTTGGCTGGGGATCGAACTCGGGCCACTGGGTTTGCACCGTAGCGCGTGCCAAGCATTGTTCCACACCACCCCACCTCCAATCTTGATTATCTGAGGAAAATCTGAAATTGATGTCAATTCCTGACTGCCATTCCCCTACTCTATTTAAAACGAATTTTTTACATTTAAAATTATTTCTTTAGAACTGCTTGTTGTGTTTAGTTGGTTGTCCCCCCCCGCACCTCCGATTAGCGCCGTTAGCTACGTCCGGTGCGAAAGAAGTTCAACGTACAATCGTACATAATGTTTAAAAATGAATGAATTAATTCTAGATTTTAAGCTTTCGTGACTGCAAGGATTCATACTCTTTGGTTTTTTCGGTAAAGTCACGTAGGTAAAAAATAAAATAAAATAAATGAAAACAACTAAATTAAATCACGACGTTTCGGGCGCAACACAAGCATCCTTCTTCAGGTGGGGACAACGTAGCAAAGACACACTTAAGCGGTTGTGCTTTCGCTACGTTGTCCCCACATTTATTTTATTTTTTACCTACGTGACTTTACCGAAAAAACCAAAGAGAATGAATGAATTGGCTGAGAATATCTTAATATATATAGAGGACTGCAGAGCTAGGGCAATTGTTGGTCGCAAGGGCTCACCGCGTCACTGCTGCCTTCCCGCTCGTCCGTGGTTCCTGCTCTCGCCCCTCCGAGTCGTCCATCTCTCCCTTCGAGAGCGAGCGAATACTGTGCGCCTTACAAGTTGAAGTTCGCATTGTTCTTCTTACCGCACCACCGATGAGTTCGTGTGCGTTGGAGTGTCACTAACATGTGAGATGTTGTCCAGTGGCATGGTCCAGGGTTCATCGGCCGTCAGCCACGACCCCTCGGCCAATGGGGACGCGGGAGACGTTGCCGCCCCCGACAGGGCGGCCAATCGAAATGCGGTGGGCGGAGCCATGCTGGGAGGCATCGTCCAGGTGGGCGGAGTCGACGTGGGCCGGCCGGCCAATGGCAACGTGGCGGCTCGAGAGGGCGCCCAGGCGGCGGCCAATGAAAACGACGCGGCGGGGCGACCGGCCGATGTGGGCGGGGCCGACGTGGGAGGAGCCAATCGGATCGCCGCTGCGGAGGGAGCGCCGGTCGGCGGTGCCAACGCGCGCGGAGCATTGGTCGCGGGCGCCAACGTGGTGGGGGGGGCCAACGTGGTGGGAGGGGCCATTATTGGAGGGGCCATGGGGGGCGGGGCCATGGGGGGAGGAGGAGGAGGGGGAGGAGGGGCGGTGCTCGGGGGAGCTCTGGTGGGAGGAGCCATGGGCGAGGACGATGGAATGGGCCGTGCCGATTGGCTGGACTGGCTGCACTCGCTGGCATGCGGAGCGGCGCTCTTCGCGATCCTCTACCAGTACTCGTCGCTGGGCCGCATGCTCGTCGTCATGGTCACCGTGCTGCTGCTCTACCTGTGAGTGGTCACGTGACGTGCTCGCGTGGTCTGCCCTCCTCGGTGGATTTTCGTGAGGTCCTTGAACTTTCACGATTCTGCAGGTGTTTGCGATTCGATTAAATGTCTCCATTCTGATTCGTCGGTGGAAATTTGAGTGAACGATTCAGATTGTACGTAATTACTTTTGTCCCCATTGCACCATCTCATTTGTACTTAAATCCGTAACGAGAGAAACACCCACAATAACATGAAAAAAATAGTGTAGGGCGGAAGGCGGTGCAATTATTCTGGAAAGGCCGATGGATTTCTGCAAAACGCACCAAGGCCGAGTGTTTTTCACCCACGTTTGCGTGTTGCTTTGCAACTCGTTTACGCTGCATACACCCTGTCTGTTCGTACCACGCCATCTCGTTCGTGCTGTCCGCAGGCACATACAGTTAAACAAGCAAAAAAAGTGAAAATATATCGGGATAAAACATTTCCCTTGGTTGTCTTTACCTCCGATTTACGTATGGTGCCAAAGAAGTTCAACATACATACAGTAAATATAGATTTTTAAACGTATCGCAATTTTTAAAACGTCCCGTTTTTCACGATTTGCAGGCACCATGCTGCCATCTTCCCCTTCCGCCGTGCCGCCCCGGCCAACGTCCCCGCAAACCCAAGACACCAAATCGCCGCCGGCGCCGCCGACAATCGGAACGACGTCGTCGCTCGGCTGGCTCCCGCCGGCGCCGCCGCTGACGACGCCGCCGGCGGCCCTGCGGACGGAGCCAGAGAGACCCCCGCGGCCGTCGACGGCGGTGGGGCCGCAGCGCTGCCGCCACCGCCGCCGCCACCGGTGGGCGCACACGGCTGGACCCGCGCCATCTCCGTCTCCGTTTGCTCCTTCTTCTTCTCGTTTTTCGCGTCGCTGCTGCCCGAGGGCCCGCAGCAGGATGGTCGGAACTGAACGCCACCACCACCTCTTCCTCCTCCACCTCCTCCTCCAGCTCCTCTTGCTGCTGCTGCAGTAGCAAGTTGGGGGGGGTTGTTGCTGTTTTTGCGCGCTCACTTTTGAAGGGAAGAGCGGCCGCGCAATAACTTAAAATAATTTTTCCGCCCCCGATTTTTTTTTGTCGGACGTCTGCTTGTTTTCGTAGTTATCTCAAAATTAGGACGGAAAAAACCGAAAGGCCTGCGCGGGGGTAAGATGATCGCAGGAGTGGCCCAGTGTGTCACGCGTCCAGGTAACAATTAAGATCGCACAAAATGCGACACGTTTTGCGAATATACGCAGGTGACTTAACGATGCAATAATAGACGAGGACGTTTTTGTTGGCAAAAGTTGTTTTTGTTATTTATTTTTGGCGAATGCCCATGCAAATGTAATATCACCGGGGGTTATATTTAAAGGAAGACGCAACCCAGCAATGAACTGGGAAGCTACTAATGGTCATTATCGAAGCGATATTGATCCGGTGAAGTTTGACCGAACATGTGATTTTTTTGTTGTTGTAAAAATAGAACAAATTTGTAACACCCATACTTCCAGCGCGCCCCAGCTTCAGAAATACGCGCTGCCATTCTGGAGCTGACGGTTAACGCGATCAATTTTTTTTGTTATTTCGTCACCTTCGATTAACACGGTTGGCCATGTACGGTGCGAAAGAAGTTCAACATACGTACATCATTCGACCCGTGATGGCCGGTCTGCTACAAATGGCCTACGACGTGCATTGCTGTATAAAGAAAAACAGCGAAGAATTTGCCGTTATGCCTTCCTTTAGATTGTCGCCCGAGCTAGAACCATGGCTTTCATCCAATCGCGAGACAGAGAGATGCTTTCCAGCAGCGCCCACCCTGTTGGAGCCACACAACCACGGAGTGCGTCAAGCCACGATATTTTGCCGCGGCTCAATTCCGCGCTCTGCATCTTTTTTTGGCCGCCGGTCGTAGACTGCTGGTCGCTGACACGCGTCTGGGAAGCCACATCCATAGTAGCGAGGAGGCATCCTGGACGTGGTGTGCTCAGAGTTGATATATTTTCAAGAACTCGGTCCCGGGTCGTCTCCGGCCATAATTACAGGCCCCAGGTTGTGCGCCGCCAAAGGTGGGTGCGGGACGGCGAGAGCGAAATGCACCGAACGGGCCCCCGTGCCGAGGCTGTGCGGACGTAGAAACGCGGCTGACGGAAATCCAGAGATGACGCATCTTCCTTCGCGATGTCGGAATTATCGTCGTCGGCCGTGCCCTTTCACTCGCGAGCCGACGGCGCACAACAAGACGCAGCCACGGGGCTTCGGCTCGGTCGGCGCGCGTCGTACGAAACTTGCTTTTGTGTTTATTTTTGCGTCTTCCGTGTCGCGCACCCCAGGATTGCCAGGCTCGCGAACGTGGCCCTCGCGACACGCCGGGGTTTCCCCATTTGCTCGGTCGCGCGAATAACTCCCGCCATTGATACGAAAGGGAGAAAAATATTCATAGAATCGACGAGATCGATTATAAAATAACGGTTTTAGGTTGCTCCTTCCGCGATCGGAGCTTTGGGCGCTTGCTGGCTTACACTGCGCTCCTTTAACCCGGCACTTTGTAAGCGAGGGTTGGTGGATTGCACAGAGACACACTCGCACACAGTCGTGAAACTCCCTACCCGTGGGCATTGAGGTCGCCACCTTCCGGCTTGTATGTACATATGGTGAACTTCTTTCGCACAGTACGTAGCAAACCGCGCTAATCGGAGGTGCGGGGGAAGAACAACAAACTAAATGCAACATGAAGCGGTTCTAAAGAAATTCGTTTTCAATCTTGCTGTATTGCCATCATACCCTGGCTTTTGTAGCACTACAGCAAGTGGGTTGATTTCCATCTATACGTGGATTGAGTGTCACCACCCTCACACGCGCGGCTTTTTCGCCGCGTGCTCCGGTTTCCTCCCACGTGTATGAACTCTCGTTGATGCAGTTGGCCAAAACATCCCGATTTTATGACACCCCAGAACTTGGGGATATTGTGGACGCCCGTTTTGGCTGCCTTTTGGATCATTCTTGACCATTCCCGTCGTCTTTCTGAGAGCGAACTCCGACTGAGCGCATTGCAAATGATATTATTATCGTCACCAGGCGCAGGCGAATTAAAAAATAACACGTTCTTGGAAATATTTGAACGGTTGTAAAGAAAGTGTTTTCCCGACGTTTGGAGTGATGACGATGATGACGATGTTGTTGTTCCACTGGCCTTCGATATTTCCTGAAGAAAGTCGATTGGCTGACACAAGGGGATATTTATTTCCGAAAATTGACGGGATGAAAACGAGGTACCCCGAGAAATGTCATGGTTTTTTTGAGGCTCTCCAATATCCAAAGCCCCGCCCCAAGGTAAATATCTGCAGGAATTCGGCCACGAAAAAGTCTTATTGAAATTAATCCCTGATTTAAAAAAACACAAAATAACGGGTATTATTTTCAGCTAACCACTTAATAATAATAATTTACATGTATTTGTAAGGCGCCTTCCATTAATGTCTCAGGGCGCCTTTGTTCACGAGATAAAATAGACCACTTTTTCAAAATGACCAGGATATATATATGTATTATATACACATCTCTGCGTGCACGTGATTTGTTTTCGTCAAATTGTATAAACTTACAATGCAGGGAATGATTGGGATATGGGTGCCATGGTGGCTAGGAGATGTTAACTACTTCGCCTGGTATACAGGAGGTCGTCGTGGGTTCAATCCCGACCCTGACGCCTGCTGCTGTATATTTGGAGTTTGCGTGTCTCTCTCTCTCTCTCTCATCATCATCACGGTGGCTAGGAGATGTTAACTACTTCGCCTGGTATACAGGAGGTGGTGGGTTCAATCCCAACCCTGACGCCTGCTGCTGCTGTATATTTGGAGTTTGCGTATTCCCCCTGTGGATTTGTCTCCGGGCCCTCTGGGTTTTCCCTCCACATTTGGAATCGACGTGCGTTTACAGAGAGTATTTGGCTGCGAAAAAAGTCCACACGATAGGGCCACTCCGTTGAGCTATATCATTTGTGATTGCCAGGTCGCCTCTGAAAAACTATCTACATAGCTCGGTGGGCTTTACCTGGTTAAAAAGATATATATATAGTTGAATAATTTCCTTTAATTTAGTTTAACTTTGTTTTCCGAAGAATAATTTCTCCTCCTTGGAATGTATCATGGCCTAGATCCCTCAGATCCGAACCGCAGGGCCACCCTGAGGGTGTGGGGGGGTAAATGGCCTTCGCACAAAAGACGGCCACACAATAGACCTCCAGGAGCCTCTGGGTGGCCGTGCCTCGTTTGAAGTATAAATGGAAAAATATATCCATGAATTACAATTTCTAGCTGCTCCGATGAACTGAGATGGGAGGTCGGGAGGGTGGGCGCGCTCGTCCTTTCTGGCAGAACTAAGCCACTGACGGACATTCCACATTGCTCTGGCAGCTGCCAGTCCATCCACAGCATGCCTCCCGTTGACTTGCCACAGAGCGACGGGGTCTGCTCAAATGCAAAACCTCGTGGATAGCTCTACGTGAAGTCCGCGGCGGTGTTTTGTGTTCGAGTAATCATACTGGGCCTTGCCATAGGTGTGTGGAATGCATACGTAACTCGAGCAAATTGATCTCTCGGGTCGGGAGGTGAGGTACGGACGGTTTACTAAGTTTACAGGCACTTGCCCTTAACGTTGTGTTCTCTACATAAACAGTATATATACACGCCCTCATCCCTGTAAAAATATCAACGTGTTATGTTACAGCACTCCCGTAGCAACTATAATTTGTTAAAATCTAGTCTTGGCTTTAAGCTCCTACTTACAGTATACTTTGTAATTTTTGTAACCATTATATTTCCTTTTAATGTTCTGATTTAAGTTCAAATCATGCTGCTATTTTGCATCGTTTTCAGATTGAGACTTTTTTGTTTTGTTATTTGGAGTTCTAAGCATGGCAGGGCATCGTCACCCTTGCGTCAAAGGAAGTTGATGTACCAGAACTACTTCCAAGGCCCTGCACCATGCCTCTTGTCCTTACGTTCCTCTCGAAAATAGTGTTTGATACATGCCAATCAAATGTACAGTATATATTTTTAAATTCAGCCAAAGCTTAATTATAGTTTTTTCGTGTGTGTGTGGGGGGGGAGCGGTAGTGTAGCGGTAAGCGCGCTGCGCTACGAATCTGGCGACCCAAGTTCTATTCCCGCTCACGGCCAACAAAAGTGACGGGTGTCTGAACCGATCCTGGGCCTCCCCTAGGTCGACTCAGCCTTAAATGAGTACCTGGTGTGGTGTGTAAACATCGCCATTGTGGAGACAAAGGCCGGGCGTGGTGCTGGCCACCCACCCCCTCGTGCGCCATGCCGGCCTTCATAGGTGCTCGCGAACAGCACTTGCCCCTACAGTCTGTTACAGGATACACGGGGGAATCTTTGTCTTTGTCTCAGAAGGCTCTGTGACCGGCTCCAATGGGTTGTGTACAGACATTGCATGATGTGGAGGAGGAACACATTGTGGGTGGAGGGGGGGATAGGAGATGGCGTATTTTTGAAAGGAGGCGGCCGAAAATGATCTTACACTTGGTCTTTGTTTGTGTGCGGTCATTGATTTGGCTGAGAACAATTAACTCATTGCGCTTGAGAAACCCGGTATGATCACGGGCGGCTAAGTTGCATGTTGATTTTGTTGAACTGGGTGAGAGCGCTCGGTAGACCAGGATAGTCTCATCTACAACATTTTGACCTGGGCCACCAAAAATGGCAAAAACAAATTAAACGAACTGCGGCAATAAAAACAAAGGGAAAAAAAAACTTACCTGCGTCTCCATGAGGACTCTAAAATTAGCACGCAAAGTTAAATCGGCTCCAGAGACGTTATAACAGATATATGGGGTGGCTTTTGTACTAATGTGTAAACCGTCGTCAAGGATGGACGATTCGAAATGCAACTTATACAGAGTGAGCAGTTTAGATTCGAATCCAGGATCTCGGCAGCTCTGTCTCTTGACGGTGTTATCCCTCTGACTATGCCACGCGTCTACCGTGGGGATATTTGTCGTTTTCTGTGAATACGATTTACTGCAGAGAGCAGCAGCTTGGACCTGCACCACCACGATGCTTATCAGACGTTGTTTTAGACCGATAGAGGGTGAAGGTGCAGCCTTGAAATTGCTTTCTCGCGCCACTCCTGGCCAAAGGGCCTCGACTTGAAGGTGTTTGTGGCGCCACGGTGGCTAGGAGATGTTGACTCCCTCGCCTGGTATGCAGGAGGTCGTGGGTTCGATCCCGACCCTGACGTATGTTGTATAATTGGAGTTTGCGTGTGTCTCTCCCTGCAGTTGCGGCTGCTATAAATTTCCACGTGATAAGCCACTTCGTTGAGGTATCATTTGCGATTGCTTCTGAAAGAGAGCTATACAGCTCGGTGGGCTTTACCTGGTAAAGTAAAATAAAAAACAGTTTATTTTTAATAGTTTCTTTGGCCTACTCTTCAACATTGGCCGGTCATCGTCATACTTAACCCCACTGCACGTGACCGGCCTGCCGATCGACCGACCGACCGACTGTGATTCCAGTTATTGTTTTCATTTCTTCTTGAGAAGTTGAAGCAACAACAATATTTTTTCGGGGGGGTGGGGGGGAATTTTTGTTGGGTTTTATTTGTTGTCGTTGATTGTTGTTGTTGCACTTTTGCTTTGACTTTCTCCTTCTGATGAGCAAGTGGAGTTTCTGGTCTCGGTTGGGTTGAAGGGGCAACGGGGGAGGCTCCCAGAATGCGTTTTGCCCCATTTTTTTTTTTGCCACGATTTAAATTTTTCATTTTAAGTACGAAAATGGTAACGATGCTCATTTATGTCATGCGGCGGCTCACGCGGAAAGGTCAGGGAAGCGCCGTGCGATGCGTGTGAAAATGTGAACACACGCACAACAGGGATAAACCAGGGCAAACAAGATACTACAAAATATATATACAATTATAGTAAAGAAACACAATTGTGGGAAACAAAATGAGGATAATGTTGAGCTTCGTACATCTGATGTGTACAACAATAATAATAAAACTCACGCCCCGTGAAAAAGCCTCAAAAACAAATTGGCTAAACGACAGTTGTGAAGGGATTGTTATCTTCGAGTGAGAATATAGCCACAGCGCAAGCCTCGCCAACTCGGATATTGTATTTGGGAACGGGCGGAGGGGGGGGAAACTGAGGTGAAAATACAAAATAAAGTATCGCCGCTCAGTTTTTCGATGTCCGCGCGTGTCAAGACGGCGCGGGTCTCACCTCGCAAGCTCCGCGCAACTGCGGACAGTCACGTGTCAAATTCCTAAAATAATAATACCTTACTATAATGATAAACAGGTTTTTTGGGGTTTTTCAGAAGCGACCTGGTCACATAGCTCAAATAAGTGGCTTATCGCGTGGAAATTTACAGCAGCCAAAGACTCTAAACGCAGGTTTCTAAAATGTGGAGGGAGAGAGAGATACACGCAAACTCCAAATATACAGCAGGCGTCGGGGTTGGAATCGAACCCACGATCTCTGGGTTGTAAACAAGAGATGAGTACCACCTCCCAATGCTCATTTTGAGCAGGAAATAATGTGGAATTTACACGGCCAAAGCCATAGTTGGTCACCCTCCTGCGGAGAACACAACGATCACTGGGCTACAGTTGTAAAGTGAACATTTCAGTGGATTATAATATTCCATTAATCTGTTAACCTTGCTGTCCAATGAGCAGATCACCCAGAGAGTGCAGCGCCCTTTCTTATTAGAGCTCAGAAGCTCAGCAGGTTTTGACCCTGGATATAGTTCATGCGCCCAGACCAGAGATATTCACCTGTCGGAACCGCCTGAGGTGACGCCACTTTAGCGGTTTCAGTTTGCTTCACGCGGCCAATAACACTGAATTGTGTGATACCCATTTGATGTCAGACGGGTAATCGAGTAACTCGCTGCAGTGGCGAGATGTCCACTACCTCGCCTGGCATACAGGAGGTCGTGGGTTCTATCCTGACCCTGACGTCTTCCCGAGGTCGCGTGGATTTTTGTCGGGGGACTTCCGGTTTTTTTCCGCTCCACGTAGAATCAACATCATTTGGCTACTGCTATAACATCTCCACGTGATGATGACGATACGTCGCTTCGTTGGTCTAGCATTTGTGATAGCCAGGTCGCTTCTGAAAAAAAGCTGTATAGCCATTCGGTGAGCCTTACCTGGTAATTTTTTGTTATATATAGTTTAAATATTACAGGCAGTTCAACTGCACTGGGGCACACAGGCCAGAGGGGGTGGCAGGCGGGGGGGGGGGCACTGGGCTATGATGAGGGGAGTCATAAATGATGCATTGCCTCGCACCAGGACCCACCAGCGCCACAAACCCTGTAGCCGCGCGTAGGAAAAAAAAATAACGCGTGTTAAGATAAAAAAAAACGGTGAAAACACTTGTGGTTTAGAACAAACGTTTCCAGCTGGTTGCTGTTATTCAAGAAACAAAACGTGATTATTACGGTAGTGCAATGCCAAATTGTTTAAGAGTATATTTTGAAATGCATAATTTGCACACTGCTTGGCATTAATAAACAGATTTACGACGAACGTCTTGTGTCGTTTCATCGATGACTTTTGAGGGAGCCGTCGTACGGCTGTCGGAACGATAAAAAATCTCTTGGCGTGTTTTTAAAACATTTTTAGCGAGACCACATCGTGCATTCTACACGGATTTCAGAATTATTCGTTTTAATTTCTCGGTGGGTCGACTGCAAACTTAGTATTCGTAATTTACTTTTGGGTTAGACCGTGTAGGTACAATGCCAATTTTCAACGACGCTACTATATACCCTCCACAACCCAAACCCAATCAAATCAAGTAGTCACGTGGAGAAATATTCCTATCGATTTGGTTTTTTATTCTAATTTCGGATCATCGTGATCTCCGATGATCACGGTTGGCTACGTACGGTGGGAAAGATGTTCAACCGACTTGCGTACAGATGTAGGGGTTGTTACGGGGAGAAAGGCGGACAGAAACACAATGGTGTCTGCACCCACACACGGGTGTCTACATCCACGTCCGCAATGGTTAACCCTGGGGGGCCATGGGTGGTGCTGTGATCCCCCATAGCCCCACCCCTCGGAGAGGATTCCTATAAAAGGCGGGGAGCGAGAGGGCTCGAGGCCAGTGCTTGAAGCTTTACCAGTGAAGACTGAAGACCGGCAGGATAGGCCCTGGGACTCCCCTGGCTCGCTGTCCTTGTCAGGGCCGAGCAGGGCAAGCCAGTGGCGCGGCCCCAAGAGCTCCAGGACCGCTGCTCTTGTAAGAGCACGGCCTGGTTGGCTGGGTGCTGGATCCGTGCTTGACCAGGGCCGGATCAGATAGCCTCCCCTAGCACTCTTAGTGGAGGACTGGGAATAGGACAGTCAGGGAATAGTGCTAGGGGTGTTTCCCGTTTAGTACGGGTGAAGGGGCCGTTACCCCTTCAAGTGTTGTTACCGCCTTTGGTTAAATAAACGAGTGTGCCTCAACTACGTCGTCTGTCTCGCTGAGAACCCACTACACATACATCACAGCGGTCGTTTAAAGTGCAATATTAGCGAATACCGTGACGCAGGCAGTACTAACACCTTGTCTACGACGGAACTAGATGGGCCATACTAAAAGGTTTTATTTGGGTTACATCACGTGAATGTGTCGTTAAACCCACCACCACCACCACCCGACACGGCCGATTTAGTAAGGTTTGTCACGTAGACAAAACGTGACAATTAGTTACGACTACAACTTCAGCACACCGGTCTAAACCCACATTCCAATATTGATGCTGGTTGTAATCACCAGAGTCGTTAACTCATTGTAAATGGTGTGGGTTTACTCTCCAACTCACAACCGGTGTGTTGAAAGGATTAACGAATTGGCACGTTTTGCTTACGCGACAAACCTTACTAATTGGCTGTGTCTGGTGGTGGCGGGTTTAACGACATATATCTACGCGATCTAACCCAACAAAAATCTTTGGTATGGATGTTGGTTGCGAAAGCCTACTACGACTACTACTACGTGTTAAAACAACTAGATGGGGCACTCCACTGGTTAGGGCCCTTGGGACTCGGTGGCCTCGTTGGAGGCTGAGAGGGGAGGCAAGACTTAAGGGATATCCCGTAAATGAGAGACAATCGCAAGGTTAAGACGTTTTATTGCATCACCCATTGCATACGAGGGGGTGGGGTGGTGTGGGGGAGTAATCCAAATCAAAATCTTTGTTTATCCCGGACAAATCTGATGAGCTCTCAAGCTCTTTTCCACAGATGTGCAGGCAAGGTAGTTAACATCTCCTAGCCACCGCGGCACCCCCGTGTACTTTGTAACGTTAAAACTCCTGCACGTGCAGAGGACGACCGCACAAGCACCCTTCTTCTTTGTGTGTACGGAATTGAAGTCACCCGAGGTGTGTCGCAATCAAGCGTTGTGTATCATCAGGTACGGAGGTCATTGGAAGGAATCGAATAAACAAAGAAGGGGGCAGGTGGGGGGCTGCCCCCCCCCTGCCTCCCAAAACTATCACAGCCTTGGGCCTTTATGAATGAAGTGACAGCAGCTGTGGGAAGGCGGTGGGAGGGGGTGAGGTTCAGTTTTGGCAGGAGCCCGTGTGCTGGAGCGACGAGCCGTTGAGCCGGTAGAACTCGGCCCGCACGATGCCAACGCGGGCAAACTGCCGGTCGCTGGGGTCCACGAACACCCTCGGCTGCCGCCCGTACTCGGACGACGACAGCACGGGCACGTCTCGCGCCATCTCCTGCGCGACAAAGACAAAGGTGCCCCACCGTCGTGGCCCATGCAAAGTTTCGGGTCCGAGTGCTCTTCGCGAGCACCGACAAAGGCCGGCGCAGAGCACCAGGGGGCGACGTGGCCAGCAACCGCGCCCGGCCGCCCTTGTTTCCCAACGCGTCGGATCTTTACACGCTGTACCAGATAGTCGCTTAAGGCTGAGTCAACCTAGGGGAGGCCCAGTGTCGGCGGAGGTGGGTAGTGCCGATGGTGGCAGTAGTGGCGGCGATGGCGGTGCTGATGTTGATGTTGGTGGCGGCGGTGCTGGTGAAGTTGTCGATGGTGCTGATGGTTGTGGTCGCGGTGGTGATGGTGATGATGTTGGCTGTGGTAGTGGCAGTAGTGGTGGTGGTGATGGAGAATGTATTGATGAGATGTAGAATGTAGTGATGAGGTGGTGGAGGAGGAGGTGGCGGTGGCGGAGGCCCCACCTCGGCGTGCACGTTGAGGCCCCGCGACTTGGAATGCTGGCGGTCATCCCGGTGGAGGTGTGCGTCGTAGCCGCCCGGCTGGTGGAACAGCACGTCGTACATGCACACGGCCGGCCTCTGCGGACAACCAGGAGCCATGCGGAGCAGTCACACCACAGCAGACAGTCACACCACAGTGGTGAGATGTTAACGACCTCGCCTGGTATACAGGATGTCTTTGGTCCCATCCCGACACTGACGCCTGTATATTTGGAGTTTGCATGTCCCTCTTCCCGTGGTCGCGTGGATTTTTCTCCGAGTCCTCCGCTTTTTACCTCCACGCATTTAGAGTATTTGGCTGCTATAAATTTCCACGTGAAAAGCCACTTCGTTGCTCTATCATTTGTGGCCAGGTCGCTTCTGAAAAAGAGCCAAACAGCTCAGTGGGCCGTCCCTGGTAAAATAAAAGTTGTAGTTTTGGTTTAGTCACGTCCTAGGCATGTCCTTGCAAGACAGGCACGTACGTCATAGCAGTCACGCCACAGTTAAGTTAATAAGTCACGCGATAGTTTCATGTCAAGTTGGCTTTGTGTAGCGAGGTGCGAAATCGAGAGGCCAGGATGAGTCTCGGTTGCGAGAGTGAGCTGTGCGCGAAGACGTGGCACAGACCTGGGAAACTTTGGGTATTGGTCCGGCAGTCGGGAGCCGATGATTTGCTCTCGAGTAATTTGCTCTGTGATTTTCGAATTTGGCAAAATTCAAAAATGGTAAAGTAAAAAAATCGAATTTGGTAAAATTCGAATTCGGCAAAATTCGTACCCTGACGTCAGCACGCGATGGCACTACGCTTGAGGATGACATCAGGGGACCTTTAACGTCCACTGTAAAGCAATTTGCTACGCGGTGTTATCATCACGGTCGATACACACCGCAGTAGTATTCACCAGGGCGGCCGTTAGATTCCAACCGTGAACCTCTCTGCAACAAGCGGCGTAGGCGCTACAGCTGGTCGCACACATCACACACAAAGCGCTCGCCACAAATGAACCACAATGCCTCGCGCATCTCGTCAAGGGGATCAACCATCACGTGAACTCCGCTCATCCTCCCAGCAGTGGCGGCTTTTGGCTCACCATCGGTCTGGAAACGCTCCTCCTTCCGATATTAGGAAGCCACTGGAGCTATGCACGTTTTAAATCATCTGGATTGCAAGCTCATTTCTTGAGAACCGCTTTTGTGAGTGTTTAAGTGTTCTTTGTTCCTCCTCCCGCACCTCCGATTAGCACAGTGGGGGACGTACGGTGCGAAAGAAGTTCAACACGCAAACATACGCACAGCTGGGCCGTGTCACCGCTCAAGGTACCTCCATAGCGCAGAGCGACATCGTGGGAGACGACACAATGAGAGTTAAGGGGCCGTCCATAAATGACGTCACGCGATTTTGGCCGATTTTTTACCCCCCCTCCCCCCCTCGTCACACGGCGTCACAAAAAGTCAGACCCCCCTCAAATATGACGTCACAAAGCTCTGCCCCCCCCCAAACCATTACCATTTTGAAAATAAAACATGCTTGAAATCACTTTAAACTATTGTCATTGTCGTGCGTATTTAATGTGGCGATGCACTCTGATGTTGTAGGAAAAAACATTTATTAAAAAGGAGGCGTTGGAAAGTTGAAATGTAGCATAAAATTCACTTGAAAATATTCAACGTCTAACTAAAACTGCAGATGTTCAGAATATTATATTGAAATTCTCTTATAATTATAAAATATTAAAAGTAATTATAACTATAAAAAATACTTGAAACTTTGTAGCAGAACGAAGCAAAATGGAGAGTACAATTATAACAATCACACATTCATTCCACAGAATGAAAAGCCCTGGTAGAATCAAAATGTTTAATAACAATCATTAAAAAAATTCACAAAATGTATGCTTCTCCATTCTCCCATGGAGAAGAAAAATGCTCCTTCATTGAATAAATAAAAGGTGACCTTAGTAAATTTAAAGAATCAAATAGTTAATGGAAATTAATTAAAATTAGTGTTTTTATAACAATTATATTTGTTTAATATTTATTTAAAGTTGTGCATTTTGATGTGACGTCACATTGCTCACCCCCCCTCCCCCCTCGTCACAAATGTCTGACCCCCCTCCCCCCCTCGATGCGTGACGTCATTTATGGAGTCCCCTAACCAATAGCCACGGTCAGGGCGCTCACCACACCAGGGCAGCGGTGACAATTTCACAAATTTGTGATGATGACAGTAACTCTATTTTATTCTCGGTTCTTGGAGTAAAAATACATTAATTTCACCCCTGCGCCGCTTAATCACTGCGCCACCGCTCCAGACCCCGAATATTGCTGCTAATTAACCAAAGTCAGAGAAAACTAAATATTGACGTAAAGCTTTCGTGACTGCATTAATTCATATTATTTGGTTTTAGATAGGTTCAAAGGAAATAACAACGACGACGTTTCGATCACAACACAAGCGATCGCTGGTGTTGTGATCGAAACGTCGTTTTTTTGCTATTTTTGTTATTTTCTTTGAACCTATCGACGTGACTTTACCAAAAGACCCAAAGAATACAAAGTCAGAGACTTTAATTTCTCAGCAAATATTTCCCCGGTAACACCACCACCACCACGCACCCCATCACCCCGAGCCTCACCAACCCCGGACAAACTCCCTGCCCAGATGAATCCCTGACTCAACGTCACAGCAAAACTTCCCCGCGCCATCAATCATGAAGTGTCAGTTTCATACCATGTATTAGGAGGTATAACCCTCTTGACTCGGGTGCAACGGCAACGAACAAAACCATGGACAAGAAACATCTTAAAGTGATAGCACGCAACAGAAAAATCCAGAAAAACCACGGGGCCTCTAGCCCCCCCCCCCCACCAACTCCACCATCATCGTGGGTGGGGACTTTCCACGTTCCCGTGCCGGGACCGAGCAGCTCACCTCCTTGGCGGTGTTGAAGTAGCTGCTGCTGCTGCTGCTGCCCGGGTCTTCAATGTGCGTGGCCACGTTGCCCTGGGTGGTCGTCTGTGTCTGCGGAGCGGCCTTCACTGCCTCCATTACAACAACAACAGCAACAGCAGCCACGATGCTAACCAGTTGTTGTTGTGATCGTCGTCTTTGTTGTTGTTGTTGTTGTTTGCGATGTGCCCGCGGTTGTAAATTCTCTGCTGCGCACGCGGTCGCCAGGCAGTAGGCGGGGTTTGTTGTGCCGGAAGCGTTGCCTAGCGACCGCCACGCAGCGCCCTGATTGGCTCGCTCCAAATGACGCGCGAGCCTGCTGAGGAGTCGCTGCGTGTGGAAACCGGTTCGGAGTTTTGTTTGTGTTCAATGGCTCAAGCAAAGCCCGAGCCTGCTGATGAGCACTAAATGTGGAAACCGGTTCGGAGTTTTGTTTGTGTTCAATGGTTCAAGCAAAGCCCGAGCCTGCTGATGAGCACTAAATGTGGAAACCGGTTCGGAGTTTTGTTTGTGTTCAATGGCTCAAGCAAAGCCCGAGCCTGCTGATGAGCACTAAATGTGGAAACCGGTTCGGAGTTTTGTTTGTGTTCAATGGCTCAAGCAAAGCCCGACCATGCTGATGAGCACTAAATGTGGAAACCGGTTCGGAGTTTTGTTTGTGTTCAATGGTTCAAGCAAAGCCCGAGCCTGCTAATGAGCACTAAATGTGGAAACCGGTTCGGAGTTTTGTTTGTGTTCAATGGCTCAAGCAAAGCCCGAGCCTGCTGATGAGTCACTGAGTGTGGAAACCGGTTCGGAGTTTTGTTTGTGTTCAACGGTTCAAGCAAAGCCCGAGCCTGCTGAGGAGTCGCTGCGTGTGGAAACCGGTTCGGAGTTTTGTTTGTGTTCAATGGTTCAAGCAAAGCCCGACCATGCTGATGAGCACTAAATGTGGAAACCGGTTCGGAGTTTTGTTTGTGTTCAATGGTTCAAGCAAAGCCCGACCATGCTGATGAGCACTAAATGTGGAAACCGGTTCGGAGTTTTGTTTGTGTTCAATGGTTCAAGCAAAGCCCGACCATGCTGATGAGCACTAAATGTGGAAACCGGTTCGGAGTTTTGTTTGTGTTCAATGGTTCAAGCAAAGCCGAGCCTGCTGATGAGCACTAAATGTGAAAACCGGTTCGGAGTTTTGTTTGTGTTCAATGGTTCAAGCAAAGCCCGAGCCTGCTGATGAGCACTAAATGTGGAAACCGGTTCGGAGTTTTGTTTGTGTTCAATGGTTCAAGCAAAGCCCGAGCCTGCTGAGGAGTCGCCCAATGTAGAAACCGGTGTTGCAGTTGTCTCACGGATGAGACTCAACACCCCGCCATAGGAAACGTGGAATTTCCACCACTGGCCCGGGGCTGTGAAGCGATTCGCACTGCTGATCAATGCTCATTAGGGGCCGTCCATAAATGACGTCACGCACCTAGGGGGGGGGGGGGGGTCAGACATTTGTGACGATGTGTGACGAGGGGGCGGGGGCGTTTGAGAAATGTGACGTTACATCAAAATGCGCAACTTTAAATAAATACAGACAACACGTTCTACTTAATTAGACTTTTTAATAAATGTTTTCTCCTACATCAGAGTGCAGCGCCACATTAAATACGCACTACAATGACAATAGTTTAAAGCGATTTGAAATGGAAATATGGTTTGAAGGGGGGGGGGGGCAGAGCTTTGTGACGTCATATTCGAGGGGGGTCTGACTTGTGACGCCCTGTGACGAGAGGGGGGCGGGGTCAAAAATCGTCCAAAATCGCGTGACGTCATTTATGGCTATGGACGGCCCCTTAGACCTCCGTGACTTTACCGAAAGAACCAAAGAGAACGAGGAAATCAACTTCCTATTCCTGACTGCTTCTACCAATGATGGCAAGATTACATCACGTGCTCTGACGGTGGGCCATTTGTAAGGCCACAGTGTCATTAACAAATGTATTGAGATGTTTTGTGCTTTACTGGCAACGCAGCAGAATCGCCACATGAATTTGATAAATCGTCATAACGTATCATTAAAAAGATACAGCTATCGTGCTGTGACGGTTCCACCTGAAGACGGAAGCTTGTGTTGTCTCCGAAACGTCGTGATTTTTATTTTACTTTTATTAATTTTTTACCTACGTGACTTTACCGAAAAAACCTGAGAATAATTAAAAATAATATTATTTCCATTCTACGTGACTTTACCTAAAGAACCAAGAAGATGAATCCCTGCAGTCACGAAAGCTTTAAATCGAAAATTAAAAAGAAGTCAAAGCCGGAACTTAATACTTGCGGAACCTAACTTCTTAGGGTTGGGGGGGGGGAGTCGCATTGTTTCCAGCCGGATCTTTTTACTTTTGGCTTGGGGTTGTCGCGACGGACCCGTGGTGGGAGGGAGGGATGGGGGGGAGGGGTAATGGCGGGAGGGGTAATGGGGGGGAGGGGTAATGGGGGAGGGGGGCGGGGGTAATGGGGGGAGGGGTAATGGGGGAGGGGGGCGGGGGTAATGGGGGGAGGGAGGATGGGGGGAGGGGTAATGGGGAGAGGCGGGGCAAAGGGGGGAGGGGTAATGGGGGGAGATGGGGAAGGGGCGGTGACATCTGACGGCGTGCCGGCAGTGACGTCACGCGGCGCGCGACACGGCAGCGGCGCGCGCCGGGGCCCCTGCGAAGCGCGTTCTCCTCCTCGGTGCCCCCCCGCCCGCCCGCCAGCCCCGCCCCCCGCCGTGACCCCTCGTGACCCCGCTCGTCGCGATTCATCATCAAGACGGGCCGCGTCGTCGTCGTCTTCGTCGTCGTCTTCAAATCAAATAATCGCCGTCGTCACCGCCTCTGCAGGCAACGTGAGTTCACCCACGGGCCCTCACGCGCGCGTGCGTCGGAGTGCGTCGGAGCCGATCGTGATCTGGAACCGATTAATCGATTTGGGCCCTCGCTGAATCCGACGAATCGATCGTCGCGCCGTTCGTCCACGTTCGTGGACTCGCGCGGTCGGTAATCGATGAGGGTTGTGATCGATTATTGGAGCGGAAATCGCAATGAAAATATCGAATCCTGGAGAAATCCGATGAGCTACGAAGCTCTTTTATTGTTTTGTTGAAATGCTCAATAGGGGGGGGGGGGGGGCACGGGTATCAGAAAGTGAGCGAATCACCAAGTAATCGAAACATTGAATAGACGAACAGGCGAGGCAGAGCCGTACGAGTTTGTGGAGTGTTGTTGTTGTTTACTCGGGCGAGAACCCGCGATACGAGGATGGTGGTCATCAGCGGAGTTGGCCTGGTAACTTGAATCTAAATTGTCTTGTGGTTGTTAGTGTTTGACTTGCATCACACTGGGATTTTTGCACACAACGTTGTAATACGGTGGGGGGTTTTTCTCATGGGAGATGTGCTGGTTTATCCCAGGATGTTTCTGTTTGCGTGTCGTCTTCGCTTTAAGACGTTCTCTGTTAATATTTAGTTTCTTTGCGGTTGCACCCGACTCGAGAACCACATGGCTCACAGTGCTCACAGGGATCTACCTAATCAATGCAGCTTGAATCTACGGTTGCAAGAGTGAGACGAGACGGGCAGACGTGGTGGGTGCCTGCCACACGTCAGACAGAACACGCAGCGTTGGGAGTCACACCGGCACGGTTATTCTACGGGACACGCGGCAGACGAGAGGGGACAGATCGACACACACACACACGAGGTGGTAGGTAAACACACGAGGTGGTAGGTGATTGAGACGGTAGGAACTCGGCTCCAGACGAGACGGACAGTCCGTGCGCTACACACGTGACAGCAGGGCCCATCATCACGTGAAGCGGAACGTATGAAGTCGGAATATGAATGTAAACTGGAGGAATCCGATGAGCAAGTCAGCTCTTTTTAATCCCACATGCCCAGTAAGGGGGCACGGGGTCATAACGTCACAACAACAAACAAGACGGTTGAGCACAGACGATAATAAAGGCATTGTAGAGACAAGACGGAACTCACCAATCCAACAACAACAACAGACGAGACGCGGAAGAGTGTTCAGGATGTTACTCACGAGACAGGAAATAACAAGTGTCTACCTGAGTTGGTTACCTAGGACAAAGATAACAACAGTGCCTACCTGAGTTGGTTACCTACTACAAAGGTAACAACAGTGTCTACCTGAGTTGGTTACCAAGGAGAAAGTCTGAGAATAGGTGATGTAGTTTTCTGTTAGACACGACTCCGTCAGCCTAGGTTTTTTGGCACTCCCCAACACATTTATTTTCTCCTACATATCCGTCTGCGTTCAGGGTTGTTTTCCTTTCGGTTTTAATGTTCAAGGGGTTTTTTGTTGTTGTTGTTGCTGGGATTGTCTTGTAAAGGCGCTGCGAGGCCTCGGTGTGAATGGCGCCACGACCCACAACGTGTTAACGAGGGAGTCACACACCGCAGTCGCTAGCCACGATACGGACGGTGCAGACACCACGGGCCAGACAGAGCTAAACATCGATTGGACGGTACGGACGAGACGGGATCGATTGCACGAACGATTGAGCGGCGTAGTGGATACAATTAATATCGAAATGAAGGGACGCCTCGCACCCCACGGGCGCGACACGTGTGCGTGCTCACGCTTCTACGTTCGGTGGTCTCATCAGCAGCGAGACCATCCGGGCCGGAGGTTTGGTTGGCTTGCATCGAAGCAATGCTGCTGATTTAAAATGCGGCGCTTCCAGAAGGCTCCGAACTCGTAGCAGTGGTGAGCGCGGCGCGCTACGAACCCGGCGGGTCAGAGTTCGATTCCAGCTCACGGCTAACATCGGTGAGGGGCCGTCCATAAATGACGTCACGCACCTGGGGGAGGGGGGGGGTGGAGAAATGTGACGTCACATCAAAATGCGCAACTTTAAATAAATATAGACAACACGTTCTACTTAATTAAATAGACTTTTTAATACATGTTTTCTCCAACAACATCAGAGTGCAGCGCCACATTAAATACGCACTACAATGACAATAGTTAAAGCGATTTGAAGCGTGTTTTATTTTTTGAAGGGGAGGGGGCAGAGCTTTGTGACGTCATATTTGAGGGGGGGGGGTCTGACTTTTTGTGTGACGAGGGGGGAGGGGTTAAAAAATCGTCCAAAATCGCGTGACGTCATTTATGGACGGCCCCTGACGACCGGTGATGGGCCTCGCCTAGGTCGACTCAGCCTCATATGAGTACCTGGTGCGGTGTGTAAACATGATCAGCACTGGGGGAGACAAAGGTGGCTGGGCGTGGTTGCTGGTCACCCACCCCCTCGTGTGCAGTGCCCGGCCTTCTTAGGTGCTCGCTAACAGCACTTGCCCCAACAGTCTGTTAAGGCTATACGGGGGATATTTGTCTTTGTCCCAGAAGGCCCTGTGACCGTCCCCAATGGGTTGTGTACAAACATTGCATTATGTGTGGAGGAGGGACACATTGTGGATGGAGGAGGGACACATTGTGGATGGAGGAGGGACACATTGTGGATGGAGGAGGGACACATTGTGGATGGAGGAGGGACACATTGTGGGTGGAGGAGGGACACATTGTGGGTGGAGGAGGGACACTTTGTGGGTGGAGGAGGGACACATTGTGGGTGGAGGAGGGACACATTGTGGGTGGAGGAGGGACACATTGTGGGTGGAGGAGGGACACATTGTGGGTGGAGCAGGGACACATTGTGGGTGGAGGAGGGACACATTGTGGGTGGAGGAGGGACACATTGTGGGTGGAGCAGGGACACTTTGTGGGTGGAGGAGGGACACATTGTGGGTGGGGGAGGGACACTTTGTGGGTGGAGGAGGGACACTTTGTGGGTGGAGGAGGGACACATTGTGGGTGGAGGAGGGACACTTTGTGGGTGGAGGAGGGACACATTGTGGGTGGAGGAGGGACACATTGTGGATGGAGGAGGGACACATTGTGGGTGGAGCAGGGACACATTGTGGGTGGAGGAGGGACACATTGTGGGTGGAGCAGGGACACATTGTGGGTGGAGGAGGGACACATTGTGGGTGGAGGAGGGACACATTGTGGGTGGAGCAGGGACACATTGTGGGTGGAGGAGGGACACATTGTGGGTGGAGCAGGGACACTTTGTGGGTGGAGGAGGGACACATTGTGGGTGGGGGAGGGACACTTTGTGGGTGGAGGAGGGACACATTGTGGGTGGAGGAGGGACACATTGTGGGTGGAGGAGGGACACATTGTGGGTGGGGGAGGGACACTTTGTGGGTGGAGGAGGGACACATTGTGGGTGAAGGAGGGACACATTGTGGGTGGGGGAGGGACACTTTGTGGGTGGAGGAGGGACACATTGTGGGTGGAGGAGGGACACATTGTGGGTGGAGGAGGGACACATTGTGGGTGGAGGGGGGACACATTGTGGGTGGAGGGGGGACACATTGTGGGTGGAGGAGGGACACATTGTGAGTGGAGGAGGGACACATTGTGGGTGGGGGAGGGACACTTTGTGGGTGGAGGAGGGACACTTTGTGGGTGGAGGAGGGACACATTGTGGGTGGGGGAGGGACACTTTGTGGGTGGAGGAGGGACACTTTGTGGGTGGAAGAGGGACACATTGTGGGTGGAGGAGGGACACATTGTGGGTGGACGAGGGACACATTGTGGGTGGAGGAGGGACACATTGTGGGTGGAGGAGGGACACATTGTGGGTGGAGGAGGGACACATTGTGGGTGGAGGAGGGACACTTTGTGGGTGGAGGAGGGACACTTTGTGGGTGGAGGAGGGACACTTTGTGGGTGGAGGAGGGACACTTTGTGGGTGGAGGAGGGACACTTTGTGGGTGGAGGAGGGACACTTTGTGGGTGGAGGAGGGACACTTTGTGGGTGGAGGGACACTTTGTGGGTGGAGGAAGGACACATTGTGGGTGGAGGAGGGACACTTTGTGGATGGAGGAGGGACACTTTGTGGGTGGAGGAGGGACACATTGTGGGTGGAGGGGGGACACATGGTGGGTGGGGGAGGGACACATTGTGGGTGGAGGAGGGACACTTTGTGGGTGGAGGGGGGACACATTGTGGGTGGAGGAGGGACACATTGTGGGTGGAGGGGGGACACATGGTGGGTGGGGGAGGGACACATTGTGGGTGGAGGAGGGACACATTGTGGGTGGAGGGGGGACACATTGGTGGTGGGGGAGGGACACATTGTGGGTGGAGGGGGGACACATTGTGGGTGGAGGAGGGACACATTGTGGGTGGAGGAGGGACACATTGTGGGTGGAGGAGGGACACATTGTGGGTGGGGGAGGGACACATTGTGGGTGGAGGGGGGACACATTGTGGGTGGAGGAGGGACACATTGTGGGTGGGGGAGGGACACTTTGTGGGTGGAGGAGGGACACTTTGTGGGTGGAGGAGGGACACTTTGTGGGTGGAGGAGGGACACATTGTGGGTGGGGGAGGGACACATTGTGGGTGGGGGAGGGACACATTGTGGGTGGAGGGGGGACACATTGTGGGTGGAGGAGGGACACATTGTGGGTGGAGGAGGGACACATTGTGGGTGGGGGAGGGACACATTGTGGGTGGAGGGGGGACACATTGTGGGTGGGGGAGGGACACATTGTGGGTGGAGGGGGGACACATTGTGGGTGGAGGAGGGACACATTGTGGGTGGAGGAGGGACACATTGTGGGTGGAGGGGGGACACATTGTGGGTGGAGGAGGGTCACATTGTGGGTGGAGGAGGGACACATTGTGGGTGGAGGGGGGACACATTGTGGGTGGAGGAGGGACACATTGTGGGTGGAGGAGGGACACATTGTGGGTGGACGAGGGACACATTGTGGGTGGAGGAGGGACACATTGTGGGTGGAGGAGGGACACATTGTGGGTGGAGGAGGGACACATTGTGGGTGGAGGAGGGACACTTTGTGGGTGGAGGAGGGACACTTTGTGGGTGGAGGAGGGACACTTTGTGGGTGGAGGAGGGACACTTTGTGGGTGGAGGAGGGACACTTTGTGGGTGGAGGAGGGACACTTTGTGGGTGGAGGGACACTTTGTGGGTGGAGGAAGGACACATTGTGGGTGGAGGAGGGACACTTTGTGGATGGAGGAGGGACACTTTGTGGGTGGAGGAGGGACACATTGTGGGTGGAGGGGGGACACATGGTGGGTGGGGGAGGGACACATTGTGGGTGGAGGAGGGACACTTTGTGGGTGGAGGGGGGACACATTGTGGGTGGAGGAGGGACACATTGTGGGTGGAGGGGGGACACATGGTGGGTGGGGGAGGGACACATTGTGGGTGGAGGAGGGACACATTGTGGGTGGAGGGGGGACACATTGGTGGTGGGGGAGGGACACATTGTGGGTGGAGGGGGGACACATTGTGGGTGGAGGAGGGACACATTGTGGGTGGAGGAGGGACACATTGTGGGTGGAGGAGGGACACATTGTGGGTGGGGGAGGGACACATTGTGGGTGGAGGGGGGACACATTGTGGGTGGAGGAGGGACACATTGTGGGTGGGGGAGGGACACTTTGTGGGTGGAGGAGGGACACTTTGTGGGTGGAGGAGGGACACTTTGTGGGTGGAGGAGGGACACATTGTGGGTGGGGGAGGGACACATTGTGGGTGGGGGAGGGACACATTGTGGGTGGAGGGGGGACACATTGTGGGTGGAGGAGGGACACATTGTGGGTGGAGGAGGGACACATTGTGGGTGGGGGAGGGACACATTGTGGGTGGAGGGGGGACACATTGTGGGTGGGGGAGGGACACATTGTGGGTGGAGGGGGGACACATTGTGGGTGGAGGAGGGACACATTGTGGGTGGAGGAGGGACACATTGTGGGTGGAGGGGGGACACATTGTGGGTGGAGGAGGGTCACATTGTGGGTGGAGGAGGGACACATTGTGGGTGGAGGGGGGACACATTGTGGGTGGAGGAGGGACACATTGTGGGTGGAGGAGGGACACATTGTGGGTGGAGGAGGGACACATTGTGGGTGGAGGAGGGACACATTGTGGGTGGAGGAGGGACACATTGTGGGTGGAGGAGGGACACTTTGTGGTTGGAGGAGGGACACTTTGTGGGTGGAGGAGGGACACTTTGTGGGTGGAGGGACACATTGTGGGTGGAGGAGGGACACTTTGTGGGTGGAGGGACACTTTGTGGGTGGAGGAGGGACACTTTGTGGGTGGAGGAGGGACACTTTGTGGGTGGAGGGACACTTTGTGGGTGGAGGAGGGACACATTGTGGGTGGAGGGACACTTTGTGGGTGGAGGAGGGACACTTTGTGGGTGGAGGAGGGACACATTGTGGGTGGAGGGACACTTTGTGGGTGAAGGAGGGACACTTTGTGGGTGGAGGAGGGACACTTTGTGGGTGGAGGGACACTTTGTGGGTGGAGGAGGGACACTTTGTGGGTGGAGGGGGGACACATTGTGGGTGGAGGGACACATTGTGGGTGGAGGAGGGACACATTGTGGGTGGACGAGGGACACATTGTGGGTGGAGGAGGGACACATTGTGGGTGGAGGAGGGACACATTGTGGGTGGAGGAGGGACACATTGTGGGTGGAGGAGGGACACATTGTGGGTGGAGGAGGGACACTTTGTGGGTGGAGGAGGGACACTTTGTGGGTGGAGGAGGGACACTTTGTGGGTGGAGGAGGGACACTTTGTGGGTGGAGGAGGGACACTTTGTGGGTGGAGGGACACTTTGTGGGTGGAGGAGGGACACATTGTGGGTGGAGGAGGGACACATTGTGGGTGGAGGGGGGACACATTGTGGGTGGAGGGGGGACACATTGTGGGTGGAGGGGGGACACATTGTGGGTGGAGGGACACTGTGGGTGGAGGAGGGACACATTGTGGGTGGAGGGACACTTTGTGGGTGGAGGAGGGACACTTTGTGGGTGGAGGAGGGACACATTGTGGGTGGAGGGACACTTTGTGGGTGGAGGAGGGACACATTGTGGGTGGAGGGACACTTTGTGGGTGGAGGAGGGACACTTTGTGGGTGGAGGAGGGACACATTGTGGGTGGAGGGACACATTGTGGGTGGAGGAGGGACACTTTGTGGGTGGAGGGACACTTTGTGGGTGGAGGAGGGACACTTTGTGGGTGGAGGGACACTTTGTGGGTGGAGGAGGGACACTTTGTGGGTGGAGGGGGGACACATTGTGGGTGGAGGGACACATTGTGGGTGGAGGGACACATTGTGGGTGGAGGGACACATTGTGGGTGGAGGAGGGACACTTTGTGGGTGGAGGGGGGACACATTGTGGATGGAGGAGGGACACTTTGTGGATGGTGGGGGGGGTTTATTTGGAAGGAGGTGGCCGAAACGAATCTTACACTATTCCTTTAATCTGGCCACGGTGTGGGAAAAGAGCTTTTCAGCTCATCGGATTCCTCCAGGCAATAAACATACACATTCTGACATCGCACAGGCCGCTGAATGGTGCACAGAGGTTGGTGTTTTTCTCTCTCGCGACCTCGGCGGTGGAGCTGGTGGGTGGGGAGAGAATGGGGTACGAACTTGGCAAACCCGGGTTCGATTCCCGCTCACGGCCAACACGGGTGACGATTATCTGACCCGGTCTTGGGCCTGCCCTAGGTCGACTCGGCCTCAAATGAGTACCTGGTGCGTGTGCACTAAACATCGCCACTGGGGAGACAAAGGCGGCCGGGCGTGTTGTTGGCCACCAACCCCATCGTGTGCCGTGCCGGCTTTCACAGGTGCTACTCGCTAACAGCACTTGCCCCTACAGTCTGTCACAGGCTATACGGGGGATCTTTGTCTTTGGGGAGAGAGGCGAGAGTCGCGTGGCTTAGTGAAGATGGGAAGTTGGTTTGTGGGCAATCGCTGCCTCGCCGGTGATTTTTTTGGTCGCGATCTCAATCATCCTCCCTCCTCCTCCCGTCTCCGCCGTATCTCGCCGCGTGGTCGTGTCGTGTCACCCACTCGTGGCCACGTGCTTGTGGAATCGTCGCGAGCACGCCGCGCTTGTGGGCTTGAGCTGCTCACGGAGTGAAATCTTCTCGGGGGCGAACGCGGCGGTCACGGAGATTTCTGTGATCGCTCGCGGACGCGGAGCGACTGGAGGAGATTTTTTGCCGGTGGTGGTTGGTGGTGGTGGTGATCGTGGTGGTGGTGGTGATCGTGGTGATCGCAGGCTCGAGTGATTTACGGTAACGTGCAGCTCTCACAGCGGTAACGATACACGACTCGGGGGAGTTGAGGCCACCACATGTTGATGGTGATCGTCATGGTGGTGGAAATTCATTACAGCACACTTAATCATGATATTGTTAATACACGGTGTAGTAATCATACTAGCAACCGTGTAGTGTACACCACATGCCGACGATGATGCCAATTCAACACAGTACACTTAATCATCATTATATTATTTATACGTATGTTGAACTTCTTCTACACCGTACCGAGCCATCCGTGCCAATCGGTGTAACGATAATTTTCACAGCCATGTAGCAACACCACATCGTGACCTGGTAATGTAATAAATCATCACATTGTTTGAATGTGACATTGCTGCATCATGATAATGATCACAGTGCAATGCTCTTCGTTGTAATTATAACCCCGTGATGAACGTCGGGTTATTTACAAGAACAATGTAAGCAATACCGGCATATCATTTAACGCAGCAGCAGCAGCATCGATTGTATATATTTGTGTTACACATAATACAACATTACTAACAACAGCTGATAGTGCTGCAGTGCCTTACATTTAAATAACAAGTTGTGATCATCGTAGAGTCGCGAGAGAGCTGAGGATGGCTTTGGGAGTCATGTCCGCTGATGATGGGTTGGTGGTGGTGGTGGTTATATGGGGGCTAGTTTGTAATAAGTAACAATGGAGTACATCATCACAATGCCTACAACGGCGACAATTTGGTTTAACCGGCCGTCCATAAATGACGTCACGCACCTAGGGGGGGGGGGGTCAGACATTTGTGACGATGTGTGACGAGGGGTGGGGGGGGGGTTGAGAAATGTGACGTCACATCAAAATGGGCAACTTTAAATAAATATAGACAACACGTTCTACTTAATTAAATAGACTTTTTAAGACATGTTTTCTGCTACAACATCAGAGTGCAGCGCCACATTAAATACACACTACAATGACAATAGTTTAAAGCGATTTGAAGCGTGTTTTATATTTTTGGGGGGGGGGGGGTGGGCAAAGCTTTATGACGTCATATTTGAGGGGGGGGTCTGACTTTTTGTGACGCCGTGTGACGAGGGGGGTCAAAAATCGTCCAAAATCGCGTGACATCATTTATGGACGGCCCCTAACGCGTAGGCTTTGACAACCCTGGCTGTCGCCTGATGATGCTGGTTGTTGTTGTAATCACGGGCGAAACGTAACGGTATTCAAATTGTAATGTTGTAGTGGGTTTACTCTCCTACACACAAGCGGTGTGCTGAACTAGTAACGAATCGGCACGTTCTGTTTACGGGACAAACCTGAGTAATTGGCTGTGTCGGGTGGTGGCGGGGGTTAACGACACATTTATATTTCTGCGATCTAACCCCAAAAAAACCCTTTATTGATGGTGACAATGCAGTACGGTTTCTTATTTTATCATACGTGTCAACCCATACGGCTTACCCGTATTCTTGTACAGGGAAATTTAGTTTTTAGGTCCGTACGGCGTACAGTGGGACTTTGTATAGGACAGGGGTCGGCAACCTGCGGCTCCGGAGCCGCATGCGGCTCTTTTGAACCTTGACCGCGGCTCCGGGGCGGATGCTAGCGAGGGGAGGAGGCGCACTGTGACACCTGCTCTGGCGTTGCCGCTGCTGACAGGTCGCCGCTCCGCTCCACACTGCCCGCCCGGTGACAGGCAATAACGTTGCCGTTGCTTTGTCACATGTTTGGAAGAAGTAAAAACCTTCCTGGGCAGCAAAGAGCTCACCTTTGCTGAGCTGGAACAGCCAGAGTGGCTGGAAAAATTACATTTTATGGTAGACATGACAGCACATCTAAACACGCTAAATACAACCCTTCAGGGGAAAGGAGGCACAGCCCTGCACATGCTGGAGGAGGTTTTGGCATTCGAGCGCAAGTTGACAGTGTTTGTCAAAGATTTACAGAGAGGTACACTGTCTCACTTTCCCTCTTTGAGAGAGTTCAAACAAAGTCATGATACGATAAATTTGGAATATTTCAAGTCTGCAATCACCACAATGCAAAGTTCGTTTGGGAAACGATTCTGTGAGTTCAGAGAGGAAAAAACGACATTATCCTTCCCTGTCACTCCCCTGGCGATCGATCCATCCCTATTGAATATGACTGCATTTGCAGGTGTAAGTCAACCTGATCTTGAGATGGAACTGGCCGATATAGCCGACAAAGATATATGGGTATCCAAGTTCAAATGCTTGACCGCTACTCTTGAGGATGTTGCCCGTCAGAAGGCCATTCTGGCTCAGAATCATAAATGGAGTGATATTGAAAACCTTCCCAAACAGGACAAACTTGTATTCGAAACATGGAATGCCATCCCCAACACTTATATAAACATGAAAAAGTATGCATTTGGAGTCCTGTCGATCTTCGGCTCCACATATGTATGTGAGCAGGTCTTCTCCAACATGAACTATATTAAAAACAAACATCGATCACGCCTCACAGATGACAGCTTGCAAGCCTGTGTGAAAATGAAGGTGACGTCTTACAGCCCTGATGTGCAGACACTGTGCACTGAGGTTCAGGAGCAAAAATCCCATTAACCAGGTAATTTAGCTATTAATTTGCAAAAATATATTTTACATTGTTAAGTGAAAAAGTCCTTTTTTTATTCAGATTGACAGCTGACTGCACGATCCTGTATATAGCAATAAGGTAAGAAACAATATATGCAGTGTTATATTTGTTTTAAATGTTGCAATGGTTTTGCGGCTCCCAGTTTATTTTTTCCTTCGGAAACGGGTCCAAGTGGCTCTTTATGTCTTAAAGGTTGCAGACCCCTGGTATAGGATGAACGTTGAGATTAATAAGGTCGGAATTGGTCTGTAATCAAGTAGGCACTCATAAGGGGTTGACAGGTTTGCTTTATAATAGTAATAATATAACAGCGCTGATGATGCCCTATTTGGTAATGCTCCAATACACTAATTCGCAGTCACCATCGTCATCGCGTGGTTCCGCACGTGCCATTGATACACTTCCATCCACCTATAATCTTTAGCCGCCTTCTCTGCTGTTGCTATTGTTAGATCCCATTGTGCCAAGTCTCTGTTGATTCTCTCCCCATCTGGTTCTATGTCTTCACATCTGATCCTGTGTCTTCCCACCATGTCCTATGGCTTGCCTTCTGGCCGTGCGTCGTCCTGTGTAGTTGTATGTCTTCCCGTCTGGCCCTCGGTCTGATAACAATCATTAATTTGGGATTTGCAGTTCACGTTTTAATTCAAATAAGCGTCGTTAATGAGAATAAAAATTGTTTGGGAAATTGACGGGGCAAATAAAAAGTGCGTATGACCTTGCTCATGAGCATGATAAAAATAATGTCACGCATTTTTAACGTTGCATTTGAATGAATGCGTTTGCGTCGCAGTGAATTAGTTTTTGATTTCAACTTAGCCGCAACGTGGCGGTTTTTGTCCAGTCGCTTATAATCGGGAACAAACTGCTGCCCCATTCCGTAAACCGCAGCGCACGCAACCGCTCGCGGTTGTCTGTGCACGAGGAACGATTTGGGGAAGTGAAACAAAAGATAATAATGAAGTGGCATCGTGGAGGATGTTGGTAACAATAAATAACGTCTACATCCCATCTTTGTTTGCGCCACATCAAAAATAATTGGGTTATTTTTTTTGTGCAGCCTATTGGCCGCACGGCCTTCTTGGAGAGTGCATCTTATCAGCAACATTGCTTCAATACAAGCAAACTCTGGACCTGTCTTCGCCATTCAGTGTCTTCGTCAGGTTTGCTTGAAGGTAATGCTCTGTGAACTGCCTGACGTTTGTAGCAAAGGACTCTTTCTGTAGGAAATGGTTCCTATGTACGTATGTATGTTGATCTTCTTTCGAGCCGTACGTAGCCAACCGTGCTAATCGGAGGCGCAAGGATGACAAACTAAACACACAAAGCAGTTTTGAAGTTTGATACGCAGCGGTATAATACACAGCACAAAGATAAACAAATGGCAGGTGACCCAACTTGTACGAATGCAAATTGACGAGAACATTGCCGAGTTATTTCCCCTACTTCTCATTGGAAATTTATTGAGAGAGTAACGTGCATCAGAGGTCGCAAACGGGTTTTGATTCCTTACCCGTACCCGTACCCGGCCGCACCAAGGTCGCAAACGGGTACCCGTACCTGGCCGGGTACGGGTAGCCGGGTATCGGGTAGGGTACGGGTATCGGGTACCCGATTGCGACCTCTGGGATGAAGCTATGTTGCAGGCGCGGGTGGGTTGATTCTAGGAACTTGAATTGTGAGAAGAGACGACGTTGGGAAATGAGTGACAAACGGTTACTCACCAGTGACTCACGGCCTTCTCACTCATTGGTTGGGGTGAGTCACGTGCGGCTACCCGTACCCGGCCGCACCAGGGTCGCAAACGGGTACCCATACTCGTACCCGACTGGGTACGGGTAGCCTGGTATCGGGTAGGGTACGGGTATCGGGTACTCGATTGCGACCTCTGACGTGCATTCAATTTTATCTCGTCACTGTTTACATCACATCCGTTGAAAGCAAGTCGGTCGATGCGTGCAATTCAGCAGTGGATTGATCATGGATGATGATGTCGACGACATCTCATCCGGATGTTCTACCTGTGGTTAATTCCGATCCCACTCATCGATCCACTCGACATGAAATCCCTCCTCGGGTCAATGAATTCAAGTGTCGTCTGATAAGATTGGCCCTCCACCATACCGAGTGTGGAATTTGGACTGTTGGCCCCCCAAGGCCATAAAGCCCAAGGTGCTGCCTCACTGCTTGGTTGGGTACCGATAAACTTTGGCTTCTCACTCAACATTTATTGTTACCTAGAGGTATAATAAGATGCACATATTTAGTGTTTTTATGATATCCACTCTTGTTACTACACCTTGCTTAAACATCCAAAAGGTCAATCGAAATGTCAAATGTGCAAAGATTTTCCCCGCAACACGAATCATTTACTTTCCACAAAATGGTACCTAATGAATCGACCTTGCAAAGATGATGGGCCGAGACGACTTTTTGACTGGGATTTGAACTCTCAGATTTCTGATGTGGGGAGTCGTGTGCTCTTGTAACCTGAGCCCCCCAGCAGCAGTTAAAGTAAACACTGCTGGATCATCATCACGAGAACCTTACCGGTGTATTTTGCACGAGCTGGCATTCGGCCGTGAATTTGCGCGAACAAGTTGGGGAGAATCAAGATGTGCGAGTTTCAGTTCCATTATGCAGGACACGCTATGCGATGTTCACTACCTCGGCTGGTGTACAAGAGCTCGCGGGTTCGATCCCGACCCTGATGCCTGCTTTATATTTCGAGTTTGCGTGTTCTCCCCGTGGCCGCGTGGAATTTTCTCCACGTGCTCCGGTTTTTTCCTCCACTTTAGAAACGTGCTTCGAGTATTTGCCTCCTATAAATATCCACACGATAAGCCACTTCGTTGAGCTATCATTTGTGGCCAGGTCACATCTGACAAAGAGCTGTATAGCTCAGTGGGCCTTACCTTGTAAAATAAAAATTGTTTATAGTTTTAAAGAATTAAAAAAAATTCCCTTTGCATATCACGGCTCTTTCTCTCCTTTTATTATGTGATGGGAAGACTATTACGTTTCTAATACGGCAAGAAAAGGAACGTGCTCAAGAGGAAGTCCACCACAGGGATATGCAAATGCTCGTTATATTTGTAGGGGTGTTAGAGAGAGAGCCCGTTATGCATGGCAGCCTATGGTAAACAAACACAGTAGGCGGGGCTACATGTGTGCACAAGCAGGTGCCCTCTGCGACGTCCGCGCCAGACACCCTGGGGGGTCGATTCGGTCGTTATGATCCCCCGGGGCCCCACCCCTCAGGGAGGGGTTGGGTATAAAAGGGGATTGTATCGAAGGGCTCGGGAGGGATGTTTAGCTAAAGAAGAGGAGGCGGAAGACGTCTGAGATAGAGCCCTGGACTCCCCCTGGTACGCCGTCCTTATCAGGACCGCGCAGGCTCGAGCCAGTGGCGTGGTACCAGAGCCAGAGCCAGTGCTGGTCTGGACTCTGGGTACCGGGCCCGACTGACCAGTGTCGGGCCAAGATAGCCTCCCCTAGCCCATTAGTGGAGGACTCAGAGGCAGGCTAGGGTTAGCTAGAGAGGTGTGTCCTCAGATAGACGGGTGAGGGGGCCGATACCCCCTCAAATGTGTATGTCACAACGTTGGTGTTAAATAAACCAGTGTGCCTCCAACTCCGGTGTGAACGAGTCGTGAGCGTTACTACATCTGGCGTCAGAAGTGAAACAAAGTACGAACATGGATACACGCCGGACGACTCGAGTCGGAGTACCAGGGGCGGAGGACACCGCTGCAGTCGGAGGGCCCGAGATGGCTGAAGATGCCATCGAGCAGCCGGGGCTGGGTGCATCCACGCCACAGCAGCTGGAGGAAGGGGAGCCGTCGACGGAGGGGCTGAGGCAGGCGCACGCGAAGCTGGCCGAGCTGCTGTACGCCGCAGCCGCCATGCTCGACAACATCACGCGGCTGGGGGCTGCGGGACCGCCACGAGGCGACAGCAGCCAACGACCACAGCGCCTTCCCGCCATTTCAACGGAGCAACATTTTGAAACTCCCGCCATCGCCGCAGCTGCTGTTGAGGGCGTGGCCGCTCTAAGCATCGCGTCCAACGGCGGGAGTACAGTGCCTGCCGCGTCACCACGGGTGCGACCGGCGATGCCATCGCTGGTTCGTGCCGACGCTGAGTTGAGTGAGGCGGACGAGGGAGTGCGTTCTTCCTCTGCAGCCGCTGCCTTACATCAGCGGCTACCTCCACTCAAGGAATTTGTGGGCGAGGATGGCGACTGGGGCGGCTTCCAGCGGCGCTTCCTCGCTCACCAGGAGATGGCACAGTGGACAGACGCCGAGGCTCTCCGCGCGCTGCCAGCACTTCTCGACAGCGACGCCCTCGCCACTCTAACATCGGCTTCGAAGGAGAGGCGCTCCACGCTGCGGAAGGCGATGCAGGTGCTGTCGGCGGTATATGGTCCACCATCGGACTGTCGCCAACTCTTTTACGATCGCCAGCGGGGGACGAAGGAGTCGCCCCTGGCGTACCGCACAAGCCTCCTGGCACTGGCGAAGGAGGCCTTTCCACGAATGGATGACGAGGGTGTCGACGCCATGGTGACAGAGAAGATACTTTTGCTGGCGGACGACTTAGACATCGTCATTGTCGCACAGGACGATGCAGAGATGTGCTCCCTCCAAGCGGCCCGTCTCCTCCACGCAAACCTGTCCTCTCAACGACGGAAGGCCAGCAAGGCGGCGAGCGGGCGCGCCGTCGCTGCGGCCACCCTCCCGGCGGAAGAGGTTTGCGCCATCAACCATCAAAGGCAGCACGGAGCGGGAGCGCGGGAGGACCGGGCCGGTTCAAGCCGTCTACAACGTCCATCGTCGCCACCAGCGCTTCCACGCTGTTATAACTGCGGCATCCGGGGCCACGTCGCCTCGGGGTGCCGCTCTCCTCGGCAGCGCGGAACGACACCTCAACGGGACGCCGGCCCTCGTCACAAGCTCCACCATCATAATCCGGCGAGTCGCGGCACCCCTCATGTTTGGCCCACGCACACGCCCGTCACACACTCGAACACCGCAGCGAAGGGGGGGCAAATATCGCGTACCATGGCACCAACACGCACCGCTCTGGGTACTCACATTGAACCCAGCCAGTGGTCCGTGTTGGCCCATCGGGTTGTAGCCGCGTCATCGGGGTCGTCGGCCGTTGTGGGTCACATCGATGGGGTCGAGGTGCGCATCCTGGTCGATACAGGAGCATCGGCGACCATTATTTCGGAGTTGATTTATAACATTCTCCCTGCCCAGAGCCGTCCTTTGATGCCTGTTAATGTGCCATTCTTTGCTGCTAACGGGGGTTCACTTGGCATCATCGGACAAATTCGAGCCCAAATTTGTGTCGGGGATATTAAATTATCTGGGCCGATTTTTGTTTCCTCCTCGCTGGCGGTTCCGTGCCTGCTGGGGACGGATTTCCTGGCCAAAATGCCGATTAGGATATTAATCGACCAGGGATGCATTGAGCTCCCATCGGGCCGACGCATGGCGTTTTTGCCATCCCCCGCTACGAGCCGGACGGCGTTCGCGACGGTGCCGGCGTTCGTAGATAGAACGGTGCGCGTTCCTCCGGGGGCGCAAATGTTAATTCCTTTGAGACTTCGGCGGCCCTTCGCTAAGGGCATTGGGGCTCAAGGGGTTTTGCTGGGACCGTCTAGGGCCGGGGTCAGTGGACCTAATTTACTCCCGGCCCAGACCATAGTGAGAGGGGATGGAGAACCCTTCATCGCGGTCCTCAATGTGGGCTCGCAGACGGTGGTGGTCCCACAGGGGACCGTGCTTGCTCACGCAACGCCGGTGCCCTGTGAGGAACCCGTCGCGAGTCATGTCGGCGCTGCCCCTGCACCGCGACCACATTCAGACAGCGATGAAGGGTGGCTCGAGGCGCTTTGCGCGGGATCGACGGACCTGTCAAATTTAGAGCGCCAACGTCTTAAGACACTACTGAGGGAATTTTCCGACGTTTTCAGTCGGGATAAATACGATTTGGGCTGCACTCATCTGCTGCGTCACCATATTGATACGGGTGACAGCGCGCCAATACGCCAAAATCCTTTTCGGTTGAGTCCCGCCGAAAAGGACCATGTCAAATCGGCTGTTGATGACATGCTAGCCGCCGACATAATTTCTCCCTCCAACAGCCCTTGGGGAGCGCCGATCGTCCTGGTTAAGAAGCAGGACGGTTCGTTGCGGTTTTGCGTTGACTTTCGGCGCCTTAATAAAATTACGGTTGCCGACGCATACCCGCTCCCACGGATGGACGAATCGCTTGACGCCTTGGCGGGAGCGCGATTCTTCTCCACATTGGACTTACTTTCGGGATTCTGGCAGCTTCCTCTGGACGATGATTCAAAGCCTAAAACTGCTTTCCGTACTCCGCACGGCCTGTTTCAATTCAACCGGTTGCCGATGGGCTTACACTCAGCGCCGGCAACTTTCCAGCGGTTGATGGAATTGGTTTTGGCTGGATTGCAATGGGAGTCGTGCCTGATTTATTTGGATGACGTCATTGTCTTTGGCAAAACTTTTGAGGAACATCTCCAGAGGTTGCGGGCGGTTTTCCTAAAGATGCGGGCTGCTAATTTGAAATTTAAGCCCCAAAAATGCCATTTGTTACGCGAGTCGGTGCGTTATTTGGGGCACATCGTGGGGCGCTCAGGTATTTCTACCGATCCCGCCAAAACGCAGTGTGTAAGCTCCTGGCCGACTCCCACCTCAGTGGGAGAGGTTAGGAGTTTTATTGGGTTTGCGTCGTATTATAGACGCTTCGTCGCTAATTTTGCGACTATCGCCAAACCCCTACATGCTTTAACATCTAAAGGGGTTCGGTTTTGCTGGGGTCAGGAGGAGGAGGCTGCTTTTTGCTCCCTTCGGGATGCTTTGGTAAACGCTCCTCCCCTGATTTACCCTGATTTACCCTGATTTTTCAAAACCGTTCTTGCTCGACACCGATGCGAGCAACACGGGTATTGGGGGCGTGCTCTCCCAGGTGGTTGACGGCGTGGAACATGTGGTTGCGTACGGCAGTCGGGTGTTGTCTCCAGCGGAGCAACGGTATTGTGTCACCCGTAGGGAACTGTTGGCAATTGTCCATTTCGTCCAACAGTATCGCCCATATCTGTACGGTCGGCATTTCACCGTCCGCACAGATCATGCGGCACTGCAGTACGCCCTGAGGGTTCAACAGCCATCGGGACAATTGTCCCGATGGTTGGAGGTCCTCCAGGATTACGATTTCCAAACCACATACCGTAAGGGCGTTCGCCACACCAACGCGGACGCTCTGTCACGCTTGCCAACCACCTCCGAGTGTGCATGCCTCCTGGGGTCTGGACGTTGCAGGCCTCCAGGGGACACATCGGTACCTGTCTTGGCGGCCGCCAACGACGACGATGCAATGGTTCCTAATTCGATCGAACAGCAGGGCAAAGATTCCCTGTTGGGGTTGCCCGTCATTGAATGGGGGCGCCTCCAGATGGAGGATGTCTCCCTCCTCGGGTGGCGACGTCGCGTTGGCGGTGCGGCGGGGGGAAAAAGTGGTGGTTCCGACGCATGGGAAATGTGCCAAGGTCTGCTAATGCATTGGGACGGGAAGTCACGTCGACATCGGCTGGTTGTCCCTACTGGGTTGCGGGGTAGGGTGGTATGGGCCGCTCATGAGCGCCTCCTACACCTGGGGACCCAAAAGACTCTCGCCTTGCTGCAACTTGATTTTTACTGGCCTGGCATGACGAGGGATGTGGGGGATTTGTTGGGATCGTGCCCTCAATGTGCACAACGCAAACCGCCGGCACGGGAGTCTAACCCGCCCTTGCAATCGATCAAAGTGTCCAGGATAAACGAGCTGGTCGCTCTGGACATTTTGGGACCATTCCCCGCCACCCCCAGAGGGAATAGATATTTGTTGACGGGTGTCGAGTATTTTACACGTTGGCCTATGGCCTGGCCTTTGGCCAACCAGTCGGCAGCAGCCATCGTGGAGGCCTTTGTTCAGGGTTATGTCCTGGACAAAGGTGCTCCGGAGAGGCTGCTGACCGACCAGGGCAGAAATTTTTCCGGTAAACTACTCAGACAAGTCTGCGATCTCCTGGGCACAAAGAAAATTCGGACCTCCCCATATCACCCACAAACTGACGGGATGGTCGAACGTTTGCATCGCACCATCTCGTCCATGTTATCACAACAAGTTTCGGACTCGCAAACGGATTGGGACCTACAAATTCAGGGGGTCTTGGCGGCGTACCGGATGGCACCCCATGCGGCTACGGGGTTTTCTCCCTTTTACCTTATGTACGGCCGAGAACCAGACCCGCCTGTTCGTGCCCAGTTGCGGATCCCCGTGCCGCAGGGAAAAACTAATCTGGCTGACCACGTTAAATTTAATCTGGACAAATTGACCGAGGCACGGGATGCTGCAATGCAAAACTCTGACCTCCGTCAGAAGGCAAATGAGCGCCTCAGATTGAGTCGAGCGCACATGCTGCAGTGGAAGCCGGGGGACAAGGCATGGTTGCACTGCCCCCAGGTGCCACTGGCAACCTCCTCTAAACTTGTGCGGCCGTGGCGGGGCCCTGTGGAAGTGGTGGAGGTGTTACGTCCGCAGTGCGTGCGCATCAAGTGGGGGAAGCGGCGATGGTTCGTGCACCCCTCCAGATTAAAACCCTTCGCTGCGGTTCACAACCCCACTTCACACGCGCGTGGCCAAACATGTGGGGGGTCGGCCGACTTGCTGGGTCCGTCTCCGTCGCTCTCACCTAATGCCTTGCCGGCTGTGCCACCTTCAGGAGCATCAGGAGTGACGGGCTCACGCCCGATCACCCCTCCTGCGGATGCCGAGGGTCACGCGGAGTCAGAGGAATGCTCACCTCAAGACGGACAGTCGCCACCTGATTGTCCGCCACGCGGGGTTACCCCGTGTGAGGGGCCCGCTGCAAGGACGCGCGCTAAAATGCGCAAACTGTTGTGAGGCCGGAAAATGTGTACATAGCTGTTGTGTTTATTGGGTGTTGTGTGGATGGTGTGTTTCCCGCTCCTCGGATGTACATATGCTGGGTTCAACGTTTGTTGTGTGTGCGGGGTGGGTTCCCTGCTGGTTGTATATAAGCTGTTTTTTTTACGGAATTCGTATTTATTCGGGGGGGTGCGTCGGGTTGTTTCTCATCTTGCTGTTGCGTTCTTGTTCTGGTTCCTGTTATTGTTCAAAAATAGTGAGGCACACGCGCGGTCAGGGGGTGAAGGCACCTTTATTGTCAAATTTTTGTATGTTGGCAGCCGGGACGGCTGCATGCTATGCGGGGGGGAGTGATGTAGGGGTGTTAGAGAGAGAGCCCGTTATGCATGGCAGCCTATGGTAAACAAACACAGTAGGCGGGGCTACATGTGTGCACAAGCAGGTGCCCTCTGCGACGTCCGCGCCAGACACCCTGGGGGGTCGATTCGGTCGTTATGATCCCCCGGGGCCCCACCCCTCAGGGAGGGGTTGGGTATAAAAGGGGATTGTATCGAAGGGCTCGGGAGTGATGTTTAGCTAAAGAAGAGGAGGCGGAAGACGTCTGAGATAGAGCCCTGGACTCCCCCTGGTACGCCGTCCTTATCAGGACCGCGCAGGCTCGAGCCAGTGGCGTGGTACCAGAGCCAGAGCCAGTGCTGGTCTGGACTCTGGGTACCGGGCCCGACTGACCAGTGTCGGGCCAAGATAGCCTCCCCTAGCCCATTAGTGGAGGACTCAGAGGCAGGCTAGGGTTAGCTAGAGAGGTGTGTCCTCAGATAGACGGGTGAGGGGGCCGATACCCCCTCAAATGTGTATGTCACAACGTTGGTGTTAAATAAACCAGTGTGCCTCCAACTCCGGTGTGAACGAGTCGTGAGCGTTACTACATATTGTTAACATTGCAGTACCGTGAGATAAGGCGACAGCTTGGGGTAACCTTCGACGAGTAGTGGATTGATCATTTCTCGTGATAATAAAGAGAATTCACTACTTTAGGAATGTAATGATTAGAGGCCAGACCTGTTGAGTTCTCAGAGCTGAGGCTAACTGTCGCATTTGGGCCTGGAAGATTGCCGCGATTAATCGCACAAGTCATAGCGTCGCACGACACAAACTCACAATGGGGCTGAGCTCGCCTTCATCAGTAGCCTTGGTGGAAGTTCCACAGTTCCGTGGCAGGGAACTGACCCTCGATGGGGCTACCAACCACTGTTGACTGCCCGCAAAGTGTCGAACGCTTCCGTAACCCCTGAGGTCAATGACCCGGGGTGACCCTTAACCCGGGGAGACCCCCTCACCGGGATTTGAACTTGCCACCTGTGGGATTGCTCGTCTCGCGCCCTAACCGCAGCGACACTGGGTCGGGTTACCCGTGTTAAGAGCAAAAAAACTCGACACGTTCGTCAATATTATTAATAGAAGCGGTCAATTAGCCATGCTGCCTGACCGGGAGGCTGTGGGAGATTCGGTCAATACATTGAGGTGGCTTGGTTTGGCAGGCTGCACATTCACCGCAGGGCAACTGGCATGGGAGTCGATGCTTTGATGCTTACAAGCCATGTAGTGATATACTCTTTGGTTCTTTCGGTAAAGTCACGTAGGTATAAAATAAAATACATCACGACGTTTCGGGCGCAACACAAGCGTCCGTCATCAGGTGATCAGGTGATGACGGATGCTTGTGTTGCGCCCGAAACGTCGTGATTTATTTTATTTTCTACCTACGTGACTTTACCGAAAGAACAAAAGAGTATGATTCCTGCGGTCACGAAAGTTTCGAATTAAAATGTCGTGATATGTTTGGGGCGTTGTATCAGTATGTTCCATCTGCTGCATTGTGGATATTGAAGACGCTGTCATCAATAGCAGGAGCATGGCGTTGTGTTACAGCGTGGCCAAAGTTCAAACTCGGTAATGACAGGATAACCAAAAAATGTATTATATTTATTTAATGGGGAAATCCTCATCGAGTGCCAAGACTTATTCAGAAGGGCCTTGCAGTCGAATGTTTTGGCCAATTTTTTAAAAGTGTTTTTGCATTTGAGTGCCCAGAGGAAAGCAGCGCATATTGAGAGGATGGCATGCAAATGGGTTCATGAACCCGCTTGCCAGAGGTGGGACAAAGTCATTGTTATGCAAGTCACAAGTAAGTCTCAAGTCTTTGCTCTCGAGTCCCGAGTCAAGTCGAGTCAAAGATGAGGCAAGTCCAAGTCGAGTCTGAAGTCATCAAAATCATGACTCGAGTCTGACTCGAGTCCAAGTCGCATGACTCGAGTCCACACCTCTGAGGTGGGACAAAGTCATTGTTGTGCAAGTCACAAGTAAGTCTCAAGTCTTTGCTCTCGAGTCCCGAGTCAAGTCGAGTCAAAGATGAGGCAAGTCCAAGTCGAGTCTGAAGTCATCAAAATCATGACTCGAGTCTGACTCGAGTCCAAGTCGCATGACTCGAGTCCACACCTCTGCCGCTTGCTGTACTGCTAGCGTGCATCCATTTGGGGTTTAGAGAGTTTTACAAACTAACATATACTGGTGGTGCATCGGTGGTGCGTGGTATAACAACAACAAAAAGCAAATTTTTCTCCTTAATTATTTTTTCCCCACGATTCGCAACCCCGGTCAGAAAATCTTGCGGGGTTGTTGATGGTGCGTTAAAAATCAGTTCTCGTGATGTCGACGCAGTCGGATGACGAACGTTAATACGACCGGCTGAACACGGAGCTTCACACTGTTTGTTGCCGTACAGCAGCAACCCAGCCCCGATGACGATTGGCTGTCTCTGTGTTCCAAACTCATATTTGACTCCTCGTGCCCTGGATGTGGTCGGACGGTTCCTCGACTCGTTTCCAGGAATCATTTCTTGGCAGACGGTGGCATCAAAAGGTGACGAATCGTGGTGGTGTCACCGCCGTGGTGGTGTCACCGCCGTGGTGGTGTCACCGCCGTGGTGGTGTCACCGCCGCGCGGTCGATTGGGAAAGTGGATGCGGAATCGAAGGGCGACTTCTGATGGAGAAGTCTGCAGCTCTCTCAAGGGCAACATCGACATCGTCATCGTCAGACTTTTTTTTATGAGGACCAGGTGTGTTATGCTGCACCGGTGTGCCGCCAATACGTCCAAATGTTGCGTGAGCCCACTAACCCCGGTGGCTGCAGAGCGCTGGGTCGCAGCCGCGTGCTGCCACTACACCTGGTTCAATTGCATCTTGCTCAAACAAGACGCCGTCACTCAACTCCTTTATGCAGCCCTGAGCCAATAGTGGAAATTCCACATTCCTTTGGTGGGGAGGAGGGGTTGGTGGGGGGGTGAGTCGAGCCGCTGCATGAGACGGCCACTGTTGGGCTTCCCACGAAGCGCCGCCCGCTCATTTTGTAAACTCCCCAGGGGTTGTTTGTGAGACGCAATGATCTCGTGTGAATCGTGACGCTCATTTGATTTCCGCTCCTTAAGCAAAGTGCTATTTTCTTTGAATCGATTGGCGGAACGTTTTTTACACCCCCCCCCCCCCGAAATCACTGGACGTGAATGACACGGTAAGCGTAACAGTAGCGGTGAAATAGCGACCGGTTCTTGTGTCACTCGCCACTGATGGTCGGCCGACGGCTGGGTTATCCAACGCAGGTCGCCGGGTTCATAGTGCGGCGCGCTGACCGCTTGTGGTGACGCAAGCGGTTAGGTGCGGCGAGGTGCACCTCGAAGTTCCAGTGAAGCATTGAAGGCTCAAATAACCGTCTTGAAGCCGTTAGTTTTACCACGTTATTACACAGAAGCGAAAGAATATTAGCATCAAAATATTTACGTATGCTGGAGGAATCCGATGAGCTATGAAGCTATTTTTTTACAGATGTCCAGTGGGGGCACGGGGTTAAGAACGTTACAATGAAAAACAGTGCAAATACACGATAGGAGTGCAAAGTACAGGAAAGGTAAATAAATCACCCAAACACATACACAAATACAACACTAAACCACCCCCATCCTACCAGGCAAAGCCCACTGAGGTATTAACTTACTTTTCAGAAGCGACCTGGCCACAAATGATAATTATTGCCCCTGCAAAGAAAGAGGACAACACTGACCTAGTTTCGAAAATGCACGAGAACCCATCAGAAATTGCCAGGGTAGAGGATTACTCCCGCTCCGGGCAAAAGAAGTAGTCGGCCTGCGGCATTGTGGGATTTAGAATGACGTCATACGGGATAATCTTATACATCCTAAAGTGTCAGAACATTTACCCAGCAACTGCAGTCCTAGGCCGGTGTTTCTCAAAAGCAGTTCCCCCCACCCCCACCGGCCCCCCTGTGTATCTTTCCGCGATTATCAAGCATCGGGTGGTGAGTGCAGCGTGCGGCGGCTTGATTGTCGCGGCAATAGGAAAGATTCATAATCGCGGCAAGGCAGCGTGCGGTGTTGCCACGTGGGGTTGGGTGTGGTGCTCGCGAGGCTGCGAGTTGAGAAACGCCGCTCTACGTCCCTTGGTTACCGCACCGCGCCCGTGTGCGTAAGAAGAATACGGAGCCCGCTTTCATCGGCGTCAGCCGTTCCGCTCGCGGACGTGGAGGTGTTCGCCGACGAGCCAGACCAGAATTTCGGTACCAAATATGTCGTGTGCTTTGTTGCTGTATGTGGTTCATGAAAAAAAAAACGTTGATTACGTGGTAACTTACTTTTTCCATAACATCGCACATTTTGTTTAAGGTGTTGGTAAAACTCAAGTTTTGCCGTTGTAGATGTCACCAACAAGTGAAATATTTGGTCTGGGCCCATGGACAAAGATCCCCCGTATAGCCTTAAGAGACTTTTGGGGCAAGTGTTGTTAGCGAGTAGCACCTACGACGGCTGGCACGGCACACGAGGGGGGTGGGTGACCGACACCATGCCCGGCCGCCTTTGTCTCTCCAGTAGTGATGTTTACACACCGCGCCAGGCACTCATTTGAGGCCGAGTCGACCTAGGGGAGGCCCAGGACCGGTTCAGATAATCGTCACCGGTGTTGGCCGGGAGCAGGAATCGAACTCGGGTCGCCAGGTTTGTAGCGCAGCGCTCTAACCGTGACAACCACACTCGCCACTATGTACCACGAGACGGACATGAGCGGCTTCCTCCTGGCTGTAGCGGACCTTACTGATCTGCCACCGTGTAATAATATACTCGACGCAAGAATGCGGGAAGTCGGGTCAATCAATCAATCGGGCCTTTCTTTTCCGTGCCGATATCACCCTCAATAAAGTAGTTCATCGGTGCACATTACAGCAGAATGGGGAGCGCTACGGGGGTGGTGGGGGGGGGCACGGAACGACAGGGATGAGAAGGGGAACCCGCCACGACCTCGGCGGCTGACTCCGACCGAGCAGAGTAAATTGCAACCGCGCGCAAAATCGCCCTCAAACAGATCCGCGTAAGAGGTCGTGCTTGCGCCATGAAGCCACAAGAGTTCAACATGGACAACTGTGGCCACTGCTAGCGAAGGGATTTTTCTCCCCCCCCCCTTCCCGTAACTGTTGCCTATAAATCCGACCGCCGCCTTTCAAACATTAACGTTGTGCATTAATTGAAATCGTTGTCGCCTGCATTGATTTTCTGATCGAGTTTAACGGTCTGCGTGATTGGCTTTTGTTGAACAACAATAGAATTTGTTTTTGGTGAAGATTAACCCTTCAGCCTGCGGATGTGGGTGGGGCCTTGTTTTATCGCTACCATTCGCAGCGCAAAGTCGACAGGCGCCTTGCGGTTATTTTGCCAAGGTATTTGTTTCTGCCGTGATTGCCGGCATCGCGATCTCTTGCAGAGGTGTGGTCGATGAAATTGCGTTGGCGTCAACTGGGGCATTGTGAACGCGGCGATCAAACCTTCAGTTCTGAATGAGTTTGGTTCCAGTGGTTTGTTCTTAAGTCGATGTATTCATAAGTCCAACTTTACTCCTGTCGATTCCAAACATGGTGGACGGTATGTCCACTAAACACGGGGAATGGCTTTAAAAGTTGTATAATCTGCTGTAGATGTAGATGCCACTGGTGTTTCACATTCTGCAGATGTAGATGCCACCACCACCATCTATTGCACGTCCATTGAACTTACGGCTCTCTGTCCGAACAGGCAACTGCACATACGGACAGGTTTGTTCGTATCTCTGAAAGTTCGTAAGTCGAGTGTTCGTAAGTCGAGGCATCCCTGTATGCTCGTTTATAGGCTTGACCAAAAAAAACCTAGACGTCCACCCTGCCAACAACCACACACCCGCCTGCGCTCATTCAAAATGCCACTCTCTCGTCGTCGTCGTTATCATCATCATCACGACCCGTGGGCAGATAGCCCCGTAGGTGTCCACTGCAACATTTCGTCTTTTCGATTTAAAGCTTTCGTGACTGCAGGGATTCATCTTCTTGGTTCTTTCGGTAAAGTCACGTAGAAGGGAGATAATAAAATAATAAAAATAAACATAATAAAATAAACATTCAGACGCTGTCTTTCCGACAGACCTGTTCTTCACCTGAGGACGGTTGCTTGCGTTGTGGCCGAAACGTCGTGAGAATTGTATTATTTTATTATGTTTTATTTTTATTATTTTATTATCTCCCTTCTACGTGACTTTACCGAAAGAACCAAGAACATTTCGTCTTTTGTTTCCACTGTCTTGTAGTAGTGGCCACATGTTTCTGGCACCAATCTCTTATAATGTCTTTGTCAAGCCATTCTCTGTTAGGTCTTCCTTTCTTTGTGGTTCCTTCCATTTTTCCGAACAACACACTGTTGTCCATTATACACGTGTCCAAATAGTGGCAGTTTTATTCTCATCACTGCCTGCATCATGAGGTCGTCTTCCTCGATGTGCAACCATTTTTCTTACATCCACGTTGGTCACTCTTTGGATCCAGATTCGATGCGGCAGTAATCCTTCTGTAGCAATACATTTCTAGTGCCAATATCTTAGCTCTGTCAGTGTTTTTTTAATGTCCAAGTCTCGCAGGCATACAAAGCTGTCCTGAACACGCGTGTGTTCTTAAGACGTTCGGTTTGGTCTCGTCGCTGATTTTGCTTGCTTCTCCAGATGTTATTGAATCCTGCCGTTACTCCCTTTTGCCTTTGTGATCCCGGCTCTTGTGTCTTTCATGCAGTCGTTGTCCCATGGACACAAATCCCTTCACATTTCTATTTCCGTCCGTCTCATTCGTCGACGCTGCTGCTGCTAGTGCATCGGCAGTGGTGCACCAGCGTAATTAGCAACAACAACAACAAACAACAACACGGCCGTCGATAACCCACAGCTCACCGTGTGCTTTGAAGGCAGGGCATTGCCCAACACGTCGCCTCTTACATCACGTTGTTGTTTTTCTTCTGCTAATGCCGCACGGTGTCGGCGGCGAATGCATCGAGTTTATATTTGTAACCGTCGGCTTTCTTTCTTCGTGCTAAGATTTCAGCTCCGTCCCAAAAGCGCACATCAATCGGCTAAGTGCTTCAGAAGCTGCACAGCCTCTCCCCCCCCCCCCCATCGCTGGGGACTAGACACACGCAAAAAAACACGTACGCTCCCAAATCGACCTACATTTTTGGGTGCCACGGTGGCTATGAGATGTTAACTACCTCGCCTGGTATACAGGAGGTCATGGGTTCGATCCCGACCCTGACAATATCTGTATATTTGGAGTTTGCGTGTTCTCCCCATGGTCGCGTGGATTTTTCTCCGGGTCCTCCGGTTTTTTCCTCCGCATTTAGAATCAACATCACGTGAGTATTTGGCTGCTATAAATTTCCACACGATGATAAGCCACTTTGTTGAGCTATCGTTTGTGGCCAGGTCGCTTCTGAAAAAATTGTTATAGCTCAGTGGGCCTTATCTGGTCAAATAAAAATAGTAAAACAAAATTGCATAGCTCATAGGAGTAGTGGTAATACACAGTGAGACGCTTCGGATCTAATTGCTCAAATTGCACTATAGGATATATCATAGTGCATTTGAAGCAATATCACACATTCAGAGTACTTGGCTGCTATACATTTCCACACGACAAGCTGCTTCCATGAGCTATCATCTGTGGCCAGGTCGCTTCTGAAAAAGAGCTACGTAGCTCAGTGGGGCTTCACTTAGTAAAATAAAAGTTTGTTGAGTTTTTCATTTCAATAACGACCACGAGGAAACTCGCGCGCCATTCGAACTCTCTGGTGACGTCAGTCACGGGTTACTCGGTTGTATGTTTCGCGTCTTGTTCATTTCTCCTAAATGTAACTTTGTTCCTGTTTTTTCTTGTTGTTTCCATGTAATCGCCTCTTCCCCAATCTGGTGTTGCAATAAACACCCGCTCGGTTCATTCAGCCACGTGCTCTGTGCGTTGGATATAAAATAACGGTTTTGAGGTTGCTGCTTCTGTGACCGGAGCGTTTGGCGCTTGTTGGCTTACGCTGCGTTCCTGTAACCCGTCACTTTGTAAGCGAGGGTTGTTGGATCACAACAACAACCGCCATTCGCCACTAAGTGGCGGTGACGTCACCACGACGCTTGTGCGAGGCCATGTGCACCTTGAGGCCACGTGAATTGTCGAACGCCCGCCGGCAGGAGGTCACGGGGCAGACCCAGGTGCCACCGGTCGACCGACTGAGATGACCGAGATGACTGGCTGATGCACCACCTGTGCCCCCTACTGTGCCAACTTGCTGTGCTTTAGACACCCGGCACTCCGCTCGTTGTTGTGAGCGTCGCTCCTCCGCCCTCCGTTGTTGTTGGAGGGCGAGTGCCTCCAACTGCCCAGTAGCAGCGTCCTTCACGAGCCTCCACCACTGGTGGGTTGGTGGAACACACACACAGACACAGTCGTGAAATCTCCCTCCCTACCCGTGGGCCTTGAGGTCGCCACCTCCCCGGCTTGTACGTACGTTGAACTTCTTTTGCACTGTACCTAGCCAACCGTGCTAATTGGAGGTGCGGGGGAAGGGCGACAGACTAAATACAAAAAGCAGTTCTAAAGAAATTAGTTTGTCAATATAAATGATTTAAAAGTGCATAGCTCCGGTGGCTTCCTAATATCGGAAGGAAGAGCGTTCCAGATGGCCGCAGAAGTGCATCTGTAATCTCGCGATGCGGTGACCGTCTTTGTTCAATGGTGAGCCGAAAGTCTCTGCTACGAGGATGACCGGAGTTTGCGTGATGGTGGTTTATGCTCCTTGATGAGGTCGGCAAGGTATCGCGGTTCATTTGTGGCAAGCACTTGGTGTGTAAATGAGCACGACCTTGCAATGTATTCGTTCAGTAACTGGAAGCCAACGCAGCTTGGCGAGCACTGGGCAGTACGTGTAAGTATTGTACTCACGTCAGCACTGGGACAGTACGTGTAAGTACTTGACTCACGTCAGCACTGGGACAGTACGGGCAAGTACTTGACTCACGTGAGCACTGCCACCAGCAAGTGTTGTGCAGTGTGAATGCAGATCGGCTAACGAGTTGACATAAGCAATTGCCAACATTAAAAAGTCCCTTCGGTGCAAAAGTCTAATTTTTAATATCTTCTTAAAGTGTTAACAGCTACGTCATGTAGTTCTCAGTGCCTGTGGGTCATGCATTCTAGTCCAACCATGGATCGCGGAATGATTAACAAATGTGTTTATCCTGTTCGTGTTGCAAAAAGAATAATTTCGGTTCCGTTCCAGGTCTTTTTAATTTCACTCTGCTCCGGTCCAGCGTCTGCTTTTGTATTTTACCAGATAAGACCCACTGAGCTGTGTAGCTCTTGTTCAGAAGCGATCACAAATGATAGCTCAACCAAGTGGCTTAACGTGTAGAAATTCGTTGCAGCCAAACACTCTAAACGCATGATTCTAAATGTGGAGGGGAAAAACAAGAGGACGCGGAGAAAAATCCACGCGACCACGATTAGAACATGCAAACTCCAAATATACAGGCGTCAAGTGCCGAGATTGAACCCAAAACCTCCTGCATACCTGGCGAGGTAGTTGACATCTCACCACCATGGCACCTCGTTTAAAGCATACTTCACCTTTTCTTGTTCCAAACAGAATAATTATGTTCTGTTCCATCCCGGGTCTTTTAGAATGTCATTGTGCTCCAGTCGGGGGTCTACAGCATACTTCACGTATTATTGTTCTAAACGCAATTATTTAAATCTTGACTTAAAGCTTTCGTGGCTGCAGGAATTCATATTCTTTGGGTCTTATGGTAAAGTCACGTAGATAAGTTCAAAGAAAATAACAATTATTTAGCTCCGTCCCGGGTGTTTTTGAAAGTCATTCTGTTCTGATCGAGGGTCTAAAGCATACTTCACCTTATTCCAAACAGAATAATTATGTTTTGTTCCATTCCAGATCTGTTTGAATGTCATTCTGTTCTGGTCCCAGGGTCTCAAAGCATGTTCCGTAACATTCCTCCGAGTTACTCTTAGAGCGGCTCGAATGGGACGAAAATGATTGTTCTTTTACATATTTGTATGTAAATTGTAATTCAACAAGAGGCCGATACAGAGCATACACCACGACATAGCGAGCATGGCCGTCGACGGGCGGGAGGGCCCCGGTGACACTTGCCGACGGCCCGGGGACGTTTTCTGAAAGACGCGTGGTCACACCATTCCTCGGAGAAGTCGAGGACGGAAGCGAGAACGAGGATGAGCAATGTCCCCCGACAATCGGGGCCCCCCACGGTGGCTCGGAGGATGTTGACCACCTTCGCCTGGCATGCAGGAGGTCGTGCGTTCGATCCCGATCCACGACGCCTGCTGTATACAGTAACGTGTCAGACTACGCTGGACCCGCTCGTACGCGACCGACCGCGATCCATACTAAAACTTTGTGTGACTCAGTACTTTCGCTACACCCACGGGGCGGGAAGCGAGGGGTCAAATCACCCTCCGCCATCACGCGAACGTGGATTTGAGAGCGTGGAACCGTATAGCCCGCACAAGAAAGGAGTCCAAAACTATAGTGTTCTAATATATCGTTAATATAGTTTAGTGTTAATAATATAGTGTTAATAACACATTCCTGCGGAGGGAGCTGGTAGGAACGTTGGGTTGCTCGGTCAATGGCCAGGGTCAACGGCGGTGTGGTGTATTCCGCAATTATGGCCAATTGTGAGGACGGGCACAAGCCGGCGTGAGTAGGTTAAACGTTGAGTTTTATAAGGGCACCACGGGGTGACCAGCCCCTCCCCACCCAGCCCCACCCCTCCCACCTTCCACCCAGCCCCACCCTTCCCACCCAGCCCCTCCCCACCCAGCCCCACCCTCCCCACCCAGCCCCTTCCTGCACGACGGACTGATGGACACAATAATCCCCTGTGAGCTGGTGTAACCAGAGGTTCCTAACAGTAAGATAGTGTTACATTTTATATCTACACACGTATAGTATATAGCAGAGGTGGGACAAAGTCATTGTTATGCAAGTCACAAGTAAGTCTCAAGTCTTTGCTCTCGAGTCCCGAGTCAAGTCGAGTCAAAGATGAGGCAAGTCCAAGTCGAGTCTGAAGTCATCAAAATCATGACTCGAGTCTGACTCGAGTCCAAGTCGCATGACTCGAGTCCACACCTCTGGATAGTAATATAGTAGTTTCTAGTACTATATAGTTTCTAGTAATATATAGTAGCATATAGTAAAATAGTAAGATATGGTAGTGTATATAGTATTGTATATCTGGAAGATTTTATTGTTTTTGTAGGGGATGTTTCAATTTGCGTACAGTACATTTTAAATGTATCTTGTAATTTTTTTGTTTTTAGCGGTTGCACCCGAATCAAGAGCCAAATGGCTCGCAGGGTTATTCCAAATAAATGAAACCAAACCCCGAAATACGCGAATTCACACCGCGTACTCTGAGACCTCGCAGTCTTTGGAGTGTGAGCGTACTCTCTCCCCGTGGTCGCCTGGACCGTATGCTCAAAACCCGACCTTCATTTTGGGGTTCCACAGTGGCGAGATTTTAACTTCCTCGCCAAGTACACAGGAGGTCGTGGGTCCGATCCCGACCCTGACGCTTGTTGTATATTCGGAGTTTGCGGTGTCTCTCTCTCCCCGCGGTCGTGTGGATTTTTCTCCGGGTCCTCCCGTTTTTCCCCTCCACATTTAGAATCGACAACACGCGTTCAAAGTATTTGGCCGCTGCTATAAATGTCCACGCGATAAGCCACTTCGTTGAGCTATCATTTGCAATAGCCGGGTTGCTTCTGAAAAAGAGCTGTGTAGGGCTTAACCTGGTAAAATAAAAAAGAGCTTAGTTTGTCCGTTAAAGGAAATAGGGATTTTTAGCATGCGTAACGTGGCCAGGAGAGCGGGGAACGGAGCGAACGGATGTGTGACCACCAAACGCAACCGACGTTGGGGAAACGGATTTGTGTCAGAAGCTTTGGTATGATGTGAGAACAGCGGCAGGCGACGTGCGTACTCGTCGCGACGATGCGAAGCACCGGCAATCTTTGGTTCCAGCGCGACTTCAAGCCGATGCGGCGTTTTCTTATTTTGAAGGTACGCCTTCGTTAAACGTTACGATCCGGCGCTCGGGACGACGCGATTTCTTTTTAAATCTTTTATATTAAGTTCACTTGCTTGCTTGCTTGTGCGCTTACGACCGTGCAAATCTTTCGGTCTTTTTTTACCCCACTTCTCGTGATCCAATCGAGCTGACATTTTGCACACAGACTCGTTGTGCGTGACAATTTATTTTCGTGAAAATTTTTTTCCTAAATTTTCCACTTTTTAGGGAAAAAAAAAAAATCATATTTTATTTAAAATACCAATGTGATAAAAATGAAACTCTTACTCAAGAAAAACAGAAATGAATAATAAAATAAAACCGATGCCATGCATATAAAGGATTTTTTTTTTGGGTCGAACTCCGGTAAAATAAAAACTTCAACGCGTCGGCAACCGTGGCCCGTGAATTGTCGAGGGCGAGGTCGATCTTCTGACCCTCGCAACGCTGCCAGCCACCCGGGAGAGGAGGGGGGGTGCGGGGGAACTGTCGGCGTGGCACGAGTCGGGCGTTGGTGAGATCTCGTGGGTGGCAACAGCTGCCCAGCAGATGCCGTTGCCATCACGAGCAGCTGAGCATGCGATAGCGAGCTGTTTTTCCTCCCCCGCGTGGTTTAGTTTTCTTTTTCTCACCCCTCCCTCGTTTCTTACGCGATTGGCGTTAGACCTCCTGGCACGGTGCCCTTCCTCCTCCACCGCTTGCTCAGTAAGCCCATCCCCCCACCGCGCGCGTGCCCCCCCCTTCCCTCATTTGACTGATTAAAGTGGCTCTTTTAAAATTGAAGTCGTCACTTGCTCGGATTTTGATTTAAGCACCTGGACAGGAGGAGGAGTTCTATTGTTTACAGTTTGTGGAAGTGGACTGCGCTCCCCATTCAAGTGTGAGTCTATGGGTCTCTGTGTGAGTCTATGGGTCTCTGTGTGAGTCTATGGGTCTCTGTGTGAGTCTATGGGTCTCTGTGTGAGTCTATGGGTCTCTGTGTGAGTCTATGGGTCTCTGTGTGAGTTTATGGGTCTCTGTGTGAGTCTATGGGTCTCTGTGTGAGTCTATGGGTCTCTGTGTGAGTCTATGGGTCTCTGTGTGAGTCTGTGGCTTTCTGGGTGAGTCTATGGGTCTCTGTGTGAGTCTGTGGGTCTCTGTGTGAGTCTATGGGTCTCTGTGTGAGTCTATGGGTCTCTGTGTGAGTCTATGGGTCTCTGTGTGAGTCTGTTGGTCTCTGTGTGAGTCTATAGGTCTCTGTGTGAGTCTGTTGGTCTCTGTGTGAGTCTATGGGTCTCTGAGTCTGGGTCTGTGTGTGAGTCTATGGGTCTCTGTGTGAGTCTGGCTCTCTGTGTGAGTCTACGGGTCTCTGTGTGAGTCTACGGGTCTCTGTGTGAGTCTATGGGTCTCTGTGTGAGTCTATGGGTCTCTGTGCGAGTCTGGCTCTCTGTGAGTCTACTGGTCTCTGTGTGAGTCTATGTATTCATGTTGAACTTCTTTCGTACCGTACGTAGCCAATCGTGCTAATCGGAGGTGCGGTGGAAGGCCATCAGCTGTGGCATGGCGCTCGCCTCTTAGTAACACTGGTAGAGCTCGTGGATGGGGAGGGGGAATCTGTATTCCCATGACTGGGCCGAGTCTCTCCGTAGTCACTTAAAGAAGTATTGAGAAAAAAACACACAAACGCGTGGCAATTCAGCAAGTAAAGTATCGAATGTGTGACCGCGTTTCAACACTCGCTCTACCGCGTCCCCAGTCGTCGCTGCAATTAGTGCGGCTCTCCCCTCGCCGCGGCATCCTCTCCCGCCCCGAATGTATCCCTCGCCCGCAAATTCCACGCGATTCAACAATCCACGCCTACTCAACCGAGTTGCATGGCCACGTAACCAAGTTGTACTATCATGTAACCAAGTTGTGTGCAACTGAGTTGCGTGCAACCGAGTTGCGTGTAATCAAGTTGCACTGTCATGCAACCGAGTTGTTGTGTGCAACCGAGTTTCACGGCCACGTAACCAGGTTGGACCGGCGAGCGAGCGAGCTGCCCGGCACACTTGCCCCGGTGTGGGGGCGCGTCTCTGACGACGCGCGGGCGACCTCGCCGGCTCGACGTCGCCTGCCTCGGCGGTTGTCCTCGCCCCAGCGAGCATGAACTCGAGTCGGCGCGCAGAGCGGACGCGGCACGTGGGAGCGGTGTCGTGCACCCTCCCGCGCATCGCAGTTATCCCGGGGGCGTGCTCGGCCGATTATTAAAACGAATATTTTGACTTGGCTTTGTTTTTCCAATAAAATTCCAACAACTGTGTCTTGGTCATGAGACAAATATACGGCCGAGCAGTTTAACGCCGCGCCTGAAGCGTGGCTTCTGCGGGTGACGTCAGATTAACTTTGTGACGTCAACCACACGTGCTTCTGGTCCGCGTTCGGTGGTCTGGGAAGAGTGCTGCGGCAAAGCAACCAATTTTGATTTTCGATTTGAAGCTTTCGTGACTGCAGGGATTCATCTTCTTGGTTCTTTCGGTAAAGTCACGTAGAAGGGAAATAATAAAATAAAAAAAATAAAACATAATAAAATACAATTTTCACGACGTTTCGGCCACAACGCAAGCAGCCATCCTCAGGTGAAGAACAGGTCTCTCTGAAAGGCAGCGTCTGAATGAACACCACCAAGCTTGGCAGCGTATATATACGCGTATATATACGCTGCCAAGCTTTACCGAAAGAACCAAGAAGATCAACCAATTTTGGTTGAATCCTCGTAGCCGGATCGTGGCAATGGCAGCGAAGGCAGCGTTTACGCCGATGGATTTTTCAATCTCGTTATCATCGGGCGACAACGGTTGAAACCCTGCACTCTTGAGAACCTGGTTTAATCGTGGGTGGCAGAACCGTGGATTTGACCCGGCGTTCTCACACGAGGGCCCCGAATGAGCCACCCAGCCACCTGTGAGTGCTTTGTTTTCAACTGTTTGTTGTTGGCACGCAATCGGCAGCCGCGTACTCAAAGGCACGGAAGTCGGGGGGGGGCGGCAGCGGCGAGGGACGATGCACTGCAGCTGAGCGCTTGAGAACGCTGCCCCCAATAAAAATCCGTGCGGGTCGCCGCCGCCGCCGGCGTCTTCATCGTCGGTAGTATTTACATGTGCTGGGCTGGCACGCGGTGCCACCAGCCTGCTGCCCCCTGTGCCCACGAAACCCGACCTGATGAGTGAAGAGACTCACGGTGGGGGTGGAGGGGGGTGCTTCACGATTCCTTGTAATGCCGTCTTGCGCTCTCTCTCTCCCCTCGTAACCGCGGTCACATGTGCACGTGTTTCTGTGCGTGTTTGTGAGTCGGCCCGCTGGGGGAGCGTGCTGGTGTGTAGCGGTTAGCGCTACTCCTGCACCGCCAAGCCCGGCGGCCCGGGTTCGTTTCTCGCTCACGGCAAACACCAGTGAGCATAATCTGAACTGGTCCTGGGCCCTTTCCTTGGTCGACTCAGCCTCAAATGAGTACTTTTCGTTGTAAACATCGCCACTAGGGAGACAAAGGCGGCCGGGCGTGGTGCTGGCCACCCACCTCGTGTGCCGGTGCCGGTCTTCATAGGTGCTCGCTAACAGCACTTTCCCCAACAGCCTGTTACAGGCTATACGAGGGATCTTTGTTTTTGTCTTTTGTGTCAGCCCGCTGGGAGAACTTGCTGTCATCTGCATCCTTTGCCCCCTCTACATTCGGTTGGCACGCCGATTGGCACTGTGGTGAGCGGGGGCTTGACTCACGTTTGGAAGATTGTAAGTTTACATCTCAAGCAGGAAGCCGCAGTGGCCAGTCACCCTTCCTGGCTCGATAAAGTGATAGCAACGTGCCTGTAGCCTGACTGCATGTGGGCGTCGCGAGTTTTACTCTCCCTCTCTCTCTTGCCTCTGCTGGGGTGTACGAACGGGCCAGCGGCCATCAACTGTTCTCTAAATATTTTTTTTAATTTCATTCATATTTTTAACAACAACAGCAAGTACGGACGGGCAAAGACCCAGGATGATCGGCGTCCAAACGACCGCCGTAAAAATGCGCGTAGTTACTGGAGCCTTGAGTTACCATCTAAGGCGGGGGTCGGCAACCGGCGGCACCGGAGCCGCATGCGGCGGCTCTTCAAGGACTGCGCAGTGGCGGCTGTTGAAATGTTGAGGGGTGTTTTTTTTGTTACCAAATTCGAAAAAAATGTATCTTGTTGTTATTTTGGTTGCCGACTCCTGACCATGGGAGTCCAGTTCACAATGGAAGTCCAGTTTATTATGTGAGTGCTGTTCACCATGGAAGTCCAGTTTACCATGGAAGTCCAGTTTACCATGGAAGTCTAGTTTACCATGGCCGATAGATGTTCAGTTTACCATGGCCCATGGTCTCCGGAAGTGCATGCGGCTCTTTATAAGGGCTGCTCCGTGACGTTTATCAAGCGCCACCATCTCCTATTCGCATGAATTGCGGCTCTTGAAATATATATGTATTTTTTATTACCGATTAGAAAAAAAAATGTCTCATTCTTGTTATTTTGGTTGACGACCCCTGATCTAAGGGAGCGGTATAAGATAATAGCAAGGGGGATAAAGGGACGGATAGGGGAGAGAAAGAACATGGAAGAGAAAATCCTGCCTTAAAAGCAGCCTTTAATCAAATTATATTATTTTCTTCTGCAACTCCGATTTGCACGATTGGCTATGTACGGTGTGAAGGGAGTTCCACGTACATATGTACGTGATTGCAAAATGTTCAAGAACCAATTGCGAATGTCAAGGTCTGTTAGCCACGACGAGATGGCGTCAGGAGAGAGAACGTTGTGTGGTTCTTCTGTTCCTCCTCCTCCTACATTGAATGAGTGCAGACTTCGAGGTTTACTGTATGGTCCATCGTTTGGGTTGCATGGCCACAGTCGCACAAAGTGATTTAGCTCTTGGAGACATATTGCCGAGACACATTGTGTGGGTTTGTTTCGCAGGCTCTCTGGCACACAGTTGAATCTCCGTTAATGAGACTCAAGTACTCAAATGTGCCGCACTGCGATACGTTAACCATCAGCGGTGATTGATATCAGAATTGGACCTGGTCCCACCTTTCCACCAACCCACAGTGCCTGACCAACACGGTGTCGATTTGCAGGGGGGGGGGGCTGTAAATTTGGCATCGGGCGCGCACCTCGGCGGCAGTACGCGAGACGTGGCGCTGTGACGCTCTGATATCGTAACTGCATTGCCATCGTGTTGAAGGGTCGCCGCATCATCGTGTCTTAGCAGGCCCTGACCGTAACCGTCCGCTCATCTAATGTGAGTGCCAGACTTTGTTTTGGACAGCACCCAGCCTCAAAATACGCGTCTAAAATACAGGAGCGATTGAGTTTTATAGAATTGACGTTTTTTTTCTTCTTTTCTTTAAAATCGGTCCAAGCGGTGCTGACGTTATGTTTCCCTTCCGTTGACAGCGCGCGTAGGGAGAGAGGAGGACACAGAAGGGCCCTACTCCGGCCTCCCCACCCGGCGGCTGGCACGATGCCAGGCGCCGGGCGCAACCCGTCCACAGAAGCGCACGCCGAAAGCACCGAAGCCGCCGCCGCCGTCACGAGCAGCGGCGTCCCCGCGCCGCTGGCGCCGCGACCTCGCGCCGCCGGCACCCGCGCCGCTGCTACCGCGCCTTATGATCGTGCTGGCGTGGCTGTTTGTCAGTGAGGCGCTGCCGCTGGTGCTACGCTTGGCGTGCGCGCTCATGGGCAACTCGTGCGTTTGCCGCCAGGTAAGGCGACGCGCACGTGTGTGCGCGTGTGTGTGTGCAGGTGTGTGCAGGTGTGTGCGTGTGTGTGCGTTTTCGCTGCACGCCACCACCCACCGCCGATAGACCCAAAATACGGGCGGTCCCTTGACTTACGAACACAATTCGTTGCTGACGCCCGTTCGTGAGTCGAACCGTTCGTAAGTCGAAACACAATGATGCGCTCGTATGTAAGTGTCCATACGGCGGCGGTGTTATGAAATGTTATACATTGTGGTCACTCATTCACGCACCGTCCAGGCTCAAGCCCCCTGCTTAGCTCCTAACACCTGACAAGATCTGTGTGGGTTGAGGGTGATTTTGGCTCCGGGCACACCTGTGGACGCGCGTGGGTATCCGGCGAGTGCACCAAACGCACGACGGCGTTTGCAGTGGAGCATGGACGAGTAAAACAAAAACAACAATTATAAGAAAAAGGAACTCCCATTTTGCATTCTCTGGACGTATGAATAAATATACATTCAAGTTTCAAGTTGACGTTTACCCAGCTGAGAACTCAAGACGTTGGGACGAGTCTCAGGTCGTGGAAACAACAGGAGCTGTGACAACAAAGGGGAACAACTATGAAGCAAATAGAAATGAGACCCAAAAGCAAACCGACGGAGGAGTGCGTTTGTGTGCGTGCGTGTGTGCGTGTGTGCGTGTGTGCGTGTGTGTGCGTGTGTGTGCGCATGTTTTGTGTACGGGGAACTGTGGCGCCGTGGTTAGCGCGTTTCGCTGCGAAGCCCGGCGACCCGAGTTCGATTCCTGCTCACGGCCATCACCAGTGACGATTACCTGAACCGGTTCTGGGCCTCCTTTAGTTCGACGTAAACATCGCCACTGGGGAGACCGAGGCGGCTGGGCGTGGTGCTGGCCACCCACCCCCTCGTGTGCCGTGCCGGCCTTCATAGGTGCTCGCTAACAGCACTTGCCCCTAAAGTCTGTTCAGGCTATACGGGGGATCTTCGTCTTGGTTTTTTGTACGTGCGCGCGTATCCAGGAGGAGGGGGACGAGCAGGACGAGGGGAGCGGCCGTGACGGGGGCTCTCCGGGGGCCCGTGCCGGTGGCGGTGGGGGTGGTCGGGCGGCCCCTCCCTCCGCCGCTGCCGCCGGCGTCGCCAACGGGGGCGGGGTGACGCGCTCGCGCTCGCGGGACCTGAGCCGCCCGCCGCGTCGCGGCAGGGGGCCCGGCGACCCGCCGCGCAAGAAGCTCAACGTGGACGGCCTCGTGCTGGAGACGCTCAACCTCATCCGCACGCTCGTGGACAAGTGAGGGCAACCACACCCCCCCCACCTCCCCGCCAGACCACCGGCTCAACGGAACCGAATGTGCGGCCGTAATGTCGTCGTCGTCGTTCAGAACCGCCAACTCATCGCGCGGCGCTTCCCGCGGCCGTCTGGAACGCTCTTCTGTCCCATATTAGGACGCCACTGGGAGCTGTGCACTTTTACATCTTTTAGATTGACAAACTCTGTTTGTTTGGAACTGCCTTTTGTGTTTAGTTTGTCCTTCCCCCGCACCCCGATTAGCACGGTTGGCTACGTACGGTGCGAAAGAAGTTCAACATACTCGAGAAAACGTTGCTCTTCCGACGGGCAGCAGCGACACAAAGACACAACCGTAGACGGGTTTGATCCTCTTTAGGACTCATCAGAAGAGCACAGTGCAGTCGTCAACGTTCGCTGCTGCCACATGCCTCTGGGAGCCCTCTATATGGAGGGGGCTTTCACCTTCAGGCTAGGGCAGGGGTCGGCAACGAAAGTAACAAGAAGAGACATGTTCTTCTAATTCGGTAAAAACGACCCCTCGATATTTAAAGAGCCGCGATGCACTGTGGTGGCGAATACGAGACGGTGGGCCCTTGGTAAATAACGTCACGGAGCGGCGGTCCTTGAAGAGCCGTGAGCGGTTCCGGAGCTGCAGGTTGCTGACCCCGGGGCTATGTGGACACCCGCTCGCACTTGCCTGCTAATGAAAGAGAAAACCCATCACAGGGCCATTACATCTATTTGTTTTTGCACTAATGTTTCTGTTCCGATGGGTTTCCCGTCATTTACAGATTTGAATTATCGTTGCCTTTGGACAAGTAAGGGCGGGCGCAGCTGACGCGTGTCTTCTGTGTGTGTGCGCTTGTGTGTTTACAGGTGTGGGAGCGGGGGAAATAGTGTGTCTCTATGTGTATGTGTTTGGACGGAGCAGGAGTGTAGCGGTTAGCGTGCTGTACTACGAACCCGGTGACCCAAATTGGATTCCCGCTCGCGGCCAACACCAGTGACGATTATCCCCTAGGTCTACTTAGTCTCAAATCAGTACCTAGTGCGGTGTGTAAACATTACCTTTAGGGAGACAAAGGCGGTTGGGCATGGTGCTGGCCACCCACCCCCTCGTGTGCCGTGCCGTCCTTCATAGGTGTTCACTAACAGCACTTGCCCTAGCAGTCTCTTAAGGCTATACGGGGGATCTTTGTCCATGGGCCCAGACAAAATATTTAACTTGTTGGTGGCATCTAAGATGGCAAAACTTGGGTTTTCCCAACACCTTAAATATAATGTGCGATAAAAGTGAGTTACACGATAATGTTATGTAATAAGTAAGTCTTTGCATACGTGTTTGTGGGTTGTGGTGAATGGTGACATATCGTACTACGCTGCGCACTTGCTCTGCTTGCGGCCAACATCACTGACGTGTGTCTGGACCGATACTGGGCCCTCCCTTAGGTTGACTCAGCATTAAATGAATACTCTACCAATTCCGTGCACGTTTCTGCACCACTCCAGACGTGTGCCGTGCCAGCCTTAAAGCGGCTGCTCCCTAGTGGCGATGGCCCCGACACTTTACAGACTCGGATATTGCAACCGCTGCACCGTCACGTCGTTGACATTATACTCTCCTATAATGAGCCAATAATGTCTGTGTGTCCCGCACGTGACGTCACTCGACGTCGGCCAGCCCCCCTCATTAATAATCATGAGCGGGTGACGTCACTCCACATCGAACAGCCCCCTCATTAATAATCATGAGCGGGTGACGTCACTCCACATCGAACAGCCCCCTCATTAATAATCATGAGCGGGTGACGTCACTACATGCCGCACCCCTCCACAATAATCATGAGCGGGTGACGTCACTACATGCCGCATCCCTCCACAATAATCATGAGCGGGTGACGTCACTACATGCCGCATCCCTCCACAATAATCATGAGCGGGTGACGTCACTACATGCCGCACCCCTCCACAATAATCATGAGCGGGTGACGTCACTACATGCCGCATCCCTCCACAATAATCATGAGCGGGTGACGTCACTACATGCCGCACCCCTCCACAATAATCATGAGCGGGTGACGTCACTACATGCCGCATCCCTCCACAATAATCATGAGCGGGTGACGTCACTACATGCCGCATCCCTCCACAATAATCATGAGCGGGTGACGTCACTACATGCCGCATCCCTCCACAATAATCATGAGCGGGTGACGTCACTACATGCCGCATCCCTCCACAATAATCATGAGCGGGTGACGTCACTACATGCCGCATCCCTCCACAATAATCATGAGCGGGTGACGTCACTCCATGGGGCAACCCACCCCCCCCATTAATAATCATGAGCTGAACAATTTTTCTATTGAATATTTCAGATTGACTGCAATATACACACGTCCTTGGACGGGCAAAAAAGCTAGTCAATAATAATTAGCGGGTGACGTCACTCCACATGGGGCGGCGAGGCGCCTCCTCCCCCCTGCTCAGCATCAACTTACAACCCTCACTTCAAAGGCAGCACCCTCACTACAAAGGCGATTTCCGTAATGCTGTTGAAACATCGAAGTAAAAAGGATGTTATGATGAACAAGGGATTATAACCTTTAAATGAAATAGGTCTGTGTCACCGCGGCCTTACAATTTGCACACGAATTGATGCAATGAATATCACGTCGTGGTCTGCTTTTCGCTTGCAAGTTTCAGATTTACTGCAATACACCCGTCTTTGGACCGGCAAAAAGCTGGTTATGTTTTATAACCATGTTCGCCGCCGCTGTGCCATGTGCCATCTTGCAGTGACCAGGAGCCCCCGTACTCCATGATGGCCCTGCACGAGCTGGCGGAGCAAGGTGAGGTGTTTCCCCACCGTCCCTCTGTGCACCGTTTGTACTAAAATGCATCATTCTCAGACCAATAAAACGTATTGTTGGGTCGAAGCCCCCTCCATTGCAAACTCAATCCCTGTAGGTAAACATTAGCCTTACGGAATACCGTTATTTTATATATGAGGTGAAAGGTCATCGAGATTCGCCATGCGATTATTTGGGATCTATAAAATTAGACATAGGGGGATAATGAAAGAAATTGGAGGGTAAAAATACGGCTTCACTGTGCTCATTTTATCGAACCCTAACCAACAAATCTCCAACTGGGATTTGAACTGGTGGCATGCTTTATTCATAGCACCACTAAACTCCCCAGCCATTTAGCGAGTCTGTGGTGGTTTTCAACTCTAGAATTTGTATGGGTGCATGTTGAGCTTCTTGCACGCCGTACATGGCCAACCGTGTTAATCGGAGGTGCGAAATGGGAAGGTCCCGCAGGAAGACGCGGCCCCCAAAAAAAACCCTTCGACTCTGTACCTCGCAGATGTGACCCTCCCGGGGATGTGCTCGCTAACAGCACTTGCCCCAAAAGTCTGTTGAGGCTATAGGGAGGAAGCGATGTAGAGCCTGGATGGCTGGGGATCTCTTAGTCTTTGTGGGGCAGGGACGGCTGGGGATGTCTTAGTCTTTGTGTGACGTGGGGCAGGGATGGCTGGGGATCTCTTTGTCTGTGTGTTGCGTGACGTAGAGCCGGGATGGCTGGAGCTGGTGCAGTCGCTCATCCGCGTGATTCCTCTGGACGATCCCCTGGGCCCTGCCGTCATCACGCTCCTGCTGGACGAGTGCCCTCTCCCCACCAAGGTGTCAGCAGAGACAGTGACGCGATGTCCCCATCTACACATACGAAGGAGACGTCACAGAGATACTAAACTTTAAACTGAACTAAACTTTTATTTTATTTACTTTTACCATGTAAGGCCCCCCACTGAGCTATGTAGCTCTTTTTCATAACCGGAGACAATAACGAGTGGGGAGAGAGTCAAACTAAGAACCGAAACTAAACTCTTTTATTTACAAGATAAGGCCCCACGGAGATGCAGACTGTAGCTCGTTTTCAGAAGCAACTTGTCCACAAAAGATAGTTCCACGAAGTGGCTTATTACGTGCAAATTTATAGCAGCCAAATGCTCTAAATGCATGTTTACTAAATGTAGACGGAAAAACCGGAGGACCCGGAGAAAAATCCACGTGACCACAGGCATTAAGGGTCGAGATCGAATCCACGATCTCCTGCATACCAAGTGAGGTAGTTAACATCTCGCCACTATGACTCCTGATGCGGTTATCTGGGCTTGAGCACCGGAATGTGAGCTTGTAGCTTGTTGCTCTGCGTCTACATCAGCAACCTTACTGAAAGAAGACCAATGTGATCCGCCGCCCGGGGGTCCCATGCCTAATCCCTTGTTAGAGCGGAGAGCCACCACCGCCACCGAGGTCCCGGCTCGCGTTACGTGAAGGCCGCACGCGATCGAACTGGTTTAGCCGTCAGAAGTGCGGAGAGTCTACGACCCTCTCCCGTCAGTCACCACGGTCGACTCGGCCTCAAGTCATGAGTACCCGGTGCGGTGTGTAAACGTCGCCACTGGGGAGGCAAAGGCGAGCGGACGTGGCTTTCGGCCACCCACCCCCTTTGTGAAACCGTGCCTGCCGTCATGGGTGCTTCTACTCCCTAACAGCACTTTCACTTGCCCCGAAATGTCCGTTAAGACGATCGTGGGTGATCTTTGTCTTGGTGCAGGAGTCCCTGCTGCGCCTGTCTGAGATCCTGCAGCTGGACGAGCAGGTGGCACGCACGGACCTGTCCAACCCGGCGCGCCACCGCAACACCGCCGCCGTGCTGGGCTGCCTCGCCGAGAAGCTCGCCGGTAAGCGCCCGCCCCCTGCCCCCCCGCCCCCACCTGCCCCGCAACAGTGCAGCACCACGCGGGCACTACCACGCCCACCCTGCCCGCAGCCCTACGCGTCTAGGCCCGGTCGCCTTATAGCAACTGAAGCGGCAACATTCGCTCCACTCTTCCCCCCTTTAAATCGGTGTTGGTTGAGGGCGATTTGAAGACGTTTCACGCGACTGGTCACTGGCACTTTTTGAGGACTCTAACGGGTTCCTTGGACATTCCCGAGGCACGCAGAGGGGGGGAGTTGCTGTAAAGGCAACGAGGGTGGCAAGGCGGTCAACGCTCGCGCCTCGCATCAAGAGAGGGGGGGGTGCCTGGGTTTGATTCCCGACTTGGTCACCTTTCTATGTTGGAGTTTGTATGTCCTCCACTCCTTCCACTGCGTTCTCTGGTCTGTTGTAGCAACAACAAAAAAACATACAGTCATTGGTTTAAAGCTTTCGTGACTGCAGGGATTCATATTCATGGTTCTTTCGGTAAAGTCACGTAAAAGGGAAACAATAAAATAATAAAAATATGAAACAATACAATTTTCACGACGTTTCGACTGCAACACAAGCAATCATCATCCCTTCTACGTGACTTTACCGAAAGAACCAAGAATACAAAGTCATTGGTGTTTGGCCAAACATCCCAATGTAGCAGGATATCTGCTGCAAATCGTGTCTTTGGACTCAGCACGGCTCTTCTGGGCAAATAAATTATTACTACTGTAGTGTTGTAAAGGACGGACTTAATACACAGTCCCTATCACAAAAAAGGGGTATACGGTCCCGTTACCCTAAGGAGGTACAGCCTCCGGACCTTGTACAGCTCCACACTCACGCTTAGCTCCTATTCTAAGGAGGTACAGCCTCCAGACCTTGTACAGCTCCACACTCACGCTTAGCTCCTATTCTAAGGAGGTACAGCCTCCGGACTGGGCAGGCTATCTAATCTCCTTGCTAACCTAGCGTCCTCTGGCTGAACCTAGGGGAGGCACACTGACCCACCGCTGGCCCGGCGGGTCCTCGACCTCTGGTCGCTCAGGACCTTCGCCCTTATAAGGGCGGGAAGGCTGGGAGCCAGGGTCCTAGCTATCTAGGACCTAATCTCCCCCGACCACTGGTTACACTGAGCCCTAGCCCTGACAAGTCCTTCCCAATCTGGCGTTTGGATCCTACCTCACCCCATTTGACCCTGACCGTTTGATCGATGGGGAAACGTTGTTTACGATCCGCTCTCTCACAGCTTGCGAACAGCGAGTAGTTATCACCACTACACTACTACTATTATAATTATCATCGTAAAATGAGAAAGACACTGGTCTTCACACCGGATTGGCTCATAAGCGATGACATCACGTTTATCCCTCTTTAATACCGAAACAGGAGGATTTCTCCACAAATCTGGCTGTCGCATGATGAGGCCAGTTGTAATCACCGGCGAAATGTCACGGTACTGGAATTGTAAATGTTGTGGGTTTACTCTCCATCACACCGGTGTGCTGAACTAGCAACTAATTGGCACGTTTTGGTTACGTGACAAACCTTACCAATTGGCTGTGTCGGGTGGTTGTGGGTTTAACGACACATTTATATTTACGCGATCTAACCCACAAAAAACCTCATGTCTTGATTTCAAGCTTTCGTGACTGCAGGAATCCATGCTCTTTGGTTCTTTCGGTATAGTCACATAGGTAGAGAATAAAATAAATCACGACGTTTCGGGCGCAACACAAGCGTCCGTCAGCAGGTGGGTAAGCGCCCGAAACGTCGTGATTTATTTTATTTTCTACCTACGTGACTTTACCGAAAGAACCAAAGAGTATAAACCTCTTATGGATAATATTGGTCACGAAACCCTACGACTAACACGTGTGAACCCGACGACAAGGTTAGTTAAAGGAACGGTGTGTGGTAATGTGTGCCATCCTTTGGCAAGGCTTCCCTGGGTTTACAAGTGGAACATTAATTCTCTGTGTTTTATTCACATGTCCTTGCAGGTCCCACAAGCATCGCTCTGCTGTCTCCGGGAACACTCGGTTACCTGCTCGAGAGCCTGGTAAGCTCCGTATCGTTACGTTGATGCTCTGCAATTGTTAATGCTGCCCCGTTCAACATATAACTACGTATGTACCACAACCTGCCCCAATGCTGGTTTTCCCACCACCGATTTGATCGTTCGCGCAAAATGTATAGAGGTGCAGATCGCCGATCGCACCCCCCGTGGTTCGACCATTTGCGGTTGGCCGCGACGTTCGTTTCAGTTTTACGGATCGCGGATTTGCCAAGTTGCGGCTATTTTCTAGAACGCAAGCCCCTGCCTCGATGGGCAAGGTTTTGCCATGTATATATATAAATTTCAGCTTTTTAGCAGCACAAACAGTCACGTGATGGTCAGCGCACGAGTAGACATTCCGCTCTAGTCCCTGGCCGTGATGTAGCAAAATGAGGGGTGAGTTGAAGAGCCACAAATGATAGCTCAACGATATGGCTTCTGTGGAAATTTATAGCAGCCAAATACTCTTAAATGCATGGCGATTCTAAATGTGGAGGGAAAAACCGGAGGACCCGGAGAAAAATCCACGCAACTACGGTGAGAGAGACACGCAAACTCCAAATACATAGGCATCGTCAGGGTCGGGATCGAACTGACGACCTCCCGTATACCAGGTGAGGTAGTTAACATCTCGCCACCGTGGCGCCCCACAGCGTATGCACAGTGGAGGAGCGGCTCAGGTCGCGTACCGCCGCAGTGTTGGCTGTGACGCACTCACGCTGTCCTGCAAACATCATTCGGTGAACTCTTGGTGGTGACTCAATGGGCGTTCGCCCTGCTACGAGACGGCGTGTCTCCGTCTTCAACCAAGCATCTCTCTCTGTTGTGAAGGCCCCGAGCCATTTGGTCAACTTTCCCATGGTGGGTTCCAGGTCTATCTGTAGGAAAATCACTGTTGACCTCCCACAAAGTGGTACATTTTTATCCAGACGGATGATCGGCTGACTCCAACCCCCTGGGTGGGATTTGAACCTGTGACCGTGCGGGTTGGGACGACGTCAACTGAATCCACGCGTCGCCCTCGCAAACGAGACTCATCCTGGTCTCTACGAGTCCGCGCCTGGTTCGACAAAATCAACTTGACTCTCGAACTGTCCATGTCATTCTTCCCGAAAATCTGTGCCAACTCCCATCACCTGTGCGCGCGTCCTCATCATTCAACCCTCCGCTCTCCTCGAGCAGCTTGTTGAAGAGCTCGCCAGATCTACACCGTTCACAGCACACGCCTGCATCACGGCTACTTGTAGGAGGCGTGCTTAGCAAGCAGGAGTCAGCAGGCATCTCTAAAGTAGTCGTTCAGAGACCAGCACGCAAAGCCGTTCGAGTTTCCTGCTGCGTATTGTACCGCTGTTGGTAATTTCAAGCTGTAATGAGTGTCACTTGTTTAATAATTTAAGATGCTCCTGCCTACTTACATGAGTGGATATTTATTATTAATGGACTCGAGGTAGTTAAATGTTTTTTTTGAAAGACTAATGCTTATGTATTATTTTCATCGCGTTTGGAAAACGTGTGCTATCAAGTATCCAGTGGGGAGGGATTTTCTTGTGCATTCCGTTTTTTTTGCTGCACAGACAGGCGCCAGTCAGCTGTTGTGCTTTTCAAACGAGGAGGGGTTGGTGGACTGCTTTGGTTCCAAAACTCCCCAATGATTAGCACAACAATAACAATAACAACAACAATAACAACAACAATAACAACAACAATAACAACAACAAGAGTGCACGTTTGTAATGTGCCCCATACCAGAACAAATGCCTCGGAGCGCAGACTATTAGCTATGTTTTTTAAACTATAACATTTTTTAAATTTTACCAGGCAAGGCCCACAGGCTATGTAGTTATTTTTCAGAAGTGACCTGGCCGCAAAGGATCGCTCAACGAAGTGGCTTGGACATCTCTAGGAGCCAAACACTCTAAACACACGATGTTGTTATCTCCACAGAACCTGCAGTCCCATCCCACGGTGATGCTCTTCTCTCTCATCGCGCTGGAGAAATTCGCTCAAACGAGTGAGTTACCCTCAATTCACGATTAGCACATGTTCCTGGCATGTATATTGTATATATATATTTAGAACTTCTTTCGCACATTGAAGGTGCGGGAGGAGGACAACAACAACAAACTAAACACAAAAATGATTTCTAAAGAATTGCGTTTTCAATATAGATTTAAAAGTGTATCACTCAAGTGGCTTCCTAATATCGGAAGGAAGAGCGTTCCAGACGGCCGCAGAAGTGCATCTGCAATCTCGCGATGCGGTGACCGTCTTTGTTCGATGGTGAGCCAAAAGCCGCTGCGGCGAGGATGACCGGAGTTTGCGTGATGGTGGTTTATGCTCCCTGACGAGGTCGGCAAGGTCACGTGGCTCATTTGTGGCAAGCACTTGGTGTGTAAATGCGCACGACCTTGCAACGTATTTGTTCGGTAACCGGAAGCCAACGCAGCTCGGCGAGCATTGGGCAGTACGTGCAAGTACTTGACTCACGTGAGCACTGGGGCAGTACGTGTAAGTACTTGACTCACGTGAGCACACACTTTGTGTGTAATGAGTGCAACCTCATCGTGTGTTCGTTCAGAAAACGGAAGCCAATGCAGGTCAGCGAGCACTGTACCGGCATGGTCCGATCTTGCAGTACCCGTCACGACACTCGCAAAATGAAATCCCTGCCCTTGAAAAAACTAATTTTCAAAACGGCACCTCGTGGCGTTGGTAGTGGTCACGTTCGTCGAGTCTGTGTCTGATTCCAGATTCACTTGATTTCTGTCCCCGTGTTTGGTTGCCGAGTGGTGGCACTTCCATTGTACGTACGTATATGTACGTATATGTACGTACGTACGTATATGTACATGTACGTACGTTGAACTTCTTTCGCTTCGTATACGGATCCAACCGTGCCAGTCGGAGGTTGCTGTGGGGGGGCGGTGGCAGGAAAACAAACTAAACGCACAAAAAGCTTCTTAACTCGGCGCCTTGCTCGGGTGGGGAGGGGGACTTCCCCGTTTCTTTTTTAATGATGGCGCATTCACGTGCGGCACCCTCCCCCCCCCCCCCGGGCCTGTCCTGTTAGTGAAGCCTGTCCTGTTAGTGACCCGTGCCTGCGCGCTGTTGTCGCCCCCCCCTCCCCACCCCTCCCGACCGCCAGCGGAGAACAAGGTGACGGTGGGTCGCTCGCGGATCTCGGAGCAGCTCAAGGTCCTGGAGGCGTGGGTCAACAGCCCCGAGTTCGCGCGGCGCCAGGTCGGCTTCTGTGCCCAGTGGTGCCTCGACAATCTCTGTACGTACCAAGGCCCTCAACACTTCCCTGTCGGATCCTGATACACTTGGTCGATCATCGATTATCAACTTACGGAGTCGATAATCGATTATCAACTTACTGCCAATCATCGATTATCAGGCGGCTTCGGAGGGGGAAGGACGTGCCGGATTTTCAAAAATTATGTGGTCCTATGGAAGGCAAAACGTTAACTGAAAAACCGTGAACCAATGTCACTGTTAACCGAGCGAGTATTGTATCATAGGACTCACAAATACCTTTTTTACGGGGCCCCACGTTAACACGCACCTCGGCGGCGTCCAATAATAACGTGGAAACTTTATTGAGGCGAATATTTGTAACGTATACCGATGTAGACGCCCGGCTGACAGTCATCTGTGAAGAGTCACCGACTCTGCTCAGCTGTGAGGTGGCCATGTTCGTGTCCACGCGACGTCTGCGATTCCTGCGGTATAAATACAGATTTAGATTTTATGTCGCCTCCTCGACGCTTTGCACTCCGCACCCACGCAGCGACCAATTGACACCACCTACTTTGGGTTAATTCACTCATTCATTCGTTCGCTATCATTCAGTCACTCGTGCTCCTGTCCACAAGGTGAATATACGTATGTGTATTGAACTTTATTTTCACATCGCACGTGGCCAACCGTGCTAATCGGAGGTGCGGGGGGAAGGACAACAAACTTAACACAGAAAAGCAGTTCTGAAGAAATGAGTTTTAAATCTAGATCTAATGAGAAATAATAATCGTTAAAATGTATAAAGCGCATACTCTTTGGTTCTTTCGGTAACGTCACGTAGGTAGAAATAAAATAAAATAAATCACGACGTTTCGATAGCAACACAAGCCATCGCTGCCTTGTGAAAGGCAGCAGACATCGTGCTGCTCGCAGCAGACATTGCGGCTGTCGCGATTTTCACCTGAAGACGATGGCTTGTGTTGCTATCGAAACAACGTGATTTATTTTATTTCTACCTACGTGACTTTACCAAAAGAACCAAAGAGTATGGATTCCTGCAGTCACGAAAGCTTCAAAGCAAGATTTATGAAGCGCCCTTAAACAATTGCTCTCAGGGCATAGCTCCAGTGGCTTCCTAATATCGGAAGGAAGAGCGTTCCAGACGGCTACAGAAGCACAGCCGAAAGCGCCGCGCGATGCGTTGACCGTCTTTGTTTGATGGCTCGGCAAAATCCGCTGCGAGAACAACAGCTCCTTGACGAGATGAAACGCGGCCGGTATTAATTATCATCCTCGAGTAACCGATGAGTGCGGCGAAGATCCCCACACAGAAAGCTGACCTCCTCACTCCTGCCTTGCGCTTTGCGTTCCTTCCTTGGCCACGTCGCTGCGTGCGGACGCAGTCGTGAAGGAGGGGCGGCAGTTCACGTACGAGCAGGTGGACCTGAGTGGGATCAGCGCGATGCTCAACAGCAACGACGTGAGCGAGTACCTCAAGATATCGCCACACGGCCTCGAGGTAGGGTTCACTGGGATTCACTCAGCACACATGCAACGCAATGCCACGCACGCACGGACGCATATGGCGTACGCACACAACGCACGCACGCACGCACACAACGTGCGCACGCACGACCTCAAGGTAGGATTCGCTGGAGTTCACTCAGCACGCACAGAATGCACACACACAACGCGTGCACGCAACACAATGCACGTACAGAACGCACACAAACAACACAGTGCGCGCACACACACCGCATCGCACGCACACGATGCATGCGCACACGCAACGCATGCAACGCAGACAACGCACGCAACACGCATGAGCAAAATAATCAGAACCAGGAGTGTATTTCCCGAGTCAAGCCGTAGAGCTAAGCAGCTCTTTTTCAAGAGCGGCTCGGCAGGCAGACGACATCAAAGCGTTCCACAATAACAGATATATATATTTTTAATGAGAATAGCAATCATGTTATAAAATTACATTCACACTTAAACTTTAGTGGTTTAAATGAGAACAGAGTAGAGATGCCAAGAGACCAATCTGAGGTGGTTACATTAAATAACTATTTTTTATTTTATCAGGTAAGGCCCAGAATCGACCTGGCCACATATGATAGGTTAACAAAGTGGCTTATCACATGGAAACTTATCACAGCCAAATACTCTAAATTATTATGTAGAGGGAAAACCCGGAGGACCTGGAGAAAAATCCACACGACCACGGGGAGAGACACATGCAAACTCCAAATATTCAGCAGGCGTCGGGGTCAGGATTGAACCCACGACCTCTGTGCTAACCTCCGATTAGCACAGTTTTACTTCTTTCGCACCGTGCCAATCGGAGGTAGGGAAAATAAATGCTCAGTTTCACACGTGGCAGGCTTTTGCGACCAATATTATTAATAATAAAGGTTTTTTGGTTGGATTGCGTAAATAAATGTGTCGTAACTCTCCACGACCAGTCGCAGCCAGTCAGTAAGGGATTTGTCACGTAACCAAAACGCCACTTAGTTACTCCTTCAGCCTACCGGTGTGTTGCAGAGTAAATCCACAACATTTACAATTTGAGTACGACATTTCGCTGGTAATTACATGCAGCATCATCGGGCGATTTTTACGTGGCAATCCCTTATGTCTTGGTTCGGTTCGTCTCCAAATTTGGTCGGTAATAATAATGTATATATGTGTCTGTGATTACATGTAGGCCTCGCACAGGAAGCCTTTGCTTCCTCGGGAAACTTCCCTGGGTGTCTCCGGGCGGCGTGCCGTCTCTCCAGCTCTGTGCCGTGCTCCACGTGCGCACGCGTTGCCCTGTGGGGAGCGGCGGCGCGCTGCCTTGGCGCGCCGCGTTGCGAACCCGACGACCCGAGTTCGAAGCCCGCTCACGGCCACCGTCAGTGACAAATATCTGAGCAAGATCCTGGGCATCCGCTAGTTCGACTGGGCTTTAAATGAGTAAACGTCGGAGACAAAAGGCGGCCGGGCGTGGTTGTTGGCCACCAATCCACTCGTGTGCTACTCGCGAACGGCACTGGCCCCAAGAGTCAGTTTCAAGCTGTTCGGGGTGTATCTTTGTCTGTGGCAGGCGCGGTGCGACGCGTCGTCGTTTGAGAGCGTGCGCTGCACGTTCTGTGTGGACTCGGGCGTGTGGTACTACGAGGTGATGGTCGTGACGTGCGGCGTCATGCAGATCGGCTGGGCAACGAAGAACAGCAAGTTCCTCAACCACGTGAGCTGCGCACGCGCACACACACACGTAACGGCGGCGCGCACCCGCAGAACCTCTACGGAGTGTCTGTGAGAGTGTCTGTGAGAGTGTATGTGTGTGTGTGTGCATGAGTGTGGGGAGCGGTGGTGTAGCGGTTAGCGCCGCTGCGCTACAAACCCAGCGTCTCGAGTTCGATTCCCGCTCACGGCCAACACCGGTGACGATTATCTGAACCGGTCTCGGTCCCCCCCTAGGTCGACTCGGCCTCAAATGAGTACCTGGTGCGGTGTGTAAAAACATTGCCACTGGAGAGACAAAGGTGGCCAGGCGTAGTGTTGGCTACCCCCCATCCCTCGTGTGCCGTGCCGGCCTTCATAGGTGCTCGCTAACAGCACTTGCCCCAACAGTCTGTTGAGGCTATTGGGGGGGATCATTGTCTTTGTGTGCGACTTCACCGTTCCACACTTCTCCCATCTATTCACGGGACACGCCGGTGTCCCGCGTATAGCGAGTTCGATTCACGCTCACGGCCAACCACCAGTGACGATTATCTGAACCGGTCCTGGGCCTCCCCTAGGTCGACTCGGCCTCAAATGAGTACCCAGTGTGATGTGTAAACATCGCCACTAGGGAGACAAAGGCGGTCGGCGTGGTGTTAGCCACCCACCCCCTCGTGTGCCGTGCCTACCTTCATAGGTGCTCGCTAACAGCACTTGCCCCAACAGTCTGTTAAGGCTATACGGAGGATAGTTGTAATATATATTTATACATGTTCTGCTGTGTTTTTTGGTTGTGCCTCTCCAACAATCGTTATATCTTGATTACAAACGGTTTCGTACGTGACTCGAAATTGAGCTCAAGTCCCAACAGGAAGCGTTAACCATGACGCCGCCACGCCTTTTCTCCTTTGAGGCAGCATCATTGGAGGCAATAATACGGAATTGTTTGCCTTGAGCCCAGTGTCTCGCTGGCGAGCTGTTGATGAATCGCGGTCCTTGCTGTTGCTGCTGCTGTTGTTGCTGATGCTGCTGTTGTTGCTGCCGCTGCTGTTGTTACTGTTGTTGCTGCCGCTGCTGTTGTTACTGTTGTTGCTGCTGCTGCTGTTGTCGCTGCCGTTGCTCCTGCTGCTGTTGTTGTTGCTGCCACTGCTGTTGTTACTGCTACTGCTGCCGCTCCTGTCGCTGCTGTTGTTGTTGCTGCTGTTGCTGCCGCCGCTGTTGCTACTGCTGTCGCTGCTGTTGCTGCTGCTATTTCTGTTGTTGCTGCTGCTGTTGTTGCTGTTGTTGCTGTTGTTGCTGTTGCTGCCGCTGCTGTTTCTGCCGCCGCTGTTGCTAATGTCACTGTTGCTCCCATTGTTGTTGCTGCTGCTGCTGCCGCTGCTGCTGCTACTGCTACCGCTGCGCCTTCAGGAAGGTTACGGGATCGGAGATGACGAATACTCGTGTGCGTACGACGGGTGCCGTCGCCTCATCTGGTACAACGCCAAGAGCAAGCCCCACGCACACCCCTGCTGGAAGGAAGGTACTAAACTTCAACAAATGTTTTTATTAAAGAAAAATGTAACCAGGTTAAGGCCCACTGAGCTATATAGCTCTTTTTCAGAAGCGACCTGGCCACAATTGATAGCTCAACGAAGTGGCTTATCTTGAATTTTATCGCATCCAAATACTCTGAATGCACATTCAATCTAAATGTGGAGGGAAAAACCGGAGGACCCGGAGAAAATTCTGCGCCACCACGGGGAGAGAGACACGCAAACCTGCTGCGATATGGAGATGATGCCAGATGGGACCCATCGTGTGCCGCTGTTGTCATCGCAGGAGACACGGTCGGCTTTCTCCTGGACCTCAACAAGAAGCAAATGGTGTTCTCCCTCAACGGCACGCCGTTGCCGCCTGAGAAACAAGTCTTCGGATCGGCATCGTACGTTTACCAAGTGACGCACAACGCTTTGATATAACCGGGACGCAACCACAGAGAAGCAATTGTGGGCGTTCTGCGCAATCCGTGCCGGGGCTGTGCCAAGCCGGCGTGGCACGAAGCAAGGGTGGATTTTAGAGCCGGACCGATGCCAGATTTTTGGCTCCGATGCCGATACCGATTTTTTTTGGAGAGTTCTCGTCCACCGATTGCTGATATAGCGACCGATATTTTGTAAAAAAATGCAACATTTTCTAATCAATTTAAAACACTTATGTTTATTAAGCTTTCAATATTTGAGGAACAATTTGCTTAATTTTAAACACACATTTTTGCAAGGCTGGTTGTTGTAATTACCGGCGAAACATCGTACTAGAATTGTAAATGTCGTGGGTTTACTCTCCAACACACCGGTGTGCTGTACAAGTAACGAATTGGCACGTTTAGTTTACGTGAGAAACCTTCATAATTGGCTGTGTCGGATGGTGGCGGGTTTAATGACACATATTCACGCAATCTAACCCGAATAAACCTTTATTATAGAGCTCCCTCTCCCAGATCATTTAGCAAATAGCAATACCAACTTGTCAAACATAGATTTACAGGAGCAAGAATCGATTGTTTTGGTTCATGTTTAAAGCATCGGGACACATCAGTTGGCATAAATTCCGATACCGATATTTTTTTCAAAGCCGAATATCGGCCGATACATCGGTTTAACTTCAAATCAATACTGCCCGGTGAGCATAATGAGATCTTCCACCGAACGAATTATTTCTCCGGTTGATTTTTTTCCACCGCACGAGCCGTGCTGGCGCCGTGCCGAGCAGGTATGGCACGAAGCACGGGGTTTGTTTTTCTCCGAGACGCGCGTAGCTGACGCGGCGACACTGTGTTTGGCGCCTTTCAGGCTGACGTCAGACGCGTTACATACACTAGCACATACACTAGCACACATACACTAGCACACATACACTAGCACGCATACACTAGCACACTAGCACACACTAGCATATACACTAGCACACATACACTAGCACGCACACAACAACAACAACCGCCATTCGCCACTAAGTGGCGGTGACGTCACCGCGACGCTTGTGCCAGGCCATGTGCACGCACACACACACTAGCACACATACACTAACACGCTAGCACACACACACACACTAGCACACACACACTAGCACGCTAGCACACACACACACACTAGCACACACACACTATCACACATACACTAGCACGCACACACACACTAGCACACATACACTAGCACACACACACTAGCACACACACACACACACTAGCACACATACACTGGCACACATACACTAGCACACACACACACTAGCACACATACACTAGCACGCACACACACACTAGCACACATACACTAGCACACACACACACACACTAGCACACATACACTAGCACGCACACACACACTAGCACACATACACTAGCACACACACACACACACTAGCACACACACACTAGCACACATACACTAGCACACAAACTTCTTCTGGGATCCCTCGTAGTCGAGTGATGTCCCTCCAGGTGTAACTTGTTGTGAGGTGGACCTGGCTGGCCATGGGTTTGGAGATGGCTGAATCGGCCAATCCCTGACCTGCAGATCTTGGCACAGTGGGGGCACCAGGATGGTCCACCCTGGAGCTCACACTCGTTGTTGTCTCTGTCTCTGGTGTGTGTGTGCTTTGCGGCGTGCTCTTCTCCTGGCTATCAACTCTCTTCGTTCAGCCTCAAAATGCTGAGTTCCATTGTTGATTTTGGCCCTCCATGATGGTCTATCAAGAGCCATAGATTTCCCAGTTGTTTGGATCTATGTGACTTTGCTTGAGGTGCATTTTAAGGTTGTCCTGGAAACGCTTCCTTTGACCTCAGGCAGCACGTGATCCATCCCTGAGCTGGGAACAGAAGCTTTGCTTAAGTAGCCTCGAGTCATTCATCCCCACAAGGTGACCTGCCCTCTGAGTTGACACTTCATCATGATGAGTTGGATCGCTCTAGGACACTGATATTAGTTCGTCTTTCTTCCCAGGTGATGTTTAGTATTTCCTGAGACAGTGTCGATGAGAGATTTTACGTGTTTACGATAGGTGGTCCAGGTTTCTGCACCCATATAAGAGGTTTGGAATGATCACAGCATTATACACAACCACTTGGGTCTTGGCTGTAATGTCGTGGTCTTCAAGGGCCCTGTTCTTCAGTGTTCCAAAGGCAGCACTAATTCGGGCAATCCGATGTTGGATTTCATAATCGATGAAGACATTGCTAGAGAGATGGCTGCCTAAGTATGGGGAACTGGGAACAATTTCTAGAATTGCATTGTTGGTAGTGATTGTAGGGGGTGGGATCTGTCCTCCCGGAGCTTGTTGAAGAAGGATCTTTGTTTTGCTGGTATTCAATCCTGCTGTAAGCGTCTGTGAACATGTTGACGATGACCTGAATGTCAGCTTCTGAGCAGGTGCTGACTTGGGCATCATCAGCATATTTGAATTCAATAACGGATGTGATTGATGTTTTCGACTTGGCTTTGAAACGGTTGATGTTGAATATGTTCCCGTCTGTCCTAGATGTGATATTTATGCCTCTGGGAAGTCAAAGCACACAAACACACATTAGCACACAAACACACACTAGCACACGCACGCTAGGGCACACACAAAAAGACAAACATCCCCGTATAACCTTAACAGACTGTAGGGGCAAGTGCTGTTAGCGAGCACCTATAAAGGCCGGCACGGCACACGAGGGTGTAGGTGGCCAACACCACGCCCGGTCTCCCCAGTGGCGATGTTTACACGTCACACCAGTTACTCATTTGAGGCTGAGTCAACCTAGGGGAGGCCCAGGACCGGTACAGATAATAATCGTCACTGGTGTTTGCCGTGAGCGGGAATCGAACCCGGGTTGCCAGGTTCGTAGCGCAGCGCACTAACCGCTACACTACCACTCCCCATGCACACACATACACTCCTAGCACGCACACACACACACACTAGCACACACACACATACACACACCCCTAGCATAGACCTCCCCCCCCCCCCCCCCAGCCAGATTTGGATGTTGAAGGCCAGCTTCCGTTCCGGTTCAACTCGGTTAAATTGGCGCTGGCAAACCGCCTGTGCCGTGCTGGTACCCGTGCCGGTTTCTCCACCGTGCTCGGCGCAATCCGTCGTGCGTGCGTTCACGCGGCCGTGTCGCGTTCCCCCACCCCACCCCCACCCCGTGCCTCCCGACAGGTCGGGGTTCTTTGCGGCCGCGAGCTTCATGTCCTACCAGCAGTGCGAGTTCAACTTCGGCGCGCAGCCGTTCAAGCACCCGCCCGCCGTGCGCTTCTCCACCTTCAACGAGTGCGCCACGCTCAACAGCCAGGACAAACTCATCCTGCCCAGGCACGGCCAACAGGCTTGGCCTCTCGCGGAGGTCGTGTCCTTCATCGACCCGTTCGTCCGTCGCGCGGCCAGCCATGCTCTCGAGCGTACTTGTGGTGGTTGTTGCTGCTGCTGCTGCTGCGCCTGTTGACCCCAATCAGCCTCGCCGAGTTTCAAGACAATTTTTTGAGGAGGGTCCTGCCAAGTTTTAGTTTTTTTCCAGGCCCCACGGTGGCTAAGGAGATGTTAACTACCTCCGCCTGGTGTGCAGGAGGTCATGGGTTTGATCCCGGACCCCCGTGCCCACCGCCTCCTGTATATTTGGAGTTGCACGTCCCTCTCTCCGTGGTGGTCACGTGGATTTCTTTCCGGGTCCTCTGGTTTTCCCCTTCACATTTAGAATCAACATCGCGCGTATTTGGCTGCTGCTATAAATTTTCCTCGTGACGATAAGCCACTTCACTGAGCTATAATTTGTGGCAATATTGCATCTTGATACCGGTTAAAATAAAAATAGTAAAAGAGTGAAGTCACGGACACCGCTAAACAGTCTGGCGGCATCGCGGAGCATTGCACGTCGCCATCGGGAAGGCGCCGGCCGTTGCGCTAACCGGAGCATGCGGGCTTCTGCCGTGTCGGCGAGGGCTGCCTGCGGCGTTGTCACGACCCCCCCGTGAGCGGCGCTGGCGGTCGTTGATTTTGGCGCTTGCGGTCACTGACTTTGGCGCTTGCAGCCGTAGAATTTGGCGCTCGGAGTCGTAGATTTTGGCACCCGCGGTCGTTGATTTTGGCGCTCGCGGTTGTTGATTTTGTTGCGCGCGCCGCGTGTCCCGCCAGGCACATGAAGCTGGCCCTGCTGCGGCAGCTGAGCATCAAAGAGAACTCGTGCTCGCTGTGCTGCGACAACATGGCCGACACGGAACTCTTGCCGTGCGGACACCGGTGAGGACGATAGGGGGGTGGGGGAGAAGGTGGGGGGGGATCCGGGGAGGGGGGGGGGAACACGCGATCGCCAGCGTGTCCAACACCATCATCACCAGCAGCGACACCTTCACCGCGACCGTCATGGTTGTAACGATCATCATCATCATCACCAGCAGCGACACCGACACCTTCACCGTGGCCGTCACTGTCGTAAGTAGCACCGACACCATCACCGATGCGGCGATCAGGCCGGTGGCGTCACCGCGTGTGTGTTGTTCGCTTGGCCATGTGCGCAGGGACCTGTGCATGCCGTGCGCCCTGCAGCTCGAGGTGTGCCCGCTGTGCCGCAAGGACATCAAAATGCGCAACGCCGTGCAGCCCTGCTCCTCCTAGCGCCTTGCCTGTCCGGTCGGGGTGAGCGCTGGCACTCGTTCGCTCACGACCACCCGCACTGCCGCTCGCCCGATCACCCAAGCGAGGACCGGCCACTTGGTGCAAGCTTCGCGTGAAGGCTCCCTTGTGTGCCGGGAGGGGTCGGTGCGGAAACGGCTGAGCGATGCCTGAAGGACTCGACTGAAAGTGGCAGCTCCGGGCCGCCTCGTTTCTCAGTCGGCATTGGCGCAAGACGGAGCGGCGGGGCGAGGATGAGGACGCGGCACGCGGCACGCGGCACGCGGATGCGGGCGGTCGACGCACGTGGGGCCAGTTTTTCCCCCGGCGAGTTGCGTGGAATTGAGCGTTTTGTGCGTGCGCCGAGCGGCGGCTTTTCCGGCCGTTGGCCGATGTGACCCGGCGATCCGGTGGACCGCGTTGGCGCCCGGCAGGAATTGAAGCCAACGCAGGTGGCCCGTGTCGCACCGGTAGCCATCGCTTCCGGTTCCGTGGGACCTTCGTCAAACACACACACGTGATATACGTATATATTACAACAACAAAAACCAGTGCGATTATTTTCAAGCGGGTCTGCAACTTGTGGCCACCCGAACAGCTTTCCCTTTAGGACCAAATTTTCAAACGCCTGCTTCTCTTCTTCCGGGACACAGTGTGACCCCCCCGGGACCTTATCCGGTGGGTGCACGAGCACAGATGACGTTCGAATGATGGGCGCGGTGGACTCTTAATGAAGAAAGCCTTAAGTTGTAACTCCCTCCCCCGGTGGAAGCCTGCGTTCTAAAGATGTCACTTATATTTTTTGATGCAAATAAGCGGACGAGCGTCGTCACATCGGCGTCGCGTGTCTTCTCCGTGTCTCTCCGTATTTTGAGTTTTTGTAAACCCTTCGGCCTCTCGCCCGTGTCTTGCGCAATCTCTCAAGTGGTTTTCTGTTTTTTTTAAACACATCGTCTGTTCTCACCACTCGCTTGTTGCGTCGAAGATGTTCAAAGCCTCTCTGCGCTCACGCCAGTCTTCTTGTTTCATTCCAGCCAGTTCCGGCCACCGTCGCGCGCCACACAGCCACCAACCCATGTTTCCAATTGGCAGATTCCCCGTTTGCCTTCTCCGAGAATACAGGGTGCTTCAAAATGTCTTGACACTTCTGAGAATTTACAACAACGCCACAGGAAATGTGCTGCCTCCGGGCTCTGGAGACCACCTGGAGAAGATTCCAGGCAACGTGTTGACAATGATGGCGAACAAGTGGAGACTATTTGACTTTTTGAAGCTATTAACATTACATTTGTTATCATGTTACAGTGTATTATCCGTTATTTTATCATTAAAAACGATAGCCCCATATAAGTGTTAGCATTTTTCTGAAGCACCCTGTATTGCCGCAAGCGTTCACGTTCCAGTTTTGAAATGGCGAAAGATAAAAATGACCCGGTTTTATTTTTCATGTCGATACCCGTAAATTAATACTTGGCTTGCTTATTTTGTTTACTTTACACGAACAAAAGGTGAAAAAATATATACCGAAAAACTTTTCAAAATGTGGTTCACCTTTGTTCAGCGACCAGGGCAGATGCTAAACCCGATTTTGTTTAGCACACACGCCGGTGCTAGCTGGTGTCGCTCCAATTTAACCTCTCTAAAAGTTTTGTCTGGAAGGCCTGAAGAGGATTATTACGACGCTTGTTTACCCAGGAAGGAAGTCTTGCCAAGTTTTTTCGCAGTAGTAGGGTTTGGGCGGGGTGATGATTGTTCTGTATATTCCTTTTGAGTAATCTGCAGTGTGATTGTTTCACAATTCGGGCAAAATGTTTGACCGTGACTCCCGCCGGTGGCACGATGCGGCCCCCGACTCTTGCGAATTACATCGCGTGATGTTTTTCTTTACTGTTGTTAGTCCTGCCGTGAAGCGGACGTCACGTAGTATGTGTTTAGCGTTCATAATAACACCGCCCATGGGGTTACGATCGCTGGATTGGAGCCGTTAACCGAGCGGTGCGATGGGGTGGCGATAGGTGCTTGCCGCCACCGGGGCCACGTCCGCCACCGTCTCCCGATATCGGGAAGAAATGGGCTAAACAACCAGGCCTGAGCCAGCGTGTTAGTCGGTCGCGGAACTACGTTTTTAAATGTCGGTGTGCTTTGGCTTCGTCAAGCTGTGCCCGTGCAAGAACAACCACGGAGGGGGGGCGGGGGACTGCTGCTGCATGTAAAATGCGAAAGTGAACGCGCGTGCCATGGGTGTGCGTTTTGGTTTGTTCACAACAGCGCTCAGTCGTCAAGGGGGTCATCCGTACAGGGATCCTGATCGCTCCCAGCGGTCGCTCGGGGGTGAGCATTAGGTTATCTGGGTAGTGGGGGGTTAGGTGACCTCTGAGAGATGGAAACCCCTGGTTTACAAGACGCTCGGTTGGTACGCGAGTGTCCGTTGTGAACACAAGGTTTGGGGTTCAGTCGGGTAGCTTTCCTTTGAGTTTACAATAATTGTTTTTTACATTCGCTTTGGGAATTTGACTTTCGTTCGTTCCACAATGCCATAATTTTACACTGGATGTTAGCAGGCAGCGGTTTCCACGCCCGAGCTCATTTGCAAGACGGAGATGCCCGTTTGGTTCAAAAGTCAGCAGTCCCAACCCATCGGCAGCTTGCTGTAGCTGGGTAGATTTAGCTGAGAGCTGATGGCGTCACAACGTAATTGTTGGGGACATTTACACCTGAACCGTTAATTTAAGAATCCTCTTGTGTTGTTTACCAACTTAATCGATACCGTTGCACCAACGATCCCGTGTGAGGCCAGAGGTTAAAGCCGGTGTTTATAAGTACAACATTGCAATGATGTATAAACCGTACACGGAATGAACACCTCCCCGTGACGAAACGACGCTAGAGTGTGCAGCAAAATGCTAATTTTTGATTACGCCAATTTGAAATAATTTCGCAACAGAGATAATATTTCGCATTGGGCCCTCGCCTGGTTCGATACTGGACGTTGAATAGACTTGCTATCGTTTCTTTTTTACAAATGCGTATAACTGTAAATGCAGTCTAGTTGGACACGTGGGCTTTCGCGACCAATATCCATCAAAGGTTTTTTTTTTGTGTGGGTTACATCGCGTAAAATATAAATGTGTCGTTAAACCCACCACCACCCGACACAGCCAATTAGTAAGGTTTGTCACGTGAACAAAACGTGCCAATTACTTACCGGCACAGCACACCAGTGTGTCGGAGAGTAAGCCCACTACAACATTTACAATTCGGGTACAGTGATGTTTCCACTGGTGATTACAACAACCAGCTTCATCAGGCGATCAGCCAGAAAAAAAGTGAAGTCCTGTTTCGGTCTATAAGTACATTTAACGGCACATTTATGGTTCACACGATCTCAACCAAAACATCTTTATTATGGAAATGCAGCCTATTCAAAGGGATGGGATTGTACTTGTGAAATGAAAAAAAATGCATCTTAGCCTTATTTATACCGTAATCGTTATCAAAGCAGTGCTGTATTTGGTGTTGGTGTATTTGGCATATGTCCGGCTGTTCATAAATCCACACTAACTAATACGACAACACTTAATACCCGCGGGTTCGTTCTTGGAGTGGTCTTAAGGCCCCCCCCCAACCCCTCGTAACTTTCTGTAGCGTGCTTACTTACCTGCCTTTTTGCGGCCATACAAGTGTTGCCCCCTCTCTCTCTGCGGCAGCAGCAACAGCGGCCGGTGGTGTGCAGCAGCGGTATGCAGCAGCAGCAGCAGTAGGTCTGCTTGGCAGGCAGGACTCGCCGTTTTTGAGGCACAGCAATGGGAAGAATCGGAGCACGCGGCGGGAATACGACAGGAGCCGGCAACGTTAAATAATCCCGATTTCAAAGCAGTAAACAATTCCAGGACAACAAAATGCAGCTGGAAATTTCCACACCCACCAAACAAAAACTAAGAACCCCGCAGCGTGTTGCAGTTTAATGAACGCACTTTGGGATGCAAAACGCAGTTGGCGTTGCACCCCTAATGTTCTAAAGGCTGTAACTTGAATTCCCATTCGGAGCCCAAACTCATCTCGGGGACGCATCCACTTCATACGAATCGACGCGGCCGTTCGCTCCGCATCGCGCTGTGTCGCCTTGACAACCCAAACTTAATCTCTAGGCAGCAGCAGTAGCTGCAGTAGCTGCTGCCCCTCTTTTTCCGATTCTCCTGGGGAAAACGACCCTCGGCCAAATTTGAACGCGTGATTCACAACCCATTGCCGAGTGCTCGGCTGGCCCCGCGTCGTCGCTCCGCTTGAGTTGCACACGACTCGTGGTTTTAACGTCGCTCGCAACTTGTTGCGCCCATCGCTGCTGCCTCTGGGCCGATCCCGGTGGGAGCGATGACGACGATGATGCCACGTGTTTGTCAGCTGGAGATGTGAAGGTGGGAGTAGAGGAGCAGGCTAAACGTTGGTGGTGTGATGAGTTAAGGAAAACGGTGTTGTGTGTGTATATGTGTGTGTGTGTGTTTTAAGTTATTGATTATTGTCAATGCACAGCCTGCAAAACACAATTGCTCGATGTTGTGATGAGCCAATGCCCGTTCGACCGGTGACCTTAAAGTGTACCAGTGCGCAAAACAAAATGACCACATTTGTGAAGTGCTTTCGGGACAGTTTATCACATTTATGTACGTGAAGGTATTCCCATTGACGCTGTGCGGAACGTGAACGGGTGGCATATTTTATTTAGGTCGTTCGCTCGCCATCGCTTATGTGTTGTTTCCTCACTTTCTCGAGGGCTCGTTCAGCATCATTCGGATTTGCAAAAGAATCCACAGGGTCAATTTCCCCATGATTTGTCCCCTCCCCTCCGCCCCCACCCCGCCCCCTTAAAAATGAGAGTGCAGTAAAATGTTTGATTGTCAAGAAAGCGAGTTTAGACCGACGTTTTAAGTGATGCCGAGAATTCACTCCAGGTAGGGACTGCGCTTACCAAACCCGGTAATGTTGCGGTGAGTTTACGCTGGAGGGAGGGCGAGGGTGGAAAATAGGTCGTTGGATGGAGGGGGTGGGGGTCGGGGAAGTTTATCTTTGAACCAAACTCATCCACCAGTTCGTCGCTGGTTCGTCACCAAACGCGTGGAGCGTTTTCGCACGTGGCCCGGCACCCATTTTGTCGAGCGCCATGATCCTCTGCTCCGCCTTTCTAACGTCACTTCCTGTGACGTAAAAACCCGTGACCCTGTTTGAATCGTGCGGAGACCGCCCATGATGCTCCGTCTCTCCGCGTGGTTCAACTTCCATCCACGCCAGTTCCGCGTCTACTGTGACGTTGCATCGTGACGAGGAGGAGGTGAAGAAGCACTCCCTGGAGATGCGGAATAATTTTATTGTTTCACATGTGTGTAGCACAGCAGTGTTGTTTATGTACAACAAATACTGTAAGAAAAATTATTTGTGATATTAAAAAAACAATGACCAACTATTGTTTCTTGTTTTTTGTACTGCTGTTAATCTTTTACTATTGTACGTCAACACTTTGATTTTGCGTGCATGCGTTTGACGAAAGCGATAATTTTTTTTGACAATTGAAAACACCGCAAATATCCAGAGATTTTAACAGCACGCATACATTCTATGGAAATATATCGAAAAAAATCACATCTCCGGTAAACCACGTTTCAAGTGAGGCGGAGGAGCTTCCAGTGGTCAAACGAGAAGGTAACCACTGTCCTGCACACTGAACAAGTCTAAAAATCTAAAAGTCATGAAAGCCAGATCAGACGGCTGAGACCATGGGCTCGCTACAATGGGGGACCTGTACGCATGTCTGTTGAACTTCGTTTGCACCGTACGTAGCCAGCCGTGCTCAACTAAACACAAAATACAGTTCTAGAAAAATCTGTTTCAATCTCGATGATTTGAAAGCGCATAGCTCCCATTGGCTTCCTAATATCGGAAGGAAGAGCATTCCAGACGGCCGCAGAAGGGCATCCGAAAGCGCGCGATACTGGTGGCCGTCTTTGTTCGATGGCTCGCAGCCAAAAGCCGATGCTGCTGCTGCCGCGAGGATGACCATCGGAGTTCGCGTGATGGTGGTTTATGCTCCATGACGAGATTCAACGCAGCCGGTGTAAGTTTCCCTCTATTAACCGATCAGTGACCGACCTCTTGCGGTCAGTGTGGCGGCCGGTCTGTCCGGAGCCTTTGGCGTGCGGTGGGTTGGCGCCTTGGCATTAGAAATTGGTGCTCTGTGAAATGGGATGTGTCGTGGTGTGGGAAAACGATTAAATAGCTTAGGGGCCGTCCATAAATTACGTCATGCACCTAGGGGGGGGGGGGGGTCAGACATTTGTGACGATGTGTGACGAGGGGGGTTTGAAAAATGTGACGTCACATCAAAATGCGCAACTTTAAATATAGACAACACGTTCTAAATTTTCTCTATCATCAGAGTGCAACGTCACGTAAAATACGCACTACAATGACAATAGTTGAAAGCGATTTGAAGCATGTTTTATATTTGGGGGGGGGGGGGCAGAGCTTTGTGACGTCATATTTGAGGAGGGGGGGGGGTCTGACTTTTTGTGACGCCGTGTGACGATGGGGGGGGGGGGTCAAAAATCGTCCAAAATCGCGTGACGTCATTTATGAACGGCCCCTTAGCGCGAGGCTTCTCGCTCGCCACGGTGGGAGGCTGACGGACGCACGGGACACCGACTGACGACATTTGCACGTGGGTTTTATTGTCTCAGCACCTGACACTTGACAGCACGATTGGGAGACATTGGGGGTTGTGGGGATGTGGTGGGGGGCGAGGTGGGGGGGGAGAGACCCAAAGGAAGAGTGGGGGATGGGGGGGGGGTCATTGAAGAAAAGCGCACCCCACCAAATAATTCAATTTTCAACACCAGTTCAGGACCTCGCATGGAAATTATCAAATGACCATCGACTGCCCACGACTTCTAATTTTGGCTTGATGCAACAAACTCATAAATACATCGTGGGGAACCAAAAACAAAGCGTGAATACTGATATAAAATGATGGGTACAATACGGGGACGCGTCAACCAATGCACTCTCAAAGCCGCAGCAGGGTTCTATATACGGTCATCGCACACAGCGGGGTGGAGAGAAGTCCTGTCTTGGGGTACGTCAACAGGGCTTGTGCTGTGTGTGCCATGGCCTCGAAGGCATCAATGAACAGGGGACCGACCCTGCCAGCGTGACCACCCCAAGGCGACACGATAGGTGCCCTCGAGGCGCGCTGGGCTTTGGGCTGAGTCGACCGAGAACAGGGATCGGTCACCAAAATAACAAGAAGAGACATTTTTTTAAAATCGAATTTTTTGGTCGATAAGCTCAACACTTCAAGAGGTGCGGTAAATAGGAGACGGTGGGGCCTTTACAAAGTAACGTCACGAAGCGAGTTGTCTTGTTTAGATAAAACCAGCCTAGAGCCCGTCCAAGGACAAGTGGTTTGCAGATAATCTGAAATCAATCGAAAATAATGACCCGCTCTTGATTATTAATGAAGGGGTGGGGGCGGGGTCCACGAGTGACGTTATCCGCTCATGATTATTGAGGGGGAGCTCCACGTGAGTGACGTCACCCGCGGAGTTCGCGTGACATCGGTGTTCTGGCTTTTAATATATTGTAGCCGTGCGTCTATTCCACATCCTCACGTCATCATCCATTGCAACATCCCGACGTTCTGGCCGGCATTGCCAGGGGCATCGACGATATCGGTCAAAAAACAACGGACGAATCAGAGCAGGCGGATGGGGCTTTGGGGGTTGTGACGAAGCATCAAGGCCTTCAAGAGCCGCCGCATGCAGGGCCGGATTATCCTCGTAGCGAAAGTAGCTACACAAGTAGCTACATTTACCACGGGCCCCGCACTTTCAAGGGCCCCGCGCTAAATGCTTTCAAGCTATCAATTTCGGTTCAGTGAATCTGCACTTGCTCTATTACTATAGTACTCTTCTTGGTTCTTTCGGTAAAGTCACGTATAAGGGAAGTAATACAATAATAAAAATAAAACATAATAAAATAATTCTCACGACGTTTCGGCCACAACGCAAGCAGCCGTCCTCAGGTGAAACCAGGTCTGTCGAGGCGACAGCGTCTGAATGAAACAGCACACGTGCTTGGAGCATGTGTATAAGCTGGGTTGGAAGGGGGAGTCGCGGCATCTCTTCAGAAAGGTGAGAGACTCGATTATTATGTTTTATTTTTATTATTTTATTATGTTTTATTTTTATTATTTTATTACTTCCCTTCTACGTGACTTTACCGAAAGAACCAAGAAGATGAATCCCTGCAGTCACGAAAGCTACTATAGTACTATACCGCCTTCGACTTTTACGAACGACTGGGTGTTTAAGGTTAGCGATTTGTCGTATTTTCTGGCTGCATAGCCAATTTAAAAAAAATCAAATTCCTTTACTGTGCAAGTAAAACATGTGTCTGTCCTAATATTTACGTGTTTTTTTATTTAGGGCCCCTTCATAGCATCGTGCTACAGGCCCCGCACCATACCAGCTTCATCCGGTACTTGCCGCATACTTCTCCGGAGCAAGCCGCAGATTGCCGACCCCTGACCCGAGAGAACATCGCGCTCAGACCCCAGCGACACCTCGCGGACGCCGAAGGGCACATGACTGTGAACACGCGGTCGTGGTGGGTGGGGGCAGGGTTGGAGACAAAAACGTCACTGAAGCCCCGTGGAACGCGTCACACCGCGCGTCACTGCGCGTCACCCACGCGTCACACCACGCGTCACACAGCGCGTCACACCACGTGTCACCCACGCGTCACACCACCTGTCACACCGCGCTCGTGGAAACGTCTCGGGCGAGATCAAGGACGCGGAAAACGTCGACGCGAGTGGCGAGTTTGAACAACGCACCGCTTGCGATGTTCAGTTGTGGGGTTTATGTTGTCGTTGTTGTAGTTGCAGAGAGCCGCCGGGGTGATTTATACACTACACTATAAACTACTTTTTAGTATTTTACCAGGTAAGCCCACTGAGCTACGCAGCTCTTTTTCAGAAGCGACCCGGCAACAAACGATAGCTCAACGAAGTGATGGCTTATCATCACGTGGAAATTCATAGTCGCCAAGCACTCTAAACGCGTGATGTTGATTCTAAATGTGGAGGAAAAAACCGAACGACCCAGGGAGAAATCCACGCGACCACGGAGAGAGACACTGCAAAATCTAAATATACAGCAGCAGGCATCGTCAGGGTCGGGAATGAACCCACTACCTCCTGCATACCAGGCGAGGTAGTTAACATCTCCTTGACACCGTGGCGCCCAACTGACACCGTATTCTACCCTAGGCTTGCGTTATGACGGCGGCAGCAGTAGCGATGTAGTTCAGGCGCTCGGTAGCAATGTCGAAGTCTGCTGCTGCCACGACGAGAGGGGGCGTCAGCAGAGAGAGAGACTGTGTCGTCCTCTGTTGAAGGAGCCGCGAAACCGGTTTATAGTTTGTGTTGCATGGCCACAGTGGCTCGTCTGTAATGTATCTCAATGGGTCTCTACAGTGAGGGAAAAAAGTATTTGATTCCCTGCTGATTTTGTACTTTTGCCCACTGACAAAGAAATGATCAGTCTATAATTTTAATGGTAGGTTTATTTGAACAGTGAGAGACAGAATAACAACAAAGAAATCCAGAAAAACGCATGTCAAAATGTTATAAATTGATTTTCATTTTAATGAGGGAAATAAACCTACCATTAAAATTATAGACTGAGCATTTCTTTGTCAGTGGGCAAACGTACAAAATCAGCAGGAAATCAAATAATTGTTTCCCTTACTGTATGTATCTGTATGAGTCTCTATAGGTTCCTGTGAGTTTATATGGGTCTCCATTTACCTCTGTGAGTCTCTGTGTATCTATGAGTATCTGGGTCTATATGTATCTCTATGTATCCCCATGAGTCTCTATGGGTCTCTGTGTATCTCTATCGGTCTCTTTATCCCGATGAGTCTCTATGTATCTCTATGGGTCCCTACGTATCTGTACGAGTCTCTGTGGATCTCCATCATATCTCTATGGGTTTCTATATGTCTATATATATATCTCTATGGCAGTGGTGGCTCCTCAGGGGGGGCAAATGTCTGGATGATTGATAAGGATAAGGTCCACCCATGCAATGAATAAATTAACAGCTTAAGCATGTAAAGGCAACTTCACTTCTTTAATATTAATGAAAAATAAAGTGACTCTAACAATACATCTTGTTTGTTTATATACTCACTATTAAAACAAACCACTCACGTTTATTTTATTAAAGATTCCACTAGGTGGCGATAAATTATATTGTTGGATGAAACGTGCTTACGTATGATGACGTTAGCACGTATGATGACGTAAGCACGTTAGGGCGAGCCCTCCCGGAAGCCATAGAGAATGCATTGCAGCGCCCCCGTTCGAAAAAAAGCATCTTTGAATGTAAGTCTATGGGGCCACTCGGGGCGATTCTCAGCCGGAGTGAAATCGCCCAAAAAGAGGCGGTACTCCACAGAACGTGACATGACGCTGATTGGACTATATCCAGAGGCTGACAGTGACGGCTTGCGTGACTCTGTGGTTGAATGACATTGGTGGTGCGTCGCCCAATCGCCCTAATGAAGAAACCGCCCCTGCTCTATGGGTATCTATATGAGTCTCTGAATCTGTGCCATCTCTATGGGTTCTCTCCGTTGGAGATTTCTGCCGAGTTTTACGCAGGAGGCGGCGATGCTGATGCGGGCGCTGCTGGTGCTGTGTGATCCCATTTGAGTTTCAGTTTTCAGTTTCATTTATTTGGAATAACCCTGCGAGCCATTCGGCTCTTGATTCGGGTGCAACCGCAACAAACAATAAAATTACAAGATACATGAAAAATTTGCTGTACGCAAATTTAAACATCCCCTACAAAAACAATAAAATATTCCAAAAAAGGCACCGTTTGTTTATGCTGCGTACAAAATGTGCAAAAAAAATCCCATTTTGATGTTAGATCACAATAACAATCATAATACAATGTAGATTAAAATGTTTAAGTATAACTCTATACTACATAAAAAAAATCGGGCTAAACTAAACCTTTCTAGAAATTACTAAAACAATGCTATAAAAACAATGTAACAGTGATCATAAGAAATGTGATTTAAAGTTTACAATAGCGTCATACATAACACATATTAGTAAACCTAGCATCCTTCGCTAGCGGCATGAGTCAATCCATAATAGCATGAGTAACAACAGTAGTGGCAGCACACTATCATAAAAATACATGATAATTTATCGCATTGGTCATCTATAGCTATAGATTTGATTTCAGGCCACTGGATAGCATTGGCAGCTCTGGTTGTACGACTCCTCTAGAGCAGTTTTGAGTGATGGTCTTGTAGGTAATCATCCAAGCTGGAGTTGTCAGCAGCATTGGGATGTTGTTTGGTTTAATTGTGCGTCGTTTTGGAGGAAACCCACGAAGAACAGGGAGATAGATCGCACAAACCCTACACAGGAATTCATAATAAATATTTTTGGGTTAGATCGCGTAAGTATAAATGTGTCGTAACCCTCCGCCACCCGACACGGCCAATTAGTAAGGGATTTGTCACGTGAACAAAACGCCAATTAGTTACCACTTCAGCCCACCGGTGTGTTGGAGAGTAAATCCACAACAATTACAATTTGAGTAGTGCGACGTTTCGCTGGTAATTACATCCAGGGCGATTTGCCAGAATAGAGACTCATACTATTATGAATAATATTGGTCGTGAAAGCCTTCTACGTGTTAAACTCTACACAGAAATATCGGGAATCGAACCCAGGGGCTTCTTGTTGTGAGGCACGAGTGGTGAAATATGGACAAATATATTGTAACTAGAACATCATGTATTGTAACTATAACATCATCATCTTCAGCCACGGTCGATCTCCAGCTGGATGGATGCACACCTCCCCGATCCATGCAAGTAAACAATCCACCCAGCACCCGCTGGACACGATCTCATTTCATCGCTCCATCTCCAGCTGGGACGCGGCCGTGACGTAACTCCAATAATCCACGACCGTTTTTGTCTCACCAAACCCGCGACTCCAGGGGGGGGGGGCACGTTGGGGGGGGGCACGTGGGGGGGCACGTGGGGGGGGGCATGTGGGGGGGGGCACGTGGGGGGGGGCACGTGGGGGGGGGCACGTGGGGGGGGCACGTGGGGGGGAGGATCTCGGAACTTCCCAAAAGGGGGGCTGGGAGGAGGGGGCCGGTCCCGAGATGTCAAACTTTACAATAGGGCCCCCTACATTCAGAATCTTTTAGATTGGAGGAATCCGATGAGCTCTAAAGCTTTTTTTCACAATGTCCAGTAGTTCAGAGATATCAGTAGTTTTCACAGGCGGCCAGTAGACAAGTAGAACGTTCAGTGCACATCGCCCGGCAAGTATCAACAGTCGCCACCTGGCACTGTACGTCGCATGTACATCAAACTTGTGTCGCAGCGAACGTCGCCCGCCCGTGCGAATTGTAGTGGAGTAAGACCCCAGCAGGAGGAGGATCCCAGCAGGAGGAGGGAGACCCCAGGAGGACGAAGACCCTAGGCGGTCTTCCACGGCTTGCTGGAGGAGATGTCTCGGGTGGGGAAGGGGGGTGGGCGTGGAGGGGGCGCTAGGTGGCGACCCCGCACATGAGTGCCAGCCTCTCGAGCGCGAGGTTCCTCGCCGCGGCCGCCGGCCCCCAGCACGCCGGGCAACGCGGGGAAGGCCCCGCGGCGGCGGTGCAGGGGGTGCACGCGAGGTGGCCCCGGGGGCACTGGCGGATCGGGGGCCGCACGCGGCCGGAGCACCCGGCGCAGGCCAGCAGGCCGGCCACGTCCAGGGACGGCGCGCCCGGCCTCACCGCGTCAAGCGACTCCTGCTGCCGGGGGGAGGGGGGAGGGGGGTGGAGAAGCAAGGCTGAGTCGACCTCGGGGAGGTCCAGGAGCGGTTCAGATATAATCGCCACCGGTGTTGGTCACTGAGCGGGAATCGAACTCGGGTCGGCGAGTTCGTAGTGCGGCGTCGTTAACCGTTGTGCTACCGCTCCCCGCACATGTACACACACACACTCTCACACACTCACACACGCTCACACATGCTCACACACACACTCACACACTCTCACACTCTCACACTCACACACTCTCACACACACTCTCACACACACTCACACGTACACACTCTCACACTCACACACTCACATACTCTGCAGAGCAGAGGGAGACCATGCAAATGGATAGCACTGTCAGATGCGCTTCTGCGGCCGTCTGGAACGCTTTTCCTTCCGATATCAGGAAGCCACCGGCACTTTAAAATCATCATCTAGCTTGACAAACTCATTTTTTTAGAACCGCTTGTGTGTGTGTTAGTTTGTCGTCATTCTCCCGCACCTCCGATTAGCGTGGTTGGCTACGTACGGTGCGAAAGAAGTTCAACATGCAGGTCTCATGAGGGTCGGGATCGAACCCACGACCTTCCGGTTTGTTTAGGCACAGCACGGACCTCACCGAATCTCAACCCCCTTTCAAGGGAGGGGTTTTGTGAAAACAGCTTCATATGTCATCGGATTCCTCTCGTCGAAATCGAGATTCTGATGCTGACCCTCGTTATGAGCGTTTCCCAATTGAGCAGTGGCGCGCGCGTGGGAAAATGTTCAAGCAATTTGGACCAAAAATGAAACTCGCTGCCATCGGTGGCGAATGCAAACGCGACTTTTTGAATCGAATGCCGCAAACATCGGCGGAGTGACGACGCTGTCAGTTCAGCGGGGTGCGACGATGGGTCAAGTGAGGCCCCGATGTTCGACTCGTCACTTTGCACGGTCGCGACTCGCATCGTCATTCCGCTCACGGCCTCGAACATTTGTAGTGACGACGGGGACGGTCGACTTGAGGCCACACCCGTGTAGTAACACTTGCGTAGCCACAGCGTATAACTGAACAGGTAGTGGCCTCTCCACGCGTGTATTAACACTTGCGTAGCCACAGCGTATAACTGAAGAGGTAGCGGCCTCTTCACCCGTGTATTAGCAGTAAGCACTCCCAGGCGAGCTGCCACCTGTCCTCTCAAGGAGACGAGCTGATCTGGCCCTGGCTAGGCACAGATCCCGACCACCAGCCACACGAAGCCGGCCCTTAGAAGGACAGCGACCAGAGAGCGTTCCAGGTCTAGCTGGCTGGCCTTCGATCTTCACTGGTTCTTCATCTTGACCCGTTCCCAACGTCTGGCTCGAGCTCTCTGGCTCTGCGCCTTTTATACCAACTTGCCACCGAGGGGCGGGGCTGTGTGGGATCACAGCATCCCCCCACAGCCCCCCAGGGTCCGTTTTCCTCCCGTAACACCCCTACACATTCAACGGTGTCGGGGCGCTCCGTTTTAAATCAGTGTTCGTTGTTCTCTTGACACTGTTGTTGAAAACAAATCTCATGGTGGATGTCAAGGGGTGGGGGGGGGCAAGGTACCCCCTGGCTGCCCCCCCCCCCGCTAGCTACGCGACTGGCGGCCGAAAGACAACATCCACCGATGGTCGACTCACCCGCGAGTGCGGTGCCGGGTGAGAGCTCTGGTGGTGCTGCTGCTGCTGGAGGTGGTGGAGGTGGTGGTGGTGGAGGTGGTTGTGGTGGAGGTGGTGGAGGTGGTTGTGGTGGAGGTGGTGGAGGTCTCTCCCATCCGTGCCGTCCTCTTGGCTTGAGCCTTCAAGAGAGCAAACACGGCGGCCTTTGTAGACAAAGACAAAGATCCCTCCCCACTCCGTGTAACCTTAAGAGACTGTTGGGGCAAGTGCTGTTAGCGAGTAGCCACCTATGAAGGCCGGCACGGTGCACGAAGAGGTGGGGTGGTCAGCACCACGCCCGACCGCCTTTGTCTCCCTAGTGGCGATGTTTACACACCGCACCGGGTACCAATTTTAGGCTGAGTCGACCTAGGAGAGGCCCAGGACCGGTTCAGATAATCGTCACCGGGGTTGGCCGTGAGCGGGTCTCGAACTCGTGTCGCCGGGTTCGTAGCGCAGCGTAGCGCTGATCGCTACACTACCGCTCCCCACCCACACACGCAGACACACGCACACGCAGACACACGCACACACACACACGCAGACACACACACGCAGACACACACACGCAGACACACACACGCAGACACACACACGCAGACACGTAGACACATACACACGCAGACACGCAGACACACACGCATTTAAAACAGCGCCCGAGATTCATACAACGCAGACACACGCACACACACACACGCAGACACACACACGCAGACACACACACACGCAGACACACACACGCAGACACACACACGTAGACACATACACACGCAGACACGCAGACACACACGCATTTAAAACAGCGCCCGAGATTCATACAAAGCATCTGGTCAATATCAATGGAACGTCAATTGTGTTGCCATTGGGTAACATCGGTACACGGGGTAACATCGGTAAACAGAGTCACATCGAGGGTAACATCGGTACACAAGTCCAGATGATTATTTTTTTTCAAATAAACTAAAATCCTGAAAAGTTTGAATCCACAATTGGAGTCGTGTTGGCAAGAGGCGGGGGGGGGGGCTCTGTGATCGCGACTGTCGCAGCGACCCCACCGGCGCGCCTGAGTGGTTTGGGTGGCGCTGTGCGGGATGAGTGGAGGTGACCCCCTCCTGCCCGCCAGATGTCCACACGCGGCTGCGAGGAGTAATTAGATAAGATGCCATGTGGCCCGCATGTGTGTGTCTGTGTGTGTCTGTGTGTGTGTCTGTGTGTGTGTCTGTGTGTGCGTGTGTCTGTGCGTGTGTCTGTGCGTGTGTCTGTGTGTGTGTCTGTGTGTGCGTGTGTCTGTGCGTGTGTCTGTGTGTGTGTCTGTGTGTGCGTGTGTCTGTGTGTGTGTCTGTGTGTGTGTCTGTGTGTGCGTGTGTCTGTGTGTGTGTCTGTGCGTGTGTCTGTGCGTGTGTCTGTGCGTGTGTCTGTGTGTGTGTCTGTGTGTGTGTCTGTGTGTGTGTCTGTGTGTGCGTGTGTCTGTGCGTGTGTCTGTGTGTGTGTCTGTGTGTGCGTGTGTCTGTGTGTGTGTCTGTGTGTGTGTCTGTGTGTGTGTGTCTGTGTGTGTGTCTGTGTGTGTGTCTGTGTGTGTGTCTGTGTGTGCGTGTGTCTGTGCGTGTGTCTGTGTGTGTGTCTGTGTGTGTGTCTGTGTGTGTGTCTGTGTGCGTGTGTCTGTGCGTGTGTCTGTGTGTGTGTCTGTGTGCGTGTGTCTGTGCGTGTGTCTGTGTGTGTGTGTGTCTGTGTGTGTGTGTGTCTGTGTGTGTGTCTGTGTGTGTGTGTCTGTGTGTGTGTCTGTGTGTGTATGTCTGTGTGTGTGTGTCTGTCTGTGTGTCTGTGTGTGTGTGTATGTCTGTGTGTGTGTGTCTGTATGTCTGTGTGTGTGTCTGTCTGTGTGTCTGTGTGTTTGTCTGTGTGTGTGTATGTGTCTGTGTGTGTCTCTGTGTGTGTGTCTGTGTGTGTGTGTGTCTGTGTGTGTGTCTCTGTGTGTCCTGTGTGTGTGTCCGTGTGTGTGTCTGTGTGTGTGTCTCTGTGTGTGTGTATGTGTGTGTGTCTATGTCTGTGTGTGTCTCTGTGTGTGTGTCTGTGTGTGTGTGTCTGTGTGTGTGTCTCTGTGTGTCCTGTGTGTGTGTCTGTGTGACTAGCTGTGTGTGTGTCTGTGTGTCTCTGTGTGTGTCTCTGTGTGTCCTGTGTGTGTGTCTGTGTGACTAGCTGTGTGTGTGTGTCTGTGTGTGTGTCTCTGTGTGTGTGTGTGTCTGTGTAGCTTTGTGTGTGTCTCTGTGTGTCCTGTGTGTGTGTCTGTGTCTGTGTGTGTGTCTGTGTCTGTGTGTGTGTCCGTGTGTGTGTCTGTGTGTGTGTCTCTGTGTGTGTGTATGTGTGTGTGTCTATGTCTGTGTGTGTCTCTGTGTGTGTGTCTGTGTGTGTGTCTCTGTGTGTCCTGTGTGTGTGTCTGTGTGACTAGCTGTGTGTGTGTGTCTGTGTGTGTGTCTCTGTGTGTGTGTGTCTGTGTGTCTTTGTGTGTGTCTCTGTGTGTCCTGTGTGTGTGTCTGTGTGTGTGTGTGTGTCTGTGTGTGTGTGTGTCTGTGTGTGTGTGTGTGTCTGTGTGTGTGTGTCTGTGTGTATGTCTGTGTGTGTGTGTCTGTCTGTATGTCTGTGTGTGTGTGTCTGTCTGTGTGTCTGTGTGTGTGTGTATGTCTGTGTGTGTGTGTCTGTATGTCTGTATGTGTGTCTGTCTGTGTGTCTGTGTGTTTGTCTGTGTGTGTGTATGTGTCTGTGTGTGTCTCTGTGTGTGTGTCTGTGTGTGTGTGTGTCTGTGTGTGTGTCTCTGTGTGTCCTGTGTGTGTGTCCGTGTGTGTGTCTGTGTGTGTGTCTCTGTGTGTGTGTATGTGTGTGTGTCTATGTCTGTGTGTGTCTCTGTGTGTGTGTCTGTGTGTGTGTGTCTGTGTGTGTGTCTCTGTGTGTCCTGTGTGTGTGTCTGTGTGACTAGCTGTGTGTGTGTGTCTGTGTGTCTCTGTGTGTGTCTCTGTGTGTCCTGTGTGTGTGTCTGTGTGACTAGCTGTGTGTGTGTGTGTGTCTGTGTGTCTCTGTGTGTGTCTCTGTGTGTCCTGTGTGTGTGTCTGTGTCTGTGTGTGTGTCTGTGTCTGTGTGTGTGTCCGTGTGTGTGTCTGTGTGTGTGTCTCTGTGTGTGTGTATGTGTGTGTGTCTATGTCTGTGTGTGTCTCTGTGTGTGTGTCTGTGTGTGTGTCTCTGTGTGTCCTGTGTGTGTGTCTGTGTGACTAGCTGTGTGTGTGTGTCTGTGTGTGTGTCTCTGTGTGTGTGTGTGTGTCTGTGTGTCTTTGTGTGTGTCTCTGTGTGTCCTGTGTGTGTGTCTGTGTGTGTGTGTGTCTGTGTGTGTGTGTCTGTGTGTGTGTGTGGGGAAGCGGTCGTGTAGTTGTTAGCGCGCTGCGCTACGAACCCGGAGCCCCGAGTTCGATTCCAGCTCACAGCCAACACCGGTGACGATTATTTAAACCGGTCATGGGCCCGCCCCTAGGTCGACTCAGCCTCAAATGAGTACCTTGCGTGGTGTGTAAACGTGAGCTGGGCATGGTCCTGGTCACCTACCGCCTTGTGCGCCTGTTCGGCCTTCGTAATAACAGAACTTTGCCCCGACAGCTTGGTGAAGGCTACACGGGGGACCTTTGTCTCTATCTGTGTGTGTTGGTATTCCCGCAGGCGACACCGCTGCCGTTCCGGCCACGGTGTGAGAGCACGAGTCTGCGGCGGGCGTGATCCCGTGTGAAGATTAAGAGTGGACACCACATGGACACCACATGCTGAGACCCCAGACAGTCACGTCTCTGTGTCTGTGTGTGTCTGTGGGTGTGTATGTCTGTGGTTCTGTGGGTGTGTGGGTGGGTGTGTGTGTCTGTAGTTTAGTGGTGGTTAATTGAAGGTGGATGGGTTACCAGCCCCTCGCACCCGTCCAGAGCCCCCGTTTAGCCACTGTGGTGGTCACAGACGCCATGAGGGGAGAGGCCAATGGGCATTGGCCCTCCCCCCACAGCACTGCCCACGACAGTGTTGCCCGTCCGGCACCGCGAGGAGGTAGGAGGTTGTTTTGCCGGAGGAGGCTCGTGAAGGACGCTACTGGGCGTGGTGTTGGCCACCCAACCCCTCGTGTGCCGTGCCGATCTTCATAGGTGCTACTCGCTAACAGCACTTGCCCCAACAATCTGTCCCAGGCTACACGGGGGGAGTGGTGGCATAGTGATTAGCGCACTGCGCTATTAACCCGGCAAACTGGGTTCAGCATCCATCCGCGGATGCAAACAGCAGTGGCGAATGGGGCCCTGGGTGAACCCAGCCTGAAGTTGAGTACCCGGTGCAGTGTGGAATCAAAGTCAGAATCGTGTATTAATCCCGGAAGAATCCGATGAGCTGTGAAGCGCTTTTGTCGTTGTTGAAGTTGTCCAGTAGGGGGCCGGTTCAGCGAATTGCATCAACAAACAATGCAAACGGTCACGCGAGTGGAGGTGAGAAAGTCGCTCAATGGTAATCAATGAGTGCACATTTTAAAACATCGGAACTGGGGGAGACAAAGGCGGCCGCTGCCTTTGCCTCGACAGTCTTCGCATCTCAAGTATTGACACGCACACACTGAGACAAAGATCCCCCGTATAACCTTAACAGACTGTTGGGGCAAGTGCTGTTAGCGAGTAGCAGCTATCAAGAAAGCCGGCACGGCACACGAGGGATTGGTTGGCCAACACCACGCCCGGCCGCCTTTGTCTCCCCAGTAGCGATGTTTACCACATCGCACCGGGTACTCATTCGAGGCTGAGTCGACCTAGGGGAGGCTCAGCGCCAGTTCAGATCATCGTCACCGGTGTTGACCGTGAGCGGGAATCGAACCCGGCTCGGCCGGTTTGTAGCGCAGCGCTAACAAAATGCTCTACCACCGTCTGTACACACAAAGACAAACACACAAACTACACACAACGACACACACACACGCACTGGCCAGATGGTCCAAACATCCACTCCCCTCCACTTCACACCTCCAGACCCCATCGCTCTTCGCGGCCGCGTTATTGCGGTGGCACTTCCCAGTCACACGCCATCCTGGGACCTTTTATTTAACCAGGTGACGTTCGTCGCTGCGTGCTGCACACAGAGTGGATATAACTCTACCCCCCCCTCTCTATCTCTATATGCCCCCCCCCCTCTCTCCCCTCTCCCTCTGCCCCCCCCCTCTCTCCCTCTCCCCCCCTCTTTTTTTACGATCAGAGGAAACAAGAAGATGCTCGCTGTAGTCGGCACTTTGCTTCGTTCATCATTTTTTTTTCAATGCTTTGCTTTATGTGCCCCCCCCCCCCCTGTTTAAAGGAAAGATTGAACCAAAGATTTCAAGCTCTGCTCCTTCTTGCCCCAACCCTCTCTCTCTACCCCCTCTCTCTCTCTATCCCCTCTCTCTACCACCTCTCTCTACCCCCTCTCTCTACCCCCCCTCTCTCTCTACCCCCCCTCTCTCTCTACCCCCCCTCTCTCTCTACCCCCCCTCTCTCTCTACCCCCCCTCTCTCTCTACCCCCCCCCCCCTCTCTCTCTACCCCCCTCCCTCTCTCTACCCCCCTCTCTCTCAACCCTCTCTCTCTACCCCCCCTCTCTCTACCCCCCTCTCTCTCAACCCTCTCTCTCTACCCCCCTCTCTCTCTACCCCCTCTCTTTCTACCCCCTCTCTCCCTACTCTATGTCTATGCCCCCCCTCCCCTCTATCGCGATGTAGACGCGCGGCTGTGAAGGGTCACCAAGACTCTGCTGAGCTGTGAGGCGGCTCTGTCCGTGCTCACGGGACGCCTGGGCGCGAGAGAGAAACTAAAGAGCTTTGCAGCTCATCGGATTCCTGCGGCACGGACGCAGTTCGCGACCCCGCGTCGCCTCGTCGACGTTCCGCACTCCGCGCCAAGCGAACGACCCAGACCGACAACCGCCTCCATTGGGTTCGTTCGCCTTCATTCAGTCCCTCGTGCACCTGTGTGTGCGTGCGTGCGTGTGCGTGTGTGCATGTGTGTGTGTGCGTGTGTGTGCGTGTGTGCGTGCGTGCGTGTGCGTGTGTGCATGTGTGTGTGTGCGTGTGTGTGCGTGTGTGCGTATGTGTGCGTGTGTGTGTGCGCGTGTGTGTGTGCGTGTGTGTGTGCGTGTGTGTGCGTGTGTGCGTGGGGAGCGGTAGTGTAGCGGTTAGCGCTACGCTGCACTACGAACCTGGCGACCCAGGTTCGATTCCTGCTCACGACCAACACCAATGATGATTATCTGAACCGGTCCTGGGCCTCCCCTAGGTCGACTCAGCCTCAAATGAGTACCTGGTGCGATGTTTAAACATCTCCACTGGGGAGATAAAGGCGGCCGGGCGTGGTGTTGGCCACCCACCCCCTTGTGTACCGTTCCGGCCTTCATAGGTGCTCGCTAACAGCACTTGCCCCTACAGTCTGTTAAGGCTATACCGGAGGATCTTTGTTTATCTTTGTCTTTGTGTGTACGTGCGTGTGTGTGTGTACGTGTGTGTGTACGTGTGTGTGTGTGTGCGCCGGCCGTTTGACTTCAATTACGTGCACACTTATTGACATTCCTGAATCCATTCATTCACCGATGAATGAGTTCATTCATCATCATCATCACGTTCCGTCGAGAGCCCTCCGGCCACGTGGCCGCGCGGGCCAAGGCTGCGACGACGCCTCTCGTCTCACCGTCGAAAGTGTCGCGGGGGGCTCTCAACTCCCCGTCAGGGCCCCCCCGACTCGTCCCACAAACTCCGCCGGGGTCGTCGCTACAACGAGCGCCGTTCTGTGGGGGGTGGACAACAGCGGCCGCTCACCGCCGTCTCACTCCATCGAAGAGCCGAACCCCCCGCTGGGAATCGAACTCGCGCGGTTCCTCCTCATTGTGAGCCGAACTCTGCACACCGCTCGGTTCCTATCGACCTTCACTGGAGCACTGCAACCCATCTGCTTCTCAATCGCTAAAAACAAACGAATAATGTCAGGAACCGCGTCGGGGTTTCATGACACGAAGTAAGTTGTAACTTACGTGGCCGTGTGCTTAATTTGTGTTTTCGATGATTAACCTTCTAAACAAGATGTGGCCGTGGCTCGCACCCCCACAGAGGGCATCTCGAGATGCGCCCCAGGTTAAGAAGAAGAAGAAGAACGGCTGCTCTATATCATAGCTCGACTCCATGGGCCCTCTCCTCGCTGAGCAGCAACACAACAATAAAGCACGTGTTCAATACCTAGCCCACGCTTAGCACCGAGCCCGTCAAGTTGTTGTAATGATCAATGATGTTGGTTGTTGTAATGATCAATGATGTTGGTTGTTGTAATGATCAATGATGTTGGTTGTTGTAATGATCAATGATGTTGGTTGTTGTAATGATCAATGATGTTGGCCATTCAAAGATGCTGGTCGGTGCAAGTGCCCCGATCTCACGCGTCACCAGCACGCAAAATTCTCGGTCTGAGGCCACGTGGAACTCCCTTAGCAGGCACGAGTCACACACACACACACGTCACACACACACGTGACACACACACACACCGACACGCACACACACGTCACACACACACACACGTCACACACACATCACACACACGCCACACGTCACACACACGCACACGTCACACACACGTCACACATCGTCTCCCTCGTTATTCGCGAGGACGACTTCCTGGAGGATGCTCGTGAACTGCGAATGTCGCGGGCGACGACGTTGGCTCTCGAAGAAGACGGTGCACGCGCAGCGTCTGCAGATGCGTCGGAAGCTTCGAAAAGTGATGTCGCTATCTCCCGTATCTTTATCTATTTATCTCTCATCACTTTATCTCTCATCTCTTTTTATCTCATCACTTTATCTCTCGTAAATTGATCTCTCGTCACTGTATCTCTCATCACTTTATCTCTCATCGCTTTATCTCTCATCGCTTTATCTCTCATCACTTTATCTCTCGTCACTGTATCTCTCATCACTTTATCTCTCATCGCTTTATCTCTCATCACTTTATCTCTCATCACTTTATCTCTCACCACTTTATCTCTCATCGCTTTATCTCTCATCACTTTATCTCTCATCACTTTATCTCTCACCACTTTATCTCTCATCGCTTTATCTCTCGTCACTTTATCTCTCATCACTTTATCTGTCATCACTTTATCTCTCATCTCTTTATCTCTCATCTCTTTATCTCTCATCACTTTATCTCTCATCTCTTTATCTCTCATCACTTTATCTCTCATCACTTTATCTCTCATCGCTTTATCTCTCATCACTTTGTCTCTCATCACTTTATCTCTCATCACTTTATCTCTCATCACTTTATCTCTCATCACTTTATCTCTAATCACTTTATCTCTCATCTCTTTATCTCTCATCTCTTTATCTCTCATCACTTTATCTCTCATCTCTTTATCTCTCATCTCTTTATCTCTCATCACTTTATCTCTCATCTCTTTATCTCTCATCACTTTATCTGTCATCACTTTATCTCTCATCTCTTTATCTCTCATCTCTTTATCTCTCATCACTTTATCTCTCATCTCTTTATTTCTCACCACTTTATCTCTCATCACTTTATCTCTCACCACTTTATCTCTAATCACTTTATCTCTCATCACTTTGTCTCTCATCACTTTATCTCTAATCACTTTATCTCTCATCACTTTATCTCTAATCACTTTATCTCTCATCACTTTGTCTCTCATCACTTTATCTCTCATCAATTTATCTCTCATCACTTTATCTCTCATCACTTTGTCTCTCATCACTTTATCTCTCATCAATTTATCTCTCATCACTTTATCTCTCATCACTTTGTCTCTCATCACTTTATCTCTCATCACTTTATCTCTCATCACTTTGTCTCTCATCACTTTGTCTCTCATCACTTTATCTCTCATCACTTTATCTCTCATCACTTTGTCTCTCATCACTTTGTCTCTCATCACTTTGTCTCTCATCACTTTATCTCTCATCACTTTATCTCTCATCAATTTATCTCTCATCACTTTATCTCTCATCACTTTGTCTCTCATCACTTTATCTCTCATCACTTTATCTCTCATCACTTTATCTCTCATCACTTTGTCTCTCATCACTTTATCTCTCATCACTTTATCTCTCATCAATTTATTTCTAATCACTTTATCTCTCATCACTTTGTCTCTCATCACTTTATCTCTCATCAATTTATCTCTCATCACTTTATCTCTCATCACTTTGTCTCTCATCACTTTATCTCTCATCACTTTATCTCTAATCACTTTATCTCTCATCACGTTATCTCTCATCACTTTATCTCTCACCACTTTATCTCTCGTCACTTTATCTCTCATCACTTTATCTCTCATCACTTTATCTCTCGTCACTTTATCTCTCACCACTTTATCTCTCGTAACTTTATCTCTCATCACTTTATCTCTCATCACTTTATCTCTCACCACTTTATCTCTCATCACTTTATCTCTCATCACTTTGTCTCTCATCACTTTATCTCTCATCACTTTATCTCTCACCACTTTATCTCTCATCACTTTATCTCTCATCGCTTTATCTCTCATCACTTTGTCTCTCATCACTTTATCTCTCATCACTTTATCTCTCATCAATTTATTTCTAATCACTTTATCTCTCATCACTTTGTCTCTCATCACTTTATCTCTCATCAATTTATCTCTCATCACTTTATCTCTCATCACTTTGTCTCTCATCACTTTATCTCTCATCACTTTATCTCTAATCACTTTATCTCTCATCACGTTATCTCTAATCGCTTTATCTTTCATCACTTTATCTCTCACCACTTTATCTCTCGTCACTTTATCTCTCATCACTTTATCTCTCATCACTTTATCTCTCGTCACTTTATCTCTCACCACTTTATCTCTCGTAACTTTATCTCTCATCACTTTATCTCTCATCACTTTATCTCTCACCACTTTATCTCTCATCACTTTATCTCTCATCACTTTGTCTCTCATCACTTTATCTCTCATCACTTTATCTCTCACCACTTTATCTCTCATCGCTTTATCTCTCATCACTTTATCTCTCGTCACTTTATCTCTCATCACTTTATCTCTCACCACTTTATCTCTCATCACTTTATCTCTCATCGCTTTATCTCTCATCACTTTATCTCTCATCACTTTATCTCTCACCACTTTATCTCTCATCGCTTTATCTCTCATCACTTTGTCTCTCATCACTTTATCTCTCATCACTTTATCTCTCATCACTTTATCTCTCATCAATTTATTTCTAATCACTTTATCTCTCATCACTTTGTCTCTCATCACTTTATCTCTCATCAATTTATCTCTCATCACTTTATCTCTCATCACTTTGTCTCTCATCACTTTATCTCTCATCACTTTATCTCTAATCACTTTATCTCTCATCACGTTATCTCTAATCGCTTTATCTTTCATCACTTTATCTCTCACCACTTTATCTCTCGTCACTTTATCTCTCATCACTTTATCTCTCATCACTTTATCTCTCGTCACTTTATCTCTCACCACTTTATCTCTCGTAACTTTATCTCTCATCACTTTATCTCTCATCACTTTATCTCTCACCACTTTATCTCTCATCACTTTATCTCTCATCACTTTGTCTCTCATCACTTTATCTCTCATCACTTTATCTCTCACCACTTTATCTCTCATCGCTTTATCTCTCATCACTTTATCTCTCGTCACTTTATCTCTCATCACTTTATCTCTCACCACTTTATCTCTCATCACTTTATCTCTCATCGCTTTATCTCTCATCACTTTATCTCTCATCACTTTATCTCTCACCACTTTATCTCTCATCGCTTTATCTCTCATCACTTTGTCTCTCATCACTTTATCTCTCATCGCTTTATCTCTCATCACTTTGTCTCTCATCACTTTATCTCTCATCACTTTATCTCTCATCACTTTGTCTCTCATCACTTTATCTCTCATCACTTTATCTCTCACCACTTTATCTCTCATCGCTTTATCTCTCATCACTTTGTCTCTCATCACTTTATCTCTCATCACTTTATCTCTCACCACTTTATCTCTCATCACTTTATCTCTCATCGCTTTATCTCTCATCACTTTATCTCTCGTCACTTTATCTCTCATCACTTTATCTCTCGTCACTTTATCTCTCACCACTTTATCTCTCGTAACTTTATCTCTAATCGCTGTATCTCTCGTCTCTTTTTATCTCATCACGTTCTCTCTCTCTCTCCCGAGATGCAGCAGTCGTGTCGAGCTCCAGATGCGATAGCCAGAATCGCGGATAGCAAGCTCGTGATAACGAGAAAAAACCATCGCCAAGTAATTTCGACAGGAAAACTTCTCAATTACCAAGGGTGTCCCTGGTGGAGATGGACACGTCCACAGATAGCGAGGTCAAAATACAAAGATCCCCCGTATGGCCTTTAACAGACTCTTGCGGCAAGAGTGATGTTAGCGAGCGCCTATAACACGAGGAAGGGGGGGCGGGGGTGGCCAGCACCGACCAGGCACAGGTACTCATTTGAGGCTGAGTCAACCTAGAGGGAGTTGCAGGACCGGATCAGACATTCGTCACCGACGCTGGCCGTGAGCAGGAGTCGAACTCGGGTTGAGTGCAGCGCCGACCACCACACTACCAACTCCCCATGGATACTGTAGCAAAGATAAAAGATGCCCCCGTATAGCCTTCAAAGACTGTTGGGGCAAGTGCTGTTAGCGAGGGGGTGGGTGGCCAACACCACGCCCCGGCCGCCTTTGTCTCCCCAGAAACGATGATGCTTACACACCACTGCACCAGGTACTCATTTGAGGCTGAGTCGACCTAGGAGAGGCCCAGGACCGGTTCAGATAATCGTCACTGGTGTTCGCCGTGAGCGGGAATCGAACTCGGGTCGCTGGGTTCGTAGCGCAGCGCACTAACCGCTACACTACCGCTCCCCACACCGACACACACAACAAGACACACAACCACACACACACACCGACACACACACACACACCGACACACACACACACACACCGACACACTGACACACACACTGACACGCACAACAAGACACACACACACCGACACTGACACGCACAACAAGACACACCGACACACAAGACACCGACACACACACACACACCGACACACACCCACCGACACACACCGACACACACCTACCGACACACACACAACAACACACACACCGACACACACACACACGCACGTTTAAAACAAAGTCTGTTGCGCGCGAGAGATTCTGGTCCCTTACCGCCCACGGCGCTCCGCTTGCTCCGCTTGCTCCGGCAGCTGTGGACGAGTCTCTGGCTCGGGGAGGCGGCGGCCAGGTCGCCGCGCTTCGCCAGGCGACAGCGCTCAGAATCCATTCTGATGCTGATGATGATGCTGCTGATGATGATGCTGCTGATGATGATGCTGCTACTGCTTATGATGCTGCTGATGCTGCTGATGATGCTGCTGATGATGCTTCTGCTGATGATGCTTCTGATGCTGCTGCTGATGCTGCTGCTGATGCTGCTGCTGATGCTGCTGCTGGTGCTGCTGCTGGTGCTGTTGATACTGCTACTGCTGATGCTGCTGATGCTGCTGATGATGATGATGCTTCTGATGCTGCTGATGCTGCTGCTACTGCTGATGCTGCTGCTGATGATACTGCTGATGCTGCTACTGCTGATGCTGCTGATGCTGCTACTGCTGATGCTGCTGATGCTGATGATTGCCGAGTATGACAGAGCCCAGCACCCTAACGTTGGAATGTATTGCTGATGTTGTCGCTGATGCTGTTGGTGATGTTGCACTGCGGCCCCGAGTTGCGTGTTGCGCGATGTGCGTACGGTGAACTTCTTTCGCGCCGTACGCAGCCGACCGTGCCGGCAGAAGCGTCAGGGGCTGACGACTGTCCGCTGGGAGCCAGACGAGCGGGCGGCTTTAAGGGGATCGCTCAGTGGGGGGTGTCAGCAGCTCCCCCCTCCCTCCCCTCCCTCCCTCCCTCTCTCTCAGACGATTCCTCACCGGGGTACCACAACTCGTTCTGGTGACTCCACCACCACCCACCACCACCACCCACCACCAACTACCACCACCCACCACCAACCACCCACCACCACCAACTACCACCACCCACCACCACCAACCACCACCCACAGCCAACTACCACCACCACCAACTACCACCACCACCAACTACCACCACCACCACCCACCACCAACTACCACCACCACCCACCACCACCACCCACTAACTACCACCACCACCCACCACCACCACCTACCACCAATTACCACCACCCACCGACCCACCAACTACCACCACCACCACCAACTACCACCACCACCCACACACCATCCACCACCACCAACTACCACCACCCACCCACCACCACCACCCACCACCAACTACCACCACCACCACCCACCACTACCCACCACCACCACCCACCACCCACAGCGCGAATGGGCGATGTGGCGGCTTCTTCTCGTTCGCTGCACCCCACGGGAGCAAACTGAGGTTCAAACGAGCGAAGGGCGCGAGTCGTCACGTGGGCAGTGTTTCCTGTCACTCGATGTGATCACGATGCGGAAATTAACACTCGAATGTTGGAGTTGGAATTTGTCCCTCGAACCCAGTTGTGAATTTAGTTTTTTTTTCAGATCCGCGATATGTTAGCGCGGAAAAAATGCTTAAATCGGACGATTCCTCATCTATCTCATCACCGAATGTGTGTGTGCGACACAAACACAAACTGGTGAAACTGCCCAAGCAAGACGCTAATCGATAATCATCAGCAACCCCGTGAGGCTCGGTGAGGATTTTGAGAGTAACCTCCCGATATTTATCCCGAAATCTCGACAGGCCCCGAGCTTCCGCACTTTCGCCAACGACTCCAAGTGGAACTCCCCGCGTGTCGTGCTCAAGTCACAAACTCGTGGCCAACGCAGCTTTGCGGCTGATTAACAAACAAACTAAAATGCCAACGGTGGAGGCGAGCGACAATCGGCGCAGCAAGGCCACGCACAGAACGAATCCGTGGGTCGAACGCGGAGCGGAGTTTAAATACCCGCGGCCGATGGGTGGAGGTGGATGAGGATGATGATGAGGGAGGAGGAGGAGGGGGGGTCCATCCCGTCGTTCCGTGACCCCACCGGAGTTTGCCGTGCTTATGAGTGGCGATGAGATGTCATCTCCCTCGCCTGGTATGCAGGAGGACGTGGGTTCGGTCCCGACCCTGACGACCCCCGTGTTTGGAACACGTGGAGTTTGCGTGGTTTTCTGCCGTGCGGAATTTTTTTCTCCGCGTTTTTTTCTCCCCCCCCCCTCCCCCTCCGCATTTGCGTTCAGGGCATTTGGTCTGCGATAAAATGCCACGCGATGATGAGCCACGCCGTTGAGTTGTCATCGAGTACATGGCCCAGGTCCATTCTGAAAAAGAGCCGCGTAGTTCGGTGACATTTTTCCTGGTAACATATAAAAAACAACGGGCCTTCATGTGAGTGTTTTTTTGTTTTTAACCCGGGAAAACCACCTAACAACCCGTGGCTTCACGGGGAGGAGTCTTCCAAGCGATGCGTTTAGAGTAGCGCATTTGGCTGTCATTAATTTCCAAGCCACTTCGTTGAGCCATCTATCATTTGTGATGGCGGCTTCTGGTCGCTTCTGAATAAAATAAAGACTCTTCCAAGGCGGAGAGGGCCACGTGGTCTGTGGAAATCCGGGGGCGGCTGCGATGCAACGGCGAGCGGCTTTGCGTTTGGTTTGGCAATTTATTTGCTTGTCGCTGTCCCAGACAAAAATCGGTGAGGCATTTGTTTTGTTCACAGAGACAGTCAAAGCAGTGGAAGATTATCCCAGTAGCGAAAGTCGCTACAAATGTAGCTACTACTACATGTGTAGTAGCTACTACTACTATATGTGTAGTAGCTATGGGCCCCGCACTTTGAAGGGCCCCGCGCTAAACGCTTTCAAGCTCTCAATTCCGGTTCAGTGATTCTGCACTTGCTCTATTACTATAGTACTATACCGCCTTCAACTTTCACGAACGACTGGGTGTTTAAGGTTAGCGATTTGTCGTATTATCTGGCTGTATAGCAAATGAAGAAATACAATTACTTTACTATGCAAGTTAAAAATGCGTGTGTTTTAATATTTATGTGTTTTTTATTTTTATTTAGGGCCCCTTTATAACATACTAGCGGTAAGTACCCGGCGTTGCCCGGGCGTAAAAGGCAGACACACACTTGGACTTACACACAGACATCGACTTTAGACACACATAGAAACACATCGACTGACACGCACACACACACACATGAACTTACGCACAGACATCGACTTTAGACACACACATGTAGGGGAGCCCGTAACGTGGGCGAATGGAGCGCAGTTTGCCCAGAGAGAGCAGAGCCCCCAGGTGTGCAGGGAATCCCCGAATCGACGGGAACCAACAGACGTCCAGAAAACCCAATGACCGACTCCAGCCCTTTGTGAGTGCTTCCACTGCGTGTGGAACGGGGAGCAGCGCACTTGTGAACTTCCAGAATCCAGAAGGTCGCACGAAAACAACGGTGCAAACTTCCTACGCATTTTCGGGCCGAGTTGACCTAGGCGTTGCGTTTCACCACCACCACCCCATGTGGGTTGAGACATCAATTCCCACGTGCAGGGCTCCCTCTCTACCCACACTCGTGTTGTTGTTGTTGTTGTTTCCACAGGGCCCAGCGTTCCGAACCTTTGTTTTGAACACGATCATTGCAAGATGAGGCGGCTGTGTTTGCCGACAGCTCGGTGTCATGAAGGACAATCGAAACGGTGGGGAGCGGTCGTGTAGCGGTCAGCGCGCTGCGCTATGAACCCAGCGACACGGGTTCATATCGCGCTCACGGCCAACACCTGTGACGATTATCTGAACCGGTACCAGGCCTCCCCTAGGTCGACTCAGCCTCAAATGAGTACCTGGTGCGGTGTGTAGTAAACATCGCCACTAGGGAGACAAAGGCGGCCGGGCGTAGTGTTGGCCACCCACCCCCTCGCTTGCCGTTCCGGCCTTCATAGGTGCTCGCTAACAGCACTTTCCCCTACAGTCTGTTAAGGCTATATGGGGGATCTTTGTCTTTGTGTGGGAAGCGGTAGTGTAGTTGCGGTGAGCGCCGCTGCGCTAACAACCCGGTCGAGCCGGGTTCGATTCCCGCTCACGGCCAACACCGGTGACGATGATCTATACCGGTCCTGGGCCTCCCCTAGGTCGACTCGGCCTCAAATAGGTACCCGGTGCGGTGTGCAGTAAACATCGCCACTGGGGAGACAAAGGCGGCCGGGCGTGGTGCTGGACACCCACCCCTTCGTGTGCCGTGCCGGCCTTCGTAGGTGTCCGCTAACAGCACTTGCCCCAACAGTCTGTTGAGGCTGTACGGGGAACCTTTGTCTTCGTGTTAGAATAATTTAGTTCCGTCATGTTTTAAATTTAAATTAACAAGTTAGTTTGGCCAGTTTTCATGCATATTTAATGTATATTTAATTTGATGCTAAATTGAATTAGGACCGAAGGCTGATGCCAAGTTGTGAATATTTGACTTATTTTACTACAACCGCATTCACTTCATGTAATAAAACGTAAAGGCGCAGCTCTGCAATTGCTCGCTCGCGTCGCTGCTGGCGGAAGGGCCTCCACTGGCGACCCCTTCTAGGAAGAGGGCATTTGGCCTACTCCTCCAGGCTGGCCAAATATCTTGAAAAATTGAACGTTATTTAATAATTAGCACAGTTCGCTACGTACGGTGCAAAAGAAGTTCAACACACATACATACACGTAATTGTTGGTAAATTAAAACTACTATAAACTTATTTTCTTTTTACCAGGTGAGCCCCACTGAGTTATACAACTCTTTTTCACAAGCGACCTGGGGGCCGTCCATAAATGACGTCACGCACCTAGGGGGGTGGGGGGGGGTCAGACATATGTGACGATGTGTGACGAGGGGGGGGGGGGAGAAATGTGACGTCACATCAAAATGCGCAACTTTAAATAAATATAGACAACACGTTCTACTTAATTAAATAGACTTTTAAATAAATGTTTTCTCCTACAACATCAGAGTGCAGCGCCACATTAAATACGCACTACAATGACAATAGTTTAAAGCGATTTGAAGCATGTTTTATTTTTTTGTGACGTCATATTTGAGGGGGGGGGGGTCTGACTTTTTGTGACGCCGTGTGACGAAGGGGGGGGGGGTCAAAAAGCGTCCAAAATCGCGTGACGTCATTTATGGACGGCCTCCTGGCCACAAATGATAGCTCAACGGAGTTCGTGGCTCATCATCACGCGGAGATGTACAGCAGCTAAATACTCTAAACGCGTGTTTCTAAATGTGAGGGGAAAAACTGGAGGAGCCGGAGCAAAATTCACTCGACCATGAGAGAGAGAGACACGCAAACTCCAAATATACAGCAGCAGCAGCAGGCGTCAGGGTCGGGATCGAACCCACGACCTGCATACCGACCCTGACGCCTGCTGCTGTATATTTGGAGTTTGCGTGTCTCTCTCCCCATGGTCGCGTGAATTTTGCTCCGGGTCCTCCGGTTTCCCCTTCACATTTAGAATGAACATCACGCGTATTTGGCTGCTGCTATAAATTTCCACATGACGATACAAAAAAAACTTCACTGAGCTTTCATTTGCGGCAATGTAGCTTCTGAAAAAGAGCTACATGGCTCAGTGGGCCTTCATATCTGGTAGAATAAAAATAGTAAAAGATTTAAAGCTTTCGTGACTGCAGGGATTCATCTTCTTGGTTCTTTCGGTAAAGTCACGTAGAAGGGAAATAATAAAATGAAAACATAATAAAATAATTATCACGACGTTTCAGACAGCTGTCTTCCCGACAGACCTGTTCTTCACCTGAGGACGGCTGCTTGCGTTATGGCCGAAACGTCGTGAGAATTATTTTGTTTTATTTGTATTATTTTATTATTTCCCTTCTACGTGACTTTACCGAAAGAACCAAGCAGAATAGTAAAAGAGTTAAGTCACGGACACCACTAAACAGTCTGGCTGCTATAGATTACCACGTGATAGGCATCTTCGTTGAGAGCAGTGGCGGCTCCTGCAAAATCTCTCAGGGGGGGCAAATGTCTGGATGATTGATAAGGATAAGGTCCACCCATGCAAAGGATAAATTAACAGCTTAAGCATGTAAAGGCAACTTCACTTCTTTAATATTAATGAAAAATAAAGTGACTCTTACAATACATCTTGTTTGTTTCTATACTCACTATTAAAACAAACCACTCATGTTTCTTTTATTAAAGATTCCACTAGGTGGCGACAAATAATTTTGTTGGATGAAACGTGCTTACGTATGATGACGTAAGCACGTATGATGACGTAAGCACGTTAGGGCGAGCCCTCCCGGAAGCCATAGAGAATGCATTGCAGCGCCCCCGTTCGAAAAAAAACATCTTTGAATGTAAGTCTATGGGACCACTCGGGGCGATTCTCAGCTGGAGGGAAATCGCCCAAAAAGAGGCGGTACTCCACAGAACGTAGCATGACGCTGATTGGACTATATCCAGCGGCACAGTGACGGCTAGCGTGACTCTGTGGTTGAATGACATTGGTGGTGCGTCGCCCAATCGCCCTAATGAAGAAACCGCCCCTGGTTGAGAGGTCATTTGTGATTGCCAGGTCGCTTCTGAAAAAGAGCTACATAGTTCAGTGGTCCTTACCTGGTAAAATAACAAAAAAGTTTATTTTTGTTAGATTTGTTTTACTCGGGGGACCACCTAACAGCCCCTAGCCATACGGGGAGTCTTCCAAGCAATGCGTTGAGGTTATTGTATTTGGCTGCTGTATATTTCCAAGCCACTTCCTTGAGCTGTCATTTGTGGCCAGGTCGCTTCTGAAAAAAAAGCTGTTTCGCCCAGTGGGGCATTACCTGGTAAAATAAAATGAACAAAACATTGTTGCATCACCGTATCTTGCTGCTCTGATGTATTTCCATGTCGCCTTGCTGTGTGCGGTGCATTTAGCGCCACAGCGCGTGGATTTAGAGCGTTTGTCTATTTGTTTGCTGGTGACTTTGTGTGGTTCATATCGGAATCGCCTCCAGTGCTGCTGCTGCTGGCGGCAATAAAAGTTGTTTAAAAGTCAAAAAGTCTACGTCGCCTTCTCGCTCTCGGCGTTCTCAATCTCTGCGACCTCTCTCTGTTCCTCATTGATGCCTCTCTCTCTCTCTCTCACTTCTCGCCCCCTGTCACTGGAACAAACTTCCCCCTCCACATTCAGCGGTCATCTTCGCTCACTAAGTTTCCACTCCTCACTCACAACTCACTCATTGTTACCCCTAGCTCCCCCCACGACCGCCTTAATCTCCCCCTCATCACCGCCACCGTTCCCTCTTCATGTTCTCGTGACACGGCTCTCACTCATTCACCCCGTTCGTTCATCATCATTCACGGTCATCATATTCACCGAATTCACGCAGCGTCACAGTTTCTCCCCCATCGCTTCCTCTCATCGATTGCATTCACCTCATCTCCACCATCACACCCACACGCGTCATCGTCGTTGTTGTGCCGTAGTTCATTCTTTGTTAAGCGCCTCGGTTCAGGCGCGATATGATTTCCGTTAAGATGGTCAGGTGTAATAGGATTTCTCCGCAAATCTGTCTGTCCGCCCGATGATGCTCGTTATAATTACTGGCGAAACGTCGTACTCGAATTCTGAATGTTGTATTGGGGTTTACTCTCCAACATACATTGTGTGCTGAACTAGTAACGAATCGGCACGTTTGCTCTACGTGACAAACCTGACTGATTGGTCGTGTCGGTTGGCGGCAGCTTTAACGACATTCACATTTCCGCGATCCAACCCAAAGCACCTCTCTTATTACAGACTAGCTTCACTACCCGGCTTCGCCCGAGACTTGGATTCTTGTCTTGGATTAATACACGGCCGACGCGGAGGGTGAGGGGGGGATGCGTGACGTCAGCAGGCACACTGCGTGACGCTGCCGCATGCGGGTGACATCACAGATGTGACGTCACCGCTCACTTGCCGTGCAAAATATAGCCATTATTGCGCCCCCCCCCCCAAAAAACACAAAAGTATATTTTTATACTTTTTGCATTGTATACAGTCTGGAAGCTACCCACATGCCAAATTTCAAGTTTGTTGCATGTCGGTAAGTATTGCTAAACAGACACACATATTCACAAATTTCCCTTGTATATTTCTAGATGTAATAATTCTGGTTTGGTTTGAAGGCGTCGAGGGGTGGAGGGAGGGCTCCACACGGTGGGATTTGTCCCGAGGCCCCCTAGGCCACACTCATCGGACACTTGGCAGACTTGTTAAGAGCGCTCGGGCACCGACGTCACCGCGCGGGCCTCTCCGCCCAGAGGCCACGCGGTCCAAGTCAGCGCTTGAGCGGGGAGGCTGCCCAATGGATAAAACTGTCACCGATTTCGGGATGTGGAATTTCCACCGCTGGTGCAGGGGTTCATCAACACACACAGGGAGGAGTGGTGTCACCCCCAAAGGCGGTGTTAATGAGCGAGGAACTTTGACTGGACCATTCCAGTTGCCAATCTCGTTTCACTGTTGCACGCGTTAGCCCAGGAGTCTCGGCATTATTTTCACAGGAGGTTCCCTGCAAAGTTTTCGCTGCAGGGGATGGTGACCATTTCTGCTCTGTGTGTGTATGTGTGATATCCCAATGCAGTTGTTTGTTGCAAATTTGGCTCGATGACTCCGGCACGCCCTACTCTCCGGCGACCCTGAAACGTCCAGGAGCAAAACCAAGACGGCCACGTAGCGTCATCTTCACGGTCGGCGTGCACCGCGGGATTAACCGGGGGCGGCCACCGATTTCGAACTGCCGAAGGATCGGCGACAAGCGGTGAACCGCGCCGCCGCTGGTGACGGCGCCACCGCCCAAAACAACCCGTCCGGTGGGAAGAAGTGACAACGACGAGTGAGCACGCGCGGTTTTCTAACACAGCTGTACTCGGCAACATCGATGAGACCGCGTTACAGAGAGTGTCACACGTTTTATTCACCTATATACACACACATAATCAGTTACGATGTTTAATTGGACCGCGTAAGATGAGGGGGGAAGTAACAGGGGGGGGGGGGGGGTCCCACCAGGTACGTTTCACGCACGGTTCAGAGAAGAGATTCCCACTTGGGCGGTGGACACATCTCACCGTCACCGCGGAATGGCACAGAACGGGAAATGGTAATTAAATCGCAAAAACAAATAGTCGTGCTTGACCAATTCCTGGGTGTTTCAATGAAGTAGGAGAAACAAGTCTGACGGTCTGGTATCCGAACGAAAACGCGCTTGTTGCGCAGGTGGAGGAAATTGTTTGAGCTCTGAGAATCAATGGTTGTGGTTGTTGTTGTTTACATAACGGATCGTCTCAAGGGTTGTTTTAAGCAGGGAGGACGGCTCACGCTGGCAGGGCCTTATCTCCCACCACCACCACGGGGACTCCCTCGCCAGCTCCAGCACTCAACACGGCAGCCTCGAACTACAGCAGCAGCAGCGGCGCTTCTTATCCCCTCGCAGGCTGCGGCACGGACATGGCGTGGACACCGTGCAGGAGAAACTTGTTCGAATGTTGTCCCCCTTCCCCCACCGGTGCCACTTTCTTTTTGCGGTGACGAAACGCACGGAGAGACACAGCGAGAACCACGCGTCGAACACAAATGAACACGAATACAGCGATGTAAAAACACATACCTTACTAACACGAAACTAGCACTGATACGCAAGGCTAGGGGGGGGGCCTTGCTAACGAACGCCGCGTTGACTGGAGGCATAGACATTTGACCTCCCTCGATCGTGGCCTTCGTCGCCTGAGTCGTGGTTTTTGGGCTAGGAGGTGGGCGGTGGGGGAACAGGAACCATGAGGTCTTGCTTAGTGAGGGGGGGGGGGGTGAGAACCACTGCCCCACAGCGCCACCTCCAGCAGGCCACGCGGCGGAGCGTCGCCGTTGGTGACGTCGTGCCCTGCGCCACCTTGCGCCGACCTCCATTTCAATGTAGATGATTTAAAAGCTGTGTGCTTTTAAGTCGTCTAGATTGAAAACTCACTTCTTTAGAGCTGATTTTCTTCTCTTTACTTGTTGTCCTTCTCCCGCACCTCCGATTAGCACGGTTGGCTACGTACGGTGTGAAAGAAGTTCAACATACATCGACTCACAAACATCCATAGGCTTACCACACACAGACCCAGCGTACGTGTAGCTTTAGCCGTGCACGACAACTGGACCTTTAAGCCGTGGCCCACGCGTACATTGCTCACAGCACCAAACCAAGACTCAAATGCATCCGTTTATAACAATGTGACCTGAAAAGAAAAAAAATATATAATGGGCAACGTTTTGGGCAATGGACCTTATCCATAGCACACAAACAAGCCAGAGAGACCGAGCGAATGTGACCTGAAGACACGGGACCCTGCCAAGAAATCACATTTTTAAGAATGTTTCAAGTATGACCAGTCTCAAATTGGCACACGATCGGTTGCCCATTCGTAGATAGCGAGTGACAAGTGAAGAATGTAAAATGATCAAATGGAATACGTTCATCTATTCAAGGCCACAGTGTTGTTGAGGAATGTGTCCGAGTTTTGATTTGTGCTGCAACATCACAAACTATGCGTTGAATATAATGTTTAGATCGTTGACAGTCGATCAGTTATACTGGTAGGAACGAAGTGGACCAGACCACCAATAGATTATATCGTCCGTCCGTCCGCCCGTGTATCAACATCGCCCCCTACTGCAAACACTTGGCAGGACCTTACAAAAACCTTTTGACTCAGTGGGGCTTTCCTGGCTTAACAAGTGTAATAATACATTATGTTTATATTCTTTGGTTATTCGTTCCTACCAGCCCACCCCGCAGGGTCCTGTTTACTCATTGTACAAAGCTGCACATTGTTCCTCGGAAATGTCTGACCCCATACCCCGACTGGACACCTGTGGAAAAAGAGCTTCATAGCTCATCGGATTTATCCAGGATAAACAAAGACTCTCATTCTGAAGTGACCGTCCACGTGTATGGGAGCGAAAGGCAGTGCGGCGACAATGTAAACCCATCGCCTCCGTGTTTAGCGCGGTTGGCTACGTAGGGCGTGAAAATAGTTCAACATATGTACGTACGTACGTGTGTGTCAGCACCTGAGTTTCCGTCAGACGCTCGTGAGAAGGAAGACCCAGCCCCCTGAAAACAGCGAACGGTTTTGTGTTTGAAAATGCAGCTCCAGGCTACGTTTCTCGTCGCGAATGAGAAATCAGCGTGAAAAGGCTCGCCGGTGGATTGCCATTCTGCCCTCTAGTGACATCGTCGGGGTCAGGTCGCGTCAAAGGGTGACCTTCCCGCTCGAATGAGCGTCGAGGCGTTGGTGCCCGCAGCTCCTGTTCACAGTCCTGCAGGGCCGCTGTTGACTTCCCAACAAAGTTGCCCGAATGTTATCGATCCCCGAAGGTATGATGGGCTGTGGCAACCCCCAAGCAGGATTTGAACTCGTAACCTTTTTTTTATTGCGAGCCCGCTCGCAATCGCCAGAATGCACATCGTCATCCCCCAGCGCCGTGTCGCTGCACGGCGACATACGACGGTCGGTCCAAAACTAGTTCCGGGACTACTTTCGGTTTGAGACAAAACTAAAGGACGAACGCTGTGCTCGGCCAGAGATTTCTGCATGGACGGTGCTCGATGCGACGGCGCGATGTCCCGATGCAAAAGATCCACGTGCCCGACTCCCATTGTTCCGGCCGTTTTCGTCTAACTGCGTCCCTTCGGCGCATTCGGAACGGCCAAATAAAACAACCCGATTCGCTGCCTTGACCCCCGTGGAATGACCAACTCACGGTGCAACAACACCTTGACTGTCAGAGGAGACCAGTCGACATCGTCTTGACATTCGAGCGCGCCTGTATTGGCTATCGTCGATGGGACGAAAGGATCCTCCGCCGAGATGACCCCACGGTCTGCCTCGTCTTGGGATCATAGAAATTAACCCAAACCTCATCACCTCACCCACTCACTCACCTACTCGGTCACTCGCTCACCCACTCAGTCACTCGCTCGATCACTCACCCACACACTTACTCGCTCACCCAGTCACTCGTTCACCCACTCCCTCGCTCACCCACTCGCTCACTCAACCACTCACTCACTTACTTGCTCACAACTCGCTCACCCACTCACTCGCTCGCTCACCCACTCACTCACTTACTAACTCACTCACTCGCTCGCTCGCTCACCCAGTCACTTGCTCATTCAGTCACTCGTTCACCCAGTCACCCGCTCACCCACTCACTCGCTTACCCACTCACTTGCTCACCCACTCACTCACTCTCTCACCCACTTGCTCATTCAACCACTCACTCAAGTCACTCGCTCACCCACTCAAACACTCGCTGTCCTGCTTTCTTTGATCGAGGTGACGACATCGTCGTCCACGGAGATGACACGACGCTGTCTCGGGATAGAAGCCATGAACCCAAGTCTCATCACCTCACCCATTCACTCACTCGCTCACCCACTCGCTCACTCACTCACCCACTCGCTTACCCACTCACTCACTCGCTCACCCACTCACTCGCTCACTCACTCACCAACTCGCTCACCCACTCACTCGCTCACCCACTCACTCACTCGCTCACTCACCCACTCACTCGCTCACTCACTCACCCACCCACTCACTCACTCACTCGCTCACTCACTCACTCGCCCACCCACTCGCTCACCCACTCACTCGCTCACCCACTCACTCGCTCACCCACTCACTCGCTCACCCACTCACTTGCTCGCTCACTCGCTCGCTCACTCACTCACCCACTCGCTCACCCACTCACTCGCTCACTCACCCACGCGCTGTCCTACTTTCTTTGGTCGAGATGACAATGACGTCCTCCACCTAGATGACCGTTTCGGGATAGAAGCCATGAACCCAAGCCTCATCGCCTGGTTCCTCATCCCACCGTATTCACCAGATTTGGCACCAAATTACTTTTTTTCCCTGTTCCCTAGATTGAAACGCACACCCTAAACGGAAAGCACATTTCAGGACGTTCCCAACCAGTCATCCAAAATGTAACTGGGGAACTGAAAGCCATCGCCCGTACCAGGGATGCATCGACACATAGCAGGACCGCTGGAATCACCGTGCTCGATCAGGAGGAGACTGATTTGAAGGAGATCAATTTGGTTCGGTATGTCGTCCTTTAGTTTTGTCTGAACAAAAGTAGTCCTGGTACTTCTTCATCAAACCTCGTATGCTGTCGTACAAGGCACACGCAGACGATTTCAGTCAAGAGCAGTCTAAGCAAGTTGGATGCACTGCAAATTGTCAATACGTCTACGAGCGCTTACAAGTTGCCGGCATCCTCGCGATCCGCAGTGGCGCGTGGATGCCAACCAGCAGATCCACGCTTAAGATAATCCAACACAAACGAAAGCTTTAAATCTATAAGTGCGTTGCTATTAGGGACTTTTACCCTGTAGGAAACTGGTCAAGTCCAAAGGGTTGGCCAAAAACTTGGCAAGGAAAAAAAAACGGCGCTTCGAATGTAACGTGGTGAGCTTGTAATCGCCAGTTATAAAACCTCCCATGAGAAAAAGCGTGCTGGAAAATATTACGGAATCCGTGCACGCGTGATTTTTCTCCCTTGCCTATTTACTTCATTGTATGTAAAATTGCCACGAATCCACGGCCCCTTTGAAATTGCCGGGCCGAGTCTTGCCATGAGCGTGAACCTGCACCTCCGATTAGCACGATTGGCTACGTACGGTGCAAAAGAAGTTCAACATACATAGACAGAGCATGACGAGAGGATCCGAGCAGTCTGACATGAAATATATCAGTTGAACTGCATACATATTGTTTCAAAACTACATAAAGACGTATGAGAGGGATTATGGGTTTTTTTTTGTATAAAGATATAATTTCAACTTGGCGTTAGATGGATCACATAGTAAACCACTGGAGTTTGCGCTCCTTCAACGGAGGAGGAAGAGCGAAACAACACAAACTCTTAACTCCTGAAGCCCTCTCGCCGTGACCAGCACGACAATGGCATCGAGCTCCTGAAACGCATCGCCGCTGCCATCGCAACGCGCAAGACTGGAATAAATAGAATTTACACGCACGGGTTTAGTGACGTCGGCGGTGTTATTCTACCGTAAAAGAACGAGCGAATCAAGGTCGGGCAGTCTCGTCTGCGGCAGAGCCCAAGTCATCAAACTCATCGCCGACGAGTGCACCAACCCGTCATCGCAGCAATCCACACAGCGTCTACTGCCGCCTCGGATCGCTCGAGGGACCTCAACGTTCAACGATGACATCATCTGCACAAACTGTCGCCGACGTGCCATCTGGAAATAAAGAAGAAGCCTCGTCCGGCGCTCTCGCGAAATGCGCTGGACGTCGACGGGGCCGCGTTGGCGGCAGAGGGAGGCGGCTCGCAACCGTAAGGTCGAGAGTTCAAATGCTGGCTGGGCAGGGTTGACCCGGCCCATCCTACCCCCCCCACCCCCGAAGATCGATAACGCCGTGTCTATTCACGAGGCAACGGCGGATATGGACTTGCCTTCGCCGTAGAAATGTGTGTACGCATTTCCACCACCGCCGTCTCGGCGCTGTAAATGGGAGATTAGCACCATTTTCATCGCTCGTTCAGAGCAGGAATCCTCTACGTTTTTATTTTTTTGGAGCGTACAAAACACAAAAAGGGCCCTTGGGTGATTTTGAATTTCGTTTTTCTTTCGTGGAGCTGTGCGCCTGCGCTAGGCAGGCTGGGACATCTCAGGCAGCGCGTGTAAACCATAAACAATTTTTTTTATTTATCAGGTAAGGCCCACTGAGCTATACAGCTCTTTTTTGGAAGCGACCTGGCTATCACAAATAATAGGTCAACGAAGTGGCCTACTCTGATAAACGCGTGACGTTTGATTCCAAATGTGGAGGGAAAAACCGGAGGACCTGGAGAAAAATCCACACGGCCACGGGGAGAACGTGCAGGCGTCGTCGGGGTCGGGATTGAACCCACGACCTCCTGCACGTTTAACACGTAGGCTTTTGTGACCGGTATTATTCATACGGTTTCTTGGGTTAGATGGTGTAATGTGTCGTGAACCCACCACCATCCGATACAGCCAATTAGCAAGGTTCTTCACGTAAACAAAACATGCCAATTATAATTACTAGTTAAGCACACCGGTGTGTAGGAGAGTAAACCCACAACATTTACAATTTGAGTACTACGTATCGCTGGTGATTACACCAGGCGATTTTCCAGGGTAAGGTGATGTCGAGTGGTGGTGGGGTTAACGATGCATTTATACTTGCGTTATCAAACCAAAAAAACCCTTTACGATGGACCTCCTGCGTACCAGGTGAGGTAGTTAACGTCTCGCCACTGTGGCGCCCCACAAGACGAGAGCCGTCCGCTTCCCGGGCCACGCGTCTCTCTCTCTCTCTCGCTGTCTCTCTCTCTCTCTCTCTCGCCACCGTTGGGTGCGGTCGTGTTCACCTGGAGCTCCTGCCCTAGCGTTGGTGTGAACGGAGGTCTGGGCACAGGTGTGAGCCTGGCTCGGCCTAGAGTGAGAGTTTATATACGGTTTTTCTTCTAGCATCCTTCCTTTTGGCGACCTTTTTTTCTTTCTCTCTTACAAAGGAAAAGAACCTTTAACCATACGCCCTTCCCTTTGTAGTGTTTTTCTTTTATTTTTTTCCTTTTATTGCGGCTTGAGGCCACAGCCGTTTTTTTTCTTTTGTGCACGATGGAGCACCGCCTGGGACTGGAAGGTCTCACAAAGCGGAATGGCTTCATTGTCTTCCCGCCGCCAACAACGACCGCGGAGGCTGTAGCGGAGGTGGTGGCCGAGATCGTCGGCTACCCCAACGTGTGGGCAGCCCAACGACAGGACCACGGCGTGGTGGTATACCTGGCAAGGGAGGAGATGGTGGACGGCGTAGTGGCGACCGGCATTGTCGTAGGTGAACAACTGCTTCAGTGCACCCCTCTCGCGACACCGGCCATCAGGGTGCTCCTCTCTGGAGCCCCCCCCTTCCTCCCCGGTGCGGCCCTGAAGAAAGATCTGGAGCGCTTTGGGACAGTGGTGTCCAACGTTACGATGGTGCCACTGCGGACGAAGAACCCGCGGCTGGCGCACGTCAAATCCCTGCAGCGCCAGGTGTACGTAATTCCAAAAGATGGCAAGTCAGAAATAGAACTAACGATGAAGTACGCTATCGACGGGCACACCTATATAGTTTTTGCCTCGTCGGTAGCCCTGAGATGTTTCGGGTGCGGTGGAGCGGGGCACACCCGCGAAAACTGCCCGAAGGAAAAAAAGCAGCAGCAAACGCAACAACAACAGCAACAACGGCCACCACAGCAACAGCAGCAGCAGCAGCAGCAGCCGCCACAGCAGCAGCCAAAGCAACAGGAGCAGCAGACACCGCGGCAACAGCAGCACCAACAACAACAACAGGACAAACGAGAACAGCAGCAACAGCAGGTACAGCGAGAGCAGATGCCGCCGCCGCCGCCGCTGCCATCGCCGACGCAGCGGCAGCGACAACGGCAGCAACAGCAGCAACAGCAACAACCGCAACAGTAGCAGCAGCAACAACAGCAACAGCAGCGGATCCACCTGCCTGGAGACGCCACGAGCAGCACGCATGGAATAGATGGTGAGGACGACGGTGAAATGGATTTCACCGTCGTGGTAAGCAGGAAAAGGAGGAGGGCCATGCGGAATGCTGCGGCCCAAGAAGGAGGTGGTGGCACCCGCCCGAAGCGGGCAGCAGCAGCAGCAGGGGCAACACTCACGACCACGGAAGAGGAAAGTGGCAGTGCCACCGTCAACGCCAGCAGTTGTGACGAAAGTGACAGCTGCGATGAGGTAGTAACGCAAGGCGGTCGTGAGCCTGATGCGCAGACATCGAAGGAGGAGAGCAGAGGGAGCGCTGTCTCGCACGGGGAAGACGCGACTCCCCCCCCCCCCCCACCTAGTGGAGTACAGGTGGAAGACGGGGAGGACACTCTACCTACACCTGAGAGTGTCGCGGGGCAACCCACCACGGCCGGACCCCACACGGTCGCGGAGGGGGCCGTGATCGGTGAGGGAAAGGACCGCGATGATGATGACACGGCGAGTGAAAGAAGTTATTCCGAAGTGGTGGCGGAGCGGGTGTATGCCCCCCAGGACATCCTCCTCTACCTCAGGGAAAACTTCAGGCAATGGAACCAGTGCCCTGAACTGGCCTTCCCCGACCTGGAGGGTTTTAGGAAGGCTACCCGCCAGATACTGAAGAAACCGTCGCTTCACGGCTTTAACTCCGGTGAGGTACATCGGCTGCGGGCACTGCGGACGAAACTGGGGAAGCAGCGCTCCCTCTCCCAGGAGCGGACTCCCGTGACGCCGCAAGAAGAAGGGAATGAAGAAAACCAATGATGGCCTCCAGCATTAAAATTAACGGCAACGGAGTGAGGGACAGAGAAAGATGGCATCGCGTTTGTCTACTGCTAGAGGAAAACAAAGCAGACATCGCGATGATACAAGAAACGCATCTTGACGCCACCCTATGTGCCCGACGGCAGCCCCTGATAAGTGCCCCTTCCTTCTTCAGCAATGGGGACGGGAATCGGGCAGGGGTAGCCTTCTTGTTCGGAAGAAGATTCACTCCGGAGAAGGTAGTCTTCAGGGAGATTCTTAAGGCGCACCTGATCTCGGTGGACTTTGTAGTAAATGACACCAGATTCAGATGCTTCAATGTCTACGCCCCATGTAAGAGCAAAGAGAGGAAGGTTTTCTTCACTGACACGCTGCACACCGCGTTGGAGGCGAGCAGGGCTGACGGGGTCGTTGCGGTCGCGGGCGGAGATTGGAACTGCACCCTGGATCCGGCGCTCGACCGCAGCGGCCCCGAGCCGCACCCCGAATCGGCGAGACCACTCGCGAGGACGCTACAACAATTCCGCCTCGCCGACGCGTGGAGGCTGCAACATCCGACGAAACGGCAATATACGTGGTGCCGCGGCTCTCCTCAAGGCAGGGTGAGCCTCGCTAGGCTGGATCGCATCTACATGAATAAGGAAAACACGACTCTCCTCGGTGAATGCCGGATAAGACCGACAGGCATATCGGATCACCACCTGATTACAGCTTTATTACGGGTGCCCGGGGAGCGCCGTCGCTGCCCTTATTGGCGGATGGATGTGACCCAGCTGGACGAGCAAGAGTTCAAGACGGCGATCAGGGCGTGTTGGTCGCATTTGAAAAAGGATGAGGACCCCTCCATCCCCGCCCCACAGCGGTGGGAAGCCGTCAAGGCGCAGGTGAGGGCTCTCTCTGTACAGCTTGCGGGCCATCGCGCTTTTGCAAGGCACGATGCACTGCGACGCCTGGAAGAGGAACTGCTCCAGCTGGAAACGGATACAGGGTCCAGCGGGGTAGCGCAGAGAGACGAGGATCCGGCGCCGCTGCTGCTCGAAAGACAGAAACTTTTTAGGGCTGTGACCGACCAGCGGATGCACGCATCCTATGTGGAAAAGAGGATGCGGCATCTAGAACAGATGGACTCGCCCTCCAAATATTTCTTTCGCCTTCAGAACAACAACAGCAACAAGAACAGCAGCAACAATACAATCACAAGTCTGCTGACTGAAGAGGGCAAAACAACAACCTCCGAGGAGGAAATCAGGCTGACGGCCACAGGGTTCTTCTCACGCTTGCTGAAAAGCGGAACCACACAACCAGGAGCAGCCGATCTCCTCCTAGAAGGAAGTCCCACCCTGGAGGAGGAGAGAGAAAAACTGGAAGGCCCCATAACCATGGAGGAGCTGCGGGCTGCGATGGCAGGGCTCCCCAGGGGGAAATCTCCAGGCATCGATGGTCTTCCAGTAGAGTTCTACGAGGCCTTTTGGGATCTAATCGGCCCCTGCCTGCTGGAGGTGCTGGCGGCGAGCCTGCGGGAAGGACGGCTGCCAGTCAGCTGCAGGCGGGCAGTGGTAGTACTGCTACCAAAGAAAGGAGACCCGCGCAAGATAGAGAACTGGCGGCCGGTGTCCCTCCTGTGCACGGACTATAAAATAATCGCTAAGGCGATAGCCAACCGTCTAAAGACCGTGGCAGGCCGCGTCATCGGCAAGGACCAGACTTACTGCATTCCCGGCTGCACCATTCATGACAGCATTGGTGCGGTCCGTGATGCCATATCCTTGGCCGAAATACACCGTATGAACGCCGGAATGGTCTTCATGGATCAAGAAAAGGCCTTCGATAGGGTGGAACACGGCTACCTCAAAAAACTCTTATCCGCCTTCGGCTTCGGACCTCTGTTTACGGCACAAGTCCAATTACTGTACGCCGACATACAAAGCACAATTAAAATCAATCAACGCTTGGGTCCCCCCTTCCCGGTAACGAGGGAGGTGCGGCAGGGATGCCCCCTCTCAGGGTTGCTATATGCGCTGTCACTGGAGCCGTTCCTGAGGAGGTTGAGAACCACCCTGCCTGGACTATCCTTCCCGGGTCCTGACGGAGCGAACCTGAAGCTCTCGGCATACGCCGACGATGTCTGCGTGGTGGTGAACGACAGTGAAGACGTCGTCGCGCTGCGCAGTGCGGTCAAGGATTATGAGAACGCCGCCGGCGCCAAGGTCAATTGGAAGAAAAGCACGGCACTGTGGATGGGGCTACACAGCGCCACGCAACCCGTATCCCTCCCGGGCGGAGTGCAGTGGCGGGATGACGGGATCTTGTACCTCGGAGTGCACCTGGGGAGCGACTCGACGACCCGAAAAAACTGGGAGGAGTTGCGTGCAAAACTTGAGGACAAGTTGGAATCGTGGAAACACCTCCGTGCACACCTCTCCTTTAAGGGCAGGACACTGATCGCCAACAACCTGGCTGCTGCTGTACTCTGGCATAGAATGAAGGCCCTCTCCCCTCCAGAATGGTTGGTGGCCAGAGTCAACAAAGCGCTTGTCGCCTTCGTTTGGGCCGGGAAACACTGGCTCAGGCCCGGCGTACTCCACCTGCCGAGGCACGAAGGCGGACAGGGCTTGGTGGACGTGGCAGCCAGAATAATGTGCTTTCGCATCCAGACAGCGAAGGCCATATTATACGATCAGGAGGAAGCGCCGTGGAAGACGCTGGCCCTCGCCGTGCTGAGGTGCGCCGAGGGACAGATGGGCTACGGGAGAGAGCTGTTCCTTATGGACCTAAGCCTAGTGGACTGCAATGGACTGCCCGCGTATTATCAAAATCTGAGCGAGGCGTGGCGAAGCCTGGAGTGGGCGAGGAAGAGCCCCTACTGCGGCATGGCCGCCTTCCTGACGGAGCCCCTGTTCTTCAATGACCTCTTTGGAGGGGTGAAGGGTGAAAAAGCGATGGCTTTCCGCTTTATTCGAGCCGGCGTTAAAACGGTGGGAGACATAACACAGAGCCGCGACGGCTGTCAAAGGTGGAAGAGCGCGGCTGAAATAAGTCTCGACGCAGGTCTCCGTACGATGATAGCCGGAGGGAAAGTGCTACGAGCGGTGCTGGCGACGGCGAAAGATTTCCACCTGCAGCTGCGCACGCCGGACGGCACCGACTCGGCCCAATCCCCCCCCCTCACCTGCCCGGAACTACAGGCAGCCTGCATCCAACCCCCCGGGCGGAACGACGCAGGGCTGCTGTTGAAGCTGGACGAGTGCGGGGATTTTGCCCTACGGACTGCCTCCAAAGCAGCTATTTATAACTGCTGCGTAAAAACGCTGCATCGTCGAGCCCTCGAAAGTACGCCATCCACGAAATGGAAAGACTGCTTCTCCCCACTGTTAGATGTCACTCCGCAGTGGAGAGAGTTTTACAAAGCCCCGGTGGCGAAAAGAGCTGGAGACCTGCAGTGGAGGCTGGCCCACTGGGCACTGCCCTCAGCAGTGTGGGTCCGCAAGATCCAGCCAGGAGCGTCCGCGTCGTGCGCCTTCTGTGACGAAGAAGAAGATCTCGCACATATATACCTGGACTGTCGGAGGCTGGCGCCGCTCTTCACGACGCTGGGAGCCATCCTTACCAAAATCAACGTGCCTGTCTTTCGCAGCACCTTGGTGTGCGGAGTACCCCGCAGGCTGGACAAGCGCCACGTCCTGGCCAACTTTGTGTTGGCGCAGGCAAAAATGGCCATATACAAAACACGTAAAAAGAAGCTGGAAGACGCAGGAGCCACAAACGAAAGCTGCTCAGCAGTAGCGATGATGCGCGGGCTGATAGCAGCGAGGTTAAACATGGAATATGAGTATTACACGCGAATGGGAGGGGAGCACGAGTCCTTCCAGAACAAATGGGGGGCCGGCCATGCTCTCTGGTCAAGTGAGGGCGGAACCCTAAGAATACGCCTATGACAACGGCCGCGACAAGCCGCGTGTATAGCGCGGACACGGGAAGTGCATGGGTCTCTGCCCGTGCAAGCGACCGGCGACGGCACGTGCGGGGCAGCTGCGCGCGCTGGTGGTGGCGCTCCAAGCCGCGCGATGCGTGGAGCAGCGCGACGCGTGGAGCAGCGGCCCCCCCCACCACCCCCCCCTCCCCCCCCCCCCGTCCCTTCCCCCCCCCCCTGCCCCCCCCCCCTCCCCTGTCCCCTCCCCCCACCCCCCCCCTCCCCTGTCCCCTCCCCCCACCCCCCCCCCACCCCCCCCCCCCCCCAGGGGAGAGCCGGCGTGCACGCGCGTCCATGGCAGTCTGGTGCGCCCGATGGAGAGCCGTTCCTGGGAGGACCCCTACGGACGGCGAGCACGGGCGGGGCAAGAAGTGGACGAACTGAAACACGGCGCGAACGGCGCTCCAGCAGCCCGGATGGGCAATTTGTGCGCGCCGTTGCGTGGCACCGGCGACTGATTTACGGCGCGATGCTGGGAGAGTCGGCGTGCACGCGCGTCCGTGGCGGTCTGGCGCGGCCGTTGGTGAGCCTTTCCTGAGAGGACCCCCTATGGACGGCGAGCACGGGCGGAGCAAGAAGTGGACGAACTGAGACACGGCGCGAACGGCGCTCCAGCGGCCCGGAAGGGCAACTTGTGCGCGCCGTCGCGAAGCACGGGCGATTTGATTTACGGCGCGATGCGCTGTACGCGACACCACGCATGACACTGACGAATGAAAAACAGTAGACTTGGCGGCATGACGCGCGTGAGGGACGAGAATGGCGCGCGCGCGGGACGGGGGTTCTTCCCGATCGTTGTCTCTCTTCCGAAGCCGGACTCAGAATCCAAACCGGCGCGCGGTGGTACATTCAAAATAAGACCGCCAGTCATGGCAAAATCAGCGACGCGAGATGCGCGGATGACGTAATGCGCGCGCGAGACGAGGTTTTTACCCCGGGATGCTCCAGTTTTCCTCGAAGTGTTGTTTGTTTGTTTTGTTTGTTTGTTGTTTGTTAGCTCGGGCCGAATGTGGCAGAGCGACACCTGACACGCAACAGCTGTGGCAGCTTTTTGCTGTCACGGTAATAAAGACGCTTTAAAAGTCAAAAAGTCTGTCTTTGTCTCTCTCTCTCTCTGTCTCTCTCTCTCTCTCTCTCGTTGTCTCTCTCTCTCTCTCTCTTGCTCTCTGTCTCTCTCTCTCTGTCTCTCTCGCTGTCTCTCTCTGTCTCTCTCTCTCTGTCTCTCTCGCTGTCGCCCGCCCACTTCCTCCCGCTAGGACAGCAGCGTCCAGAGCTGGCGCGGCTCCAGCCAGGGCCCGCCGCTCTCCACTGGCCGGTCCCTGCGCGCTTCCGCGTTCTGCTGCTTCAGCAGCCACGAGCGCACCAGCGGCCTGGCGTCGAACCACTCCAGCGGGGGGCCATTGCACTTGATCCAGAGCAGGTTGGCCAGGTGCTCGTCGCCATCCTCATCCAGGTCATCCTCGTCCTCGTCGACGTCATCGTCGTCGTCGACCTTTTCTTCTTTGATGCCATAAATCCGGTGGTTCTGCTTGCGGTTCCAGCGGCGCTGCTGCTGCTGCTGGTGACGGTCGAGGAGAGAGTCCGCGCGCTGGCGCGACGCGGCCACGTCGGCGAGCGCGGCGGTGACGCGTGCGCACTCGGCACTGCACGTGGGCAGCGTGGCGATCGCCACCTCCAGCCTGCTCAGTGCGCCGCCCTCCGGCACGGCCGCGCCGCGCTGCCGGCTCCGGAACTGCGAGGCGCAGTCGAGCGGCGGCAGGCGCAGCCGCCGGGCGAGGCGCGCCACCTCGTCCTCCTCGAAGGAGGGCGGCCGCTTCCCATCCCCCGCGTTGTCCTCCCCCTGCCGCCGCTTCCACAGCTTGGGGTCGAGCACGGAGACGAGCTCGAACGCGTCGACGGGGAAGCGCGCCATGAGGACGTTGGCGAGAGTCTGGTAGAACCGCGCCGTGTCCAGCCCGCCGCCGCCGTCGTCGTCGTCGTCCACCACCACACCCTTGAAGAGGCCGTCGGCCAGCCGCTGCTCGGCCCTGTTCAAAGACTTGCCGCCACCATCCCGCAGGGACGCGACGGCGGCGATGGCGCGACGCACGGCCCAGAGCGCGTCGCACGCGGTGGCGCGCGCGTCCTGCAGCGTGCCGGCCAGCGTGCGCAGCTCGCGCAGCGCGTCCTTCGCGGCCGCCAGGTGCCGCACGAACGCGGCGCTCTCGAGGCGGGCGCGCAGACGCCGGTACGCCTCCCGCTCGTCGGGCGCGCGCGACGGGTCGGCGGAGGCGCGGGCGAAGTGCGTGTGCAGCGCCGTGTAGCCGCGCCACGCGGCGCGGGCGCACGCGAACGTCGACGCCGCGTGGCGCCCGTCGGCCGGCGTCACGGCGGCGACGCGCGCCACTTCCGCGCCGAAGTCCGGCGCCGCCGCCGCCAGCTCGCCGGCATTCCTCGGCGAGCGCGCGCACAGCTCGGCGGACGCCGTCACCAGCGAGCCGAGCCGGTCGGCGGCGCCGCTCGCCAGCAGGCAGCGCGACGCGTCCCGCTCCAGCCTGTGCGCCACGCAGCCCAGCCACAGCAGGAGGCGCGGGAACGCCTTCTGGAAGTGCGCGCCGATGCCGCGCAGGGCGGGGATGTCGGCCGACGGGCCCTCGCTGGCGCCGGCCAGCAGCCTGTCGTCGAGCGCGGCGCGGCCCAGCTTGTCCTCGAGGCGGCGCACCACGGCGCGCGCCGCCTCCTCGGCGCTCGTGCCGTCGGGGAGGCGCACGAGGTCGAGCAGCGCGTTGTCCACGGACGCCGCGGCGCCGACGCGCGCCCGCACCAGCACGGCGGCGAAGCGGCGGCGCGCGAACGAGCAGCCGTCGACGAGCACCGAGAAGCAGTCGGCGCCGCCCACCAGGTGCGCCGTCAGCTTGGCCTCCATCTCCGCGCGGACGTGCGCGATGATGCGCAGGCAGCCGTGCGCGCCGCCCGCCCGCCCGAGCCGCGCGCCGCCGAGCTCCTGCAGCGCGCACAGGGAATCGTGCCGGCAGGCGCGCAGGTCTTCCTTGGCCACGAGGTACGCCGTGCGGAAGGCGCGCTCCGTCTCCGAGAACAGCCTGCTTTTGGAGTCCACCACGTGCCTAGGCGGTGGCGGTGTCGGTGCGCGAGGGGCCGGTCGCGTCGTCTCGTGGACGGCGCTGATATAACTCGCCTGGCGGTGCGCCTTGGTGTCGCGGTGCTCGTACACTTTCTTGCGCAGCTTCTTCTTGTCCTTGGCCCACACCATGCCGGCGCGCCACTCCTTAGCGAGGAAGACCCCCTGCCGCTTGTAGACCACCACGCTCGCCTCCCTGCAGATGGCGCAGCCGATGCCCTCCTGGCTGCGGAACAGCCACTTGGCGCGGCCCTGCCACGCGCGGAACTCGTCGTCCGACCACGGGAAGCACCGCTTCACTGTTGCGCCAGCCTGCTGCTGCTGTGGCTGTTGCTGCTGGTGTTTCTGCTGCTGGTAGTGTTGTTGCTGGTGCTGCTGTAGCCGCCGCTGTTGCGATAACGACGCCGATTTTGCCACTGCTGTCGCTGCGGCCGTCCTGCTGCTCCTCCGCATGGGCTCACGGCCGACCGCTCCCGGTTTGACATCAGACGCCGACCACGAACTCTGGGTGCCTTCGTTCGCCATCAGCTCCGCGCCGCCGATGCCGCCACCGACGCCGCCGCTATCCGGCACGAGTTCGAGTTTGACGTCGGCAGGCTCCGGCACGAACTCGAGCTTGACGACCGGCGACAGGGGGCTCGGTGAGAGGCCGTATGGTGGCGCGGCGAGGTCGGGCGTCCGTTCGGCTTCGCGACATCTCCCCGAGGACGGGTTCCTGCCGCTGAAGGCGCCTTGAACGTCGCAGATGGACATGTCCAGAGAGGCCGGGCCTGCGGCAGCGTTCAAAGGGCGGCGGACGACTCTGTCCAGTGGCCCCCGGCTGGCCTGTGTGTGTGGAATAAATGTGGGAACACGAGGAGGCGATGGGATGGGAAGGAAAGGGAAGAATGCAACATGGCCTGGCGGTAGCAAGTTCGCTGCTTAGTGCAGCGGTTGGAATCCCGCAGGACGCCCTGGTTATTACTGTGGATGTATTAACCATAAAAATCGCGTGGATTTTTCTCTGGGTCTTTCCGTTTCCCCCCCCCCCACATTTATAATCAACGTGCGTTTAAAGTATTTGGCTGCTGCTATAAAATTTCACGTAACGATAAGCCACTTCGTTGAGCTATCATTTGTGGCCAGGTCGCATCTGAAAAAGAGCTATACAGCTCAGTAAGCCTTACCTGGCAAAATAAAAACTAAAATTTGTTTAGTTTAGTTTTTGGTCTGATTTCTATTTACTTTACTGCTGTTTGATTATGTTTAGATTTTTTTCCTTTTGGTGACCCAGGTCACTCTTGCAAATGAAACTCCTTGGTCTCTTGAGTTCTTCCCCTGGTTAAACATAATAAACTCATTGACCAGTGTTCCTTGGGTCATTCGGTAAAGTCACGTAGATAGGTTCAAGGAAAATAACAAAAAACGTTTCGATCGCAACACAAGCGGTCGTCATCATCCCTTTTCCTGATGATGACCGCTTGTGTTGCGATCGAATTTTTTGTAATTTTGTTATTTTCTTTGAACCTATCTACGTGACTTTAACGAAAGACCCAAAGAATATTAATTCCTGCAGTGTAGAGTGTTTTGATTTTATTAGTCAAATACTGCCATCTGTGCCTCGAAACGACGATGGCTGTCTCAGAAATTTGGGAGTTAGCGATGTATTTTATCCTGCTGTTATACACAAATTTGGCTGTCCGCCTGATGATGCGAGTTGTAATTACTGGCTAAATGTCGTACTCAGATTGTAAATGTTGTGGATTTGCTCTCCATCACACCGGTGTGCTGTACCCGTAACGAATTGGCACGTTTAGTTTACGTGAGAAACCTTACTCATTGGCTGTGTCGGGTGGTGGCGGGTTTAACGACACATTTATATTTACGCGCTCTAACCCAAAAAAAACTATATTATGGATTCATACTCTTAGGCTTTTTCGGTAAAGTCACGTAGGTAAAAAAAAATTTTAATAGAAGTAATAATAGAAATAAAATAATAAATCACGACGTTTCGGAGGCAACACAAGCTTCCGTCTTCAGGTGGAACCGTCAGCACAATTGCTGTATCAAGGTCTCGTGGACGGCGCTGATATAACTCGCCTGGCGGTGCGCCTTGGTGTCGCGGTGCTCGTACACTTTCTTGCGCAGCTTCTTCTTGTCCTTGGCCCACACCATGCCGGCGCGCCACTCCTTAGCGAGGAAGACCCCCTGCCGCTTGTAGACCACCACGCTCGCCTCCCTGCAGATGGCGCAGCCGATGCCCTCCTGGCTGCGGAACAGCCACTTGGCGCGGCCCTGCCACGCGCGGAACTCGTCGTCCGACCACGGGAAGCACCGCTTCACTGTTGCGCCAGCCTGCTGCTGCTGTGGCTGTTGCTGCTGGTGTTTCTGCTGCTGGTAGTGTTGTTGCTGGTGCTGCTGTAGCCGCCGCTGTTGCGATAACGACGCCGATTTTGCCACTGCTGTCGCTGCGGCCGTCCTGCTGCTCCTCCGCATGGGCTCACGGCCGACCGCTCCCGGTTTGACATCAGACGCCGACCACGAACTCTGGGTGCCTTCGTTCGCCATCAGCTCCGCGCCGCCGATGCCGCCACCGACGCCGCCGCTATCCGGCACGAGTTCGAGTTTGACGTCGGCAGGCTCCGGCACGAACTCGAGCTTGACGACCGGCGACAGGGGGCTCGGTGAGAGGCCGTATGGTGGCGCGGCGAGGTCGGGCGTCCGTTCGGCTTCGCGACATCTCCCCGAGGACGGGTTCCTGCCGCTGAAGGCGCCTTGAACGTCGCAGATGGACATGTCCAGAGAGGCCGGGCCTGCGGCAGCGTTCAAAGGGCGGCGGACGACTCTGTCCAGTGGCCCCCGGCTGGCCTGTGTGTGTGGAATAAATGTGGGAACACGAGGAGGCGATGGGATGGGAAGGAAAGGGAAGAATGCAACATGGCCTGGCGGTAGCAAGTTCGCTGCTTAGTGCAGCGGTTGGAATCCCGCAGGACGCCCTGGTTATTACTGTGGATGTATTAACCATAAAAATCGCGTGGATTTTTCTCTGGGTCTTTCCGTTTCCCCCCCCCCACATTTATAATCAACGTGCGTTTAAAGTATTTGGCTGCTGCTATAAAATTTCACGTAACGATAAGCCACTTCGTTGAGCTATCATTTGTGGCCAGGTCGCATCTGAAAAAGAGCTATACAGCTCAGTAAGCCTTACCTGGCAAAATAAAAACTAAAATTTGTTTAGTTTAGTTTTTGGTCTGATTTCTATTTACTTTACTGCTGTTTGATTATGTTTAGATTTTTTTCCTTTTGGTGACCCAGGTCACTCTTGCAAATGAAACTCCTTGGTCTCTTGAGTTCTTCCCCTGGTTAAACATAATAAACTCATTGACCAGTGTTCCTTGGGTCATTCGGTAAAGTCACGTAGATAGGTTCAAGGAAAATAACAAAAAACGTTTCGATCGCAACACAAGCGGTCGTCATCATCCCTTTTCCTGATGATGACCGCTTGTGTTGCGATCGAATTTTTTGTAATTTTGTTATTTTCTTTGAACCTATCTACGTGACTTTAACGAAAGACCCAAAGAATATTAATTCCTGCAGTGTAGAGTGTTTTGATTTTATTAGTCAAATACTGCCATCTGTGCCTCGAAACGACGATGGCTGTCTCAGAAATTTGGGAGTTAGCGATGTATTTTATCCTGCTGTTATACACAAATTTGGCTGTCCGCCTGATGATGCGAGTTGTAATTACTGGCTAAATGTCGTACTCAGATTGTAAATGTTGTGGATTTGCTCTCCATCACACCGGTGTGCTGTACTCGTAACGAATTGGCACGTTTAGTTTACGTGAGAAACCTTACTCATTGGCTGTGTCGGGTGGTGGCGGGTTTAACGACACATTTATATTTACGCGCTCTAACCCAAAAAAAACTATATTATGGATTCATACTCTTAGGCTTTTTCGGTAAAGTCACGTAGGTAAAAAAAAATTTTAATAGAAGTAATAATAGAAATAAAATAATAAATCACGACGTTTCGGAGGCAACACAAGCTTCCGTCTTCAGGTGGAACCGTCAGCACAATTGCTGTATCAAGGTCTCTTGGGACTTCTCTCTTTACTTGATACAGCAATTGTGCTGTGACGGTTCCACCTGAAGAAGGAAGCTTGTGTTGCCTCCGGAATGTCGTGATTTAGTATTTTATTTATATTATTACTTCTATTAATTTTATTTTTATTTTTTACCTACGTGACTTTACCGAAAAAGCCTAAGAGTATGAATCCTTGCAGTCACGAAAGCTTCAAATCTAGAATATATTATGGATGTTGTACCAGTTAAAAGGGTAAAAACCTACTACTATATTTTGCCACTGGTAAAAGAGATCTCATAGTGTAAATGCTTACCCCGAGCTCTCAAGACTCTGATATTGCACTGTGTTTGAGTTGTACGCCTTCTGGTGTCATCTGGTCCAACACCAATGGGGACTAGGCTCTAAAGAAAGCCATCTCGGGTGTGGACCAATCAACTTCAAGGACAGTGCATATTATTATCATTATCAGAGTTGCTTCTTTTTGTTTGCTTTTTTGACTACTTGTGTTGTGGTTATTGCAAACATGATGCCTTGAATAAAGGTGTCAGTTTTGTACCAGTTTAAAAGGGTAAAAACCTACTACTATATTTTGCCACTGGTAAAAGAGATCTCATAGTGGATGTTATCCTGTTTATTGTTTTTAAACATACGGTCTTTTTTCGTATGCAGGAGGTTTCATGGCTAAAAGGACCAATCTGGCTGTGACACGGATCCTTGCTCAGTGATTGTAGGGATGTGTGGACACGTTGTTCTGTGTCCCAGTTTGACAGCAGAGGTCTCACTCCGAATCAGTCGAGTGGAATTATCTTTTCATCGGCTGCTTAACGCTGTGTGGAAGCTACCTGGTCCGTCGCTTCACACAAAGCTTCGGGGCTTCTCATTCCCTCCCTTCTCTACGCTTGCGAAACGTGGATCTCCCTAATGGAGCATCTTCACCAGTTAGAAATATTTAGCTTGTCCTGCCTACGATCCCTCCTGGGTTTAACCAGGCTGAATTGTGTAAGGAGCTCAGAAATCCTTGAAAGAAATGGACAATCGGTGAGCTTCTCTGGCAGGCAAGGCTGCAGTTGGCTGGGTCATGTAGCCCGCATGCCCAGCCACCGCATGGCCAAGCAGCTTTTGTTCGGCCGGAGAGAGGAGGATAAATGGTACGAGAGGATATGGAGCTGAGTGGATTTGCCAATGACTGGTACCAGTGGTGGCAAGATCGGCCTCTGTGGAGGAGGCTCGTGAAAAGACGCCACTGGGCAGGTGGAGTCAGTCGCCCTCTAATAACAACAGAGAGGAGAGGAGCGATGCTCACAACAATGAACGGAATGCCAGGCGGCTAAAACACATCAAGTTGGCACAGTAGGAGCACAAGTGGTGCATCGGCCAGTCATCTCAGTCAGTCAACTCATGGCACCTGGTTCAGTCCAGTGACCCCCTGTCAGCGAGTCTTCGACACTTCACGTGGCCTTAAAGTGCATATAGCCTGGGATAAGTGCTGTGGAGATGTCACTGCCACTTAGTGGCGAATGGCAGTTGTTGTTGTATCCCTAGCAGCAGAGCTTTCTCGTCTCTGTAGGGCGCTATGCAGGCACAGATCCCCATTATCCAGCTGTCCAAGCCCCTTGTGCAACGCTTCTCTCCAGTTGGCCCTCTCCTGGGCCATTTCCCGCCAACCAGGGATAGGAAGGCCACAGTACATTAGCGTAAGGCGCCCACGGTGGCGAGATGTTAACTACCTCACCTGGTATACAGGTGGTTGTGGGTTACACCCCGACGCTTGCTACACATTTGGAGTTTGCATGTCTCGCTCTCTAACCCCGTGGTCGCGTGGTTTTTCTCTAGGTCCTATATACATTTCCACTTGATAAGCCGTTTCGTTGACCTATCATATGTGGCCAGGTCACTTCTGAAAAAAGAGCTATATAGCTCAGTGGGGACTTAACCAGTTAAATAAATAAAATAGTTTAGTATATATTTTTTAGGGTATCTCATACCTGTCAACCCATAAGGTTTACCTGTATTCTTGTACAGGGAAATTGAGTTTTCACGTCCACACGGCGTACAGCCGTTTCAATATGGGCAACATTTTTTTTGTCTATTTGTTTGTGTTTTTCCCTTGTGATGGGACTTTGTAGGATGAATGTTGAGATTGATAAGGGCACGACGTGACCAATGAGGTCTGAATTGGTCTGTAATAAGATAGGCACTGATAAGGGGTTGACAGGTATAGACTATCTTTTGAACTCAGGAGGGGGTGGTATTTTGACCGGCTGCCCTGGTCGAGTTCGACAGTCCCAAGCTGCTTTGCAATGATGCGGTAAGTCTCTGAAATCCTCATTGCAAGTCCGGCCCATCACAACTGAATTTCAATGTCCAGTGACCTCATCGTTGTCGTCACCTAAATTAGCATACAACCGCGTGACACGAAGTCACACCCCCCCCGCCCAGACATAAATTAACATAAATTATGTGACGGGGAGAAACAAATTCGGGCTAAACGATTAATTGATTTTAAATCAAAATTTGAAACAATGCGATTAGCAAATCACAAAGGCTGCGATTTTTTGCGATATGAAAAGTCCTCTTACTTTATTACTGGAATTGCTTTATTTTATTATAACTTTTTTATTTAACTTAACAATTGTTCTATGTTCGATTGTTCTATTTCAATTATTTTTTTTAAAGAAATACATGTTGGAAGCAATTCACATCTTTTAAGTTCTCATCCTTGCATTCGAATATCTAGAGCAGTTCATATTTTGATGGTATCATGTGGTAATGCTCCATCACGTGTTTTAAATCTATTACGCAGTGAATATTGAACTGAAGTTTGATCGCAAATCAATTCGCAATATCTGTCAGTAAAATCGCAGATATTTTCCCCAAATCGTTCAGCCCGAGAAAAAAAACCCCACCTCCAATATAATTAGCATAATAGCAGTCACGCGACACCCAGCGACGTCATCCGAGCCCCGCCCCCCCCGCATATGATTAGCATAATCCAAACCACGCGACCCTCACCACTAATAAACATGACGTCACCCCCAAAAGAAACGGGGAGGGCGGCGACGTTTACGGGGAGCAGCCAATGGGAGCTCGACCCGGGGGCGGGGCCCGCGCGTGCGCACTCGCGCGCCCCCCTCAAAATGGTGACGAGACGGCGCAGCGCGGAGCGGGGAGGACGCGGCGCGGACGAGCGCTAGGAGCGGCGCGCAGCGGGCAGCTGCCTCCCCCCTAATGCTGAGGTAAAAATGAGCGAAAACGAAAAGGAAAGAAGAGAGAAAACCCGTGGGGAGACCGTCCGTTGCGTTAAAGCGTGCTTATGTTAATTGTTTATTTTACATTTTTTCGCGCGCGTGGGGGGGTGGTTCTGGCGCCAAAAAAACCGCCGTCTCCGAGCGGCGCGCGCACGGCCGCCATTTTTCTCCTCCCCGTTGCGTTTTCGCGCCTTTTTTGCGTCGCCTCAGCCACGACCAAAATGCAACGAGGGCTAAGATAAAACATCGACGACGATAATAAAGAATAACACGGAAACGGGAACCCCCCCCTCCCCCCAGACGAACGATCACGAAGCCTCCCCTCAAAATAAAAACAATGTCGCCAAACGTCACGCGTCGTGTTGTGCGCGATGTGGGGCCGTGACGCTCCTCACCCTCCTCCTCGGCGCGGCCGCGTCTGCGTCATGGCCGCCTCCCTCCTCCTCACAACGCCTCCCCCCACCACCACCACTTCCTCCGTCTTCTCCTCTTCCTCCCGCACGCGATTAATCTCCTCCGCTTCTCGTGGCGATGGCTGCTGCGTCCGTTCGCTTAGCGTCGGGCGGCCGAGAGAGCGCGGGGAGGAGCCGGCGCCGCCGCTGTCGCCTTCGGTTGTTGACGACGCGAATGGGCGCCGTGTCGTCGTCGTCAACGCAGCGGCGCCAGGGGGAACTAACCCTCGTGCCGCTCGACAAAGCCTCCCGTGCGATGTGTGTGGGAATGTGGGAATATGTGGGGATGTTTGTGGGTAAGGGAGAGTGTAATTCCTTACCAGAGTCGTGTGCTCCCCACCCACCACCACCAACCGACTCGCATCATAATTTGTGTTATGGATGATGATGATAAATATAACTCGCCTCAATGTGGGTGTAGTTTCTCACCATTACGGTGTGCCAGTTTCTCTTTATGACACTAATACTGTAGTAAGCTGTTTATAAAGTAATTCCAACACCCCAACCCCACGTGCATGGGAACAGATGAGTTGTGTTTGCCGGCCTTGTCGCCATGCAAACAACAACAACATTGTAACCGATGACGTTCACATATCACGTTTAAATGTATAGATTTTAATTTAACATTGTTTTGGAAATGAGGGGCGCCTTTTAGGACGGTACTGTTAGGGTTAAAGTGTTAGTAGTATTCCCTTATATCACCAGATAATACAGGTCAATTGTAATATGACATTACAAAATTAGTATTGTTGTTCTTGCAAAGTACTCCATGAAGATTTACACGCATCAGAGTTGTAAATGAGTAGGTCTGTTCAACAGGGTTGTAGCCAAGAACGCCAACTTATGCCCTCTTAAGTTGGTAAATGTAACTAGGCAACGATAAGTCTCGGCTCTTTTCCAATAAACGGAAGTATAAAATGTGCAGTCACCTGGGTGATGTATGAGATTTGGTGCACACAAAGTGCTTATTATGAAGTTAATTCCTTTATTGTTAATCGTAACCGTCAATACTTGTAGATTAAGACGTTTTCCTTACTAAATTTAGTGTAAAGCGTTTATTTCTGGGTCTCTGAACAAGTGGAAATTTCACGTTTCTAAGTGACCTTAGGACACTTTCTGAATTTGGAATTATTGTTGTGGTAAGGTGCGAAAGTTTGTAACTTGCACAAACGACGAGTGATTTGCAAGGTATTGTGTGGATTTAAGCTATAATTTTAAGATAAATTAAATACATTGATCTGCAATTTAGGCAGATAACGAGGAATTTGTGTGGATTTTCTAGAATACTCGCAATCCCACAGCGTAAAAACCTGCAGGCTTTTATACAAGTTATGCAGTAATATTGGAGTATCATTTGACAACCTTGTCTGTTAAATATCAACTGTTATTGTATAAATATTGTTTTCAGACAGGCTACGCTTTGCGTGCGTTTTATTGACTTGAGTTTGTTTATTATTTGTTTAAGAGCCTGAGCGCTGGCAGGTAAATAAAGATGTAACATGCTAAAACGTAAATACTGTAAGCTTAACTTAAAATCTAATATATAAAATTCTTCAAACCCACTAAGCAGCTGCGTATTTTGAGATGGTGATGAGGAAATCGCAGAGCCTGTAGAGTTTCTAGATTATTCTTATAACACCTTAAGCTTATTTAGCATTGCACACAAACGAGTCTTCTTACACAATATTTGGTTATGGACTAAATGATAATCTTAACATCCTCGTTCAAATATTGTTGTCAGAAAATATACAATTATGTTGCTAGTTATTTATTTTTGACTGAAGAATTATTATTAGTTAGATATAATGAGCGTTGAACTGGGTTATAGGTGAAAGTTCACTACTGATATGTGGAGTCCAGCCCACATTAAACTTTATTTTAATGAATCGGGGTGTACGGTACTGTATAAGCTAACTTTTGCTTTGAAATGTCTTTTTAGGGTGTATTGGTAGCTTGTGAGCACATTCTCCACTACTACAGCAGTCAGAACCAGGTCGAAGGTTTGCTTTGTGTAATCACCCGGTACATTAATTGTTATTGGGCATCGCCAGTGGACCTATCTGCTGAAGAGTGGGTAGGTACTATTATAATTTACTACTATAATGAGACAAGAATGTCTGTGTGTCCCGCGCATGACGTCACTCCACTTCGGCCAGCCCCCATTAATAATCATGAACAGGTGACATCTTCCAAATCGACACCCCCCTCCATTAATAATAATTAGCGGGTGACGTCACTCCACATGGGGGGCCTAGGCCCCTCCTCCCCCCTCCTCACCGCCAACTTAAAACCCTCACGATGAAGGCAGAACCCTCACGTCACGCGATCTCCATAACGCTGTTGAGACGTAGAAGTAAAAAGGACGTCATGATGAACAAGGGATTATAACCTTTAAATGAAATAAATCTGTCACCGCGGCCTTACAAATCTCACATTAATTGATACAGTGAATATCACGTCGCGGTCTGCTTTTTGCTTTCAAGTTTCAGATTTACTGAAATACACCCGTCCTTGGACGGCCAAAAGGCTATTCTTTAAATAGTCTTCCAAGGAAATCCTCGACAGCAAAACCATTTTAGTAAGGGCGGTGCTTGGGAATTTCCTAAATTTCAGCAATTTTTTTTTCTTGAGCTATCATATGCAAAAATATCCTACTGCTGTGCCAGTATCATACTCCGAATTATAGCGTTTGCTAAAAACCAATACCGAGTTAAAAAATTGGCACCACTGCTTCTTGAGAAACAGCATTTACACATTTGGAAATTCGACAGGCCATGATTTATATATGCCATTAAATGGCATATATAAATGGCATATATCATTACAGTATTTGTATGCCATTTTGGAAAGGATGCATATCGAGTACATTATTAAATATATAAGGTTTCTCACACAGTTCACGGATATTCAGGGTGACTTCAAACATAGTCGTGTGTGTGACATTTTTGGTATAATATGACCAACATTTGTATGTGTATACATTTCATAGTTTACAATGAGTTCTCTGTGAAATCCCCCTTACTATTTCTCTATGTTTATTTAGGATATTATAGCAATTCTAAGCGATATGGGACTCATTTTTAACTGTGCTGTTATTATTTTTTAACAATTTTGTGGTGATGTTTTGAAGTATTGATACATGGAGGTTTCTGAAAGGAGACATTTACTTGGAGTTTAAAGGTTTTCTCCATCATTTCTCATTTGTCAAGAGTATGTTTTATAGTAAAGTAGAAAATTAATAAGCCATAATTTATTTACAACCGCTTTTTGTGTTTAGTTGCCCTTCGTCCGCACCTCCAATTAACACGGTTAGATACATACGGTGCGAAAGAAGTTCTACATTCATACATCTGCTGTATGGGATCAAGGAGATGACAAAATAACTGGCTTCAGCCAAAAGTATGACATCTGTGAATGGCGATGTTTTGTTTACATTTTCTGATATAATGTCGGCTGTTATCAGTGGCCCATGCACCCAATGTTAAGGGCTGAACAGCTTGGGTTCAGTGAGGACTTTTTGTTGACATTATTTATTCTTTATGTTTTCCCTCATGGTCAGGTGGGTGGTGGGTTGCCCAGGGGGTCATCCACGTGCTTGTCATGCCATCAAGTTTGCTGATGACTTCTGATGCAATACATATAGTTGTGGTTTCAAAGGTTTACCATTTATCGGAAGATATGGTTCGTAAAAGATCTGGCGAATTCTAAAACGAAGCTGTTGTGTGCTTATGTTAACCCCAATCGCGTCCTTTCAGATGCACTTTCTGCGGCCGTCTGGAACACTCTTCCGATATTAGGAAGCCACTGGAGCTGTGCACTTTTTAATCTAGATTGAAAGCTCATTTCTTTAGAAATTATTTTAGTGTTTAGTTTGTTGTCCTTCCCCCGCACCTCCGATTAGCACGGTTGGCTACATGAGGTGCAAAATAAGTTCTAGATACATATCCTAGAGTTGGAAATTACCAAAGACTCGCCGAATGGCTGGGAAGTTTTGTAGTGCTATAATTGAAGCATTAACAATGCCACTCGTTCAAATCCCTGTTGGAGATTGTTGGATTATGGTTAGGGTTCAATAAAATAAGAACAGTGAAGCCGTATTTTTACCCTCCGATGTCTTTAATTATCCCCCTATTTCTAATTTTCTACATCCCAGATAATCGCACAGCGAATCTTAATGACCTGGCACCTCGTATATAAAATTACGGTACTCTGTAAGGCTAATGTTTACCTGCAGGGATTGAATGAGCAATGGAGGGGGCTTCTTTTTTAGACTGATTAGACGTTTTTTTGTCTGAGAATTATGTATTTAACCGATTGACGTTGATGCTCAAGTAATGATGTGCTTCATTGGAAAGCTTGTGATGTAAATGTCGCATTTTATTAAATTTCATGGATTTTACGGTGTGGTGTCATTCAAGTAAAGGTAGCCTAATTTTTTTTATTTCTGTCCAAGCTTTCATACCATTATTGGCTTGTTTTGATACTTAGCCAGACATTTCTGTCGGCAGATGATTTAACAGGTGCTCCGATGTCAGTGTTGACGAACGATGATTTATCATGCTCTTTTTAACTTAACGGCGACCATGCCAACATTGGATTCATTACTTGCTTTCTTGAAGCACAGAATTACACATTTAATTTACATCTGCTGTTTTCACAATTGCAGGATGCTTTTTCTTTTTTAACACCAAAAATATTAGGCTCGTGACCATATCGGGCTGAATCTGTGTATTGTCCTCGGCTGGACTGGTGCAGTGTTTCAGTTTATTCCCCAAAAAACTTCAAAGTGTAAATATATTTAACATTACACAAGCAATGACAGGGAAGACAGTGGGGTTAATGACTTGTATCCACACATCGCCACCCAATGCTAAATTGGTGCACTATAGAATTAATCAAGAGATGCTCGATAAAGAAAATGCCAGTGGAAATGAAGGCCGTTTTGGATTCTGCTGTGAATTATTGTTAATGACCTATGAATTCTCGATTTTTTTCTGGACTGCAATGAAATGGGTAGTGCCCCATGTCCAACTTCTTCAAACAGAAGCACGGTGGTTGTCAAGAGGCAGAGTATTTACTCGCTTGTTCGAGCTACGTTTATAAGTACAGCTATTTCTAAGACACCATTCCAATTCGCAAGCAGTTTTGAAGAGTCATCCTTGCTCTCGTGATTGGCCTACCACTGATATAATCACACACCTTAATGGGCTGAACATGAGGCTGCAGGAAGTTTCGGTGACTCTTGGAAATGCGAGACAAAATCAAGAAACTGGACTTGTTTGCATGTCGCGTACAGAATGATCATTTCTGCGCATATCCAACATTGTAAGGGTTTCTGTCTGAGAATGACCTGGTTCTTGACAACAAAATAAAAGATGCGGTTGAAGAAAATCTTATTGCTCCCAAGAAACCGTTTGAAGATTACTTTCCAGTGGAACTTGCAGACATAGCAGTATCTTCTTAGGTTTTTTCGGTAAAGTCACGTAGAAAGTAAAATAAAATAAAAACAAAAATCACGACGTTTCGGAGGCAACACAAGTCTCCGTCATCAGGTGGGACCGTCACAGCCAGATTAGCTGTATCAAGTGAGGCAATGATTCAAGATGTAATCCCTTAAAAGCGAGTTGAGGGGGGAGGGAGAGGGAGGGGGGAGCTCATCAGACTATGGTAGCCAATGAAAGGAACGTATCGGGAGGGAGGGGGGGCGAGGCCAAAAGGGTGGGCGATGGACGTGGAAGCGCTTGTGCGCAAGCGGCCAATTACTGCACACGCCAACACAATGGAGCGATTGTGCGCAAGCGGCCAGCCACTGCACCCGCCAACACAATGGGCAGAGAGGAGGAGGGGAGGTCTAATACACATGATAGACAAAAGAACGAAAATGATGATGGGCACAAACTTAGGGGGAGCTCATCAGACTATGGTAGCCAATGAATGGAACGTATCGGGAGGGAGGGGGGGCGGGGGGGGGGGCGAGGCCAAAAGGGTGGGCGAGGCCAAAAGGGTGGGCGATGGACGTGGAAGCGCTTGTGCGCAAGCGGCCAATTACTGCACACGCCAACACAATGGAGAGAGAGGGGGAGGGGGTGTCTGATACACATGATAGACAAAAGAACGAAAATGCCCATGTTTATACCAATGCTGGCTGAACAATGAAGAGAGTACTGTTAAAATAACTGGGGATGTTAACACTCGGTAAAGTACAGTAAAATAGTGCCTGTCAGATAAGATGGTCCAAAAAATTTGTGATTAAGTCTTTACTAAGTTTGTACCCATCATCACGGTTGAAATTATGTCTGTGTTTGTATATTTGTATGGCTTCGTGTACAAACCTTTGATGGTAGCCGAAGCCATACAAATATACAAACACAGACATAATTTCAACCGTGATGATGGGTACAAACTTAGTAATCATTGGAAAGATGTTATCAACCACGCAAAAAAGACTTAATCACAAATTTTTTGGACCATCTTATCTGACAGGCACTATTTTACTATACTTTACCGAGTGTTAACATCCCATTGTGTTGGCGTGTGCAGTAATTGGCTGCTTGCGCACAAGCGCTTCCACGTCCATCGCCCACCCTTTTGGCCTCGCCCCCCCTCCCTCCCGATACGTTCCTTTCATTGGCTACCATAGTCTGATGAGCTCCCCCCTCCCTCTCCCTCCCCCCTCAACTCGCTTTTAAGGGATTACATCTTGAATCATTGCCTCACTTGATACAGCTAATCTGGCTGTGACGGTCCCACCTGATGACGGAGACTTGTGTTGCCTCCGAAACGTCGTGATTTTTGTTTTTATTTTATTTTACTTTCTACGTGACTTTACCGAAAAAACCTAAGAAGATGATTCCTTGCAGTCACGAAAGCTTCAAATCTAGAAGACATAGCAGTATTTTATTATGCTCTTTTCTAACTACATACCTGTTTGGAGCAGGACTTTTTCATCACTTGCCACCCTCAAAATCCAAATACAGAAGTAGGATGAATGCTGAATTTCACCCGAGGCTAAAGCTGCCAAACGTTGCACTCGACTTCACAGAACTTTGCTCGCAGAAACAGGCACATACATCACATTGGAAATGTAAGACTGTGGTTATAAATGTGAGTAACTTGCGTTGATTTGCAAAAGAAAAAAAGTTAACCAAGTCGTTTTCCGGAGATCTCCCCGCAATTTTGAAGTAGTTCGCCAAAATAAAGTTTGAGGACCACTGGTCTCAAGGCGTACGAGGCGTCTGCAGAATTTTTGTTTAGCCCTGAGAGTTAATTGAATGTTTTGGATACAAGGGCCTAGAATTTCTGGGTGTGGTGAACCAAGAAAAGGTAGCTTTCAGGGTTGAGAGGGCATCAGGGGAGAGACCAAATAGGCGCCACTCTAGCTTGAGGGGGAGCAGCTGTCTGACAACTAATAAAGCATTGTGTGTATGTATGTATGTACGCGTGTTGTGCGTGCTTACTCGAGGCAGCAAGGCCGTGAGGCCGGATGCGGAGCCGGCAATGTCTGCCGAGCAGCACAACTCTGCCCGCAACAACCATGCGGCGGCGACGGCGGTGGCGGTGGTGGCAGCGGTGCCAGCCCTCGCTCCTGGAGCCAGTCCGGCACATCCCCAGCCCGTGCCGGTGGCGCACGCTCAGCCGCTGTCGCCCCCACTGGTGCAAGACTTGCCCGGTCAGCACACAGAGCCCAAGCGGCGTTATTCATTCGTTGGGTCATTGAATGTGCCCCATTTGTACATGTCATATGTTTCAGTAAGCGCTGCCATTGTTAAGGAGCCATTTCTTTCATTAAAGGAAGCTGTATAATCCAAATTACAAAATAAACTTGTCTTGTAGATGAATATGATGATTTTGTGGTCTTGGTTGTTCAACGTGTGTGCTAAAAGTTATCCAAAAAGGTTCTGGTCAGACACATCATTATAGCAGAAAAGAGACATCACTGCCATGAGGTAATATGACGTCAATCCAATAATGGCATAAGGGAGAGCTCTGGACATGCAACCTCGCTATTCAAATACCAGATCAGAGCTTTGTTTTTTACACTTTAAATTTATAAGCATTTTGTTAGATATAAAAAAAATATGGCAGTGCGACAGTTAAAATTTGCTTCTTTGAAGAAAATAACAATGCGATTCACCACTTAAATCCTAAGCTTCCATTTTCAACAATGGTGTGCCGGCATTAGATTTCCCACTGTACAGCATGTGCTGTGACCGATCTCGGGTCAATGGCTGCACACCTTGTGAATGTAGGTAAAAGTACAGTGGTACCTCGGTATGCGTCGTTAATTTGTTCCAGAAGATAGGACTTGTACCGAAAATGACGTATACCAAACGAATTTTTCCCATAAGAAATAAAGGGAAAGGAACATAATCCGTTCCAGAGTATAAGAAATTATATTTTATATGGCATATACATTAATGGAGTTGTATAAAATAATTTACACACTACTTATTACTAAAATGCATACATTAATTAAAATAAATGCATAAATAAATTGAAATAAAAAATAAAGTTTAACACCACTTTACCTTGCTGAGAGGAGTTGATAGCCTACGAGGATGGTGGTGAGGAAGGGGAGAAGATGTTATTTTTTGGAAGGAGAGTCCCCTTCCACTAAAACTTCAGGAAGCTGAAATTCTGGGGTTTTTTTCTTTCTTTTTTCTGTCTTTTTTTCTTGACTTGGACCTGGTTGAGGCTCCCCAGGCTTGTCAGAGCCGTAACAGTATTGTGTACGCGGTGACTCATCCCGACCCATACAAGTTCTAGCAAGCGCGTCGTATCCCAAGCAAGACGTCGTATCCCAAGACATTTTTTCTCTCGTCAAAACACGACATATACCACAATGTCGCTAATTGTTTCCAAAGCGGTCGTATCCCGAGGTATGACTGTACTCTAGTATGCGCTGTGGATTACTGAGGCTGTGGGTTAATGTCGAGTGAGTAGTGCAGTAATGGTATATAAACAAAGCATGGTAATCTTGGTGTCATCTGTCCACTTTGACATTCCCTGTTTCCATTGTAGAGTCGTAATTATATTAATAGTGTACAGGAAAACCTCGCCGAACACGGGTTACGTTCCTGGAAAATGCTATGTTGGTCAAGACCGCGTTCGACGATTAATTGACCTCATGGGAAATAGGGTTAGTTCCTGGGTCCGTAATTATAACCCACGTTCTTCTTTGAACTAATTCTTCATAATTTCCGCCCCTTATTGTAAATAAAGGATGCGGAGTCGCTCTCCATTTCTTGTGTGGGTGTACACTCTTTAATTTTCACCTCAACACAAGACCCCACCGTCTCCATTGCTCTTCCCACAGCATGGCACTCCCGCCCGATGCTTGCACCCTGGCACTGATTTTTGCCAGCCCAATGTTTGCCCTTGAACACTCAATTTAACATTAATGATTTGCCATCTAGGCGTCCGTGTGACCAACGAGTGGACGGCTATATACATGCGGCAATGCGTACAGCACTCGCCTCTCTCAAGCCTATCTAATGACTATATTTGTAACAATCTGAGCAACGTCAAACCGTGTATCACCGAAACATCACCCTTGTGTAACGGAAAGCAGACCTCCTTAAGTAAACCGTGTATAGCCGAAACGTGTTCGATAAAACCACTTACGGCGAGGTTTTCCTGTATAGTACACCATGTTTGGCAGTCTTACGCTAGTAATGTCGCTAGAGTGCGCTACAGTGGTGCGCTGAATGTAAAAAAATATTCACAGTTCAATTTTACTTAGTAATGAAGCTCAACACTTGGAGTTGCACATCAGCAGTATGTGTCTACAGAATGACGTCTATTTGCGTGTGTGGAAAATTGTAATGACAGATGAACTCATCCAAGGCGGTTGGAGTAAGTGCTGGAGCCGACGGGAGAACCGGCCCTACTTTTACAACCGCTTCACCAAGCAGTCGCTGTGGGAGCTGCCTGCGTTGGGACAGCACGATGTCATTGTAAGGGCCCCTCCTCCCTACTCCAAACCTACCTGTAGCCACATGTCTCACCAATAGACACCTGCTTTTTGTTTTATTACTACTTTCTGTGTTTCGTTGCCCTTTCGAGTTAAAATCCTCATCACCTATGAGCACGCTTGGCTACGTTCGGTGCGAAAGAAGTTCATGCATACATACACCCTTTTGACCTCATAAGTACAAGCCTCAAGGGTTCACATGGGTGACTGGGTGGCTTAGTAGGTCACCGAGCTGGGCGTGGTGGTGCATGCCTGTGTTACAGTGCTTTAGGGGCAAGGTTTCTATGTTTCTAGGTTTCATCATGTACAATGAATCCACCAGATTTGCCCTCTTTGGACTGCGAGGCAGACAGTCACAGTGCAAGAATTGGGGGGGGGGGGGTTCCTGAACCTGTCTGTGTGGCCTTTGACTATCATCCTCACGTAGGTGTGGGGTTTCTCTGTGTATTCGTTTTTTTTTTAAATCCTTTATATTAAGTTCGCTTGCTTGCGTGCTTGCTTACTTGCTTGCTTGCGTGCTTGCTTGCTTGCTTACGACCGTGCAAATCTTTCGGTCGTTTTTTAACCCACTTCCCGTGATCCAATCGAGCTGACATTTTCCACACAGACTCGTTGCGCGAGACAATTAATGTTCGTGAAAAAAAATTCCCAAAATTTTACACTTTTTAGGCAAAAAAAAATTATTTTACATATATTCAAATAAAACTCATTCATGGCTTTGGCTGAACGTGACAGTGTAAGAGCCCAGAGCGTAACCCCTCCACAGGCCGTGGCGGAGTAGCGCAGTTGGTAGCGCCCTCGCTTTCCATGCCAAAGGTCGCGGGATCGATCCCCACATCCTCCACAGGCGAATATATTTTTAAATCCTTTATATTAAGTTCGCTTGCTTGCTTAGGACCGTGCAAAATTTTGCACTGTTTAGGGAAAACAAATTAAATATTTAATTGCCAATTGCTTAATACTTGCAGACAATCATCTGACCCATAGGTGGCAGCCATCTCAAGCCAGAGGACGAGAAGACTCTAGCCGCCACGCATATAAAGGATTTATAGTGAAAAACTTTGTTTTTACGGGTTTACTTGTTTCCAAATGCAAAGCAATACTTACAAAGGAAGAGGATAAACATGTCAACGTATGATTCTTGATGATTAATAAAGCATTGTTGATCAAAGAATGTCTTTCCCCGGCACCTCCGATTAGCACGGTTGGCTACGCATGGTGCGAAAGAAGTTCAGCATACATACAATGTCGCTAATTGTTTCTGTCGCAGTGGAGCCAGCGCTGGAATGATGTTGGTTTGAAGGCTAGCAGTTTAATTAGCATAGGATTTGGTTCTCGTTCATGCACTTCCGCTTTTGCTGAAATGTGCCTGTGTTAATACGCGTGTTACCACTGTTACCGAAGAGTTTCAGTACGTCACAGGAGAGTCCCGTGTTTTACCTTTTGCCGACGGTGATAATTAGTTTTAAAAGTCTGGCTAATTGACACTTGGGCAGGAACTACAAACTTAGCATTGGAATGTTGTGAGTTAAGGTCACCTTTGGGCATTGACTTGGTGCACAATTCTTCTATGGTCTATACAGTGGGCTGCACATTTGTAGGGCACCGCAGTGGCGAGATGTTAACTACCTTGCCTCATGTTCAGGAGGCCATGGGTTCGATCCTGACCCTGACGCCTGTATATTTGGAGTTTGCGTGTTCTCCCCGTAGTCGTGTTGATTATTCTTCAGGTCCTCCAGTTTTTCTCTCTACGTTTAGACACATGCATTTACAGTATTTGGCTGCTATAAATTTCCACGCGATAAACCACTTTGTTGAGCTATAATTTGAGGCCAGGTCATTTCTGTAAAATATATAATAGCTCAGTAGGTCCTACCTGGTAAAATACAAATTTAGTTTACTTTTTTATATGAGTTATCCCCCCCCAAACCTTGAGATGTAGCTCCATTTGGATGTGATATAAATCCACAGTGCAAATCGTATTACTCCTGCTAAGTAGTTGTAGTGCATCACAAGAGATGGTCCCTACAGCTGTGTTACCAACCATTGTTACTGATGCTGTGGTGTGGTGCTTTTGTCGTGCAGTCAGATCCGCTGGGTCTGAATGCGGCCCCTGTTGGCGGGGCGCCGGGCGCACCTGCGGCGGGCGCCACCGGAGCCTCCGTCGAGGATGCTGCTCTCAGGAAGCGCCGGCTGTCGGAGGAGATCGGGGCCGGCGTCGCAGGGGCAGCGAGTGCCGTGTCCAAGCGGACCAAGGTGTGCATGGCAGGAGCTTTGAAAGAAAAGATAGTGTGTAATTAAACCCTTTTTCGTTACGAGACGTCCGCAAGTTGCAGGGTGGGTGTCCCGTTCACCGTCGGATCTTGGAGCGCGTAAGCGGTTCAGCATTATTTTTATTTAGAGGCGTAGCGCCGCTGTTTTTAAAGATATTGTACTTACCGCAGTGAACTGTCACGACACAAACGTGTACTCTATGATAGCTGCCGTTAAACTGTGCCACATGCCATCCCGCATGGCCTTGTGGGAGTTCCAGTACGTGTTCCGACTTGAAGACATGCCGATATTTCTTTCTTCCGATTCCATTCCGATGACGTGCACGTATGTGATCGGAACAGAATCGGAAGAAAAGGTGATGTACATGTACACATTCGTCATCAGTTTTGTTTTATGTTGTTTTGCGCATACACCATCGGAATTGTAAAGGATTAAAATGTAGTAATAGCTCTGTGTAATAAAATAACAGTGCTGCTTAGGTTTTCACGGTTGCGCTGTTTAGCTCTCCAATCGATGTGTTTTTAAGTTTTGCCGTGCGTTTTCGTGATGTCTGACAGTTTCGCTTCACGCACTGGGTGGAAGCTTCACTTTGTGAAGAAGTTTCAGTTGCGGAAGAAGCTTCCACAGCATGTGGAGTGAAACGTCAAACGTTGCTGCAATATAATTATAAATCAACAACAGACACGAATCCGTTTCATTGCACAAATAAAATGTTGGCCTGTCAACCTCTGGACCCTTTCAACCAGTGTTTTGCAGTTAGCATTTCCTTAAACTATCGATTTTAACTCGACTCTGAATCATCATCAGACTGTATGTAGCCTGTTAAACAAAAGCCCCTGGCTTGCCTGGTGTTACAAGGAAAAGCCATTTATGAAATTTGGGACCTCATCGGTTATGGATTTATTTCTTACGCAGGATGGCTTTCGTAACACAGCACCACTTTAATATGGGACCTTTCTTGTAGCACAACTTACGTTTGAGGAGATTGGGTTATCTGAAGGGAAACTGTTGGCTCCATATCAGATTAAAGCAGTATTCTTTTTGTCGTAGGTGCCCACGTAGCCAATTATGTTATCAGTGTTGGCTTATAATGCAGGTAATAACGACTTAATAATGTTACATATATAACTGATTGGTATTTCAATTACCCAGGATCTGATTTGGTGTCGGTGGGCTCTGAAATGCTCCTTTGCTTTTTAGCCGTCACTCCCAATGCATTCCATAAATGTTAAATTGTTTGTGTACCTGAGTAAAACCTTTTTCCATCAGCCTAACAAGAAACACAAGCAATCAATGCTTTACTATTCTTTGACTTAACTGCCAGTTGCTTTGCTCTTTCCGAGTTGAAATTTAAAGTTCTTGATTGGCAAAAGTGCTCTCTATCTCGTCTCTTAGAACCGATTCTCACCCACTAAAAGTATTGGCTTGTATTGCGTTAGTTTAGCGTGACTTTTTTTCACTGAGTTAGGCTACAAAATATTGTTATTATCAACCCTTGCGATGAGTTGATGTTTTGTTTGCTATTGATTGTCCATACCACTGTCTTCTGCCTCCAAACCCCCTTGTCTTTTTCCCCACCACTCAGTCGGAGGACGTGATGCCGGTGACTCCAGTGACGCCTGTTCCCAAGGGCTGGAAGGCGGAGGCTGGATTTGCTAGTCCCACACAGAAGCCCAAGCCTCCCACCCTGCCCTTCCCGTACGCCTTGCCAGCATGTCCCCTGCTTCCACTCCCAAGCACTGCATTGTTCTTCAGTGCTTTTGTTAAAATTTGATGTAATTATTTTGCGTTCTCTTAAGTTTGTATTCATGGCTAGCTGGTCTGGCCAGGTGGCTCACCGGAAGAGTGATTGGTTCGCAATTGGAAGGTTGCAAGTTAGAATCCTTACTTGTTTGGTGTTGATTCAGCCCACTGACCCTCCTATGTCAGTTTTTATTTTAACAACAATCTTGTTTTTTTTATGAACATTTTTTTCCCCGGCATATTTTTCAGTTTAAGTTGTTTAGTTGTGGTGTTGTACGAGGCATAAATTCAATGAGAGTGGTTGTAAGTTCTGATTTTATATGGCGTTGAGCTCATCCCATGATTTATATGGGGGTGTATGAATTGCATACCACTGAGAAGTCAACTCTCATCAGCCTAGAAGGGAGAGACTGACTTTGGCGTCAGGCTAAAGTTGAACAGTGCGACTAATGCTGTTGCTGCTGCTTTGCACAACGTTTCTTATGAGCGACCCATTTTAGTCAATCACGGCACATTTGTTTAATTGTTTATACAATACACGTTCATTAAGCTTGTTCGCCAGGAAAACGTTTTCAATAAATATAAGAATTCAACTGATGAGTTTTTATAATTTTTTTCGACGATCAAACACTAACTACTCCAAAATGTGTATTTTTCCGCAAAAAATCATCAAATTGTTGACTTCATTCAATTTATATTTAAAGACGTACCCATTGGAAACCGCTCAATTTTAAGATTTGTTTTTTTATGAGAAAGCACAATCATTTGTGAACTTAATACTCTGAGGGGAAGCTGCTATCTTTTACCATTTTCTAATTATTCAGATTTGAACATCAAAATGCGTATTCTGTAGTTCAAACCTGCTTGAATCCGAAATATCTCAAAAATAATAAAAGCTAGAACAATGGTTCTCGCTTTGATTTTTTTTGCTGTTTAAACGAAAAAACTGCAATCTTAAATTTTGAATGGTTTCTGAATGACATGCACAAACATGTTTATGGGGCACTTTAAATCGAGATTTGAGGCCTTAAAATGAAAAAATCTCGGATTTTCAGATTTTTCATGTTCTTGTTCTAAAAGCTACATGTGTACCAAGTTTCAGCTTTCTACCTTGTCGGGAAGTACACTCGAGGTTTTTAAGACATACAACAGATTAAGGTCTTTATTTATATAGAAGAGAGAGATGGGCTTGGAAACCCAACCCCCCTCCCGCTCCTATCACCACCGGGCCTTTTTGCCTCGGGAGTTCGGCAAGAGATGGCGAAGGGAAAGTGCCTGACTTGCCCACGAATTGAACAAAAATATCTGGGCATTTTATAAAAAAACATTCGTGAAACAACAACTTTACTTTTTCATGTTGAATCGTGTTTTTTCTTTATGCTCCACACTGGTATGCCTAACAATATACATCCATTTTTGTAGGGATGAGTGTAGTGTTTCATTGCAATTGGGATCATGTGGTCTGTTCTAGCCACTTACAGTGTAGCTTGTGCAACAACAAATTTCAAAAGGTGTTCAGATAAAGTTACTGCGCTGCAGAGACACAGCAAAGGTTTGGCACAACACAATCATTCAAATTCTACTGTTTTATCTTCAGCTTTAAGAATTCAGAATTTCTACCACTGGTCACGAACAGAGAAGAACACTTCGCCGTGATAATTTTAGTAACCTAGTGGCCAACTGGGTAGCACACTCACTAGTTGACCGATTCCCACTGTTTGAACATTTTAGACCCTCACCCTTCCTGTTACTTCATCTGCAACGCCACATCCTCCTCTCCTGCCCTTTTCACCATCCCTACAGAATTTACTGGAACCTGGAGGTGCCGACGAACGCGGTGATCAAAGAGCGGGGCCTGTTCGACACGTTCCACCCTCACCCCGAGGTGGAGTTGTTCCGTGCGCAGCTCACGGTGCGCCTGCGGCATCAGTACCAGGAGTTGTGCCAGCAGAGAGAGGGTGCGTGCGCCACATCTGCCCCCCTGGTCCCATCTTGCTCTATAGTAGTTTCTCCCGCAGGAAGATTATTTATTATTTTAACCAGAATTGGTCCTTGAAAACTCATTATGAGCATCCATTTCTCAGACAACCGCTTAGGTGCCTCTGGTAGATCGACTTGCTCGCTATTTGGATGTTTTTAAGATTAAATGTTTGTGGCTTTGACTCAGCCAATCGCTTTGCAGGGAAGTCAACAGTACTTGTCCTATGGATAAATTCAGCCCAGTAATAGAAAATGTGCATTTCAATCGCTACGCATTTTTTGAAAATACGAGGTGTTAAGTGGGAGATTCTTGCTATTAGAATTTATCTGTGGCTTCCATGAATCACTGACATGGATTTATGATTAATTGATTAATGATGATGGAGCATTCATGATGGTGATTATTAATCGATGATATAACGATAACGTTGTGTTTCGAGACATATTGTCTAATAAAGTGTTCTTCATTGCAAGGCCTGTGGGCCACTGGCGGCCCCTGGTCACCTTCCGTGTGGCTCCTGATGTCCGTCCCTCGACATTACACTAATGTAAAAAGACTCCATCGTGCTGTCAAACTCAATGTTTGAAAATGTGTGGTAGCCCTCACACCGATGTCTTATCGGCGAAAGTGACCCCCCCCCCCCCCCTGAAAATAAGTGATAAACACTGGTCTAATATATGGCATTAGGTACACACAGAGATGAAACCTTTTGAAGCTGGGCAGGCCATTCGTAATTAAAATATCAGAATCCATACAAATGGCCTCTCCGTTGCTGCGCCGTGGACAGGGGTGGACGCACCACGCGAGTCATTCAACCGCTGGCTGCTGGAGCGCAAAGTGATCGACAAAGGTCGCGACCCCATGCTGCCCAGCGACTGCGAGCCCGTCGTGTCGGTGTCCATGTTCCGCGAAATCCTCAATGACATCCCCATACGGTAACGCTCGCCAGCCCACGCTGTGTCAATTCCAGGTTACTCGCCATTATTGTGCTGTATTCATACGTGTCTACGTGTATGCTGCCTGCCTTAATCTGCTCTGAGCAGTGTGGTGAAGTATGTTGATCCCCATGAACAGCACTGCAGGTGCAAATCCTATTATCCAGCAGTGGGCTCAATAACAGGCACTGTTGAGAATGGGAACAATGACAAGGTTTCACTATTTAATTGGTGTTTATTGAATAGTGGCTAGAACTTGATGTTACTATCCATGCAACCCAGGATTAGATTCTCACACTGTACTTAATGAGACTGTGGTTTATCTAGCAGTGGCTTTTGTTTGTTGAATGTGGCAATAGAAGGGTTGCCTCTGATCTGATGTATCTTGACGTTCGTGTTGTGGATTATGGTGGGTAGATTCAACAATACTAGCCTTAATGCTTATACTATAAATGCTCTGTAATGATGTTTTTTTACAGCAGTTTCTGTGTGTGTGTGCGCGCTTAAGGCTGTCACGCATCAAGTATCGCGATGATGCGAAGAAGCAGCTGTTTAAATATGCCGAGGCAGCAAAACGCATGATCGACAACAGGCAAGTGGTTGTCGACTCTGGAGAGAAAAAACGTCGTGCTTCATACATAATTGCTCATTTGACCCTTTTCCGTTTGGAGATGACTTGAAACTGCAGGGTGGGTCCCGTTCTCGGAACGTGCAAACGGTTCAGTGTTCATTTTAATTAGACTGGCATAGCGCCGTTGTTTTTTGGTACTCGCCGCAGAGAACTGGAGCGACATGACCGCACTCTATGATAGCCGGCGCCAAACTCTGCCACACGCCCTCCCGGCATGGCCTTGTGGGAGCCTCGCTACTGATAAAGTTACGATGTACATGTAGGTCATTGGAACGGGACAGTGTTAAATAGCTTTAGCTTACAACATTTTGCTTGTAATTACCAGTTTTAATCCGTAAAAATGAATATAACATCAGGTGGTGCAGCTGCATACCACTGGAACCCAGCGAGTTCGATTCAGGTTCCCAGCTAACTTACCGGGGAACATGTGTCCTTGTGTCGCCAGGAACGCGTCCCCAGACAGCCGCAAGATTGTCAAGTGGAACGTGGAGGAAACGTTCAACTGGCTGCGGAAGGAGCCATCGCCCTCCAAGGAGGACTACCTGGTGCGTGACCTTCGGGGGTGCTCCTTTTAAATCTTTAGTCCTCTGCCCAATGGCTAGTCTTTGACCCAATATCCTCCATCCTGTCCGATCTTGAGCTTAATTTCACTTGATGGACCCCATTCATTCAAGTCATCAAGAAGCATCTTTTTCTGCCTTTTGGACTCTTTCCCAAAATCACTTCCCCCACACCTCCGATTAGCACGGTTGGCTGTGTACGATGTTGAAAGAAGTTCAACGTATATTAATCTTTCCAGAATTTCCTTCATCAACCTTTCACCTCCTGAGAATGTACCCAATCCACATGTTGTACCTTTTTGTTTTTCTTTATGGTTCTTTCGGTATAGTCACGTAAAGAACCAAGAAGATGAATCCCTGCAGTCACGAAAGCTTTAAATCGAAACTTTTTGTTTTTGTTCTCGGAGGTAATAATACATGAGTTTTTTTTTTAAATCATCACTGAGATGATAAGGATCTATTTTCGGAGGGTTCTGCATTGGAATGTTTGGGCAGTTATATTTAAGGCACGTGAGAGGAACCAGATGCCTTAGGGAAAACCAAAAATGAGGAGGTGACGCTTAAAAAGAGCTCTGCACAGATGGTTGTTCATGTGTTGGTGCATGCCTGTAATCTAGGACTATAAAAATAGTTCATAGAGCTGGCAGGTAGCCGAGTCATAGAGATAGTGGGTTCGTGAACCATTATGTTATCTTTGTTATCTTCTTTATGTGCTTTTGTCTGGGTACTGTGGTTTCCTCGCGCATGCAGACAACTCCGTTAATATGAGTGACAAAACCTTCCAAGTGCAATGGCCTTTCTGAAAAAGTGTCTTGAAGTCTCAGACTTTTCTGGACAAATGAATAACCTTGCTAGTTTATCTTCTTGGTTTTTTCGGTAAAGTCACGTAGAAGGGAAGTAATAAAATAATAAAAATAAAACAATAAAATAATTATCACGACGTTTCGGCTACAACGCAAGCAGCCGTCTTCAGGTGTTGTAGCCGAAACGTCGTGAGAATTATTTTATTATGTTTTATTTTTATTATTTTATTACTTCCCTTCTACGTGACTTTACCGAAAAAACCAAGAAGATGAATCCCTGCAGTCACGAAAGCTTTAAATCGAAATCTTGCTAGTTTAATTACAACGTATAAGATGTCTCTCTCTCTCTGTACATGTTTTGTGTGCGGTTTGAAGGACCGCCTGGACCACCTGCGTCGTCAGTGTGGCCCCCATCTGGCTGAGGTGGCCAAGGAGTCGGTTGAGGGGATCTGCGCCAAGATCTTCACGCTGTCCTGCGACTATGTCAAGCGCATCCGAGACAAGAACCTGGACATGCTCAAGGAGAACAAGCTCGCCCTGCCAGGTGCTGAGACCAACAACTGGCTGGGTCTGCAAGGGTTTACCTGGGTTTGGTTCAAATGTGGAACTCAATGTGAGAGTAAATTCTTATTATCTCAAACGTAGTTGTGATATCACCTTCCAGAGGCTATTTTTTCGTGTATTTTTGCTCCAGGTCCACTGTTATTTTTGCTGCACATTGAGGAAAATGCGTTTAGAGCCGTGTTCTTCATACATTTTCAAAGGGGGGCCATTTTTGCCAATAAGACAGTGTGAGGGCTGCCACACATTTGAAAACATTGTGTTTTGGACAGCACGATGGGATGTTTTCACATTTGTGTATTGGTGGGGGCCGCACGTCAGGGGCCGCACTAAAGGCGACCAGGGGCTGCAAGTGGCCAGCGGGCCTTGCAATTAAGAAAACTGGTTTAGGCTGCTATACATTTCCGCAAGATAAGCCTTTTTGTGGAGCTATCATTTGTGGAGAGGTCGCTTCTGAAAAATCGATATACAGCTCAGTGGGCCTTACCTGTTCAAAGAAAAATAGTTAATAGGTTTTTTTTTCATGTGATGTAATGTTAGAGATCATTAGGGAGTCAAAAAATTACGTAAGTTAGATATCGTCTTCTCTATGCGAACTTGAGTGTGTGACAGCGCATATCTCCATTGATTGCACCGAGAAATTCTAAATGTAGTGAGAGCCAGCCTCTCCATTTGACAGCAGCTCGTGTTGCTTTCTCAACAGTGGTAATCATGTGATAGTACCAGGAAGGATCATTGGCTTAATTGAAACCCAACTGGCGTTTCACTTTATTAGCTTTATTCAAGTGCTCTAACCAATAGAGCTAACTTGTATAAATGTTAAACAAGGTATACAAATCCCTTGGAAGTAGGGCTTTGATTTATTTAACCCCATACTTTTAAATAATTATTGTTACATAATGTTTGTAAAACGATTACATTGCAGGATATAAAAATAGCAACTGCCTGGCATAGCCGAACCCAATGAGTCATACAAACAACCCTCGAGTCTTGCCTTGTAAGTCCACGCATCTTTAACTGCAGAGGAACCCTGATTATCTTTGGTAATTAGCACACAGCCATTCACAGCAAGTGAGCACCCAGATAAAGAGAAGAAAGCCATTTATGGGCCTGTAGAGCACTGCACAGCCAAACTTGGCAGTGGATTTCAAAACAAGGAACATATCGCACAGTGCATACATATTTAAATAAAAAGATAAGTGTTCTGTCGGGGACACTTGTGAAGAGGAGTCGGAGAATAGTTGAAGCACTTCTTTAATTCACCAACGCACAGCAACACTCGTTCCAAAACCCACCCCGAACACACGTCCCACATAATCTTAGGTTTTTTCTGTAAAGTCATGTAGGTAAAAAATTTAAATTAATAAAAGTTAAATAAAAATAAAATAAAAATCACGACGTTTTGGAAGCAACACAAGCCTCCGTCTTAGCTGTATCAGCTATCGTGCTGTGACTGTTCCACCTGAAGACGGAGGCTTGTGTTGCTTCCGAAACGTTGTGATTTTTTTTTTACCTACGTGACTTTACCGAAAAAAACCTAAGAATATGGATCCTTGCAGTCACGAAAGCTTCAAATCTACACGTCCCACAGCCCCTTTTAACCTCTCCGCCCTTGCTCCCAATACACATCCAAGTCTGGTACGCCTCTGGATCGGGTGACGTCATTTGCCCTTTAACTCCTGACCCCCGTCCAGCGTATTCCCGCGCGTGTGATTGGTGCGTGTTCGTGAGAGCGGAGATGTCGTGTCTGCGTGGTTCGTGTGCGTGAGGGTGGCTCGCAGATCCCTTACACTTGTATCGTGTCTGAGTGGTGCGTGTGCGTGAGGGTGGCTCGCAGATCCCTTACACTTGTATCGTGTCTGGCCAGGTGACTCGGCGGTAGAGTGAGCGGCTCTCAATCGGAGGTGTTGTGCGGTGAAATACTCGGTTGGTGGTTGACTTGGCCCATTGTCCTTCGGACATCTTAAAATGAGTACCGCACCCTGTGGGGAAGTCAACTACAGTGGTTATCATATGTAGAGACACTTAGCCCCGCCATAGAAATGTGAAATTTCCACCTGGGCAGGCACTACGCTCGTGTACTGTAGAGCACACTCTATGGTATTTATATCGATTTATTTAGGTTCAACGTACATGCGTAACATTTATGAGCACCGTCTTCGACTATTTTAGCAGGAATGGTTTTATGGTAATTAATGATACTCGGAGAAATGGCATTCCACAAGACTTGACAAATACGGCCGCTAATCTTACTCTTGATGTAATTGTCCAGCTGTATCTCTACCAGCTATCTGCCTCTCTTTGTCTACCTCTGACTGATTGTCTCTGTTTAGCTACACAGAGATTAGCACGGTGGGCTACGTACGGTTCGAAAAAAGTTCAATATTTATACATCTACCTCTTTTCCTGCATCCTCTCTTTCAGCTTATTTTCTTTATCTAAATCATTGCTTGGCAGTTTCACTGTGTACCTATCTATTATCTGCCTACCGCAATCTCCATCTATTTCACTTACTCCATTGCCTAACTCTGTCCCTGCCTACCTACCCCCAGTGCTCAGCTCACCGCGTTTGCACCCTCCCCCACCCTCCCCCCGTGTCTCTCTTTCGGTGCAGAAGAGGCTGCTGCGGTGGCGGTGGCAGTCCCTCCAGCTGTTGATCGGCTGGTTTACTGCTTCCCAGCGCGCCTGTCCATACCCCCCTGGCCCCTGCCGCGTGTGGAGATGCACACAGAGAATGACATGACCTGCCTCCGCTACCGTGGGGAGATGGTCAAAATCAACCAAAACTACTTCAACAAGCTGGTACGGGTGTGTGTGTGTCAGTGACGCTGTTACCTACATGATTTATGACATTAAGTGGTATTTTTGTTGTTGTTACATTTTGTCGTTTAAATGCCTGCTGCGGTGTTGGCATCATATCATGAGATGAAGAAATTGTAATTTGGAACTTTTACTGGAAAGCGTTGTATTACGTCGTGTTAGAGAATGACCTCTGGAAGATGACATGGATCTATTTCTGAGATCCCTACAGTTGCTTCCTCCATACGTGCACATTATTACATGCCCTGCTATTAAGGTGTTCAGCGTACAAAAAAAAGCTAATTTGTGTGATTTATCCATAGTTGCATGTTAGTTGAATTAAGTGGACATGTTAATTAAGTTATATATTTTTGCATAGTCACAGATATGACTTGGCTGAAACCATCAACCCCCTCTAGACTTGAGAACATTGTTCATCAGCTCTCCGCATCAACATTAAATATTTAGCATTGCATGAGTTTCCTGCTTTTTGAACTTAGCCAGGAGCGTTCAGATGTACAGGTGACCCCCGCTTTTACGACCTTACTTATTGTAAATTAGACCCCCACAATAACGACCAAAACTCGTATCTATGACCCCCTAACGACTGTTACTGAAGCCGAGTCGCCTGATGGCGCTGGTTTGTTCTTCCGCTGTATGCGTAGAGCGAAAGCGGTGTCTGTTTCGCAACGCTCTTCACTTTCTTTGTAAATTTTGAAAAATTTTCGTCTTTCGCGATGTCTGAGAAAAGGAAATGTGATGCACGTGCAGATAAATACTTAAGATGTAAATTTTTGTTTTTACTTGAGAATTGTTTGTAAAAGTTATGTTAAGTTTCAATAAATGTTTGTTAGGGTTATTGACGTACATTTTTGTCGTCAGTTGTGGTATTTTATTGATATGTGATCGGTTTCCAGGAACAGAACCCCAATTTATAACATTGTGCCTATGGGAAATAAGGATTCGACTTACGACGCCTCGACTTGCGACCATTGTCGCAGGTGCGGGGGTCGCCTGTGCACATGCGCCAGTCGTCCTGCCGACACGGTCACCGTTCCACTGCTGTAACGAGACCTCGTCTTCGCTGTTGTGTGCGGCAGGAGCACCTATACAGGCTGGGCTCCACGGACGACCCCCGCTTTGAGAAGTTCCTGGCGCGTGTCTGGTGCCTACTGCGGCGATACCGGGTAAGGGAGGAGTTGGAAGTAATTGAGCGAATCAGGTGCTGTCGGGGTGTTGCTCTCTACCCAGAATCAGAATATTTATTTGTACTGGAGGAATCTGATGAGCTATAAAGCTCTTTCACAAGTGCCCAGTAGTGGCAGGTCAGAACGTTACAACAACAAACAATACAAAACACGATAGGAGTGCAAAGTATAGGAAAGGTAAACAAATTGATAAAAAAAATAAGTAAAAATAAAAGTAAACTATCCATAATACGGATTTTTTTTGCGTTATATTGCGTAAATATAAATGTGTCGTTAAAGCCGCCACCTCCTGACACTGCCAATTAGTAAGGTTTGCCATGTAAACAGAACATGCAAATGCGTTACTGGTACTGGACACCGATGTGATGGAGAGCAAATCCACAACATTTACAATCTGAGTGATTTTTCGCCAGTAATTACAACTCGCATCAGCAGGCGGCAGCCAGATTTATTGAGAAATCCTCCTGTTTCGTACCTTAAATAGACTAAGCTAAACAATATTTATCTCCCCCTCCTGGCCACGTATATTTTTGTCTTGTCGGCACGGCTTGCCTCTTCTGAACTCGCACACAATGTCTCTGGTCACATCAGCAAAGTAGCAGCTGATGTGAATTGGGTTGTCATAGGTAATTTGCTAAAGAGCGTCATACAATGTTACGTCGCATACACACGAGGAAGTACAGGGATTACTCGCTTAATCTCGTAGTTGCATTCCGGAAGAGTGCAACTTGAAGTGGAACGATGTTAAGTGAACCTATTTTCCTCCTAAGAAATACAGTAAAGTCGGAGGTTACATTCCAGTGTACGTTCTTTTTTACCGGACAAAAACACCGTTATAAGTTGAAACACAGCAACACAATATAAAATAAATCTTGACCTAAAGCTTTCGTGACTGCAGGAATTCATATTCTTTGGGTCTTTCGGTAAAGCCACATAGATAGAAAAAATAATAACAATATCACGACGTTTCGTTCGCAACACAAGCAATCGTCATCAGGTGAAAACATTTAGCGGGAGAGCTGCTGAGGCAGGAAAAATATATGGTGGGAGAGCTGCTGAGGCAGGATGTTATAAAGATTTGAGATGGGTGTAGTCCAAGGGTAAATGGGTGGAGCTAGAGATGAAATTTGCATGTAAATGTAAGATCAGAGAGCTGAGCCATACCCACGATGATATTGTTATTATTTGTATTATCTTTTCTATCTACGTGGCTTTACCGAAAGACCCAAATAATGTAATATAAAATAAATACGATATAAATCCTAATCAAGAAATGTAAATTCTAATACGTTATCATTCGCCAATGATGTGAAGCGGGCGTATGGTAGTCGATGGTGGGTGGTAGTGGATGTTACTGGCAGTAGGAGGGGGGCGGAATCGTCTGCTGCCTCGCCTTCATCTGAGTGCGCCGGTGACGTAGCTTCAGCTACGCCAATAATATGGCGTAGCGGAACAAACACTGAGATAGGATGCAAGGGATGCTTGGACAGCGCCCCGTTATTGCTACACGCGATGGCGCTCTCCAGCTCGCAAAGTAGTTCCCATTGCTAGCAAGGACGATGTAAAAGGAAACGTCTTGACATTATTAGGGAATTTACTTCCTATTGCATTGGCGACGGTATAAAGAAACAACGTCAATTGAGTCGACATTAATCGAGGGGTCCCCTGTATGCTCATCCATTGCGTTTGCTGCGAGAGGCACGGCTCGAGTTTTGCGGCGGGAAAGCAATCCGGCGTCTGCTGAACTGTGCCGGGCTGGCTCGCCGCGGCTCGGTTGTTGTACGGTAGAAAGAGGTATCATTGTCTGCTCTCTTCATTTGTCCGTGCCAGCAGACCATGTTCGGTGTGGGCGGCAGCGAGGGCGCAGGACTGCACGGCGCACTGCCGGTGCCCGTGTTCGAGGCACTGCATCGACACTTTGGCGTCACCTTCGAGTGCTTCGCGTCGCCCCTCAACTGCTACTTCCGGCAGTACTGCTCCGCCTTCGCCGACACGGACGGATACTTTGGCTCTCGAGGGTGAGAGTCGTGTGCACGAGCGGCGTAGGCGCGAGGGTCTTGGTTAAGGGGTTATCACGGCCACTGCTGTATTTTTGTCACCTTACCTTGCTGTCACTTCCTTCAGACGGATTCTGCGACGATTGCATAGTCATATCATGACCTTTGAATTCTCTGCCTAACGTCTCTCTGTAGGTCTTCCCGTGGGTAAACAACTTGACAGTTGCACCCATCACACCCTCAATTTTTTTGGATTGTTTGATAACAGAGGAAGACATTCACTCTCCCGTTGTTAAAGCACTGGCCCGTTGTGCTGTGTGACCCTGCGCTTGCTCACCACAGGCCCATACTGGACTTCAATCCAGTAAGCGGCTCCTTTGAAGCCAACCCCCCCTTCGGAGAAGAACTCATGAATGCCATGGTGGATCACTTTGAGGTAAGGCGGTGTTTTGCTTTTCTCGTCTTGCTTGCTTTACTTTTCTCTGATTAATTATAAGGGGAATTGTCAGTCGGCTGGCTTTTAATGATTCCCCTCCACCGCCGTGAAATTTGAAGTCATTGAGGGATATGCCACGTGCTTCTTGCAAGAGCCAGTCTGTCCACAGGACGACCAATTTGGCTATGATTTAATTGTAATAATTGGCTCAATTGACGACACCACATTTATCCCCCCTCTAAGACTGAAACCGGAGGATTTCTGCACAATGTTGGCTGTCGCCTGATGTTGCTGCCTGTTGTAATCAGCGGTGAAATGTCACCGTACTTGAATGGAAAATGTTGTGGCTTTACTCTACAACACACCGGTGTGCTAAACTAGTAACTAATTGGCATGTTTTGTTTATGTGATAAACCTTATTAATTGGCTGTGGTGGGCTTAACGACACATTTATATTTACACGAACTAACCCAAAAAACCTCTGTTTAATTAAAAACCTCAATACATATGAGATCTGCATATTGATTCAGGAATCCACTTACTGTCCTGCCAACCCTCATCTCTAAAGCATATTACAGGCATGCACCACCAACACTCATAAGCAAGCAAATCATCTTATCATGGGTGAAATGTGCTCTGCATGCAGTTGTCCCAGTGTCTGAGCCACGGTGGAATAGTGGTGCAGCGTTTAGTGCACTTCGCAATGAACCCCAGTGACGTGATTCAGATTCCTGGTCACGAGGAACAGCAGTCAAGAGTGATATCTGGACCAGTCCTGAGCTTTGCCTAGATGGACTCGGTCATCTACAGTACATGTACTTGGTGCAAAGTATCAACATCGGCACTGGAGAGAAGACAGCACCTGACCCAACAACCTTGAAAAGGCTTCATGGGGGGGGAGAGATCTTTGCGCACGTGGTAGTGTGTCTGTGAGCCTCACACTGTGTCTGCCCTTACCCTACACTGGCAGAATCTGATGTCGAGCTCGACAGAGCCGTTGTCGTTCATCGTGTTTGTGCCCGAGTGGCGCGAGCCTGTCACGCCGGCGCTGCTGCGCATGGAGGAGAGCCGCTTCAAGCGGCGCCAGGTTCTGGTGCCGGCCTTCGAGCACGAGTACCGCAACGGCGCGCAGCACGTGTGCAAGGGGTGCGTGCTTCCACGAACGCACACACAAGCAGACAAACGCATGCACACAAACACACTTCCGCACACGCACAGACATGCTTACTCACAAACACATGTGTACATACAAATACATGCACTCAAAGGTTCCCCATTTAGCCATAGAGACTGCTGCATCAAGCGCTGCTTGTGAGCATCGATAAGGTTGGCACACCTTAGTGTGGTTTGGCCAGCACCATGCCTGGCCACCTTTGTTTCCCCAGTGCTGATTTTTTCCCTACACTGTCAGGTACTTATGTAGGGCTGAATCAACCTAGGGAAGGCCATGATAGGTTTAGATGCTTCTATAGCAGGAGAGCATTGGAGACATAATAAGGAAAAGAAGGTCGCTACAGGTGGGCTGTGCAGGTAGAGGAGCGCTGCTTAGACTCACATTGGAGTGGCACCCAGACATTGCAGCAAAGGCGTAAGACAGTTTACGATGGTGGGATGTCGTAGGTGTAGACCTTTTCGGTAATTTGTCAACTGAAACGTTTGCAGGACCAAGCAGAATGCAGAGTGAATTGTTGAGGTGTGTTGGCATCATAGTCATTAGTTGTGATGACCTATTGGTGCTGTTGAATCTGTAGGGAGGACCTACACATCCGCGCGGTGCACGGCACGGCCATCATCTTTCTGCAGAACGACGCCGGCTTCGCCAGGTGGGAGCCCACGGCCGACCGTTTGCGCTTGCTGCTCGAAGCTTACCGCGTGCAGGGGCGGCAGCAGCAGCAGGCCCAGCAGCAGGCGACACCCTCAACGCCCTCGACCACAGCCCCGAGCAGCACCCCTTCGCACACCGCCTCCACCTCCACTTCATCACCGGCTGTCGAGTCTTCGGCAGGGGGGTCGGCAGTGGTGTCCCCCACGACCTCATCTGCGGGACAGGGTGAGGGAAGTGGAACAACAACAGCTGCAGCAGCAGGGCAGACTGAGAACCACGATGAGACGAAACAGGCCGTGCCTGCCGAGGAGCCCAAGAAGGAGGAGGATAAGATTCTGGAAAGTATTGAGGAGTGGATCTGAACTTGCGGGGCACGGGTGCTCGTGGGAGACCGCGCTTGTCTGGGAGCCCCACCCCCCCCGCTCACCGGTGTCGTGGGGTATTGCCGTCGCCGGGATGGTAACAACAAGCTGGCGGCCTTGCTGCCGCCACGATGAGTCTCGCCGTGATTGCATCCGAGGATCGACTTCCAAAAACATGAAAGACATGGAAACTGTTGCTTTAGGCGTGCCACTTTGTGATTTTATTGTCTCCCCTTACCATGTACCCTTTGCGCTGAGAAGTTTAGGGACCTATTTTAGCGGCAACAAGACACCGGAAGCAACATTGGCTGGAACGTTTGCACCACAACCTGAAGGTTTGCCTCGCTGTGTGTAATTTGTCTTAAGGATAAAAAACAACCACCCACGTTAGGGAGAGGGCCGACTGCCCCCCGCTGCGTGGCTGTCTTCACGTCAGGGAACGTGTTTGTTAAGTTGCTTGCATGCACTGTTGATGCACTTGCACATTCATCCTTGTTCATTTTACAACCCAGGGTTTTGATGGACAATTTTTTTTTTCAAATGCTCAAGACACGTCAAATTATATCCAGTTGAGTTTTTTTTGTTTGGAGCAGTCCGTCCCATTTTTCACCTGACACTGGTTTCCCTTCAAGCACTACCTCTTGAGTTTCTGCACTTAACCGCCGAAGAGCTTTTAAACATCTTTTGCCGTTTTTTTTATGTTTATGCTAGTTGAGAATAGTCTGAAAAAAACTAAATCTTATACAGTTTCATGGAAGCGTTGTTTTAACAAAGTCTTTTCTGAAAATGTACAAATATTGGTGTGTTTTTTGTCATCCAGCAAATAGACTAACATAAAAAAAAAACAATGTTCTGCTTGGGCTACACCTGTTAATTTGCAGCTTGAGCTTGGATATTGCTTGAGCTAGAAAATGCCTGCATAAGAAAAAATACCTGGCATCTGTTAAATTCTGGAGTTGCTTGCATTATTTTTTGTGTTTAAAAAATGTAATTTAAAAAATGGTGTAAGACCGACCTGGGTATGAAAGGCCGTTAAACCACTTGATGTACGACATGTGCATCTGCTTGGGTTGTTGCTCTTGGCAAACTTTTTACCTCCCTACGAATGGGGGAACCCGACAAGAGGAGTCATGAAGCACTGAAAGCAAATGTTTGGCCTCTGCAACACTCGGTCAGAGACGAAAGATGCCCCTTGGATTGCAACCTCCCCACCTCACCCCCAAGATATACTGACTTTAAAAACAAAAGTACATTTTAAGTAAATGGTGAACGTAAATATTTTTGAAAGCTGCCTTTTGGCACTTTTGTTTTAAAAACATTTTTACCGGTGTAATCTCTAAAATATTGAATTGCATCCGCTCACGTTAAGGCCAAACCGTAATATTATTTTCTTTGAGGTGCTCGTTTTCTCCGTGAAATGTTAGCTCTCCCATCCCCAGGACAACGGAGAGGAAGCGTCGGGTGACGAGTGCGCAGTCATCAAGTATCGTTGCTTTGGCCCAACATCTTTTAAGTCCAGCCGGATTTTTTCCCCTGGCTTCACCGGACTGGAGTTGACTAGGATACTCGGGTCATGGGTCATGTTTTCTCTCCCCCCCCCACCCTCCTCACCATTTATATAACCCACAGCGGCTTGTGAGTTTTAGAACATTGTGCTTGTTGTGAATAAGTCCACGATTATTGTTGTGCGTGCATTTCGCAAGGTCAGCTGCAGTAGTTAAGCCTGTTTTTTTCAGGGGTGACGCATTTCCTGGTAGATCTTTGCAACTTGTGCTTGTTGTTTGATCGTCCGCTTTTGGCACAGGTTCGTGGTGGTGGTGTTCGTGGCTTTTTTTGCTTAACTTTTAATGACCGTTAATGCTCCAACATACATAATTAAAACACCTTAGCATTATCTAAATCTCATTAACAGTAATGTTGATATTGTTATTTTTGTAAGTAATATTTTTTTGTAAATAGACCTTGTGTACAGTCATTTGCGTAAAGAAATTCATACAAACTAGAGACTGACAATTATACCCCCAAGGCTTCGTGAAACGGACGTTACGGTAGTTGCGTTTGCACTCCGCTAAGGTTAAACTTCTCTGTTCCTTGTAAGTGTCGGTCATGGCGCGCCATGCACGCTCTCTCCTCCTCGCTGTCGTGAATCGAGACACATGGTGTTTTCAGGTTCAGCGTTTCTGCCAACTTGAGTAAAAAAATGCAGTACATAACGTTGTACGCCAGCAACTATCGCGCTGTTTTCTCTCCAGAGTTGCGTGGATGTGTTTTGGTCATCGAATCGCTGGGGTTGCCGGATAGGTCCATTTGTACACACCTGCTCGCAGTTTCCACTCAAAAGCCACATCGGTTAACAATGACAATTGTTACCTTTTTAAATCTTCGTTAAGGAAGGGGCCCCACTTAAATCTTGAAGGGGTCTTTCAGGATAGGGCTGTTTTGTGTCGGCCAACTCCGTTTTGAGATTTTTAGTCCTGTTGGAAAACTCGAGTGCCAAGCAAAGATAATTACTTATGTGTGGAACACTCAAAGCACAGATATGTGAAAAGCGTGTTGGCTGTATTTATTTCTACAACCAGATAGCTCTCATGCATACGGTAGATCTAACTGTAAATGTTATCGATCTTATCCCCCCCCCCCCACTGCATGATCCACCAACCTGATTTTGAAAGTCTGTGCCACCACACCGATCAGTATTTAGTATTGCCACCTGGTAATACCGTAGTGTGTGCACTTGCAGGCGTGTTTGGCAGCATTTGTGCTCTTGCCACAGCTCCTTGGTATCGCTACACATTACTCACAAGAGAGCATTCCTTCACCTTCTGTCATTAACACTGGCTTAGGCGTACTTTTTGCCATTGTTATGGCAGATGCAGAGGGCAACCAGAATGACTTTGTTGGATACCGCATGTCGTTGTGAGCAGCACGTGGTGATTCGGAAACGCTGGAGAAAATTAAGAAAAATGTTTTTCATGAACAGTTAAAAATGCACCGCTCGGTGTCTGCGAAATTGAAAAACTGAAAAGCAAGTACAGGACTAGATTTACTTGTTGACCCAAGACATATCATTGCCTGAGGTTATAAAAAATTGTATCCTTAAAATAATGACATTACTTGTTATCTTTTGGAACCGTCGAGTCAATGCCCAATAGGTTAGCCTGCTATGCGCATTTTAAGGCTAGTCATGATCAAGATTGTGCAGCATTCACTCTGCTTGTGTGAAGCAGTTCTATTCCTAATTTGTAACTCCGCTGTAACATTTGCACAGTACGTACAGTGATATTAGAAAATCATTTATTCCGTGGGTGGTGATGCAGTCCTGCCTTGTGGATAACGACAACTGAAATTTGCATGTTTTTTTCGTCGTGGGAGAGGGAGATGTCTCAACTCCACCGTGTCGGTATGGGTGGTTTAGGCATCGTCTCAGTGACCTCTTCAAACTCATGCAACTTCAGTCCCCAGAGCATTGGCCTGCAATTGCATCTGGAAGCGTGTATTTTTCCCATTAAATAGACGTGCGTGCCAGGATTCTCAGGTCCATTTCTTGGACCCTTGAGACAATTGTTTTTAAGACAGATTATTGGGTTTTGGTGGATTTTAAGATTCTACACCTCAACTTGCAGCAGGGCACAGGCTAACATAGCCCTTTACTACGTACATTAAGTCAACAATGCTAATGTTTCCTGATTCATTTGGTGATGCTGCCTGCGTTGGCAGTGGCACACAAGTACAAATAACAAGACTCAATGACACTAGCCTTCATGCAATAAACCTTCAGAGCACAGAGTGGCCCAGAGGGATGTAGAGTGGACCCGAGTTGGAGACCACTCCTTGTATTCCACGGGACATGGTCATATTAAAATAAAAAAATATTTATTGATACCAGCTTTTGCATGATCCCACACTCATTGATGCATTCCTCGGCTCAATTGTCATTTAAATCGGATTGGAGCTCCTATGGACTGTGGGTCAAAGATACCAAAGGGGTTTTCCAATTATTTGTAATTCCTGAACTTTGCAAGCAGGATGAAGCAACTTTAATTATTGCCCTCGCTGGCCTTTTCTAAACTGAGAAATGTGTTTACACACATGTTCCAATAGGTGGTTGGTACACTATTAGATCCTGAACAAGTGTAAAGTTTTCTCGTTTAATTGTCCAACTGTTTTAAACGCAGGCAAGAGGCGTCATTTGATTTAAGTTGGCTTCTGTTGACTTTGTGCGTAGTAGCCCCTATGCTGCGTTGTGTGCATCTCGCTCTGCAGTCGGGGGAAAAACACGCTTCCTGGTTGAAACGTAGTCCCAACTCCTCGATGTATAAATGTGCGACTTTAACCTGAACACGGGCAGTGCATAACCCTATACGAATACATTGCCTGCCTGCATTATGTAAATCGGGTGGCGCTGCGGTAAAGGAGAGTTTCCTGTAGATGCGTTAGGTGTCAAGTTATGTCATAGTGATACGTAATTATTACACAATGAGCGCCCTCCCCGAACCCTGTAGGAATTAGACCCGATTGTTTATCTACAGTAAGCTCACAGGCCCATGTTATGCGGCTCACGGGTGTGCGTCCGTCGTGTATTTATGCGGGTGGCAATGTGCGCGCGCACGTGTTGTAACGACCAATGGCAGTCTAGAGAAGTTGGCGAACGAAGAGACCCAAAAATAATGCCCAGGGTCTGGCCTCGGGGTGCGGTCTTGTGACTTTAGTGATATTAGTGAAGGTGCTTACCTTTGTTGCATATAGGGGGGGGGGGGGGTATGGGGGAGGAATAGCCTCCTGCCCAGTGTTACTTGGCAAACGATGAAACTTGTCTCCGTTTCTTCTAGAACTGGAGACTACAAACGTCCTATTTTGGAGAGTACCACGTTGCATTTCCACCCGTGTTGTTTAACGTCACATTAGCCTTGTGTTGAAGGAAATACATCAGCTGTGTGTGGATATAATATATGGAACTGTGGCCCATGGTATACTATACCTTTATTTCCCCCCCACTCCTCAACTTTTACTGCGGCCACTGATCCACGTGTCGATTCAAGATGGGTTTGTGCACTAGTTGCTCCCAACAAAAATGCTCCGAATGAGTGTTTTGTTTAAAAATGTCATTGGGGAGAACGGCTTTGCTCACGATTGTAGACCCCATCCACAATTTAAGACGCTCCTTCTCGTAGACGTGGGTTTTATGAGGATGGAGCGCATCAAGATAATACGTACGGCTGCGTTAAATATCCATCAGTAAATACATCTACATTCCTATCATAAGAGTAAATATTCCTGATCAAACAATGGGGTGGGTGACAAATCTATAGTGATCCTCAAGTGGTTGGAAGTTCCACATTCCCATGGAAAGTGTCTACGATTAATCCACTATTCATTTTTAAATACTAACTTTATCGACCTAAAGATGGACATTTCCACTGGACTTCCGACTCTATTTGGGCTGTTTGCCATGGTACAGCCACCTACTGTTGCCATTTTGCGCGCGCACATTTTAAATTATACAAAAAAGGCCAAATAGTGCACGCAAAAATCCCCTGATAACAGCAAAAAAAAACCTATTTTAACGTTTGCTGGTCAAACGATAACGTTGAAGCTTACGCGATGTTGCGTACGACGTGCGCGCAGTGTGACCCCAAACACAAAGTCAAGATTGCTGCACCCAGGATTTTTCGTGCAACCTGACATGCGTTCTAACTTAACTCCACTAAACTACTGCGTATCCTTCGCACTAAATGGGCCTGATTATCAGATTGTACTCGGACTGCATTTGGTTGTCGTGTACACAAACGCATCAAAAACATAACTTTGCCATGCACGGGTACCCTTAATAACAAAGGTATTGAGGATTTATGATTAAATCATAAGCGTTTCCATTGCATTGTTGTCAATCTGTTTGCTAAGCTGTAGAATGATGTCCATATCCATGGTTGGGGGCCAGTTTTCTAACAGGAAAACCACCCTTGGTTTCTAAAAAGCATTAGTTGCCTATGTTTGTTTTCCTGGAGGGATGATGGACTTTTTAACGACTCCGGTTTAAAGAAAACACGCTTCCTGCTGTGAATGCTTAGGATGTATCCCGGTGTTTCAAGTAATACGTATTTTTTTGTCGCATTTGGTCACACGCTTGCCACCAAAAGTAGAATTACGGTATTCCCTCGCTATTCGCGACGAGGGATAAGTTCCGGAGATGCTCGTGAGTAACAAATTTCGCGGATAATGATATTGGCTGACGAATTTCCTTGAATCAATAAATAAGCTTCATATACATGGAAATGATAACACAAAAATTGTTATCGTGTAAATGTTACTTTAAAATATGATGCACAGTAGCATCATCACTTTCTCGCATCACATTCTCTCTCACCACTTAACTCTCTCGATGCAGTCGTCGTGTTGGATTCCAGATGAGATTCACGGATAGCAAAGTCCGCGAATAACGAGGGAATACTGCGATCCACTTTTGAGCTAAGCATTTTTATCTGATCTTGTTTAAAAAAAAAGCAAGAGGTCATGAATGGACATTTTTCTTTTTAGAATACAATTGGTCGTTGTAAGAGGGCGAGAGAAGAAATCATATAAACAATGATTGAGGGGAGGAAATCCTCATCGTGTCTCCTGCAGATTTTGACGGTGGGGCGTGCAACTGCCGTGTGTGCAGAATTGCCCCGTTAACATTTGTAGCCCAACAGTTTTACGCGGTCAGGAGAAAAAGAAATAAACTCAGTTGTGGATTACGTCACATTTTATTGTATACATAACACCAGCGTGGTTTAACAATTGATTTTCTTGGGCATTTTAACTGTTTCTGCTCTTTTGGACTTGCTGGGTTTCACGAAAATGTGTTGTTTTTCCCCCCTTCCCATTTTAGAGGGGTTCCGTTTAAAATGTTCTAAAGTTCGGGCATGCCTTGGACTGGTACCTATTGTTTCAACAACATTTGTTGTCAAGTGTTTTTATTTTAACTTTTTATACGAGTAACGGTCGCGTACACACACACACGAGTGTTTTGAAGGCAACTGCAGTAATTGCTCATAACCAGGTGTTGCCCATTGGAAGGTGATGTAAATATGTTGTGCTGATTAAACAAATCTTACCCCTTTACCAGCCATCCTTTATCTCTTCCTGACAGCGCATTGCATTGCTCCATCAGGCTGCATTGGATGGGGCGCCCAAGGTTGAATCGACGTGGTCCTAAATCTTGGGTGACATTTGCACGCACTGGCAGATCAGAAACGTCCAACCATCGAAACCTCATTTTGCCGATGTACACATTGTGCAATTTTCAGATGCCAGTGGATGTTCACATTTTTGTTGGTTCACTGTTTGTTTCCTTTAGTGAGTATTAACTTAATCGGCATGTTTTTAAACGACGCAGAGCATCCTCTATGTTGAGATGTCGAGACGGCACGTGGGTGCAACACTGGGTCAGAGTACAACTGGCAAGATTCGAATATGGGCAGCTGTCCTCGATTTATTTGACTGGGTTCTCGAGTGCACTGGTTTATCGCCGACGACTGCACACAAAATAAAACCCCCATCCACATTTTTTTCCCCTCTGCTGGTGCTTTCCATGGCTGACATGAAACATTTTAATGTCACATGCCTTGACCACTACTTGTGAGACTTTTAATGTCTTCGCGAGTAGTGGTCTTGTCCTCCGGGGCCGTTCTGTCACGGCGATGTCCTGCTTACCAGGTGCTCAATGGAAATGTCTCTGCCTCATGACATTGCTCAAAGCACAATCGGAATTTAAAATCCCCCTTTTGATATTTTAGCATTAGCCTTCTCCCTCCTAGCCTAATTGGTTTGTACGCGTCATAAATGTTAATCCACTTAAATCAGTTTGAAGTGTGGAACATTTGTTGAGTTTTATAAGGACACCACGGGGTGACCAGCCCCTCCCCACCCAGCCCCACCCCTCCCACTCTCCACCCAGCCCCTCCCCACCCAGCCCCTCCCCACCCTTCCCTCTCCACCCAGCCCCACCCCTCCCATTTTTGGATTCACGACGGACGGACGGACACAATAATCCCCTGTGGGCTGGTGTGACCAGGAGGTTCCAACCAGTATAACGTTACGAATCGGTCCTTAGCCACCACATGCAGCTTTAGAGCCCACAGGTCGATGGCAAGGGGTGATTCTTAGGTGAATCGTTTGCCTGTGGAGCTTTGAATGGTATTCGCACGTTTTGTCTCACAAACCAGTAATGTACATTCGCTAACCATCCCTGTGCAGCACCCTTCTGAACATCTTGGGGCTCTGTATAGCCTTTGTTGGGTAACAAAATAATTAATATTCATTCAAATATTTATTTGTTATCTGCCGACACTTTCTGCACGCTCCTGATTGCAAATTGGGGGCCCTCATGGTGTTTTTGGAGAGTTCTTACAACACTTAAGAGCCTCACAGAAGTCAAAACCGGTCCGATGTTTACCTTTGTTTAAAATAACCCGAATATAAAAAAAAAACATTTAGTCTAGAGCAGAAGTGGGTGAGCCTTTCCCAGGACAAAACAAGGACTTTCAAATATTTTGGTGGGGCAACACGTTGACACCGCCTTGGTTTCGTCCAACAATAACGCAAAAATTGAACCTCCACGTCCATTGCACGTAAAGAGGCCCTTGCAGTCATTGTACCGAGCGTGTCAACTTATTATTTTACCAGGGAAGACCCACTATGCTGTGTATAGCTGTTTTTCAAAAGCGACCTGGCCACACATGATAGCTCGAAGAAGTTGCGTATCATGTGGAAATTTATAGCCACCAAATACTATATCATTAGACCACCTTTGCCAGTACCAAAATATAATACGGGTTTCCCCTTTTTTCTGGCAACAAAACTGAAACCTGTTGGCGTCCTCTGGTCTAGCACCAATTGAGACGAGGCTCAAAAGAAAGCTGTCTCTGGTGTGGACCAATCAGATTCAAGGACAATGCACACATTATCAGTGTTTTTTGTTTGCATTTTGACCACAAGAACTGTATTGTGGTTAATGCACACATTATTCCTTGTAAAAGGTTTCAGTTTTGTTGTCAGAAAATAAAGGGGAAAACCCCTATTATCACCAAATACTCTTAAAGGCGTCACGATTCTAAATGAGGGAAAACCCAGAGGACTCTGTGAAAAATCCACGCGACCACGGGGAGAACCCACAAACTCCAAATATCTCGGTGCCAGGGTCGGGATCGAACCTACGACCTGCAAACCAGGCGAGGTAGTTAACATCTCGCCACCTTGACGCCCAGTACAAAAATAACCCCCTTCTGGTATCCGATTTGTGTGGCTAAGATGCTTGCAGCAACAAATAAATGTGAGCAGTTTACAAGTGGCCTCATGTTGCCACGGGTCATGTTCCCCACCCCTGGTCTAGAAGGTCCATTGGTCACCAGACTTCCAACAATTGTTGGCAATTCAATAGTCTCTGATTGCGCGTTAATTTCTAAAGACTGCACAAGGAGGGACATGTCCATTGGCATGCAGATACTGAACCGGATCCCGTATTGGAGATTGTGCCAAGACAGGGCAGAAAAGCTCCGAATTAAGTTCGTCTCTTTCAGGACACGCCGTCGCTCAGCTGGCCTGGGAATGCCTGGGAATTACCCAGGAAGAGCTAGAGGCTGTGTATAGTAGTGTATAGTAGTGTAGTGTATAGTAGTGCAGTGTACAATGTATAGTAATTTATAGTAGTGTGTAGTAGTGTCGTGCTGCAGTCTGTCGCCAGGGACAGGCAGGTCTGGACCGCCCCCTACTCAATATGCTGCCACGGCGACCCTCACCAGGACAAGTGGATTGAGAAACGAACCAACTTTCAGGACGTTACTTTTGAATGTAACTATAATTTTTGTGTACCTTTAACCTCACTGGTAGTTTCACGTTCGTAAAAACAAAACAAAATCAGACGCGTGCAACAGACCGTTTTTTTTATTCATCACAGCCACCGATTTGTAAAGGAATACAGCAAAGTCGGTTTATCCATGCTCAAATGCTCAAACAAGCACGGGCCGGTGGATATTAATACTGGCCACCCTGAGCCAGTGGTGGAAATTCCACATTCCTATGGAGGGAGGCCTGTCTACCCACAGGATGACTCTGAGTAGCTAATAGCAGTGGTACTCTTTTTGATTTAAAGCTTTCGTGACTGCAGGGATTCATATTCTTGGTTCTTTCGGTAAAGTCACGTAGAAGGGAAATAATAAAATAATACAAATATAAAAACGACGTTTCGACTGCAACACAAGCAATCATCATCAGGTGTGAAATCCACAGCAAGAAAATTTGATTTTTTTTTGGGAAAAACCGCCACTTTTTTTAATTTTTCTTGCTGTGGATTTCACACCTGATGATGATTGCTTGTGTTGCAGTCGAAACGTCGTGAGAATTTTTATTGTTTTATATTTGTATTATTTTATTATTTCCCTTCTACGTGACTTACCGAAAGAACCAAGAATATGGTACTCATTTTATCAACCCCAAATGGAATGGTGGGCCGAGTTGACTTGGCCTTCTCACGTCTTTGCCTCGACCCAAACTTCAAAAGGGTGAAGCCCAATTGCGGAAACAAAAACCCCCGCCGAGAAAACCGCGTCGCACGATAACATTTTTAAAAGCGTGGCCCTCCCCAACAGTACGGTCTGCTCTCCTATAACGCCTCGGTAGTTGTCGCGTTCCTGAAGAACTCCGCGGTATGGAAAAACCGTGGGATAATAAATAATATAAGGTAAAGCACAGTCCGCGATAACACGCGAAATGCGTACGCAGGCTGAGCCAAGACTGAGGCGCGTGGGTAGCATCTAGATTCTAGAAGCATCCAGCAGCATCCCTCTGCCTTGTGTGATGCTACGCCGAGGCAGCCGTACAACCACTTATTCCTCGTCGCGCGACGTCGCTCCGTTCACTCAATCGTGTTATATATCCAATTCGTATCCGCGTTAAAAAAATAAAAAAACATTCCCAAACACATTCATCGCATTATAGCCAATTCGTGTTATGAAAACAACACGCGGCGTTGTAGGAGGAACAGACCGAGCAAGTTGGGTTGGCTTATATGGAGGACAGGAAGTCTTTGAGGCTGCCCTTCTGCTGCTGCCTCTGCTGCTCCATCTGCAGCAGCTGCTTGAGCTGAGCGAAGGGTTTCCGCTTGGCGCTGCCGGGCGTACTGGCAGCGGGAGACTGCGTTGACCTGCTGGTGGGACGGGGGGTGGAGGGGGGGACAAAGAAAAGGTTTCGGTTTTCATTTATTAGGATTTACCCTGTGAGCCATTCGGCTCTTGATTTGGGTTCAACCGCAACAAGCAATACAATTACAAGATACACCTAAAATTCATTGCACACAAATCTAAACATCCCATATGTAAACAATAAAATCCTACAGAAAAAGCACAACCCGTCCATGCTGCGTACAGAAAGTGCAAAACATTCTATTTCGATGTTTGATCCCAATAACAATCATAATACAATACAGATCAAAATTTTAAGTATAAATCTATACTAAGTAAAAAAAATCGGGCGAAACAAAGCCCCTCTAAAACGTACTAAGACAATGCTGTATAAACAACGTAACAGGGGGGCGGCTCTCATTGTTGGGGCTCGTCGTAACGATGATGACGACAATTTGTGCGATTCGTGCCGTGACACGGCAAGCCCGGTGATAGCAGGGGGCGCCGAGACCGTGCGTCGACAAGGAGTCGTGATATAAAATCGGAAATCTTTATTTCGACTGTCTGCTGCTGCTGCAGGAAGAGGAGAAATCCGATGAGTTGTGAAGCTCTTTGTTCACACACGTCCAGTCGGGTTCAGCGAGTTAAAACAGAGCAGCAAACAATACAAAAAACATGACTGGAGTGAACATTTTTGAAAATGGTTAAGCTAGTCACAAAATATAAATATACAAGTTTGATTTATCAAGACTGGGCAAAGCAACAAAAAACAATAACGTCAGTCCCAGACCACACCAAGATAACACCACACAGTCGTCCATTTATAAAGTGGCACACGAACACGTTGACAGTTCCCGTGAAATGTCTACTCCCACCACCCAGGTGATTAGGTTGGAGTGGTGAGATTCGGGGTCACGATCCTGTTACGAAGAATCGATTATTTCTGTTCACGTTGAGGTGACCGCTGTACGGGGGCGAGCAATTGAATATACGCACCCACCCGTGAGCTTGAACGTCGATATTAATCGATGCGTTGTTCCACCCTTAAAGTCAGTTAAGGCCATGGCCTTGGGCAAACGTGGATGGCAACCTTCACCAGCAACACGTTTGCTACAAACAGCTGTCCCTCCCCCACCCCGCGCACCTCCGACTAGCACGGTCGGCTACGTACGGTTTCGAAAGAAGTTCAACACACGCACATACATGCAATTAACATCGCAACACTGCTATACGAAGAAGGCCCATTACCCCAAGTGTCTCCTCTAACAGTTCCCTTTAAGGGCCACAGCGTTAGTCGCTAACGTTGAGTTTTTTAGCTCGGCGTTCATGTGCTCGTTGAGGGCCGCGCCCTGTGTCGCCTGCCGCGTTGCCACTGGGAGTCTCGAGGGTGGGGGCGGAGATCGGATTGTGCAACCCCCACCGACTGCGTCGACATTGCTCTCCTGCCGTGCTTTATTCTTAACGCTCCAAGTCAAACTTCCTCGCGTCATCCGCATGCATCCAAGCACACGTCACCCATCGGTTATCCGAGCTCTCCTCTCGATATTCCCCTCCACGGCAACAGAAGCGACCCAATGGCAGCGCTCACTCGGACGCAAGCGCAGGAGGGGACATCTTTTGTGGGGGAGATTTGGCACCTGGGCGTGGTGGCTGCCGGGCTGGCGCGCGGTGTTGCCCTGCCCCTCGGCGTGGTCGGCGTCCAGTTGCCCGGTGTCCGTGACGCCGCTGGCGTCGTTCTGCCGGACGCCGCCGGCGTCGTTTTGCCGGATGGTGTCGACTCGCCGGACGCCGGCGTTGCGCGTCGCCTGCGGCGCCGGGCCGTGCCCCCCTCGACGGTGGCGCCACCCTCCGTCGCGCCGGCGTCGTGGCGGCGGCGGCGGCCGTGACGCCGGTGGCTCAGGGTCGCGGCGATCTCGGCTCGCGAGCCGCCACGGACACGGGACGTCCTCTTGCAGGTGAAGCACGCTATGGCCTTCCGGGGGAAGTGGGACGGGGGGTGGGGCGGGTGGAGGGGGCGGGTGGGGAGGTGGCGGGGGGGGTGAGAAGAATGATTGGGTATTATTGGGTAGAGCTTAACAAAGCAGCGGTGAAAAGAAGTCGAGCACGCGAGAATGCGGCCATTCACAAATGGGGTTGGTGGATCACGGAGAAGACTGTGGTCGTGTGTCGAGACCCAGAGAGCTTGCGGGCTGCAAGCGTGGACACAGGCGTGGCAGCACCGCCAGCGAGCTCACGAGTTGTCCCCTCGCTCGCACGCTGCGTGTTCCGTCCGGGGAGCCGGGCTTCCCCTCGCGTGTAAACCGAGCGGCCACGCCACGCTGTGCCAGTCGTGGCGGTTGTTTTGACCGTACTTGACCCATACTCGTGAGCGGAGGTTCAAGGTAACTTTGTTCACCCAGGTGAGAATGCAGGTGGAGACCAGGACGAGTCTCGTTTGGGAGAGTAACCCATAAACTATGAAGCTTTTTTATTTTAGCAGGTAAGGCCCACAATATTTTTCAGAAGCGACCTGGCCACAAATGACAGCTGTATGTGTGTGCGTGAGCAGGGTGTTGACGGTATGTGTATGCAGTTTGGGCGGTATGCCATGTGTGCAGTGTGTGAATGAGTGGTGTATATTGTATATTGCATGTGTGCGGTGTGTTGGCGGTGCGTGTGTGGTGTGCGGTATATGCGGTGTATATGGTGTGTACGGCGTGTACGTGCGTGGTATGTGTTTGTGGTGTGTGTGGTGTGTGGTGCGTGTGAGGTGTACGTGCGTGGTGTGTTCGTGCGGTGTCTGCAGTGCGTGTGCCGCGCAGCATTTGCAAGATGTGTTTGCGGTGTGTGTGCGTGCGGTATATGCGGTGCACGTGGTGCGTGTGTGGTGTGTGTGTGGTGCGTGTGTGGTGTGTGTGTGGTGTGTGTGTGGTGTGTGTGTGATGTGGTGTGTGGGCGTGTAAGCGGCGCGCGTTTGCGGTGAGCGATGGTGACTTCGCGTGGCCGTCCGCGCGGCGCGACTCACGATGGTGCCGGCGGCGTTGCGGTGGCGACGCAGGCGCCGCGCGGCGCCCCGCTCCAGACGCTCTTTGCGGTCTTCCCGCGCCGCCGCATCGCGCAGTAGCGCGGAGACGCGCGGAGACGCGGGGGGGCGCGCGCGTGGATGCACGCGCACGCGGCACGAGCCGGCGCCCAGCTCGGCGCCGCACAGCGCGCAGAAGCCCGTCAGGTGCCGCCGCCGGTCTGCAGAGGGTCGCCGGAGGTCGGTGAAAGTTAGCGTCGGTGCACAAAGGGGTCTGGGTTCAATACCCGGTTCAGGTTCCTTTTCTATGCGGAGTTTGTGTGTTCCCCTCCTGTTCCACGTGGGTTTCCTCCAGGTTCCCCATTGTCCGATTCCCGAGTTCGATTCCAACACCGGTGACGATTATCTGAACCGGTTCTGGGCCTCCTCTAGGTTGATCCTGCCTCAAATGACTACCTGATGCGGTGTGTAAACAAGGCGGCCGGACGTGGTGCTCGCCACCCACCCCCTCGTGTGCCACAGTGCTAGCCTTCATAGGTGCTACTCGCTAACAGCACTTGCCTTAACAGTCTGATCAGGCTATAGGGGGGACCTTTGTCTTTGTGTGTGTGTGTGTGTGGTGGCACTGAGGACTGACCGACGGTGACTTTATGAGCAGCTGCCCATGTGGCCCGCTCCTTGTAGATGCACCTGAAGGCACACAGCACGGACCCACACATCAGCGCGGAAACGATGAATCGATCACAACCGATACACAAACTGGTCAGGTGATACAGCGAGCAGTTCGGCAACTAGAAAAGCGAGAGTTGAAATCCAGGTGCGGGCGGGGGGGGGTTGACTCAGCCCATCATCCCTCCGGGGTTAAAAATAAAGAGTCACTTTGTTGGGACGTCAATAATCCTCGTCCTATGAAAAAACTCGTCCCTGCCATGGGAATTTGCTATTTGAGCAAAACAAATATTTTAACTTTAAAGTTTCCTTAAATGCATCCCACTGGGCATGTCAAAATCAATTATTCTTCATTCATTCAACATATACTTTTTAAGGCCAATGGTCGGACCAAATGAGATTAATCAAACGAGACAGAAGAAGTACAGACAGTACAAGACCTCCGATGAGCACGGTTGGATACGTACGGTGCGAAAGAAGTTCAACATAAATACATAAATAACAGAGGTTTTTGGCTCGCAACAGCTTTTGGCGAGCCATTGAACAAAGACGATCACTGCATTGCACACTTTCAGATGCGCTTCTGGAACGCTCTTCCCTGCAATATTAGGAAGCGACTGGAACTATGCACTTTTAAATCATCTCGATTGACAACTCATCTCTATAGAACTGCTTTCTGTGTTCAGTTTGTTGTCCTTCCGCCGTACCTCCGATTAGCACGGTTGGCTACGTACGGTGCGAAAGAAGTTCAACGTACAAAGTAGAATGAGAGTTCAAAGGAGACAGAACGGACAACGCAAACAAAGCAAAACACAACACGGAAGAGATGGCGTCAGATGATGTCAAGGGATCTGTAAGTTCCACGGCGAAGCAGACGGGGGCGCAGTGCCATACAGTTACTACACCCGCAACAGTAATAACCAGGGTGGCCTACTGCATTCGAACCACGAACCTCTGCAACAACCCAGTAGACGTGCCAACGCTGGGCTCAACGTTGGCACGTGCTTGGAACCGTTGGACTAACATTGAAATTGGTGTGAAGCAGCAGCTGTAATTTGACATCGAGGTGGTTAATGAGCCAGATGATTGTGGCAGGAGTAGCAGAGTGCATCACTGTGATGATGCCTCCAATGCGAGCTCATGGGTCTGTGTGAATCTATGGATGTTTGCGTGAGTCTATGGCTCTCTGTGTGAATCTTTTTATTTCTGTGCGAGCCTATGGGTCTCAGTGTGAATCTATGGATCGTTGCATGAGTCTATGGCTCTCTGTGTGAATCTTTTTATTTCTGTGCGAGCCTATGGGTCTCATCGTGAATCTATGGATCTTTGCGTGAGCCTATGGGTCTCTGTGTGAATCTATGGATCTTTGCGTGAGTCTATGGCTCTGTGTATGAATCTGGGCTCCGCAGTAAACCGCAGGGCCCGGGTCACCGGGGTCACCGCCGTCTCGCTCACCGCAGGTACCGTGCCTGCTCGGGGCACGCGGTCGCCAAGCTCCCCGCCGCTGTCCACAGGAAGTTCAGGTGGCTGGTCACCATGCGCGTCTTCTCTGTCAGGTCGTGCATCCTGCAGAAAAAACGATCGCGCGGCGAGCCGCAGCGCAGCTGTTGATACGCCGCCGTACCGCCCCGCCGCCCCGGCGTTGACGGTTTGCAACAACCGGAGCGGCATGTGCTATCTCCCGGCGCGGCGGCTGAAACGATGGGCGGGTTTCTCAGAGCCACCACCGAGCGCCTCTCTGTCCCCAAGTGGGGAGGGGGGGGCGAGCGTCCGCCCTGGGGCCCACTTGGTTCACGCGCAATCACAACAAAGATAAAGATCCCCCTCCGAATATAGCCTTCAACTGATGGGGCAAGTGCTGTTAGCGCGTAGCACCTATGAAGGCCGGCACGGCACACGAGCGGGGTGGGTGGCCAGCACCACGCCCAACCGCCTTTGTCTCCCCAGTGGCGATGTTTACACACCGCGCCAGGTACTAATTTGAGGCTGAGTCGACCTAGGGGAGGCCCAGGACCGGTTCAGATAATCGTCACTCGGTGTTGGCCGTGAGCGGGAATCGAGCCCGGGTCGCCAGGTTCGTAGCGCAGCGTAGTGCTAACCACTACGTGTAACAATATCAATGTAGTTTTACAGCGTCGGCTTTCGCGACCAATATCATCCATAATAGAGGTTGTTTTTGTGTGTTAGATCGCGTAAATATATAAATGTGTCGTTAAACCCGCCACCACCCGACACAGCCAACTAGTGAGGTTTGTCACGTAAACAGAACGTGGCCAATTCTTCACTACAGCACACCGCTTGTGTTGGTACTCAGATTGTAAATGTTGTGGCTTGGCTCTCCAACACACCGGTGTGCTGTATTAGTACACTACAGTATACACTACACTATATACTACACTATATACTACACTATACACTACACTATGCACTACTACAGTATACACTACACTATATACTACTACAGTATACACTACACTATACACTACACACTACACTATACTATAGACTATACTATATACTACTGCACTATACACTACACTACTACACTACACTATATACTACTACACTATACACTACTACAGTATACACTACACTATACACTATATACTACTGCAGTATACACTACACTATATACTACACTATACTATAGACTACACTATATACTACTACACTATACACTACTATACACTACTATACACTACACTACTATACACTACACTACTACAATATACACTACACTACTACACACTACACTACTACACTATACACTACACTATACTATAGACTACACTATATACTACTACACTATACACTACACTATACACTACTACAATATACACTACACTACTACACACTACACTACTATACACTACACTATATACTACTACAGTATACACTACACTATATACTATACTATACACTATACTATAGACTACACTATATACTACTATACTATACACGACTATACACTACACTACACTATAAACTACACTAGACACTACACTACTATACACTACCCTATACACTACACGCTAGTGCTGTACTAGTGACGAATTGGCCACGTTGTTTACGTGACAACCCTCACTAGTTGGCTGTGTCGGTTGGTGGCGGGTTTAACGACACATTTATATATTTACGCGATCTAACCCAAAAAACTACATTAATGTATTTAGTTAACACATCCCATCAGTTATGTGACAGCATGCGACCCTGTCTGCTTATTCACCCTGCTGCTTTCTACCCTCCACAACGACCCGATCACGAATCCTTACAACATTAAAGTGTCGGGCCCGCTGCACCGTCCAGTACTCGCAAAGCCTCCCAGACACGACTGTTAGAAAGCGTTCTATTGTATACAAGAACAATCACAATACATCGGCTCTTACAATTTTCTGGCAATAAACAGAACAACTTTTGCAAGGAATCAATTATACTGCATTAGCCACACCGCAGGACGTGTTACGAACACGCTCCGATTGAACGCGTGCATTGCCTTTGAAAGCCACTCGGCCTTCCAGACACGACTGTTGCGCCTTCTCTTGTAACCAATCATTTAAAAAACATTCGCCCACGGACTCTTCAACTCCGTTAAAGTCGAGATTTGTATCGTGACGACGATCATGAAATAAACGGGCTTTGTATTCTTGGTTCTTTCGGTAAAGTCACGTAGAAGGGAAATAATACACTATTTTATTGTTTTATATTTTTATTATTTTATTTCCCTTCTACGTGACTTTACCGAAAGAACCAAGAATATTAATCCCTGCAGTCACGAAAGCTTTAAATCAAGATTTAAACTTCACCTGCTCGCTGCTTGCTATTGATGATGATGCCGGTTACCAGCCCGCAACGACGACACGTGCGTGTGTACAGTGCAAAGCAGGAAACACGTGCGCATGTACAGTGCAAAGCAGGAAATACGTGGTCCGGTCAGTTTGCACTCCGGCTTACGGACCGGTAGATGGCGCCTGTAATCTATTCGATATTCTTTGGTTGTTTCGGTAAAGTCACGTAGTTATTCTAACTTATTCTAACTACGCGACTTTGCCGAAAGAAACAACGAGTGTGGATTCCTGCAGTCACGAAAACTTCAAATCAAGATTTATTCGATATTCAATAAAAACCTTACCGTCTGTAGGTCTCAAATAAAAACATCGAGGGGTACTTGCCCGACACGGACGGCAGCTGAGATTTGGTACGGAGCTCGCTTTTAAGCGCCCCATAAACATTTGTGAGTGTCATTCAGAAAACGTTCATAATATCACATTTCAGTTTTTTTCGTTTGATAGAGCATTAAACAGCAATAGAGTTAAAGCGAGAACCATTGTTCGATATATTGTTTTTTTTGTATTCAAATGGGTTTGAACGAAAAAAAAATCTGCATTTTATGATGTTCAAATCTGAATAATTCTAAATCGGGAAAAGATAGGAGCTTCCCCTCGTGAACACGTGGCATTGTTAATTCATTTTTGTTCTTTATAATAAAATAAGTAATATTTTTAAAAAAACTTTCTTTAAACACGCTTTTATGAAGTGTACGAGTAATGGAAGAACTCCACGACTCCAGGAAGTGGCCCTGAAGCTTGCCATAACGTAAGGGGCTGTGGCCAATTACAGCCAACGTCAGTTGAGCGTGGACAATTAGACCCAAGCCGAAACATAACATATAACAAAGAATGTTTAAAAATATATATTTTAATTTTTTATGATAGAATATAGTATTGTCAACAGTATGACATAAGTATACCAAGTTTGCAGTCGATACCACATTGGGAAGTGGGTAAACATTGAGTTACAAGATTTGAGGATACGACAACAACAGAGTGAGTTAAATAAAAGCGTGTAAACAAAAACAGGACCCTGCGGGGTGGGCTGGTAGGAATAATACTAATACCGGTACAGGGATATGACCGCACACACACGCGCACACACACACACGCACGCGCACACACGTACATACACACACACGCACACACACCGCACGCACACACACACACACACACGTACACACACGTACACACACATGCACGCACGCACACGTAATTAAGTTGTGTTGCTACGCTTCCAGTTCGCCGTGAATAACGATCCGAAGCCCAATAGCGCCCATTCATCACGCCGCTCGAGTGGGCCGGACACGCACACACACACGCACACAGTCACACATATACACACACGCACGCACACACGCACACACAGACACGCACACACACGCGCATACACACGCACACGCACGCACGCACGCAAACACACACGCACACACACACGCGCATACACACACACGCACCTCTCACCTGCAAGGCAGCGGTCGCCGCTTCTCCTCCCACATCTCTCGTCGCGGCAGCTGTAACGATGGTGCAAGTTTGTTTTTATCATCAATTCCTCCTCCACCCCTCCCCGCCACTGTTCACCCACCAGAATAAATGAGTTCGCCCATAGTCAGTCGATCAAAAAGTTTCGCCGTGAGGCGCCGGAAGCCACGGCCATCTTGTTTAATTCACAAATCGCAGGGGGAGCGGGCGGCCATCTTGTCGGACAGGGTCATGCCAAGTGTTTGCAGTAGGGGGCGATGTTGATACACGGACGGACGGACGGACGGACGGACGGACGGACGGACGGACGGACGGACGGACGGACGGACGGACGGACGGACGGACGGACGGACGGACGGACGGACGGACGGACGGACGGACGGACGGACGGACGGACGGACGGACGGACGGACGGACGGACGGACGGACGGTATAATCTATTGGTGGTCTGGTCCACTTCGTTCCTACCAGTATAACGGAATGTTTACATGTTATTTGGGTCTTTCGGTAAAGCCACGTAGATAGAAACCCCCCCCCCCCGCCCACCTCCTACGCATTTACCATGAATATGCTAAATTCCTCTTCATATGCACATTCTTTTTGTTAAGGCGCTCTTCTTCCACCTCCAACCCAGTTTATATATAAGCTCCTAGCTTGGTAGTGTCTCATTCTTCACCTGAAGACGGCTGCTTGCGTTGTAGCCGAAACGTCGTGAGAATTATTTTATTTCATTATGTTTTATTTTTATTATTTTATTACTTCCCTTCTACGTGACTTTACCGAAAGAACCAATAAGATGAATCCCTGCAGTCACGAAAGCTTTACATCGAAAAGAAAATAATAAATATATCACGATGTTTCGAACGCAACACAAGCAATCGTCATCAGGTGAAAACATATAGTGGGAGAGCTGCTGAGACAGGAAAAAATAGTGATCGTAATGTTTACATTGAGCGGTTTCCAATGGGTCCGTCTTTAAATATAAGAAGTTGAATCAAGTCGTCAACAATTACAGAATTTTTGCGAAAAGAACACATTTTTGGAGTATCTGTTAGAGTCTCATCATAGATAAAAATAGCAAACAATCGTATCAGGTTCATTGATATTTCTCGTACACCCGAGAAAATCACCGATCAGAGATTTACCCCTCATATGTGGAAGAGAGTGAGTGTGGCTTTGGCCTAAGGGGCGAATATTTGCCCACACATCAGAATATTTAGATTGCAGGAGGAATCCGATGAGCAATGAAGCTCTTGTTGTTCACAGATGTCCAGTCGGGGGCACGGGGTAAGCACGTGCCAACAACAGTTACAACAAACACACGGTAGGAGTGAAAAGTACAAGAAATGTAAACACATCACCCAAATCTTCTTGGTTCTTTCGGTAAAGTCACGTACAAGGGAAATACTTTTCTTGCTGTGGATTTGACGCCTGATGATGATTGCTTGTGTTGCAGTCGAAACGTCGTGAGCATTTAATAGTTGTATATTTATATTATTTTATTATTTCCCTTCTACGTGACTTTACCGAAAGAACCAAGAATATGAATCCCTGCAGTCACGAAAGCTTTAAATAAAAATTTAAATTACTCAAACACAAAACCACCCCCATCGTACCAGAAAAAGCCCGCCGAGGTATTTTAACTTTTTGTTCCAAAGCGACCTGGCCACAGACGATAACTCAACAAAGTAGCCAATCATTTTGACACTCGTAGCAGCAAAATAACATAAACGCAAAGTTTATACTTTTTAGATAAAGTCTTTTGGATCGTTAATCGCGATTAATCGTATTGATTACCGCTCAGTCGATCCATAATAAACAAACATCAACAACGCGGTGTCGAATCAAAGATCTCCCCCCGGTCGAGCCGTATCAACAGACTGTTGCAGGGCCAGCAACCACGCCCGGCCGCCTTTGTCTTACACACCGCGCCAGATACCCATTTGAGGCTGAGCCAACCTAGGGGAGGCCCAGGACCGGTTCAGATAATCGTCACCGGTGTTGGCCGTGAGCGCAGCGCGCCGCAAATCGCAACCACTCCCGTAGCGGGTAAACGAACACGTGACGTTGTTTACCATCGTGAACACGTTACGTTGTTTACCATCACGACCACGTGGTGTTGTTTACCATCGCGAACACGTGGCGTTGTTTACCATAGCGAACACGTGGCATTGTTTACCATCGCGAACACGTGGCATTGTTTACCATCGTGAACACGTTGCGTTGTTTACCATCGTGAACACGTGGCATTTTCTTGGTTCTTTCGGTAAAGTCACGTAGAAGGGAAGTAACAAAATAAAAAAATAATAATAATAAAATAATATTATATAATAATAATTTTTTTATGTTTTACTTTTATTATTTTATTACTTCCCTTCTACGTGACTTTACCGAAAGAACCAAAAATAAAACATAAAAATAAAACATAATAAAAGAATTATTTTATAATATTATTTTATTATGTTTTTTTTTATTTTATTACTTCCCTTCTACGTGACTTTACCGAAAGAACCAAGAAGATGAATCCCTGCAGTCATGAAAGCTTTAAATCGAAATTTAACACGTGGCATTGTTTACCATCGCGACCACGTGGCATTGTTTACCATCACGAACACGTGACATTGTTTACCATCGTGAACACGTGGCATTGTTTACCATCGCGACCACGTGACATTGTTTACTGTCGCGAATATGTGCCATTGTTTACCATCGCGAACACGTGGCGTTGTTTACCATCGCGAACACGTGACATTGTTTACCATCGCGAACACGTGGCATTGTTTACCATCGCGAACACGTGGCATTGTTTACCATCGCGAACACGTGGCGTTGTTTACCATCGCGAACACGTGACATTGTTTACCATCGCGAACACGTGGCATTGTTTACCATCGCGAACACGTGGCATTGTTTACCATCGCGAACACGTGACATTGTTTACCATCACGAACACGTGACATTGTTTACCATCGCGAACACGTGGCATTGTTTACCATCGCGAACACGTGGCATTGTTTACCATCACGAACACGTGACATTGTTTACCATCACGAATACGTGGCGTTGTTTACCATCACGAACACCTGGCATTGTTTACCATCGTGAACACGTGACATTGTTTACCATCACGAACACGTGGCGTTGTTTACCATCACGAACACCTGGCGTTGTTTACCATCGCGAACACGTGACATTGTTTACCATCGTGAACACGTGACATTGTTTACCATCACGAACACGTGGCGTTGTTTGCCATCGCGAACACGTGACATTGTTTACCATCGTGAACACGTGACATTGTTTACCATCACGAACACGTGGCGTTGTTTACCATCACGAACACGTGACATTGTTTACCATCGTGAACACGTGACATTGTTTACCATCACGAACACCTGGCGTTGTTTGCCATCGCGAACACGTGACATTGTTTACCATCGTGAACACGTGACATTGTTTACCATCACGAACACGTGGCGTTGTTTGCCATCGCGAACACGTGGCGTTGTTTACCATCACGAATACGTAGCGTTGTTTACCATCACGAACACGTGGCATTGTTTACCATCGTGAACACGTGACATTGTTTACCATCACGAACACGTGACATTGTTGACCATCGCGAACACGTGGCGTTGTTTACCATCACGAACACGTGGCATTGTTTACCATCGTGAACACGTGGCGTTGTTTACCATCACGAACACGTGGCATTGTTTACCATCGTGAACACGTGGCATTGTTTACCATCACGAACACGTGGCGTTGTTTACCATCACGAACACGTGGCATTGTTTACCATCGCGACCACGTGACATTGTTTACCATCACGAACACGTGCCGTTGTTTACCATCACGAACACGTGACGTTGTTTACCATCGTTAACACGTGGCATTGTTTACCATCACGAACACGTGACGTTGTTTACCATCGTGACCACGTGGCGTTGTTTACCATCGTGAACACGTGGCGTTGTTTACCATCGTGTACACGTGGCGTTGTTTACCATCACAATCACGTGGCATTGTTTACCATCGTGACCACGTGGCGTTGTTTACCATCGTGAACACGTGGCGTTGCTTACCATCACGATCACGTGGCATTGTTTACCATCGTGAACACGTGGCGTTGTTTACCATCGTGAACACGTGGCGTTGTTTACCATCACGATCACGTGGCGTTGTTTACCATCACGATCACGTGGCGTTGTTTACCATCGTGAACACGTGGCGTTGTTTACCATCGTGAACACGTGGCGTTGTTTACCATCGTGAACACGTGGCGTTGTTTACCATCACGATCACGTGGCGTTGTTTACCATCACGATCACGTGGCGTTGTTTACCATCGTGAACACGTGGCGTTGTTTACCATCGTAAACACGTGGCGTTGTTTACCATCGTGAACACGTGGCGTTGTTTACCATCACGATCACGTGGCGTTGTTTACCATCGTTAACACGTGGCATTGTTTACCATCACGAACACGTGACGTTGTTTACCATCGTGACCACGTGGCGTTGTTTACCATCGTGAACACGTGGCGTTGTTTACCATCGTGTACACGTGGCGTTGTTTACCATCACAATCACGTGGCATTGTTTACCATCGTGACCACGTGGCGTTGTTTACCATCGTGAACACGTGGCGTTGTTTACCATCACGATCACGTGGCGTTGTTTACCATCACGATCACGTGGCGTTGTTTACCATCGTGAACACGTGGCGTTGTTTACCATCGTGAACACGTGGCGTTGTTTACCATCACGATCACGTGGCGTTGTTTACCATCACGATCACGTGGCGTTGTTTACCATCGTGAACACGTGGCGTTGTTTACCATCGTGAACACGTGGCTTTCTTTACCATCGTGAACACGTGGCGTTGTTCACCATCACGATCACGTGGCGTTGTTTACCATCGTGTACACGTGGCGTTGTTCACCATCACGATCACGTGGCGTTGTTTACCATCGCGAACACGTGGCGTTGTTTACCATCGTGAACACGTGGCATTGTTTACCATCACGATCACGTGGCATTGTTTACCATCGTGATCACGTGGCGTTGTTTACCATCGTGAACACGTGGCGTTGTTTACCATCACGATCACGTGGCATTGTTTACCATCGTGAACACGTGGCGTTGTTTACCATCACGATCACGTGGCGTTGTTTACCATCGTGAACACGTGGCATTGTTTACCATCGTGATCACGTGGCGTTGTTTACCATCGTGAACACGTGGCGTTGTTTACCATCACGATCACGTGGCATTGTTTACCATCGTGAACACGTGGCGTTGTTTACCATCGTGAACACGTGGCGTTGTTTACCATCGTGACCACGTGGCGTTGTTTACCATCGTGACCACGTGGCCCGGTACAACACACCCGGTGCCGTGCGAAGTGCGTTGAGTTGTCGACGTGGACACTGAAAAGCTGTTACACCGATTCCGGAATCAGTAGCGGGTTGTTTAAAAAAACAATGTCGGAATCGAATGGCAAAAATGTATCGATGCAGTGTCGTGCGCGGGTTAGACGTTGGTCACCCTTGTCTCAAGGCGCAACAACAATAACAACAACAACCGACACTTAGTGGCGAACTGCGGTTGTTGTTGTTGTTTCGTCACTATGCATTGGGGGCCACCCGTTCCGGAATCGGCGGAAGCCCGAATAATTCGGCGATCACGTGTCCCGCTCCACCAAAGCTGAAACAATCGTCGCTCTACCGAGTCCAGAATCTGTGCGCTGTGCTAATGTTTTTTAAGTCCACACCGGTGGTTCTTCACCTTCACTGCAGCCAGCCTTGGTTATCAGTTTTTACAAAGTTGTATACTGACGTGCCCGTGCTAAATTTGTGTGTTTCTATTATTTACCTTCTAGAATACTCACCCACAGGTGTAGCTCACTCACAAGGTAAACTCTGTAGCCTATACACTGCACTATAAACTACACTATAGACAACTCTATACACTACACTATACACTACACTATACACTACAGTACTACACTATACACTACACTATAAACTACACTATACACTACATTATAAACTACACTATACACTACACTATACACTACATTATACACTACACTATACACTACTCAAAGTGCACTTGACTCACTCACAGGTGTAGCTCACTCACAAGGTGCACTCTTCTTCTTGGTTCTTTCGGTAAAGTCACGTAGAATGGAAATAATAAACACAACGCAAGCAGCCGTCCTCAGGTGAAGACCAGGTCTGTCGGAGAGACAGCGTCTGAATGAAACAGCACCATGCTTGGAGCATATATTTAAGCTGGGTTGGAAGGGGGGGAAGGGCGCCTTGACAAAATAATTTGCATATCAAGAGGAATTTAGCATATTTATGGGAAATGCAGGTATGTGATTAGTGCTACTTTGCCCGTGCATTATGCAGGACTAGCAGCATCAAAGGGAGGGGATAGGGGTAGCACTAATAAAGGGAAGTGTTAATAGCAGAGGTGGGACAAAGTCATTGTTATGCAAGTCCAAGTCGAGTCGCAAGTCATCAAATTCATGACTCGAGTCTGACTCGAGTCCAAGTCACATGACTCGAGTCCACACCTCTGGTTAATAGTATGTAGCTGCAGCAACCAAAACCACCACGTAAACAACTAAAGTATAAACTACATAGTATCATCAGTATACTAAATATACTGCTGTATATTCACTATACAATTACGATACTATATATTACAGTACTTTGTACATTGTATTAAGCATATACATTTTATACTATTTATTATTATACACTGTACCATTGACCGTCGTGTGAAAGATACTAAGAGGAAGCAACGAAATATGTCAATGGAGAGTAGTGGGGGGAAACTTGCAGCGGAGCAAAGAATCCATTCCCTGCTGAGAATACAATGCCAGTGAGTGGAACGCGGTCTGAAAGTCACCGTAAACGTGAACACAATCAGTTAAGATCCGAGATGGTTTATTACGTCCTTCTAATGATTGCTAAGCCAGAATCCATCTTCTCGGTTGAAATTGTCTCTATGTTTGTATATGTGGATCGCCTCATGAACGAATCTCTCATGGTAGCCAGATGGCTTGCAGAGAACCTCTGTCTTGGAGAAGTCAATGTCACGTGAGCCCACTGAATTGTAACAGTGATCTGCCACGGCTGAGGTGTTTGTCCTACCGTGTTTCAAGTCTGCTTTATGTTCACGGATGCGGTCCGAGACATGTCGTTTGGTTTCTCCAATGTAACTGCTACCACAGAGGCAACTTAGTTTGTAGACGCCTCTCTATATTTATTTAAAGTTGCGCATTTTGATGTGACGTCACATTTCTCAAACGCCCCCCCCCCCATCGTCACAAATGTCTGACCCCGCCCCCTCCCACCTAGCTGCGTGACGTCATCGATGGAAGCCCCCACAGAGAGGGCATCTGGCACCCCAGGCCCCCAGCAAGCACCACCGCTCTGAGCACCCATTCGGGAATCGGTGTCCGCGTAGCCGCGGGAAAGAAACGCGCTCGGCCTGCACCGGCAGCACGGGCTCTGGACTCGCGGCGTCTTCGTCTCCGTGCCGCAGGCGGCGGCGGCGGCGTCTTCGTCTTCGTCCCCGACCCCGCAGCTCGAGGCTACGTGAGCTCGAATCCCGTCCCCGCCGTGTTTTGTCGCTTGTCCTGCAGCGTCCGGCGAGATACAAATAATTTCCAGCGACTCGAGTGTTTAAGTTGATAAAAGTTCGACACGGCCAGCCACTGGTGACCGGTCCTAGACCTCCCCTAGGTAGGCTCGGCCTCAAATGAGTACCTGGAGCGGTGGTGTGTAAACATCGCCACCCGGGGGAGATGTTTACGTTGTTGCTGCTCAGCCACCTCCTCGTGTGCTGTGCCGGACTTTATAGGTTGCTGCTCGCTAACAGCACTTGCCCCTACAGTTTGTTTACAGGAGGGAGATATTTGTTTTTGATGTTCTCGCGGGGGGGGGGGGGGTGTGTCGGGGTGCCTTGGCGGACCGAGGGGCGCTGATCCCGGCGGCGCCGCTAGACCAGCGCCCGGCGTCGCGGCACGGCGCCTAGGGCCTCACCACTCTCTCGACCCCTAATAACCGTAATAATTGACATAAATCAGCGTAACGATTTTCCCGTTATAAAATCAGCGATCTAATTTTCTTTTTTGTTACAAATGAAACCGAATTAACATTTACTAAACCTATCATAATACGTTATTTTATTTTGAAAGTACGCGAATACTTTGTTTTATTAATTAAAGTGTAGTGCCTAGATTCTCCCTGGAGATTACACATTTCGTTTGCAAGGGGTGCGTGGGGTACATTGGAATTTTCCGTTTGCGTAGAGCCTAAAAGTGAAAATACTTAAACATGATCAGAATAATGGACCCGGCCTGCCGCAGAGCTAAAGGGCTTTGTTAATGGACGCATAAAGCAACTTGGTTGAACATGTTATCTTAAAGGGCCCTCTCATCAGCATGAGTTGGGAGCAACTTCACTTGACAACATGAGATTTGTTTAAATTTTTAGCAGGTGAGCCACAACTGAGCTAAAAGTTAATTTGTCAAAAGCGACCTCGCCACAAATGATAGCTCAACGAAGTTTCATACTGGTAGGAACCCACTGGTTCCACCAGTCCACAGGGGATTATTGTGTCCGTCCGTCGTGCAGGGAGGGGCTGGGTGGGGAGGGTGGGGCTGGGTGGGGGGTGGGAGGGGTGGGGCTGGGTGGGGAAGGGCTGGTCACCCCGTGGTGCCCTTATAAAACTCAACGTTTAACCTACTCTCGCCGGCTTGTGCCCGCCCTCACAGTCGGGCATTTTTGCGGAATACACCACGCCGCCGTTGACCCTGGCCATTGACCGAGCAACCCAACGTTCCTACCAGCTCCCTCCGCAGGAATGTGTTATCATGTATAGCCCTGTGAGCCATGCGGCTCTTGAGTCGGGTGCAACCGCAACAAACAAAAACATGAACAGAGAACATCTTAAAGTGACGACGCGCAAACAGAAACATCCTGGGATAAACCAGCAAATCTTCCAGAAAAAAAAAAACACAAAGTGGCTTATCACGTGGAAATATATCGCAGCAGCCACTTACTCGATTCGCGCGTGATGTTGATTCTAAACGTGGAGGGAAAAAATCAGAGAACCTGGAGAAAAACCAGAGAACCCGGAGAAAAACCCACGCAACCACGGGGAGAGAGACACCGCAAACTCCAAATATACAGCAGCAGGCGTCAGGGTCGCGATCGGAATCCACGACCTCCTGTACACCGGGCGAGGGAGTTAGCATTTCGCGACAGTGGCGCGCACACACCACACAAAATAAACATTCTGCTGGCACAGATGGGCTTGTGTGGAGCCTGCCCACAGTCCCCAGCTGAGGACAGCATGACATGACCGCGATGATGTCCACCACGCTTGAATTTCACCACGGTCATCTTTCACGTTGCTTTAAAGCCTCTCTCTTCTTAACTTTACGCAACGCTTCAAAACTCGTGTCGGATTATCCCTGGATACACTACCAAGCTTGGGCATCTATGACCAATACAAGAGCTTTTCTTTTTTAATTAAAAGGTATACAGTACTGTATTAGTCACTGTCAATGATGTAATGTCGCAGTGGTCATAATAGCCGACTGCTTTCAACTATTATTAATGGGAATCCGTATTAAGCCAATTCGTATTTTATGTCCGTACGTACGTGTGTTTTCCTTATTTGGCCGTGATATTCGCGAGATGTAAGTGGGAACCATTCACGTAAAATCCGCAGGAACTACAGCCAAAGGTGCATTGACTTGCTCTTTTTACCTAAAATCAACAGTATCCTCACATACTTATTGTGGATGTGGGTGTGTTTGCACTGAGGCTCATGTTTCCACAAATGAACTGTAGCAGAAATAATGACAAGAATTATGGTTGGTTTCTAGACCTCAACTATTGCCATGTGACAGTTTGTGCAGAGAATATCTGCCATTTCTCTGATGCTTGGCTTGGCATGTGGACTATATATTGGCAGTGGTAGTACAATACAATTGTGTAGTACTGTATAGCGGTGAATCCAATACATTGCCCCGTTGGTTCGATCATATGGCTCCCAGTCGGAAGGTTGGAAGTCAGCAGTGGTCGTTATTTACTGGCCACTGCCATGGGAAGGTGGAGTTTCCAAACCGTTGACTCAGGGCTGGCAAGAAAGATGATTCTTCCGTCTCGATTTCAGTTTGTGTGGGGAGATCAACAATTAAGGTGCGGACTAACCAATTCTATTTTATGTACGTCGCCAACCGTGCACTCATAAGAATTTACAGCCCTTTGTCAGTCCACTGCTGCAGGATGGCCTCCACCTGTTGTCGGTGATAGTTGATCAAACTTCAAACTAGTTCGTGTCTTTTTGTGAGGGTGGGACAGTGCAGATGTTGGAGCGTAGTAAAGTACGACGGTGTACAGCATTCTGCCCTCTGTTAGCCACGTGACACGGCAGCCTATCGCAACCCCGGGTTATGCGTTGTGGTTTCCCATCTAAGCCCTGTCCAGGCTCCCGCCTACTTAGCTTCTGAGATCTGATGAGATTGGCCTTATTCTGGGTGATTTGGCTCCAACACCGTGAAGAGGAGTCGTAAATTGGTTTAAGTACTTCTTTATTTCACTAACGCACAGCAACACTCGTTCCAAGACCAACCTCGAACACACGTCCCACAGCCCCTTTTAACCCCTCAATCTCCTGTCCAGCGCATTGCCGCGCGTGTGATTGGTGCGTGTTGTCGTGAGAGCGGAGATGTCGTGTTTGCGTGGTGCGTGAGGGTGGCTCGCAGATCCCTTACAACAGTATAGGTGATCTTTACAGATTTCGATGCAATGGGGCCAAGTGCACAGATGGCACCGGCTGACAGGTGGCACACTTGTGGGTGTTAAAGGTCCACCTTCATAATAAAGACACTGCTTTTCTCCAGTGGGCTCTAATGACATTAATTCCGCTGATATCGTTTAGCCAGTGACCAATTCACTCGGGCTCTCCCCGAACTCGTCAGATCTCGCAAACACAGCAGGGTTGAGCCTGGATAGTGCTTGGATGAACACCACGTGTAACAGGTGTTATAGGCTGTGAGGCATCACAGGCTACATAGTGGGCAGCCAAAAAGGCAGGGCAGCAGAATAGATTGTTTCACGGGACTTTTATGTCTCAAAACGTAGCGCCTTCTTGACAGCCTTTGCCCTGTGCGAGTGGCGCAATTACCGTGTGTACTCATGGTTTTTTTATTTAACAGAGGTACATTCAGCAGGCTATTGGACCACGATGAAAAGCGTGATTGATGCATGACCGTCAACCATGGGAAGGCCCTGCAGTGTGAGCGTACAGTGTTCCCCCCGAAAATCGCTGCGCCTGGCCGGTGCTCCAAGACAAGATTCTAATTCAACAAAGAGCCTCTTGGCAGGATTCCTGCCAGAATTAATAGATATCCTGGCTTCCCTTGCACGTAAATATCAGAGCCAACCCAGCGCTTAAATCAGTACTGTTGAGCCAAAAGCCTGACTTGCTTTACACATGCACTTTTGTTGCGTGTAAAATGCGTTTTTATCTCTAATTATTTTAGCAAGTACAGTGTGAAGAGAAGGAGCTGCCATGTGGCATAACGGTTAAGACGCTGGACTTGCAGTCCAGAGGTCACCAGTTTGATTTCATCTTCCGGCTCGGCAGTTGAAACAATGGTACGAGTTTAGTTAATCCCCCCACCGCCCCTTCTACCTCTTATCCAGCCAGCAGTATAAATGGCTATACTGCAGTTCGTAGAAGAGTAGGCCAAATACCTTCTAGATCCCCTTCCGTCAGCAGTGGCTAGAGCAAGCAATTGCGGTGCTGCACCTTTAGTGTGCTGCCTGCTGAGTTGTTTACTTATTAATGCAGTCTTCACCAGGAGTGATAGTGGTGCACGCTTCTAATAAATCTGTGGAGTTGGTGGATCACACAGAGATGGAGCGTGCGTGAGACATCCACGTGCATGCCCACAAGGTGCCTGTAAGTACGTAGAATACCTTTCTGTGACCTGTCTGCACTTTTGGCGTGCCATGTTATCGAGCCGAATACCGTGCGTCGGTTTTGTCCAGGCACAACTCAGTTTTTTTGTCTCATACGTGCAAGCGGTAATACTCGAATCGAATTTGGCCAAACAAACATCTCCAGTAGAACCCTGCCGTGCAAAGTCTTGACTCGTGCTGTGTTTCCATAACCACATGGGGAACGTGGGAACGCCACGTGGATGACACGGAGGCGTTCCAGCGGAGTAGAGCCAGGTCTCCACGCTCCTCCGTGAGCCCTGCAGCTCGTAACGTTGGCGCAAAATGATAGCAGTAATGTTTTGCCAAACCCGAGTGTACATTAATTGTTGTTAAAGATAAAAATAAAATTATTCGATAAAAAAATGTCTTAGTGGTCATGGAAACTTGGCATCAGCGAAACTTTTTCTGGATAAACAACAGATTACTTCTTGTAGAATTGTATCTGTTACAGTCGTATCAGGGTGTGCGGTATTGTGATCAGAGACTTGAATGTGGAAGGTTGTGGTTTTAAATCCTGGTCAGGCCGATGGCAATCATGACTACTTTGGTAGAGTTAGCGATGGTCGTCCTATGGATGGATTGGCACTTGCCATGGAAATGAGGAATATTCGCCAGTGTCCTTGGCTGACAGTGGAGATGAGCGTCACTCCTTTGAGCAGCGAGATGCTTTGGCTTCATAATGAACGACACTGTTTGCTTTTATTAAAATCCCATGAATTAGTCATTCCCATTGCTTGGATACAGGCCAGTAGATGTTTGCATGTAGTGCATGCATCCGATTTGTTAGTGGTATCTATAATTAAAAGTGACATTTACCAATGTTCATCTAATCTCATAAGGCAGCATGATCTACACATACAAACTAAAATGTCAATGTTATTATTAAGAGTAAATATCAAACAACCTCATGACTGTTTCGCCAGGGGAGGCCTTCACCCAGAGGTTTATTGACGATGGGCTGCGGTGCATGTAGAACCTTAACCATGATAAGCATGATAAATCTTAAACATGTAAAATCTTAACCATGATAAGCATGATAAATCTTAAACGTGTAAAATCTTAACCTTGATAACGCTATAGCAATGGTGTGGTGGTTGGTAGGGGTGCAACGACACGTCGATTATTATAAATGATCATATTAACGACATGTGTGTTTAATAGCGAACATAAACATCACTGGTTCTTGATTCGTGCGCTACAGTCGCTGCACGTGCAAGTGGAAAAGACCCAGTGCACATGGAAAATCTAAACTATAAACTACTATAAACAGCACTCTTTGGTTCTTTCGGTAAAGTCACGTAGAAATAAAATAAATAAAATAATAGAATACGACGTTTCGATTGCAACACAAGCAAGCGTCATCAGGTAGAACTAAATTTGAGAGAGAGACAAAACACAGACACAGAGACACACAGACAGACACACAAGCAGAGAGAGACAACACAGACACACAGAGAGAGACACACAACATAGCCACACAGACAGACACACAAGCAGAGAGAGACAACACAGAGACACAGAGAGAGAGACACACAACATATACACACAGAGACCCAATGCCTCTGTGTCGTGACTTTTCCGAAAGAACCAAAGACTAATTCCTGCAGTCACGAAAGCTTCAAATCAAGTTTTTACTATAAACAGTTTTCTTTATTTTACTTGGTAAGGCCCACTGAGCTATATATCTCTTTTTCGGAAGCGACCTTTCCACAAATGATCACGAAGTGGCTTATCACGTGGGAATTTATAGCAGCCAGAACTCTCAACGCGTGTTTCTAAATGTGGGGGGAAAAACCGGAGGACCCGGACAAAAATCCACGCAACCACGGGGAGAGAGAGACATGCATATTCCAAACAAACAGGCATCGGTTCGGGATTGAATCCACAACCTCCTGCATACCAGGTGAGGGAGTTAACACCTCACCACCACGGCGCCCCATTAGTCCAGCATGGAACGCTGGAGTAACGTTGGGCCAACGTTGGTCCAGCGTTGCCCCGACGTTGCCCTGACGTTGGCATGTTTTTTTGGGGAAGTACAAGCGTGGTGCCGTTGGTATCCTCGATTCTCCTGTGCAATTGGTCAGAAGCTGCGGGAGAAGATCCTTGGGGATTGGGTCCACGGGCAGCTGAGGGAATCGAGCAGAAGCACGCAAGCGGCCACGCAGTGGCGGTGGCAGCAGCGCGTCGGTGACCCCGTGACCTCGCGCGTTGACCTTGGCCTTGAATAATGCATAATGAATGGAGGCTTTCTGCTGCTCGTGGGTGCTCGTGAGGCGACGTAAGTTGAGTGTTTGCCACCGTAAACACGTCGATGTCCCTGAGCTCGCAGCTCACGTTTGGCTAATTTCAGTTGTTAGGGGGCATCCGGTAAGCACAGTTCTTTGAGGTCAGCTGGGTTTGTTAAACAGAACAAATTGACTCACTCGTTCCCCCCCCCTCCGCCCCCACTGAAGACCGAGGGAGTAAAACATAAAATTCAATAAACCCCGGAGACTCCGAGGTTTGTTTATTTTGGTCGTTATTTCCATGTAAGGCGAGCGAATATCATCGAGGGCTTGTAACGAGCTGTTTATAGTTAAAAATGTGGACTTCTAAAAATGTTGAATGCCCTAGCATGACCTTGGGAAGATCTTATCCTCGCTGTACTATTTTCAAACTAGATTCGAAGCTTTCGTGACTGCAGGAGTTACTCTTGGGTTCTTTCGGTAAAGTCACATAGAAAATCTAATCAAATAATAATGGAAAACGACGTTTCGATTGCAACACAAGCAATCATCATCAGGTAAGAATGAATGAGAGTAAACTTAGAAACAACAACAGCTGAGCGTGGTCAGCCAGGTGGGGTGTTGGCTGTTGTGTTGGCCGGCTCTGTGTTGTGTTGCATTGTGTTTCTAAGTTTACTCTCATTCATTCTTACCTGATGATGGTTGCTTGCGTTGCCATTGAAACGTCGTATTCTGTTATTATTTGATTTTATTTTCTACGTGACTTTCCCAAAAGAACCAAAGTGTACTATTTTGTTTTGAGCTCGTGAGAGGCAAAGGCGTAGCCCCGCAATTACTTGTTCGTGTCACTGCTGGCTGAAGGGCCTATCACGAGTGTGGAGCTCCGGAGAGGTGGGAGTGCCTGAACAAACAATTGAGTGGATAACAAATCTAATATTACACCTTTAATCCTAATTTTATTAATCCATACGAAAGAAGAAGCGCCACCTTGTGCCCCACTGCATGAGACCTGCCAGTCGACTAGACTGTAGTCTACCTGTTGTGTTCTTAATGACGACGCAGAGGCAGGTCTTCATGTAAGGGCTTGCGCCGGTTTATTAACAAGGGTTGGTGACAACTTTCACTAGAGGTATGTGCCCTACACTGGGTCCTTCACGTGGACCCTCGGCTCTGTCTGTCCCTAGCTCGGCTAGCTCTGGGGCTCTCTCTCGAGTCGGATCGGGGGTTCAGCCAACACCGACCGAGGAGAGCAGCACCTTCCACGACGACCACCGGTTTCTCTCCAGATTCCCAGAGCTCTACCCCTCTGCTGTCTCTTCAACCACTCTCCATCCTGGACTCCCACAACGACCCCGCTTTCGTCACGGGGGTCCCCCTTAAGTACCACGAAGAGACATGACGTCATCGCATCGCACAGCGCGTATGACGTCACGTCCCCATGCTACTCCTCTACATACCCATGTGTAGAGGAGTTATATGGGGACGTGACGTCATACGCGCTGTGAGGTGCAATGACGTCATGTAACCTGGGGGTAACTTAAGGGGGGCCCCGTGACGAAAGCGGGGTCTTTGGGGGGGCCCGGGATAGAGAGAGCGGTTGAAGGGAGCTGAAGAGACAGCCGGGGTAGAGCTCTGGGAGTCTGTAGGAGCCGGCTGTAGTTACGGAAGGCGAAGAGACAGCCAGTAGCCTAGCAGTGGAGAGAGCTAAGGGTCCAAGGGAAGGACCGAGTGTAGGACAGCTACCCCTGGTGTTTACTTACTTCCTTTGAGACCTGCCTCAGCGTCGTCATTTACCACACAACACATGTATTATACTGGTAGGAACCTCCTGGTTACACCAGCCCACAGGGGATTATTGTGTCCGTCCGTCGTGCAGGGAGGGGCTGGGTGGGGAGGGTGGGGAGGGGCTGGGTGGGGCGGGTGGGGCTGGGTGGGGAGGGGAGGGTGGGGAGGGGCTGGGTGGAGAGGGTCGGGAGGGGCTGGGTGGGGAGGGGCTGGGTGGGGCTGGGTGGGGGTTGGGAGGGTGGGGCTGGGTGGGGGTTGGGAGGGGTGGGGCTGGGTGGGGAGGGGCTGGTCACCCCGTAGTGCCCTTATAAAACTCAGCGTTTGACCTACTCACGCCGGCTTGTGCTCGCCCTCACAGTCGGGCATATTTGCAGAATACACCACGCCGCCGTTGATCCTGGCCATTGACCGAGCAACCCAACGTTCCTACCAGCTCCCTCCGCAGGAATGTGCTTTTTTGTATTCGCATCCTGACGCTGGCACAGTCAATGGCTTTACTCGTATCGAACGATGTCAACCGTGAAGCGGACGGCACGTTGTATTTTTTACGGTTATTATTATTGCCGCACCGGAAACCAGGAGCGCCGCACTAACCCCACGTCGGAGGCATTGCCCTCAACAGCAGAGTCTGTTCCTTGCAGTCAGTTAAGCAGCCACTCAACTGCATCGTTTGCTCTTTCGGCCTGGTTTGGAAACCGTAATACAGCTTTGGTGTTTTTGAGTATTGATTCCAACCCATACCAAGCACGGGCCGCGCTTGCAGCTCCTCCGCTTTATGATGCCCGATTGAGTTCAGAAGCGAGAGGCCTGTCCTGGGGATATAAATCATGCAGCCGCCCGGTAGCTTCAACATTTAATGAAGTTGGCTCGCGTTGTTTTTTTTAACGCCTCCTCGACCTTGACAAACATCGCGTGCAGGGCACGCGCGTTATGCTCGTTGAGTCGAGTTAATTGGCATGCGCGCACGTTCACCGACGTTACTCATTAACGCGTTCGCAGTGGGAACTCTTGCGGGCGGTACTCGTTTGTCTATTTACACGAAGGTTGCCTGCACCAGTGCTGCGCCTTTGAAACAGGCTTTAAAGCGCTTGGGCATTGACATTGAACGCTGTAAATGTGCTCTTTAGTCTGACTCCTTGAGCCTCGGGCCTTGCCATTTAACCCTAACAGTCCTAGAGGGGCCTTAGTCTGGCCCCCTGAGCATTGCATGTAATCACGGAACCCTCAGAATCTGAAAGATACCTTAGACTCTCTGAGCCATGGGCATTTACACTGAACCTAAAGATTATTTAAGTTGTCTTAGGCATTATACCTGAATCCTAAGAATACTAAAGGTGTCGTAGCCACACTAAGCCTTGATCGTGAACACTAAAGTTGGCAAATTTGTCTTAATGTCTCCGAGTCTGACACGATGAACCCTGCATGTGTCTAATGGTGCCTTAGTTTGACCGTCAACGTCAGACATGAACACCGAACTCGATGTACATTCCAGTGTCTTGTGGCTTTCTGAGCATAGGGCCTGACCGTCGAATCCTTGGAATCCTTAGCGGGTGAATCATTAGCGTGAATTCAAGTAGAATCTGGCGCTCCGCCATGGCATTTCCACCGCCTTTGCGGGCCACCAGCGGTCGCTTTGTGGACCACTGCCCCAGACTGCAACGCAAGCCAATGCGCAATGGATGGGCGTGCTGAAGTGAAATGCAGGCGAAACGTTTGAGCCCTTGTCGGGTTCGGTGGCTCCGTTCAGGCTGTCAGAGAGAGGGACACGCTTGCGTGTGTTGCCAATGCATCGGATTCACTTTTGGCGCCCCCCCCTGCACCCCCCCCCCCCCAGTAATTTCTATAGGGCATTCATTTATCGCCAGAGCAGAGGTGGTGGCCATGATTAACAGCAGTAGATTGACAGGGATTCAAATTATTTTATTATTATTTGTTTGCTTGAGTTTGGAATCTGATCCGGGTGGCAGTGAGGTTGTCAATGCGCGCTCAGGCCAATGTGAAAGTTATACGTTCGGTCGATTGGTCAACTCAGCCCATCGTGTTCCTCGGGGGTTGATAAAACTAGTAGCGCTTTGTGAATAGACAGCTGTGGTTAGTACCTGGATGGACTGCCCCCTGTCATGGAAATATGGAATTTCCACCACGGGCTCCACCGTTGAAGGACAGAGGCACGTTGATTGATAATTTTGACTGGACTCTGGGTTTCGATTTAAAGCTTTCGTGACTGCAGGGATTCATCTTCTTGGTTCTTTAGGTAAAGTCACGTAGAAGGGAAGTAATAAAATAATAAAAATAAAACAAAATAAAAGAATTCTCACGACGTTTCGGCCACAACGCAAGCAGCCGGCCTCAGGTGAAGACCAGGTCTGTCGGGGAGACAGCGTCATTCATTCAGACGCTGTCTCCCCGACAGACCTGGTCTTCACCTGAGGACTTGACTTTACCGAAAGAACCAAGAAGATGGACCCTGGGTTTAAACGGCCTCCCTGTTGTAACTATGTGACCCGCCCCTACTGGACATCTTTGTAAAAAGAGCTTCACAATCCCGGAGTTCTCCGGGATTAATGAAGATTCTGATTCTGAAATGTGTGCCCCTGTGAATCCTGCACGGATTCCTTAAAGAGCCCTGGCTGTGTGTTGAGGACAGCTGGTGGATTTTTTGTGGGGGTCGGCAGGCGTTTCAAGGGTGGGTGGGTGCCCTGAGAAAATATTTGACTGTAAAATAAAAAAAATGTGATGATGATGATAAAAAATAATAATGAATAAACGGATAGCGTTTCTCTTCACTGGTGTTTATTCCACATAGAGGCGGTTGCCCGTAGCGACGCTGCAAATGGAATCATTTGCGTGGCGAGAAAGGACGCGCGCGTGTGTGCGCGCGCGTGTTTGCGCACACGCGGGTGGGGGCGCAAGCCAGGATTTCCACCAGATCTGGGTCAGTAAAAGAGTAAGCGGCCGCACTGGGAATGTGGAATTTCCACTTGTTTGGCTCGGGGTTGCCAACAGAGATGAATGCCGCGACGTCTCAACGGCGTGAGCGTGGAGACATTCTGGCATGCCGCGGATCCGACTCCGACACATCGAGGGGGATTATTGTTGCGGTGTGTAAATTGTGCCGTGCCCCACCCGGCTCGTCACGGCGGCCTTTACGTTCTTGGGACCGGCGCAAGAAGAGCGTGCCGGGATTTTGGCGCGTTGCCCCGTAGACCAGTCGGCCCAAGTCGTCATCACCGTCGACTTGGAACGGTGACTGAGCATCGGCCCAGGTCGGTGGAAGTTTACCGGGCCGGATGTTAAACGACGCCGACCGACGATGCAAACGCAAAAGTTTCATTGTTTTGTAGATGCGGTAGACGCCTAGGTTGCGTATCCTGCGGTGTCCCGCTCTCGTCGAAGCTTCCGCTTGTGAGGAAAGCAGGGTTGTCATCGGGTTCACGGAGCTGCGTGATGAGCAGAAGAGGGCATTAAGGGTTCACCCCAGGCTTCACACGTACCTATCTATGTATGTTGAACTTCTTTCGCTGCGGTGGGAAGGACAACAAACTAAACACGAAAAGCAGTTCTAAAAGAATACATTTTCAAATTAGATTTAAAAGTGCATACCTCCGGTGGCTTCCTAACATTGGAAGGAAGAGCATTCCAGACGGCCGCAGAAGCGCACCTGAAAGCGCACGATGCGGTGACGACTCTTTGTTCGATGGTTAGCCGAAAGCCACTGCTGCGAGGATGAGCGGAGTTTGAAAAGGGGGCCTCACAGCGGAGCCTCTCGATTTGACGCTCATGAAGAAGGAGGGCCCACAATGGCATTCTGTGCCAGGACTCTATCGACCTCTGGGCTTCCACTGTGCAGCGGTGCAACAACATCCATTGTTTTATTGCCCGTCTTCAACCTGTGCTGAACAGCACGGTGAAGTATGGTCAAATAATCCCCATGGCCCACGCAGGCGTTAGGGGGGCACTCATCCAGCAGTGGAGTGACAAACGGCTAAGTGTGTGTTGAACTTCTTTCACGCCGTACGTAGCCAACCGTGATTATCGGAGGTGCTATACTGTACGTGCACATGCACAATAGCTCCACGCCCTTATGTATCTGGTAACCCCGCTGGGAACCGTACACCCGCAGTTATTTATAGAAGCAGGGTGGTGGCGGAGTGGTAACACTCACACGCCTCGCAGGCAGAAGCACCTGGGTTCGATTCCTGACTCTGGCGCTCTTCTGTGTGGAGGCTGTAGGGTCTTCCCGTCTTCTGCGTGTGTTTCCTCTGGGTTCTCTCAATTAAAAACGAAACTATTTTTATTATTTTGCCAGGTAAGGCCCACTGGGCTGTGGAGCTCTTTTCAGATGTGACAAATGATAACGAAGTGGATTGTCACGTGGAAATTGTATTGCAGCCAAATACTCTAAACGTTTAGTTCTAAATGTGGGAGGAAAAACCGGAGGACCTGGAGAAAAATCCATGCAACCAAGGGGGAAAGAGACACAATCTCCAAATATATAGCAGGTGTCAGGGTCGGGATCGAGACCACGACCTCCTGGATACCAGGCAAGGGAGTTAACATCTTGCCAATGTGGTGCCCAAATTTCCTTCCGTAGATAAATAGAAGCAATGTAATTGGTGTTGTCCACACATCCCGATATAGCAAATGCCCTCCCGAAAAAGAGTGTTCGGGCTCATTGTGACCTTTCCGGATGTAAACGAATAAAATATTACCACGTTTCTGCGGACGACGATTGTTTGGTTGATGAAATGAAATAACACCCAGTTGTCTCTTGGGGCACTTTTGGGTCCAAATTATGAGTGCTGCCATACGCAGGGTTTCCCAGTCTCTCCAGTCCTCGTGACCCACCACCAATCATACGCCTGATGATTGTTTAACACGTCCCGAGCGATGCGCTGAGAAATTCATGCAGTCTGCATTAATGGGGCCTGTTCGAATTAAGGTTGAGATCTCAGTGTGTGTGCGCGTTGCAATATGAACCCGGCGACCCGAGTTCGATTCCCGCTCACGGCCACCAACACCAGTGACGATTATCTGAACCGGTCCTGGGCCTCCCTATAGGTCGACTCAGCCCCACATGAGTACCTGGTGCGGTGTGTAAAAACATCGCCACTGGGGAGACAAAGGCGGTCGCGCGTGGTGTTGGCCACGTACTTCCTGGTGTACCGTCCTGGTCTTCATTGGTGCTCGCTAACAGCACTTGCCCCTACAGTCTGTTAAGGCTATACAGTGGATCCTTTGTTTTTTACACTTGTTCCGTGTGCGTGTGCATGGGATCCCTGTGCGCATGTGCTCGGTATAAATGTATGTTGAGCAACTTTTGCACCATATGTAGCCAACCGTGCTCATCGCAGGCAGCGTTTATTGATTAGCGCTTCACGTGGGACGTGTGGGCGCATGCGGCATGGTTGTTATTGAAGGGCGGGGAGTTAATTGGCTAAACGCAGAAAGACTAAGTAGCGTGGGCTGGAGTTTGGGAAATCCTGGTCATACAAACGTTCCTCTGTTGTCCTCCGGTCCCCCCCCTCCCCCGCATTTAGAAAAATGCATTTAGATTATTTTGCTGCTCGAATATTTCCATGTAATAAGCCACTTTGTTGAGCTATCATTTGTGGCCAGGTCGCTTCTGAAAAATAGCTCGGTGGGCTTTACCTGGTAATATAAAAAAAATTGTTTCGTTTTATTCGTTTTTTTTAAGTGATTTGTTTACCTTTCCCATACTCTACACTCCTATCGTGTGTTGTTGTTTTTGTTGTTGTATTGTTTGTTGTTGTAACGTTCCTGACCCCGGCGCCCCCTTCCTGGACATGTGTCGAGAGAGAGCTTCATAGCCCATCGATTCCTCCCTCAGTATAAATGAAGATTCCGACTCTGATCTGATTCTGATCGTAGAGGATGGCCACCGTTGACTCCCCCCACCCACCCACGCGCGCGCGCTCTGTACGGACGCGGGCATGAGGGGGGCCGCGGGTGTCGGTGGTTGTCGCGGTGATGATGATGACGGCGGCGCGCGCCCACGTTTGGTATGTCGAGGGGGTGCCGTCGTGTACCCTGTCTGGGTTTGGCCGGGCCGAGCGCTGGCGCTGGTGGCAGAGTGCGCAGAACCTAACCTCGCACCGCCGCAATGACCCTACATGGCGCGGCCGCCGCACATTTTTTGTAGCCGTTCTCTCTGCACGTGTTTCCCATTAAAAGCCAGCGGCGTCGCTGCGTACGTCCGCGCGGTCTCCTTCTTCTTGACGTACGGCCGATGTAGATGCGGCGCAACGACTACTATCTCGCGTTCAGGTTGGTCAAGGAGCAGTGGAGTGCATCGCTGCGATGTCTGCCTTCGTATTTGTGGATCGGGGGGGGGATTGCGGCGTTGCACGTTGTACTACAGTCTGTTCTGGATGACTCACAGTCGCGCACTACTGGAGTTCTTTTTCCATTTGTGCATCAGGTATCCGCGTCTACCGCCATGGTTTGTGCAGTGGATGAGATTTAGGAGGGGATCCGTGAGCTTCGTGGAAGGTCAAACCTACAAGGGGGCGGAGAATGGTGGTGTAGTGGTTCCTACCGCTGCGCTGTGTAATTTTATCAATGTAAAGTCTGGCGACCAAGGCGAAGGCATGAGAGCAGATAAAACTAAAATTGTCTTTTTATTTTACCACGTAAGGCCCCACTCAGCTATGTACAGTAGCTCTTTTTCAGAAGCGACCTGGCCACAAATGATAGCTCAACGAAGGGGCTTATCACGTGGACATTTATAGCAGCCAAATTCTCGTGTCGATTCTAAATGTGTAGAGAAAAACCAGAATGCCTGGAGAATATTCCACGCGACCACAGGGAGAGAGACATGCAAACTCAAAATATACAGGCGTCAGGGTCGGGATCTAACCCATGACCTCCTGTATACCAGGCGTGGTGGTTAACATCTTGGCACCATCGTGCCCATGGTGGTGGGACACTCTCAGGGCAGATCTTGTGCCTACCGTGCAGCAATTGCAGGATCTGGTGGAGGGTACAGAACGTTGCGGAGGTGGGGCGGTGGTGGCAAACACGGCCTTGCACTCATGGCACCTTGATATTGATATTGAATGTAAAGTTTAAGCATATATCTCTCCATGCTTCTTTGCGCAGTTTTCAAGTTTTTGTTCAGTTTGCGTCTTGTCACAGATGGTTAAACGTCGTTGTTGTTTACCAAGTCGTATTAAACATGGTGTTGTAGGTGGTTTAGCGGAAGAGCGAGTGGCTTGTAACTGTAAGGTAGCGAGTTGAAATTGTGCTTGGTGTTTGACTCAGCCCACTATCATCGTCATCCCTCCAGGAAAATTGCCAACAGTGTTTTCCAGTGGATGGACTCGCCTCCGTCACACGAACGTGGAATATCCGCAGCTCTCTCGCGGCTGTGAACGGGATGCGAGCGCTTCCTCGGCGCTCCTTCGAGCAGGAAATCACGGTGACCTCGCTCCATTAAACGGAGGCATCGCAGGCATTGCGGGTTTTTCGCCGATGGTGCGGTATCGAGGAGAGCGTGATCGGCCTTAGCAAAAGGTGGCTGGAGGGGCCCCCAGAGTTGTCGAACAAATCTTTTACCTACAGTGCATAGGCAACTTTAAACCCCTCCCCACCCTCCACGAGATTGAACAGGGCAGCCTTGTGATCACCGCACGTCACTGTGAGCAGCGAAAGAATTCTCTTGCTGGGACCCGGCGGCCGCGGTGAATATACTCCGAGTAAAATAAACAGCGACGTCCTTTTGCACAAGTTGCAAGCAGCTGCGGGAAATAAACAAACACAGTTCGTCGTCATCGCGCGTTTGCCGTGGACATATTTGGAAGCGGTGCACGCACGCAAGATGATGGATGCATAAAAACGTCTTTTTATTTTTAAACAAAAATAACATTCCCACCCCTCCACGGGCCCACAAGGCTTTCCTTGAGCAGCGCTTACCACGCTATAGGCCTCATTGTAAAAATGTTAAACTATCATTATTATATTTTGAGGTTTTTTCGGTAAAATCATGTAGGTCAAACATTAAAATTGATACAGCTGTCGTGGCTGTGACGGTTCCACCTGAAGACGGAAGCTTGTGTTGCCTCCGAAACGTCGTGATTTTTATTTTATTTTACTTTGATTAATTTTAATGTTTTACCTACGTGACTTTACCGAAAAAACCTAAGAATATGAATCTTTGCAGTCACGAAAGCTTCAAATCTAGAATTATCATTATTATTGCGTGGATATTTTCGGTCCAATAAAGGCAACAAATTGTACCTGTACGGAGCAATGAATGGCCGCTTGCCTGCCTGCCCAACTACAGAGCAATCTGTTGTCTTAGTTGATGTGTTCATGTGCCCTGGACAATAACAGCTGGAATGAACAGATGAGTTGCAGTGTTTTTCAAAATGGTAGTTAAAAGTGTCTCTCTCTGGGGGGGGCTTTGTCTCAGCTGGTGGCCCCAAACCAGAGGTGCAAATTACATTTTTGGCTATGATCCAAAACATTCTCTTGCCTTTCAACAAAGCGGTAGCCCTCTTGGCAACCCCTGAAAGATGATGGGCTGGCGTTGTGACATTTCACGTGGGGACATTTGCGATCGTGAACCGAGCGCTCCGAATCTCAAAAGAGCCACCCAGCTGGATTTAAAGTGCTCGGTGCCCGAGTCGGCGAGAGGAGGGCCCGCATTGAATACGGCCCCCACGTGATGTCAAGGCCACGTGCGACTTGAGCAAACCCACGCGATTACCGAGCCCTCGGCTCATTCGCTGGCATCTGTTTTTCTCATCGGTGGATGATTTGTGGGTTTTTAGAAGGTTGGTTTACGTGTACTTGTACGTGTCATTATCATGAAATGTTGTACACCGTTTGCATACGCAGTGCAGAGCTGTTGATTTCTAGAGTGCCTCCAATTTATATGTATGTATATTAATCTTCTTTCACACCATACGTAGCCAACTGTGCTAATTGGAGGTACGGGGGAAGGACAACTACACTAAACACAAAACGCAGTTCTAGAAAAATGCGTTTTCAATATAAATTTAAAAGTGCGTATCTCCAGTGGCTTCCTTTATCGGAAGGATGAGCGTTCCAGGCGGCCGCAGAAGTGCGCGATGCGGTGACCGTCTTTGTTTCGATGGCCGGACATTTTAACACGTAGGCCCTAATGTTAGAATTTGGCAAAACCACATGCCAAATTAGAAAATGCCCCTTCCCCCTCCCCCAAATGACTCAATTGAGACTACAACACAGCAAGCATTACCACCAACTGTCGGACTAATGCCCCGCATTTTCTATCATCGTGGCCGCTTGAGTTCTCACCTGGTTAAACAAAATAAACAACTCGGCTATCCCGGTACGCCGGTCTATTGCTAATGGCGTTTGACTCGCTTAAGCCTCAGGCACGGAGCCCAGAGACAGGGCTGGGGCTGTTGTCTGCTGGGAGTAGGATGGGGAGAGAGTGGTGGGAAATCCGGTCGGGGTCGAGCACAACTCTGGTGACAGTCGGTGAGAGATGGTCCCACGGGAAGATGTCTTGTGGGGCCCTGAGCGGGAACCGGGCGGGGATGTGGTCACGTGGTGAGACTGCGGTGATAGTGGTGGGAGTTGTCTTGGGTAGTCGCGCTAACACGGCCGCCGCGTGTCTGCCCATTGCCTTTCATGGCCACGCTCGTCGGCAGGGGGCCGTCCCGCCGCGCTCGCTCTCGGATGCCACCGGCGCCAGGCTCGCGGCACCAGCGCCGGGTGTCACTGACGGAGAGGAGACTGGAGTAGGGAGCGGAGCCGGTGGCGGCGCGCACCTCGCTCGCAGCAGGTACCGCTACCCCCCTTCCTGCCAAATCCCCCCCCCCTACCCCCACGCCCACCCCCCCCCCCACTGCCCCCCGCCCACCCCCTTCGTCTAGCGGTTCCCATCCCCTCTGCACCCGCGGACCCACTGTCAACCCTCATATCACTTTCACGGACCTGCGCCCAAAACACAATGTTCACAATTGAAACGACTCGTGAGTAACCAATGCCAGCCATCGGGCGGATTCGGTCAAAAGCCAGCCGTGTTGATGACTCGTGAATACGATGTCAAATAGCCGTGCAAACGGGTGGCGGTTGTGCAACGGGCGGCTCCGCAGAGCACTTGGAGTGCACCATTCTTCAATCCCACCCCCCACCCACCCCCTGCTGCAGCCGCCGTCGCCTTTCCCCGACGTCTCTCTCTCGAGAGTGTCTGAAGCGTCGAGGACCGAGCGCTCCCTTCTGAGCCGTCGGCTGGAGGACGCTGGAGGACGCTGGTCTCCGCGTTGTCATTTGGCATCGTCGTGCCGGCTGGCGCCGTGTGTCATTCGAGCGCTTGGCTCGTAGTTGGGACTGTTGCGAGGAGTTCAGAGGTGGCCGTGTGGCTCAGAGGGTGAGAGTTCTACATCGGAGCGCTGAGATGCCACAGTGGAATTTGGGTTTTATCCACCCAGATTAAAGCTTCGTTTTCTAAATCAGAATACTAGAGGAATCCGATGAGCTATGAAACTCTCTTTGACAGATGTCTCAATTGTTACAAGTTGGTGGTCTCAGCCTGGTCACCAATAGCTGCACAATTAACCCCATTTCGCTTCTGTTGGTTAATTCCAGCTCTGAATTATGTGGTTTTAAGGCAGTCATAAAAGACTAGACTCTTAAGCTTCAGGTATTATCACCGCATCTTAAGAATGCAAATGGTGTCAAAGTTGCTGATGCGCTTCAATATCTACGCTGGATTTTGCGAACATTTACAAACAATTCCACCCCTCTTCACACAACCCAGGCAGGGCGAGCCCTCCAGTTGGGAACCGCTGCGCCGAGACTGCCTGCTCCCTCCACATTAGCCAGTGCCATGCGTCAGCTTGCTAAAGCGAAACTGCGAATTTTCAATAAGGGCGTAGAACGTTTTGAACATTTGCTATGCCAGTGGTTAAATTTAGGTGGCTGGATAGCAGAGTGTCCTTGTGTGCTTTGCCAACGCATTGGGGTTCACTTTTAGCCACCTACCCCCCACCTCCCCCCGGTATTTTCTGCCGTGTGTTACTGTCGTCGAAGCTGATAAATAGATACATTTGATACGTGCATCAAATCGTGCGTGCAAGAAACTAATCGTGCACTATTTTTCGAAATGACATGCGCACGCTATCTTGCCGTCGGAGAGGAGAAAAGACGATAAGAACACAACGGAGGAAAGGCCGCAAAAAATAATTGTGTTTTGAATCCGTCTGCACGCGCAATCATTTTCTTCATCCTGTTACGCACATACGTGTGTGTGTGTGTTTGGTGTATGTGTGGGGAGCGGTGGTGTAGCGGTTAGCGTGCTGCACTACGAACCCGGCGACCCGAGTTCGATTGTCGCTCACTGCCAACATCGGTGGCGGATATCTGAACCAGTTCTGGGCCTCCCCGAAGTCGACTCGGCCTCAAAAGTGTACTTGGTGTGGTTTCTAACCTCACCACTAGGGGACAAAGGCAGCCGGGCGTGATGCTGAACACCCACCCCCTCGTGCGCCGTGCCGACCTTCATCGGTGCTACTCGGTAACAGCACTTGCTCCAACAGTCTGTTAAAGGCTATTTACGGGGGAACTTTGTCTTTTGTTTAGCGGCGCGATGGGGGGCCCACTGAGCTGCCACCGTGGTGGCCCCGGGAGGGAGTACGGAGGCCTCCCGTACGGCGTGGACCGCATCAACATCAACACGGCCACCGAGGAGCAGTTGATGACGCTGCCGGGCGTGTCGCGCGCCATCGCGCACAGCATCGTCGAGTACCGGCAGCAGATCTCCGGCTTCCGCAAGGTGCCCCCTCCCCCCCGCCCTGACTTTCCCTACAACAACAACAGCAGCTGCCATTCGCCACTGCGTGGCCGGTGATGTCACCACGGCGCTTGCGACAGGCGAGGTGCAGTTTTAGGCCATCGAGTGAAGTGAGGAAGGTATCACTGATGACAGGTTAAGGGACAGACCCAGAGGTGTTATGGGTTTGACTGACTGAGATGACTGACAGATGATCCACCCACACGCCAACACACCCACACAACACTCAGTTGGTTTTAGTTCTATATTTTTGTATTTGCATGTTCCAGCAGCCTACGACCAAATCTCAACTGAACTATTTGACCAGGTCAGGCCCTCTGAGTTAGTGTAGCTCTTTTTCAGAAGCAACTTGGCAACAAATGACAGCTCGATGAAGTGGCTTATCATCATGTGGAAATGTATAGCAGCCGAATACTCTAAACGCACGGTGATTCTAAATGTGGAGGGGAAAAACCAGAGTGCCCGAAGAAAAATCCACACGACCATAGGGAGAACATGCAATATATAGTCGTCAGGGTCAGGATTGAACCCATGACCTCCTGTATACCAGGCGAGGTTGTTAACATCTCGCCACCGTGGTGCCCAAACTCTCCTGGAATGTCCCCCGATCCTGTGAGACCTGGGGGAGGGGACCACCGTGCGTGCGTTCTACATTGGCAGCTCTGCTCAAGCGCACACACAACAACCAAAAACTCACGCACGTCAATAGCACTTCCCGAGAGAGGAAATCGTGTATAATCGGTGAGGTTGTAAGTTAGGTATGTTGCTGCACTTCTTTCACATCGTACGCAGACAATCGTGCTATTCGGAGGTGCAGGGGAAGGACAAAAAACTTAACATAGAAAGCTATATAAAGAAATGAGTTTGCTATGTAGATGATTTAAAAGTGCAAAGCTCCAGTGGCTTCCTAATGTAGGAGGGAGGAGCGTTCCAGACGGCGACAGAATCACAAGCGGTGATTTTCTTTGTTAGATGGCCAGCCAAAAGCCATTGCTGCGACGATAACTGCAGTTCGCTTGGTGGTTTATATTTTTTGACGTGATCACCGAGGGTGTTGGTGATGGCTTTTACTCTGCTATGCTGAGTAAAGGGCCATTTCCCAAAACGTCTCCTCTTGTGTATATTCTCCTTTGGGGGCAGCATTAATGACGGACGTGTCTTGACGAGCCAACCCCCAACCAGGATTCTAACTCGACGATCTTCCGAATGCGAGTCGCTTGATCAGCCTCCCGTGTTTGTCGCGCGTCCCCCCACTGCCGTCGCTCTGTCTCCTCTCCGTCGCTGCGGCCCACCTCTCCATGGTGTGGAAATGGTCGTTCGCCGCCCAGCTCTTGATAGAGAATGGATTATGGTGATTGTTTGTCTGGAGGTTTTTGAGAAAGATACGAACGCGATAGACAAAGACAAAAATCCCTTGTTATAGCCTTAATAGACTGTTGGGGAAAATGTTGTTAGCGAGCACCGATGAAGTCTGACAGGGCACATAGAGGGGTGGGTGGCCAGCACCACATCCGGTCGCCTTTGTCTTCCTTGTGGCCATGTTTACACACTGCACCAGGTACTCATTTGAGGCTGAGTCGACCTTGGGGAGGCCCAGGACGGGTTCAGATAATCGTCACTGGTGTTGGCCGTGCGCGAGAATCGAACTCGGGCCGCCGGGTTCATAGCGCAGTGCGCTAATCACTAAACTGAACGTGATAGATGCACACACACACACATCACCTCTTTCAAGGATATTCTTCAATCGTTACGTCTTACCTTCGCCTCAGCTTTGTTTGAATCCACTTAAAGCCTGAAGCCCATTATTGATTGGCGTCCGGGAGTGAGGTGAGTGTGTGTGTGTTCGCTGCCGAGCAGTCGGCCGCTAATGCGCATGCCGACGTGACGCGGCTTGCCCCCCCCCCGCTTCCGTCGCTGCCTCGCCGATGCGGCAGAGAGGAAAACTGCCGACACGGCCGGATGAGGTCATTGGCCTAGCTGGGTGAATTGGCGCTCTCTTGGTCACACACACACACCACCGTCACGGTCGTTTATTTATTTATTTTTACCCCCCCCCCCCCCCCCCCAACATTTTTTTTTACTTTGCCCAACTTGAGAAAGGAGTGAAATCTGTGAAGCCGCAACGTTTAATCGAGCCCTTGTTTCGCGGAATGCTCAGCGGATTTGGGGCGTTGGACATCGGTGGGATTTATGGTTTTGGACACCCACTGGACATCTGTGTCTTAAATAAATAAATGTTCCGATTTGTATTTTGTGGCCTGTGCTCATCAACCGCAATGTGAAACATGGAGAACACACGGCGGACACGAGCACCGATCCTAATTGGGTGATAAGCATCCGTTGCCCCAAGTATAAAATCATCCATCATCATGGGACCTCCCTTGCCAGTACCAAAATATGATGTTAAGATGTTAAAACACCAAACTGAAACCTTTTACAAGGAATCATGTCTGCATTCACCACGATACTTGTGGTCAGAATGCAAACAAAAAACATGCTCTGATAATCTACGCATTGTCCTTGAAGCTGATTGGTCCACACCAGAGACAGCTTTCTTTCGAGCCTAGTCTCAAACGGTGTTAGACCAGAGGACGCCAAAAGGTGTACAGCACAAAGACAATGCACTATCAGAGTAATGAGAGCTCGGGGTGAGAATTTACATCATGGGACCTCCTTTGCCAGTACCAATTTATGATGATAGGTTTTTCACCTTTTTCTGACTGGAAAAAAGGGAAAAAATCTTTTATCATATAAAATCATCCGTCGCAAAATTACTTGTGACGTGTCTTTAACTCCCTCTTGTCCACGCTAGGGGTGCTGCACTCTCCTTTGCACACCACTGTCAGGTTCTGTGCCAGACTGATATTTAATTTTCATCTTCAGAGCTGGAAATGTGCATCATTTAGTGAAATGAAATGTAATGTTACGGGGTTATTTTTGTATAGACGAGCTGCTGGCGGATCTTTAAGACGCCTCCCTCCCTCCCGCGAAATCTTTGTTTAATAGCTCAGATTAATCCAGTCTTAAATAAAGATTCTTATTCTGAATATAGTATGATATCATACGATGATAAATTATGATGTCATCAGTACGATATCATCAGTATGATATTATAGTATGATAAAGTATGACATTATAGTGTGATATAATAGTATGATCGGGTATCGCTTGCATTTGCACGGGAGACACGGCCAGGGTGGAGGGTGGGTAGAGAGGGGAGGCGTGACGTCGGCTTGACGCTGGGGGGGGGGGGGGCGCGTGTGACGTCACCGCGCAGATGTGCACGGTGACGTCATCACCACGCACACACGCACCAGCCTGCGAGGCAGAAATCCAGCCAATAAACTTTTATCTCACAGTATGACATTGGTGTAGCCAGGTTGAGACGATCGATTCGCTTGACAGCCCAGAATTTAAATGAGCGTAGTGAGTGTACGGCCTCAGATTTGAACCCAGAATCCACAATGGCCCAAAGTCTTGTTGCTATGAGAACTGCGCCAAGCTAAGCTGCGTCGTGCCCCCACAAACTGCATAACCCCCCCCCCTCCATGTCCTGTACCGCTGCCCTTCCCTTCAGACGTCTTACTCAACAGGGCCGAAGCGTTCCTCCCCAAATGGGGCCGCCAGCTTCACTTCGTTTGTCTCCCATGCCCCAGGTGGAAGACCTCGCGCTGGTCAGCGGCATTGGTGCCGCCAAGCTCCAGCACATCCAGCCCGAGATTTGCGTGGGGCCCCTGGGCGCCGACACGGCCGAGCACACGGCGACGACGACGCCCGCCCCGGGGGCCCAAACGCGGGCCCCGCCCGACGGCGGCGCCGTCCCGAACGAGAGCAACGGCAAGCACGACGGCGCGCGTAGCAACGGGCCCCGGCCGGCGTCTCTCTACGCCAACGTGCCGCAGGGCCCCAACGGAGTCGCGGACGGGGCGGCGGGGGCGGCGGGGGCGGCGGTGGGGGTGGCGGCGGCGGCGGCGGCGACCGGGTCGGGCCGGGTGGGGCGGCCTCCGTCGCCGTGCCTGCCCGGCGCGGACGGAGCGGAGGGCCGACCCTCGGTGCGGCTGGGCACGTGGGACCTCACGAGGTGCACGGCAGAGAAGGCGGAAAACCCTGGGGTCAGGGAGGTGATCGGCATGACGCTGCTGGAGAACGGGTGGGTGCCGACCCCTGCCCCCCCCCCACGCTCTGGCCCCTTCACCGCGTGTATCCGTCAACCCACGACGTCCAAACGCCTTGGCATGACGGTTTTGAATCCGCCGTGTGGGTGTTCGCAGCCTCTTGTGTCCGTTATCAACTGGGGAAGACACCCGCAGTAGTCCGTGGCGAAAGCCCAACACGAGATATGCTCCAAACACAGCTCAGAATCAGGTTTTAAAATCAGATTTTGATTGCGTTGTCGACAATGAGATGTATAAAAAGAATAAACAATGAACGACCTGACTAGCGCAAGCCCCATGAGCTACACAAGCGTGGCCGAGGCCTTCATCCAGCAGTGGGCCGACAAAGGGGTTGTTACGGGTTTAAAAAAAATATATTTTCAACGCAATGGGTTGGCACTTTCAATTGTTACATAACATGAACCTGGATCTGATGGTCACTGCCATGGCTTTTGGAAGTGATCGTTGAATCTAACAATGATTATCTACAAAGTGATAACAAAAAAATCTGGAAAATTAATTTAATTGTGGGGATTGGCTGCCTGACAACAGGGAATCTTGAACATACGATATCCATGGTGTCATTCATTGCACAAATAATCAATATTCCTTTCCCCATCTTTAGGATCAAACTCTTGGCTGTTCAGGATGTCATGGACAGAGTTTCCTTGGAAAAGGTAAGGCTGGTGCAGCAGATTACGTTCATTCCCAGTGCTCGCCAAAGCGTGATAATTGGGCATCCCACAGAGTAAGTTCAGATCCCAGTTTACCCAACCCTTCTTCCCTTCGGGGTCAGTATAATGAGGATCATTTGCGAGTAAGTCCGCGGTGCTTATGGATACGCTGGCTCTGCTATCGGAATATAATTAACACCACTGGATCAGGGCCATCCCATTGTTCTCCAGCAGAGATGAGCGTCGTTCCGTTGTTCGTGTGAGCAGGGAGATGCAAGGCAGGGCGGTGCGACGCCACGGGTTTAAGAAAACGCCAGGTTACGGTTCGTGATTACGCTAGGCCCCGCAGCTTGAGAAGGCTAAGAACGGGACTTGTGTGCGAATGCACACACACACACACACACGTGCGTGATGTGTGTGTGTGTGTGGGGAGCAGTAGTGCAACAGTTAGTGTGCTGCCCTATGAACTCCGGCGACTCGGGTTCGATTCCTGCTCATGGCCAATACCAGTGACGATTATCTGAATCGGTCCTGGGCTTCCCCTAGTTCGACTCGGCCTCAAACTAATACCTGGTGCGATGTGTAAACATCGCCACTGATGGCCATCCACCCCCTCGCGTGCTGTGCCGGCCTTCATTGGTGCTCGCTGACAGCACTTACCCCAACAGTCGGTTAAGGATTTGTATTTGACGTGTGTGTGCGCGACTGTCCACACAGATCTGCATGGAGATGAATGAGCCCATCACGCCGCAAGTGAGTGGCTGGGAGCCCCTCCTCCGTGGTTCGTGGCGGGGCGTGCTGTCCGAGCCTCCGCAACAACTCCCCGGACAGGTACGAGTACACACACAAAGGCAAAGGTCCCCCGCGTAGCTTTTTACTGGCCGTTGAGGCAAGTGACATCCGCGGAGACCCTGTCAAGGCCAGTACGGTACACGAGTGAGTGCCATGCTCGGCTGCCTTTGTCTCTCCGATACTGTTAATAGGCTATACGGGAGGAGTCTTTGTCTTTTTCTTTTGATTGTGGCGGTGATGGTGGTGGTGATGGTGGTGGCGGTGGCTCTTGGCCCCCCAGGATGGGACTGGTTGTGAGCAGGGTCGCCTGGGCTTCCTGTGGGACACGGACACGGGCATCGAGCTGCTCGCAGCCTCCTCCCTGCACCTCCAGCACCGCGACGCGCTCGGACACGACACCCACATCTCCCCTTTCCTGGGCCACTTCACGGTAACCATGCGTCGTGCGGCTCTGCCACGGGCCAGGGGCGTGCGCTCCTTGTAGCCGTAACAAGGAGACGAGCGAGGGTCTGCTTCCGCTCCAAACAGGCCGGTGGGCCGGTCCGTTGAGGGAGCCACTGTTTAATCCGGTGGTTCGACTCTGGAGAGCAATGTGAGCATGCGTACATGAATGCACACATGCGCGCACGCATGCGCGGTTTGCATGTCCGCTCACGCCCAGGTACATGCTCTCTTAACATGCTAAGCGTGTTGTATTTATGTACGTTGAACTTCTTTCGCACTGCACGTAGCCACCCGTGCTAATTTAGGTGTGGAGGAACGACAGCAAATTAAACACAAAAAAATATATAGAAGCCGTACTGGTACATACACTGCATATTGAAATGTTTTTTTCTGGATAACAAAGCACTTCTCTCAATGTGTTTCATTACCATTCTTGGCCAAAAACATTGAGGATGCTTGTGTAATAACAGCCACAGAGGGTTCACGTGGGGATTGGCTTGCCGGTCCTGCTTGTAGCCAATAAGGGTTGAGATAGGGACCATGGCCCATGCGTCATCATGACAGGCCATCAGGGGGATGGGCTTAGCCATTCGGGGCCCCAGCTAATGGGGAGCCGGATGAGGGGCGTGGTCCCGGGATTGACAGGGAACCATCGAGAATGGTCGGAGCTGTCCATGGATGATTGGCTGGGGGAACCACGTGACGAAGGTGTTAAGAGCGAGGGGAGGAGAACGATCGGGAGCAGAATGGAGCAGGAGGAGAGCAGGGTCACGCGCGGACGGGGCCGGGGGTTGCCACGTGCGCGGCGGGGACTTAGTGGGTGGTCTGTCCTCTCTCCGTTGTCTGCCAGCAACGGAGAGTGAGTGAGCAAGGTGTATCGTGAAGTGGAAATAAAAAGGACCGATTCCGAAGCCGTCTCCTGAAGGATTATTACACTTGTATTGTGGCTAAGCGGCGTGGTCATTTTCAGGCAGGTTCTGCGTTGGGATATTTGGCCCAATTTTATTCGCGAGTGTCTTTCACGCAACTCAAACCTTGGCACAGATGGATTGAAGAATCCATTGCTGTCCTGCTGTCTGGCCGACTCGCAGCGGTTGCGATGTTTACTTCATTGGTGTTCGCCCAGCAAAGTCTCGCCGAGTCTCAGAACCCTTCAACAGGAGGGCCCTGCTGAGGTTTATGCAGTAGAGGAGAGAGGCGGGGTGGCGAGATGTTAACTACCGCGCCTGATATACAGGAGCTCGTGGGTTCGATTTTAACCCTGACGCCTGCTGTATATTTGGAGTTCGCGTGTCTCTCTCTCGCCGTGGTCGCGTGGATCTTTCCTCCGAGTCCTCCCGTTTCCCCGCCCTCCCCCCCCCCACGTTTAGAATCAATGTGCATTGAGAGTATTTGGCTGCTGTTATAAATTTCCACAGGATCAGCTCTCTTTGGTGATAACCAGGGCGCTTCTGAAAAAGGGCCATATAATAGCTCAGTGGGGCCTTCTTACCTGGTAAAATAAAAAACTGAATGTTCGAGCGGTGCCGCTGCTGGTGTGTGAACGCGTTGGCGTTGCGCGCAGGCCGGCGGGTTTGAGTTCATCCTGCTCAACGTGCACACGCGTCGAGCGGCCACGGCGGACGCGGCCCCCGCCGAGGACCCGTCGGTGCGGCGCGCCCTCGTGGAGCAGTGCCTCGGGGCGCTGGACGAGCACATCAAAGGTGAGGCTCGCCCCGCTGGCTCGGAGGGGCCAGGTGTCTTCGTGAGGAGTCTGTGGCTCACTCGCTGGCTCGGAGGGGCCAGGTGTCTTCGTGAGGAGTCTGTGGCTCACTCGCTGGCTTTGTAAGCGTAGTGTTGCCAGCACCTACGAGAGGCTGGATTCAACGTCGGGGTTAATCACTCACGGTGCCCACAATGCGGGTGGGAGCAGTGGCGCGGAGACACTTTCTGAGTTTTTGCCGAGTGCGCCGTCCAAGCGGTCGTCGAACGTTGCGCGTGTGCACCTTTGTCCTCCTGCGCCCGCGTTGCGTCGTCAAGAGGAGCGCGCGGTGCTGATGATGGGCGGCTTCTCCTGCTCCCCCGAGGACGCGGCGTTCGACGCTCTGCGCGACGCCGGCTTCCGCCACTGCCTCCCGCCTGGCGAGGCCACGGAGCTCGGCGCGGGAGGCTGCGTCGACAACATCTGGATCAACCCGGCGATCCAGCGCATCTTCACCGGTGCGCGCACGTGCACGCACGCACAAACACCCGCGGCACGGTGTGGCCTGGACATTTGTACGCGTGAACTCGACCACCCGCGTTCGATTCGCGCTCACGGAAAATAGCAGTGACGATTAATTTAAACTGGTCCTGGGCCTCCCCTCGGTTGATTTGGCCTCAAATGAGTACCTGGTGTGGTGTGTAAACATCACCACTGGGGAGACAAAGGCAGCCAGGCATGGTGTTGCTGTGCCGTCCTTCATAAGTGCTTGCTAACAGCACTGCCCCAACAGTCTCTTAAGGCTATGCGGGGGATTTTTGTTCTTTGTGTCTGCCAGTCATCTCAGCGAGTCAACCCATTGCACCTGGGTCTGTCCCGTGACCTCTTGCCAGCGAGCCTTGGACGCTTCACATGGCCTCAGTGCACATAACCTGGCACAAGGTGCTATGGTGACGTCCCCGCCTTTTATTGGCGAATAGCGGTTGTTGTTGTTGTGTGTCTGTGTGTGTGTTTTCGGCGGTGCGTTTATGTGTCTGGCTTTGTGTTATTTTAGGTTTATTTACCCAGGGGTGATGATTGCTGTGTGTTTTGATTTTGGTAATTTGCGAGTGATTGTTCGAATTGAGCAAAATTGGACCGTGACGTGGGCACGCAGTGGCCCACTCTTCTTAGAACATGGCGCGTATGGTATCATTAATACACGTGCAGCATTAACTAGGGTGGCCCACAACAAATGTTTAATCTGCTAACCGCCGGGCCACGTGACCGGCCCTGTCATCGGCTTGTGTAAGTCTCTGTAGCCTCACGTGCCTTTTATGCGCGCACGCACGTGTACCCGCGTACGTGTCTCTGCGTGCGTGCCCGTGTATACCCGTGCGTGCGTGTCTTTGCGTGCGTGCCCATGTGTTTACCTGCAAATATGTGTCTCTGTGTGGGTGCCCGTGGGTTTACCCGCAGATCCGTGTCTCTGCGTGTGTCCACGTCTGTTTAACCGCGTCCACGTCTCTGCGTGCCCGTGCCAGGCCGTGCGTGCGCCGTGCGCGAGGGCCTCTGCAGCAGCTGGATCCCCGACGGTTGGGAGTGGGGGGGGGCGGCATCACGACACTGCCCCGTCTGGGCCGAGTTCATGGCCGATGTGGACACGAGCGCGTGACCCCTGGCCGTCCGGCACGACCCCTGCCCGTCCGGCACGACCCCTAGCCGTCCCACGCGACCCCCAACCCCCGCCATCTCCCGCCCCGCACTGCCCTCCACGGAGAAACGCACGCGACAACCTCGTAACCCAAGCGCCGCGCTGGAATGTACTCGGCTCCACGTGAGACCGAGCTGTGTTGCCTCCCGTTCGCGACGTTGCGTCCGTCTGACTTGGGGCAGGCCAAGAATCCACTGACCGCCGTGGGGCACGTTGGGTTAAACCCGGAAGGACTTGGGCTCAGTTTGTCCTCGGCGTGCTCCGTGCGTGTAGTTTGGCTGGGCTAGGCTCTTGTTGGCCAATTTCAGCTGTATTTGGCCGTAACAAGGCTCACAAGGACGTGCTTTAAGGTGCCTTAGTTTGGCTCTTTGAGCCTTAGGTATTGCCTTTCTGTACAGGAAAATCGTGTGACTTGCATAGGGTGGGGTGGGGAAGGCTTAGCTTTCTCACATTCCTCCTAAAATACAGATTAAGAAACACTAAGCTTAACTAGCAATCATATTTATTTTATTTTAATGCTTTTCAGTTCAAAATCATCGGCGGTTACGTGAGCATACACATTCCCCTAATGGTGCGGACAGTTTCAAATCAACAATGTTTCATTTTTGTGATAAAGTTTTCTTAGAGATTTCATCCACAGTTCAAATGTGGGTGCGTTATCAAGTGGGGAGCATTATCAAGTGGGGAGCATTATCAAGTGGGGAGCATTATCAAGTGGGGAGCATTATCAAGTGGGGAGCATTATGACCACGGCACCGCTAGTCTCGCCGTCACCACCGCCACGTCAAACACGCGGCCGCTTCCTCGATTTGCAGAAATCAAACAAAGCTTGTGCTGCGCCCCTTACCGTCTGGTCGTCCTGTTCAACGGCCTCCTGTGTGTGTCAGCAAAACTTTTATATTTCCAGGCGAGATTTGAAATTTTTTACGACCCATGTGTTTGTGAGCCATTTTATACCCACCTATAGTTTTGAAAAGCTATTTTGTAATTCAGCGTTCTCGAAATGCCACTACTTAACCTCACTCGATTGTCTAAATAGTTAAGCTTTTACCTTGTTTACCAGTAAACTGACGTGCTACGCAGTGCTGCTCAGCTAAGACGCGTAACTAAGCTAAGCCTCCTGGTGCACACACGCGGAAGCGTTCACAGGGGCACGCTACTCACCGAAGCCTTCACGGCAACATATTCAGACGTGTCCCGACGATGTATTTTCTACTGCTCTAACCGAGCCGTGCCGGGGCCTGTGCCGAGCTGGGTCGGAGGCGCCAGCTCGTCTTTTTCCACTGCGGAATCCGAGCTGAGCCGAACCGAGCTGCCGATGTCTCGTGCGATGAACGAGTCGAGACACGTTTATGTGACACTAGGTTTGACTTCTTCTTGGTTCTTTCGGTAAAGTCACGTAGAAGGGAAATAATAAAATAATACAAATAAAACATAATAAAATAATTCTCACGAGGTTTCGGCCACAACGCAAGCAGCCGTCCTCAGGTGAAGAACAGGTCTGTCGGAAAGACAGCGTCTGAGTGAACACCACCAGGCTTGGAGCGTATATTTAAGCTGGGTCGGAGGGGGAAGAGCGCCTTGACAAAAGAATTTGCATATCAAGAGGAATTTAGCATATTTATGGAAATGCAGATATGGGATTAGTCATTACTTGTGGAATGCGTAGGAGGTGGGCGGGGGGTTTAAAAGTCATAATATGCCCGTGCATTATGCAGGATTAGCAGCATCAAAGGGAGGGAGTAGGGTTAGCATTAATAAAGGGAAGGAATGTTAATGGTATGGAGCTGCAGCAACTAATCGAAATTTAGGTTTGACTTGTCCGCTGCCCCTGGCCCTGCTTGCCCACCCCCCCCCCGAGCCACGTTCAGATGTCTTGTGAGACCAGAGGATCGCACGGTTTAGTTTCTGCGACGTCTCGTGCGATGAACGAGTCGAGACACGTGTATGTGACGCGGTGCCGCTTGGTTTGAGTTGTGTGCCGCCCCTGGCCCTGCTTGGCCACCCGAGCCACATTTAGATGTCTTGTGAGACCAGAGGGTCGCACGGTTTTGGTTCAGGCTCGGCACAGCAAACAGCCAGTGGAGATCCACCCCGTACCGTCGTGGGCCCTGCACTGACGTGGATCTGACCATGTGGGAAAGGGGAGCTCTGCTTAACCTCGGGTCATGTAACAACGGGGCTCACCCCCCTGTGCTCCCGTGTCTGGCAACGGCAGCAGGGCGACCGTCGGCGCATGTTTAGGGACGTGGCCCGACAGGCTGAATTGTGAAGGCTGACGAGCCCGTCAACTCCACCGCAGTCCTGGCCACATTGGAGTCCCCTTGTCGTCGCTCCCACAATTCTCCCGGGCTGAATCATCGCTCTGGGAGTATACATTATGAATCGGCGAGTGTTTGCCCCGTGGTGCCAATAGAAATCCGCGCGCACTCTGAGTGCGTTGGTTCGGGTTGTTGGGGCTGAGCGTTGAGCATTCCTTATCCGAAGCTTTCGCCACGCGGCCCTGCAGGCCCACCTTCAGGAGTTGAACACATCGATTCCAGATGCGTCCCAACACGCAGCCCAACCCTGAAAAACCACACGCGGGGTCGCACCAGCGGCTGCCGGAGCCTGGGGTACCTGTGCTGTACCGGTGGCGAGATGTTAACTACCTCGCCTGGAATACAGGAGGTCGTGGGTTCGATCCCGACTCTGACGTTGCCTGCCGTATATTTGGAGTTTGCGTGTCTCTCCCCGTGGTCGCGTGGATTATTCTCCGGGCTCCTCCAGGTTTTTTCCCCCTCCAAAATCAACTTGGGCGATGATTTGTTGAGGCCGGGTCGCTTCTGAAAATGAACTTGCGCGTGCTGTGCCAGTCTTGAGCCGCCGAGCGTGAGGACGGAGCGCCGCGTGCGACACCACGGGAGTGACGTCGACGGGCCACGCGCAGCGGCGCGGCCGCAACACCTCAACGGCGCGGAACGCTTTCATCATTTATATATAAGGGGCCATCCATAAATGACGTCACGCACCTGGGGGGGGGCGGGGGGTGTCAGACATTTGTGACGATGTGTGACGAGGGGGGGGGGGTTTGAGAAATGTGACGTCACATCAAAATGCGCTACTTTAAATAAATATAGACAACACGTTCTACTTAATTAAATAGACTTTTTAATAAATGTTTTCTCCTACAACAGAGTGCAGCGCCACATTAATTACGCACTACAATGATGACAATAGTTTAAAGCGATTTGAAGCATGGTTTTTTTTGGGAGGTGGGGGGGGTCTGACTTTTTGTGACGCCGTGTGACGGGGGGTAAAAAATCGTCCAAAATTGTGTGACGTCATTTATGGACGGCCCTAACCAGATTGCCATTGTTGCACACTACGTGTCTGTTGCAAGGAGTGTGGTGGTACACCTGATGATGTTTTTACACCTTTGAGGGTCGTTTTAGTTTTTTTTACTTCTATGTTGAAATAAGTTAAAGTGATACGTTAAACTTGCCTGTGTTTTTTTTGTTCCTCGCGAGTTTTACGCCTTTGAAGAGTTAATTTATCTGATGCGAGAAAAACGGAGTTTTGTGTCGAAGATCACGAGTGGCCAATCGTAGCAAACCCTTCTTATCACGTGGCTTTTTCTTCACAATCACACTACAAAGCAGGCATCGTGTTCAGCAGCCTTATCAATCCACTGCTGAACGAGGGCCTCCGCACGCCGTGTGGGTCGTGGGGTGTTGTTTGACCATACTTCCCCACGCTGGTCGGTTCGGGAGCCGCTGGGTGAAGAACCCCCCCCCCCCACCTCGTGGCGACGCCATCCCTCAACCTTGTGACGTGACTTTTCCCGTCGATATCCATCACGTGAGCGGAACTCCTCCCAATATCTGGTGGTTGTCTTCATGAAGGGCATCGCACAAAGACGGTCGCTGCATCGCGCGCTTTCAGATGCGCTTCCCCGGCCGTCTGAAACGCTCTTCCGATAATAGGAAGCCACTGAAGCTATGCACTTTGAAATCATCTGGATTGGAAATTCATTTCTTTAGAACTGCTTTTTGTGTTTAGTTTGTCCCGTCCCCCGCACTTCTGATTAGCGCGGTTGGCAACGTACGGTGCGAAAGAAGTTAAACATCCATCGCAATGTGTGATTTCCACCACTTTGCGTGGCTGGGTGGACGAGTATACAACATGCTCGACGATGAGCCAGTGTGCACGAAGTCCACCGTTTGCCTCCAGCCTCAGATGCCCCAAATTTCATTGGCAAAGCATAACGGAGCAGCCAGAGGAAATGGAAATATAATCAAGCCGCGGCACGATTTGTAAGAGAGTGAACCCTCCATTGTGTGGCAGTGCCAGTGGTCAAATTCACCAGCCTGCAAAAATTAAACTCGATTCACAAACCAAAAAATCGCAAGCAAGTAAAAGAAACTCCACTCCCAGTAGAGCCGCAGTTATCCAGATCTCCCTTTTACGTGGAGTGAACGCCACACTCCCCTCCTTCTCTCAAGAACTCAGAGTACAGTGGGAACATCAAAAGGAGGGAGGAACAGCATGTAGCGTATAACAGGCCAGACGGAACGCAGCCTTGTAATCAGGGAACGGTCACGGTGCTGTGCGTGTTTTCTTACGCATCTTTAATTCTGCTTTGCCGGGGGGTGTCCGTTGTTCTGATCGTTGTGCCACAGCAGGCGATAGCCCTGATGATGCCAGTGACATGCCTCTTAGTGCGACCCCGAAGACCGCAGATTTGTTATTTGTGCTCGTTTGTCCTGGAGAAAATTGATTTTGATAAAAAAAATTACAAAATGAAGAAAAGCAAAAGGTCTATAAGGCGCTTACGAGCAGCAGCAGCAGCAGCGCAGGCCGAGGAAACGTAGCCGCTCCCTTAATTACTCTACTCTTTGGTTCTTTCGGTAAAGTCATGTAGTTAGAAATCAAATAAAACAAATCACGACGTTTCGATTGCAACACAAGCAGTCGTCATCAGGCAAAGGGTATACAACAAGATTGCCCCCTTCATTCTCTCAGCCTATGAGAGCGACGTATGGCTCTAAGCCAACCAGTCCTCTGCCTCCCGCAATTCGATTATCACGATTTGTCGTCACGATTTTCATAAACAAAAACACATTTTGACTGAAAGCTTTCGTGACTGCAGGAATTCATATTTTGGGGTCTTTCGGTAACAAAATATATTTTCCTTGAACCAATCTACGTGACTTTACCGAAAGACCCAAAGAATAAAAACCTCTTTCTTTTTAAACTTTGTTTTTCCAGTGTTAGCCTGGCGAGAACTCACGAGACCAGGACAGAGTCTCAGTCTCCACCTAAAAGAAACCTCGCCATAGAAATGTCGACTGGGACGGGCAGCGCTGAGATCACGGAGGCCCTGAAGCCGCCTCGTGAGAATGGCCCGGATTGGGAGCGCAACAGCTCCTCCAACCTCATCTCCTCACCGCTGCCTTGTGGCAGGAGTACACTAGAATGCACTCGTGAGTACAGTGCATAATACGTACCGATGTTACAATACATTCTTCTCGTGAAAGACTGTTTACCATCTGTATTGTTATTAGCGCTGTTACCGATACCCCAACGAAGCTCTCGTATATTGGTCGTACGAATGGAATAATGCTGTCGGAGAACGCATCCCCATATGGACACTGGGGTACAATGATCCCTCTAAGCGCTGATTCGATTAGCGCTTGCTTCCCCAGGAATGGCGCATTTTGAGGAGTGGTGAGCCGGGGTCTGCCTGACTCTACCAAGCTCATCCTCTAAAGCGAATCCTCCCTGCTGTCGCTTATCCTCCTTTCGTTATTCCACCATTCGGGTCCCGATGCCACAACTGCTCCCCCCCCGCCCTGCATATTGACATCCTGTGCTCCTGTCCAATCGGGTCTCTTCGTCGATTTTTTTCTCTCGTGCTCGCGAACTAAATCGTACGCCGCTGCACTTGTTTCAATCAATAATCTTAAATCGTTTCCCGTTTCGAGACGTCTGCAAGTTGCAGGGCGGGTGTCCCGTTCACCGCTCAATCTCGGAACGCATGAGTGGCGTGGCGGTAGTTGTATTGAGAGAGGCGTAGTAGCGCCGCTGTTTTTAAAGACGTCACCGCAGAGAACTGTAGTGACACGACCGCGTTCTATGACAGCTTGCGCCAAACTGCCACATGCCCCCCTCCCGCATGGTCTTGTTATTTAATTTTAGTTTTCCAATAATGTACGTGTACGTCATTGGAACGGAATCAGAAGGAAATCTGATGACATACCCTTTCCCATTGCGATGACGTACATGTTCGTCATGGGAAAGGTTTAACCCAAGCTCAGTTTTGTTCCCTCTTTGGTTACGTTCTCCAATCGTTTCATGGTGGGGTTTTCCCCCCCGTTCTCAATGGTCTTTATAATGACCGTTCATATTTATGCCTCTATGTCTACAATTTAGTTTTTGGAGTGCGTCTCATGCCACTGTGAATAGCATTGGGGAGAGTGTGTGAAGCTGATTGTGCGATTCATGATCAGGTTTCGTGGATTAGATCGCGGAAATGTGTCGTTCACCCACCTCCACCCGACAGCCAATCGCAAGGTTTGTCACGTGAACAAAACGTACCAGTTAATTTCTACTTCAGCACTACCGGCTCTGTGTTGGAGAGCAAACCCACGACATTTACAATTGGAGTTAACGACATCTCGCTAACGATTACAACAACCGGCATCATCGGGCGGTTGCCGGGAATACATTAACGCCGTCTAACCCCCCAACAAAATGAGCATGCAAAATAATGGTCGCAAAAAGCCTACGCAGCTGCTTGCATAGCTCCACTTATGATTTTTTTTAGTTCTCGTGTAGCTCTTCCGTCTTTGTAAATTATTGATCATTTCTATTTTCGTATTTTTTAGGCGTTTAGTTGTGACAGCTTTATTGACTGCTTTCATCGCGACTGAATCAAATGCTTTTTCATAGCCTGCAGAGCAATGTACAATGGTATTTAACATTCGTTTGATCTTTTCTGAATGAAATGATTGAAGCATCATTCCACAATTGAGGTTGTTTCCATTCCTGTGTATTTAGTAAATGTTTGATTATTTTGTTTAAAGAATTCATACGTAGGACCATTTGGCCTATCTCTCATTGAACTATGCCACCCATCGCATAGAGAAGGAATACTCTTTAACCCTTTCCCGTTCCAAGACGTCTGCAAGTTGAAGGGTGGGTGTCCCGTTCATCTCTGAATCTCGGAACGCGCAAGCGGTTCAGCGTGAATTCTATTTAGAGAGGCGTAGTGCTGTTTTTTATAGAGGTTGTACTCACTGCAGATAACTGTCGCGACACGACCGCACTCTATGATAGCTGGCACTAAACTGCCACACGCCCTGCTGCATTACCTTGTGAGAGCCTCAGTACCGATGAAGTTATTTTATTTTATCTTCCTATGTACACATACGCCATCGGAACAGGATCAGAAGATAAACTGATGACGTACACGTACGTCATCGGAATGGGAAAAGGTTAATATTCTGGTGCTGTCTTACGTCTATCTAAATCGGCTCAAGCATCCAGTAAATCACGTGGCTTCTGTGTGGCCACCCCCACTCCCTCCTCTCTCCCCGCCTCCGCGTCGCCTGTGAAAGTAAACTCCTCAGCTCCTCCATGGAGCTCACTTCTGCCCCGTGCCTTCTCTCCCCATCTATTTCCTCCCCTCTCATCATCCCCAACGTCTTCGCCCGGGCATTCCTTCTTCCCCATCCTCCCCTCCCTGCACGGCACTCCGTCTTTCTTCCTGCTGCTGTTCATCTTGAGCCGTGTGCCCTCTTTTGTCCGCCTTCGGGACTCTCCTTCCCTGCAAACCTTTCGCCCTCTCGCACACTGCGTCCCGTCTGACATCTTACACAACTCGCCAGAATCGTAATTTTTATGTATACTGGAGGAATCCGATGAGCTCTAAAGCTCTCTGTCGCTGTTGTCCAGTAGGGGCGGGTCAAGAAAGTTACAAAAACAACAAACATAACGAAAACACGATAGTGCAAAGGAATAGGAAAGATAAGCAAATCACTAGAACCATATACGTACATCAACGTTTATTTGAGCAGATAAAGCCTACTTGGCTATAAGCATATTTTAATAAGCAACCCTGGACACAACAAATGATTGCTCGACGAGAGGAGGCCCATCGCGTGGGAATGTGCAGCAGCATCACGTCCTCGCCTCTGCACTCCCTTCCCGCGCGGTTTTCAAGTTTCATTTATTAGGTCGAGCCCTGTGAGCCTTGTGAGCCATGCGGCTCTTGAGTCGGGTGCAACCGCAACAAACAAAATATGAACAGAGAACATCTTAAAGCGACGACGCACAACAGAAACATCCTGGATAAACCAGCAAATCTTCCAGAAAAAAACACCGTATTAAAACTCCGTGTGCAAAAATTCCAGTGTGAGCAAGTCAAACAACAACAACAACCATAAGACAATTTAGATTCAAGTTATCAGGCCAACTCTGCTCTTCCGCAAGAAACATGGCTTAACCATATGTTTTCGAAATCACCCAAAATAAAGCGATAAAGTAGAATGTGACAACAGTAATGCCGCCGACGAGCCGTTTCCACCGCACCCTGGGCCCGGACGAGACGAGGTGTTGGCCATCGTCGCCGTAACGCGGCGCTTGGAACGTGGCGGCGTGCATGTGAAGGGGAAGAGACCCCACGTTGTGTCCACAGTTTCTTATAAAAGCGCGGGCTACTTCCAACGAGTAGTACGATATTTAACATTGATTTAAAAAAAACATTTTCTGAATGAAAGGCATGATTGAAATCAAATTTTTTGTTTTGTTCAGAGTAACTTTCTTTTTTCTATAGATAATATATCACGTTGGTGTAACCCCAGACGTAGCAGCCCGCTGCAGTATATTGCCTCGCCTCTAGGCGAGGTGTTGTAGCCTCTGTGTGTGCATTGCCTCTTCTCATTCGCGCAAAGCCACCGGCACCATAATGGTCCCGATTTTAAAACTGAAAGTTATTGTAAACATTGAAAGAGTTTATATTTATTTAAATATATTATGGTGCATGCTACATCACTTTAATCTACGCAATGAAATGTGATCTCGCCGTGGTGTGATGGTTAACGCACTGGACTTGCGGTTCATTCTTCCCTGCGTGCCACTTGTAAGGATCGGCAAATGTCCGAAATCCACCACCACCCCCGCCTTTATCTCCCCAGCAGTATGGGCGTGAGTGCGGTGGGGTAAAGTGTGGGTACATCCACCTCTGCCAAGACGTCTGGCACCTCCGATTCGCACGGCTGGCTACGCACGGCGCGAAAGAAGTTCAACGTCGTGCAAGAGTCGGGGGGGTCTCCGCTGGATGGCGCGCGCCAGTGGAGGCGGCCGTTTCTGCCAGCAGTGAAGTGAGAAGGGAATTGCAGGGTCCTGCACCTTCAGCGGCGCTGTTGCGGCCCTCCAGTTGCGCCGACGGGGACATGCGGTTGCGTTCGTGCAAGCAGGGGTGTAAGTTCAACCCGGGGTGGTGGTGGTGGGGGGGTCCTTTAGCATGTCCCAGCCAAAACACGCGCGCGCGTCAATCATGTAACCAAAAACGTGTAATATGCAAAACACCGTGATGCTAATGGTCTCATGGTGTTTTTTTGTAACCGTGCCCAGCGTACGCTCATTGCGGCGGCAATGGGACGCGAAGCGTTCAGCTCTGTCCTCTATCCGCCGCAGTGCCATGCGGGGCCCGGGTGTTTGCGAGTAGCCGCAACGTGCGGGTGTGTGCGTGGGGACCCGCTGTGTCGAGATGTTGACTACCTCGCCTGGTATGCGGGAGGTCGTTGGTTTCGATCCCGACTGTGACGCCTGTATACTGGGAGTTTGCATGCCCCTCCGCGGTGGCCGCGTGGAGTTTTCTCCGGGTCCACATTTAGAATCGACACGCCGTTCGAGTATTTGGCCGCCATGAATGTTTGCCCCACGACGATGAGCCACTTCGTCGAGCTGTCATTTGTTGTGGCCATGGTCGCTTCTGGAAAGAAATAACCTCCAGCCATGTAGCTTCAGTGGGCCTTACCTGGTAACATAAAAACATCGTTTAAGTAGTTAATGTCCATGTCGCCGTGGACATGCATGCACAGCAGGGTGGGAGCGAAGTGCCTTCCTGATTCTAGTGAGCAGCGCCTCCGTGTTGTTGGACGTGTTCGTTTTTAACGACGCCTCGCCTCACTGCCACGTTCCTTGCGTGCGCTCTCATCATCACTCGCCATCTGGTTTGAGGCCATCTGGTTTTAAGGCATTCGCCTCCGTTTTCATGCGGATTCTCACACTGGTATCACAACAGACACAGGTTTGGGGCAAGTGCTGTTAGCAAGTAGCAGAATCTATAAAGGCCGGCAGGGCACAAGAGGAGGTGGATGGCCAGCATCACGCCCGGCCGCCTTTGTCTCCCCAGTGGCGACGTTTACACACCTCACCAGGTTCCTCATTTGAGGCCGAGTCGATCGAGGGGAGGCCCAGAACCGGTTAAGATGATGATCGTCACCCGTTCTTGGCCGTGAGCGGGAATCAAACTTCGGGTTTCTGCTGGCTTCGTAGCGCAGTGTAGCGCTAACCGCTGCGCCACCGCTCCCCACCTGCGTCACCATCGCATCGGATCCGATAGCTGCCCGGTATGAGCCGACTACGAGCCTTCCGTAAAGCAACATGTCGCGTTCCGAGCCTTTCCGAGCCCATCGGGCGAGATGCCGCATTTGAATTTCCCTGGAACCGCATTGGGCACCGGTGGCTACGCAACGCCCGGTAACCACAGCGCTGGAGAGCGAGGGTCGGTGGGGCCAGGGGTGCAAATATGGGGGGTGAGGGTGGCTATGTGGCACGCATCGTGCGACGCATAGGGGGGCCCAGTCGGACACAAGGGGGGGGGGGCGAATCAACAGATAAGTAAAACATGTAAAAAAAAGTTCCAAAAATATTCCAACAATGAAGCATAAATGCCAAAAAAACAATGTTACAAGTGAAAAAAAATAGCATTTCCAAAAAATACACGCAGCGTAAAATGTGGTCATGCTACTGCTGGTGTTTGTTCCTGGACACTGCCAAGCTTGTTTGCTAAGTGACATGCGCGTGAAAGCAAGTCAAGTCCCCTTTATTAATCACATAGGCATGCATACATGAGGTACGTGGCAGTGAGATGATTTGTTCCCGTGTCGCTCTCTCATCTTGTGCAAATTAACAACAACAATGTAAACAGCATCAACAATATTTTGAAATATATAAAAAATTTTATTCAAAACTAAGTACAATCGCTGTGCAGATGATAAAAGTGACATGTGCATCGCAGAAATAGGACCCCCTGCGGGTGAGCTTTATAAATTATCTTGTTATGCAAAATGTTCTTGTTTGGTTAATGTCTAGGGTGGGGGGGGGGTGTGAATGGTGGTAGGGGGGGCAAAATCTGGGTTGGTGGGGCTTGGGCAAATATTGCGCGGGGCACTGCTCAGCTCAGCATCCGGATGGCTTGGGGGGATAGAAGCTGTCCCCCCCCCCTGAGGCGGTCGGTGGTAGCCGCAATGCTGATGTGGCCGGGCTTTCTCTTGGATTGTTTTCTGATGAAAAAAGCCGTGGCCCGGCTGGCTGGAATCGGCGGACCGCATCACCCTCCGAAGGCCCTGAGGGTCCCGTTCGGTGCAGTTACCGTTGCAGGCGGTGATGCAGCCAGTCCAAGATGCTCTCAATGGTGCACCTGGACAGGTTCGGACATGCCAAATTCTCTCAGCCTTCTGAGGTTCTAAAGGCGCTGCTGGGACTTCTTCACCAGTGTATCCACCTTCTTGGTTCTTTCGGTAAAGTCACGTAGAATGGAAATAATAAAATAATACAAATAAAACATAATAAAATCATTCTCACGACGTTTCGGCCACAACGCAAGCAGCCGTCAGGTGAAGAACAGGTCTGTCGAGAAGACAGAGTCTGAATGAAACACCCCAGGCTTGGAGCGTCTATTTGGGGTGTTTCATTCAGACTGTCTTCTCGACAGACCTGTTCTTCACCTGAGGACGGCTGCTTGCGTTGTGGCCGAAACGTCGTGAGAATGATTTTATTATGTTTTATTATTTTATTTCCATTCTACGTGACTTTACCGAAAGAACCAAGAAGATGAATCCCTGCAGTCACGAAAGCTTTAAATCGGTGTATCCACGTTACGGGACCGTTCCAAGTCCTCTGAAATGCGAACTCGCAGGAACCTGAAGCTGTTGACCCGCTCCACTGAGGCCCCGTTTATGGTTAGTGGCAGGTGCTTACCACTCTTCCTGAAGTCCGGAATCAGCTCCTTGGTTTTGCCGACGTTGAGCTCAAGGTTGTTCCATAGACACCACGTCGAGAGTGCCCTCACCTCAACCACGTGTACCGTGGTGTCGTTGTTGGTGATCAGGCCCACGGCTGTCGTGTCGTCGGCGAATTTGATGACGGCGTTGGAGCTGTACCTGGCAGCATAGTCGATAGTGTAGATGGAGTACAGGAGGGGGCTAAGCACACATCCTTGTGAACGGTCAGGTAAGATGAGATGTTATTTGCTCACCTTTACCACCTGAGGTCTTCCCGTTAGAAACTGCAGAGGGTGGCGTTCACACCCTCGGCCTCCAGTTTGGAGATTAGGGTGGAGGGCACTATGGTATTGAATGCTGAGCTGTAATCGATAAACAGCATTCTCACATCGTTACACTCCTTCACCTCCAGGTGGGAAAGTGCCCTATGCAATGTAATATCAATAACTATTGACGCACGATAACTTAATTGTGAGTATTGTGACCTTTAAATATTTTTTATTAACACTGGTGAAGACTTTCATCCTCTAAATCCAATACACAGTGCAACTATAATGGGTTCCGGAGACACTTGTAGAGGTAACTTCTTTATTATAATACAACACTCCAACAGTCCTGATACTCTGTTACAGCCTAGGTAGACAGCTTAGGTAGACAGCCTAGGTAGACAGCCTAGGTACACAGCCTAGGTACACAGCCTAGGTACACAGCCTAGGTACACAGCCTAGGTAGACAGCGTAGGTACACAGCCTAGTGACACAGCCTAGCGACACAGCCTACTCTTAGCGTACCTGACTCTAGCTACGCTCTGGGGTCTTCCGGCTACAATTACCCTAGGGGAGACTACCTGACCCGACCCAGCGAAAGTGCGGGTCTAGACTCTGGCTTCCTCGGAATTCGCCCTTACAAGGACGTAGAGCCGGGAGTCCCAGAGTCCCACCACTGGCCCGCACAGCGTCCCGGCCTTTACAAGGACAAGCGGGACGAGGGGGTCCAGGGTCCTAAGCTGGCCGGTCTTGGGGCTTGAGCTGCGACTGGCCCCGATCGGCCAGGGAGCGGCCCTTTTATGCCTCTTGCCCATCGAGGGGTGGGGTTGTGTGTGCCCCCAGATAGCCCACAGAGCACACACAGCCCCCCGTTGGTGGGCCAAGGGGCTTAGCTGTCTGGGTTGCCTGGGATCCTAGGGCCTGGTGCCGAGGGCTTAGCTGTCTAGGATCCTAGAGCCCCCAGCAGCCCCTCCCCTCTTGGGCTGGCACAGTGGCCCCTCCCCTGGGGGTCCGAGCTACCTGCAGATGGTTCCTGTCCACCACTGCTGGTGAGTGTGGCCCATCTATGGCACTACACAACTATAAAAAACGATCCGTAGCTATTTCAGTGAAAGTCGGTAGAAAGGAGGGGGGCTCACAGTTGCATCTTGCATCGCATGAGGTCGTGAAACTCCTAAGGGGGATCACACTAGGTGATGAGACTCACCTAGTGGATCACACGAGATCGTGGATCCCACGAGGTGGTGGATCACACAAGGTCGTGGATCTCCCCCTGGTGGATCACACGAGGTCGTGAATCTCCCCCTGGTGGATCACACGAGGTCGTGAATCTCCCTACTTGTGGGTGCCAAGGTAACCATGTATTGGTTTGCCAGACTATGGCAGTACAGCAAGTAAAATTACGTATACTCTTTGGTTCTTTCGGTAAAGTCACGTAGGTGAAAAAAAAATTAAAATAACCAAATTAAATCACGACGTTTCTGGCGGAACACAAGCGCCCGTCATTGGGTGGGGACAACAACAGCGACAACAGTTGCTGAGGTATGCAGAAGAGATCGCTCTGACAAGGGATTATGGATCCTTGCAGTCACGAAAACTTCAAATCTAGAATTAGAATGATGTACTTTGTAGTTGTACCCTCACGTTGCTCTCCTGTTTAACTCATAATTCATAACGGAGTTGGCCAAACGTTCCGATGTAGGACCACCGGAGCTTGGACGATAGCTGGCGCTGATTCTGGAAGCCTTCCTACTTCCGTGCGGGTTTAACGGCGCCTCTAAGAAAATACGAATGAAAACTGGGTGCATTACAAATTCTAAATTATCTTTAATTTCACTCAAATGTAACAATTATAAATTGTGCTGTTGATTGCCATTGGTTGTTCGCATTGTTGCTAACAGGTTCAATAATATGAATCAAATGTGAAGTCTTATGTGATCAATAAATTAGAGCCAAGAATGTGTCCCGCGCGTGACGTCACTCCACATGAGGCCCACCCCCCCGCGTGACGTCACTCCACACTACCGCAGAGGAAGGTCGTGCGGAATTAAATAATGTATTACGCAAAGTCGCTTCAAATATGACGTTTCTTTACTGGAAGTAATGGTAAAAAATAAATCTAAGCAGAACACTGCTACATCCGTGTGTGACGTCACCGCAAAAGAGCCCCCCCCCCCTTCATTAATATTCATGCCCGCATGGAAATTTACACGAACGCACAAGAAGGTCGCGCACTCCGCATGCCGCACAACTCCCCTCATTAATAATCATGAGCGGGTGACGTAACTCCACATGGGGCAACCCACCCCCCTCCCCTCATTAATAATCATGAGCTGAACAATTTTTCTCTTGAATATTTCAGATTTACTGCAATCTACACCCGTCCTTGGGCAAAAAAGCGGGTCAATAAATAACGTCACTGACGAGCTTTACGATTGTGAAATGGAAGATCTTGAAAACGTATTCTGTTTCGTGCTTTAACATCTTAACAACTGTTTGATTGCCAGAAAGGGTAAAACCTATTGTTATATTTTGATACTGGTGTCGAGGTATTATTATGCACTCCCCATGTTGTCAGCTGGTAGTATCCCTCACATGTCAATAGGGAGCGGAAGAGTGACTAAGCCCAATGTTAAAGGACTATAGCCCGAGGGGCCAACGGCAAACCCTGGGATAACGGACCCAGGGCTGGGGGATGATGTCACCCTCCCGGGACCCGGTGGAAGGTTCTGGAAGGAAGGCGTGGCCAGGGCGGAGCAAGCTGTATAAAAGCCGGACCTCTGAACGGTCCCAGGCAGTCGTCGTCCACCCGAAGACCAAGAGCCTCCTGAAGAGAAGAGTCCGATGGGCAGAACCGTACCCCTGGCAAGGGTCGACTCCAGGTTATAGACCAGTGAAGACCAACAAGCTTCACTCAAGAAGGGCTAGAATAGCCAGTGAGAGGCATATCGGGTGTAAGGGGCCGTTACCCCTTTGTGTTAAGGTTTGATTGCTAAGTAAAATACGTGTTGCCCCGGAGCGACTCTCCTCTAGTTATTGACCCACTACACTGGCAAGAAAGATCCCAATATCACTTTCTCTCTGTTGCCCCCTTTCAGTGGACCCTTCATTGCCCAGCTTGGTGAGGTATGTTCAGACAAAGCCTGCGATTCACCCAGAGCACGGGGAACAGTTGTTTGTAATAACCCGGGGAATTTCTTCAAGGCGGAACGGAATCAAAGCGGCGACACAAAAGGGGTCGAGCGGATTGGGAGCAGCATTTGGGAAACGGAACTTGATCGTGAAAAGCAACGGAGACATCAGTCGGCGTACGAGGGCCGCCCACACTATTAGAAACCATTTGGGGGTTGACAGCAGCGCGATGGGATGCGTCAGGGGCCGTACTAAAGGCCACCAGGGACAGCCAGGTGGCTCCGCGCCGCCCACGGGGAATGTTTTTTACCATTACCGGCGGCTACATAATCTGCATCTGAAACATGGCGGGCATCGACACGGCAGACGGGATCTCATAGAGTCCAGGGACTCCTCTACTTACGAACGAGTTAGGTTCCAGAGGTCTTTGTCCGTAAGTCGATTTGTTGGTAATGACAACTTTACTCCTGTCGATTCGCAGCGGTTGAACGTACGACTCTCAGCCTGAACAGACAACTGGACATACGGACAGGTTTGTTCGTATCTCTGGATGCTCGTAAGTCGAGCGTTCGTAAGGAGATGAGTCTCTGTATTGGTATGAAAAGTGCGCACAGAAGCAAGGTGGGGGTGGATCCTCGACCTTTGAAGGAGGAAGACTCGCATCAGAGAAGTGACGTCGACGGGAGACGTCACAATGACTGACTGAGCAAGCAGATGGTTGGGGCCCCGTCCGTGCACCACTAGAAGGGATCGTGGCCAATAGACGGGCGATGGAATCACAGCCCAAGGATGGAACGCGCCTGAGAGGACGACCCGCCGTGTGCGGGAGCCAGATGGATGATTGTGGTACGGGGCTGCTGTGTGAGGTGCGGTGACCGTGTGGGGTGGGGGGGGGGGGGCCTTCATCCAGCAGTGGATAGATCGTGGCTGATGATGAAACCGAAAAATCTGACAACGTGCCAGGCAATGTACAGGTTTTGCCCTTTACAGCAAAACCTGTACATTTTTGCAAGGCGTCAAGTCAATGTAATCAGAGCATGTTTGTTTGCATGCTTTCCCCTTTCTGGCACTAAAACAGGAGTTGCGTTAAGATGTCCACGCACCAAATACAGGTGTAATGACTCTCGGACGACACGAACTGTAGAGGGTTGCCTTATTTTGATCAGGGCGCTTCACGCAGATAACTTGGGCCAGGGATAACACGCAAGATAACTTGGGCCAGGGATAACGCGCAAGATAACTTGGCCAGGGATAACACGCAAGATAACTTGGGCCAGGGATAACACGCAAGATAACTTGGCCAGGGATAACACGCAGATAACTTGGGCCAGGGATAACACGCAGATAACTTGGGCCAGGGATAACACGCAGATAACTTGGCCAGGGATAACACGCAAGATAACTTGGGCCAGGGATAACACGCAAGATAACTTGGGCAGGGATAACACGCAGATAACTTGGCCAGGGATAACGCAAGATAACTTGGGCCAGGGATAACGCGCAAGATAACTTGGGCAGGGATAACACGCAGATAACTTGGCCAGGGATAACGCGCAAGATAACTTGGCCAGGGATAACACACAAGATAACTTGGGCCAGGGATAACGCGCAAGATAACTTGGCCAGGGATAACGCGCAAGATAACTTGGCCAGGGATAACACGCAAGATAACTTGGGCCAGGGATAACGCGCAAGATAACTTGGCCAGGGATAACACGCAAGATAACTTGGGCCAGGGATAACACGCAAGATAACTTGGGCCAGGGATAACACGCAAGATAACTTGGGCCAGGGATAACGCGCAAGATAACTTGGCCAGGGATAACACGCAAGATAACTTGGGCCAGGGATAACACACAAGATAACTTGGGCCAGGGATAACACGCAAGATAACTTGGCCAGGGATAACACGCAAGATAACTTGGCCAGGGATGACACACAAGATAACTTGGGCAGGGATAACACACAAGATAACTTGGCCAGGGATAACACGCAAGATAAGTTGGCCAGGGATAACACACAAGGTAACTTGGCCAGGGATAACACGCAAGATAACATGGGCCAGGGATAACATGCAAGATAACTTGGCCAGGGATAACGCGCAAGATAACTTGGGCAGGGATAACACGCAGATAACTTGGCCAGGGATAACACGCAGATAACTTTGGCCAGGGATCGAACGCAAGTAGGGACGACGCGAAGACAGTGACGACCCCGATCCCACGGCAGCCCCGAACCTTGTTCCTCGCCTCCTTTTATCCCCGGCGTGGCCCTCACCCCGCCCTCGGCCACGCCCCCTTTCTCGAACTCTCTGTCCCGTCCCCGAACTTCCTTGATGGTTCCCCCCTTGTGACGACTCGCCCTCTCATTATTTATCAATCACCTGTTAATTTCCCCTCGTGACCGCTAGTCCACGCACGCACTGTCTCCACACAGGTAAGATACCTTTTTTGCAAGGCATCAAGTCTGCATTAACCACACATCCTGTCGGCAAAACATGCAAAAAAACATGCAAAAAAAATGAACAAAAACACGCTATAAACATGCAAAAAACAGAAAGGGCAAACCCTATTCTTATTTTTTCTGATACTGGCCAAGCAAAAAAATATACATCCAATAAATGTGCTTCGAGTTCTCCCATCCACCGCGGCAGCGAGGAGAAGGAAGCCCGTGCCGCCCCATAGCCCTGCACTCACCAGAGGGAACCACTGCACAAGACAAAGTAGCCTTAACAGACTGTTGGGGCAAGTGCTGCTAGCGAGCACCTATTAAGGCCGGCACGGCGCGCGAGTGGGTGGCCAACACCACCCGCGGCCGCCTTTGTCTCCCGGGTGGCGATGTCTACACACTGCACCAGGTACTCATTTGAGGCCGAGTAAACCTAGAGGAGGCCCAGGACCGTTTCAGATAATCGTCACTGGTGTTGGCCGTGAGCGGGAATCGAACTCGGGTTGCCGGGTTCATAGCGCAGCGCGCTAACCTCTACTACTACCGCTCCCCATTGCACGGACACACACAGACACACATAGACACACATAGACACACACAAACATACACACAGACACATACAAACAGACACACAGACACAGACACACAGACACACACAAACAGACACACACACGCACAGACGAACAAAGACGAAGACACACAGACACATTTACGCAAACACACACACAAAGACACACACACAGACATGGTATCTGTGTGAGTCTATGTATGTTGGCAAGGACAACAAACTGAACACAATAAAGCAGTCGCGGTCTGGTCTGTGCATCAAGGGAACCGCATCTTACTGCTGCCATGGTTTACACATTGCCTGGCACGTGGTCAGATGTTACTGTGTCATCATCAGCCACGATCTCTCCACTGCTGGATGAAGGACCCCCACCCTCCCACCCCACACGGTCACCGCACCTCACACAGCAGCCCCCGTGCCACAATCATCCATCTGGCTCCTGCGCACGAGCCGATTGCATCCGCTTCCATCGTCTCGGCGGTTCGTCCGCTCGGGCGCGTTTCTATCCTTGGGCTGCGATTCCGTCGCCAGTCCTCGGCTATTGGCCACGATCCCTAACAGCGGTGCACCGCCCCGTGGCCCCAACCCACGAGCCGGGCCATTTGTTTATTTATAGTGCAGGGATACAAACAGCGGGCACAGCGGCGCCAGTGCAGTTCAGGGCGCCATGGTGGCCAGGTGTTAACACCCTCGCCTGGTAGGCAGGAGGTCGTGGATTCGATCCCGACGCCTGTCACGCGGGTTTTACCTCCGGGTCCTCCGGATTTTCGTTCTCCACATTCAGAATCAACAATTCCCGCACGACGTCCGGCCGCTTCGTGGAGCCATCATTCAGCGGTGGCCAGGTCGCTTCTGACAAAAGAGCAAAACGCTCAGTGGGCCTTCTTAGCTGGTAAAATAAAAATAGTTCGTACGACCGAGCCGGATTACTTCGTCGTAATCCCCGTCCCACATGAGGTATCTATCCGTGTAAAATGTTTGCACAGCTTGATTTCAAGCTCTGTGTTGTTGATGATGATAATAATAATAGCACGGGTTTCGTGTGGCCGTGTTGGTGTTGTTTTACGGTGTGGCTGAATTGGCCCAAGGTTTCGTTTTTATGGGGTGAAAACCACATGAATAGGGCGGCTATGAGAGTCGCTGGGGACAGTCTATCATCAACTCACTGCACGTGAGATCCCGGCTTAATAATAATAATGGTGGTGGTGGTGGTTCAAACCCAGGTTCAAACCCAAAATCTCAGTACCGTATTGCCAGCTCAGTGCGGTGATGTAACATTAATCCCCCTCCGATTAGCGTGGTTGGCTACGTACGGTGCGAAAGAACGTCAACATACATGTTGAACTTCAACGTACATGCTGAACTTCTTTCACACCGTACTAATCGGAGGTGCGGGGGAAAGACAACAAACTAAAGAAAGCCGTTCCAAAGAAATGAGTTTGTCAATCTCGATGATGTAAAAGTGCACATAGCTCTGGTGGCTTCCTAAGATCGGAAAGGAAGGAGCGTTCCAGACGGGCGCAGAAGCGCATCCGAAAGCGCGCGATGAGAATGCGGTGACCGTCGTCTTTGTGCGACAGCCACACGCTGTCGATGCGATCTGCTGGTGCTAAATTATGACGACGATGATGACGACGACGATGATAATGGCATGGGGTTTTGTTGTTGTTGTTGTCTGAAAGCAAACGTGCACCAACTGTGACCCTAACTCACGGCACCGACCCCTTGGCGCTGTGCTGACGCCGGGACCCAACGCTCTGGACAGGGCCAGATTAAGCGAAACGTTATTTCACTTGTGAATGCTGATTTTATTTGTTGTTAGCCTTTTATTTTTCTTTAACTTTATTTTCCTTTTGAAAATATTACTGGGGGGGGGGGGGGGGGGCTCACAGTACCTGTAGCCCAGGGGCCTACAACATCTGAATCCGGCCCTGGCTCTGGAAGCCGCCCTCAATCTGTCAGCGGCAGTTTGAATGAAATGGGGAGGAGGAGGAAGGAGCGACGGGCGGGGCGCGTGATTTGGAGGTGCATCCAGGTCACCCGGCAAATTTACGGGAAAGGACAAATCAATCGCATTGCCTCGCCAAACGCTTTTCCCTGCGTCAGCCCCCGCCTTACCCCCCCTCAACCCCCCCCCCCCATACCGAGTGAGTGCTGCTGCTGGGTCGCTTCTGTTGCTGCGAAGGGGAATATCGAGAGGAGAGCTCGGATATCCGATCGGCGAAGTATCCTTGGGTGGGGGCATGCGGAGGAACATGAACCATCATCGCGCAAACTCCGGCCATCCTCGCAGCGGCTTTTGGCTGATAGCTGTCGAACAAAGGCGGCGGTCACCGCATCGCGCGGCGCTTTCAGATGCGCTTCTGCGGCCACTGGAGCTACGCACTTTTAAATCATATAGATTAAAAACTAATTTCTTTAGAACTGATTTCTGTGTTTAGTTTGTTGTCCTTCCCCCTGACCTCCGATTAGCACGGTTGGCTACGTACGCTGCGAAAAGAAGTTCAACATACTTCCATACAAACATTACATCCACATCCGTATCCTGCCATTCTATTCTGAGCTTCCAAGTTGCTTACACCATCCTGTCCCTGAAATCCCTAGAATCCTCCTGCACCGGCACGTCGAACTAAACTAAACTATTTTTATTTCACCAGGTTATACAGCTCTTTTTTTCAGCAGCGACCTGGCCACAAGCGATAGCTCAACGAAGTGGCTTATCACGTGGACATTGATAGCAGCCAAATAGTCTGAACGCGTGATGTTGATTCAAAATACGGAGGAAAAAAACCGGAGGACTCGGAGAGAAGCTCACGTGACCACGGTGCGAGCGAGACATGCAAACTCCAAAGATACAGCAGCAGGCATCAGGGTCGGGATCGAACCCACGTCCTCCTGCCTACCGGACGAGGGAGTTGACATCTGCGAGCCACCAGACGCTGGGTTTTTTACTTGCTGTAGGTGCAGCCCCCGGACCGAAAACAGCGACACAAACACGAATAACTGTTAAACTCTGTTATTAATAATAATAATAGTGATGACTCTTTTAATCATAATAGTGATGACTCTTTTAATCATAATAGTAATGACTATTTTAATCATTATAGTGATTCAATAATAATGACTCTGTTATTAATAATAATGACTCTAAAATGTGATTTAAAGCTTTCGTGACTTCAGGGATTCATATTCTTGGTTCTTTCAGTAAAGTCACGTATAAGGGAAATAAAAAATAATAAAAATATAAAACAATTAAATTCTCACGACGTTTCGACTGCAACACAAGCAATCATCATCATCAGGTGTGAAATCCACAGCAATAATTTTTTCTTCTGTTGCAGTCGAAACGTCGTGATAATTTTATTGTTTTATTATTTCCCTTCTGCGTGACTTTACCGAAAGAACCAAGAATAAGAATGACTCTGTTAGTAATAACAATGACTGTTACCGCAACGCCAGCTGCCTCTCGTCACTACAGTGTTTGGGGAAAACATTCGGCCAACGTCGCACGAAGTTTGCCCGTAAGGGCAATTAATATTCTGCCGCGTTACGCGTAAACATCGTTTTTTTTACCCCAAACGACTTTGCCAAACGGAGCCCTCCATCAATCTCCTCCGAGGTGGCCCCAAAACGTGGATCGAGAATCAACCCCGAGGTCGCCGCTATTGACCGCACGCCCGCCGCGAATCGCCGGGCGGCACGCATCGGTCAATCTGAGGCCTCCCACCTTCCTGCTACCAAGACACGTGCACTTCACCGTGCGCATCCTCATCAACTTCATCGTGCGCATCCTCCATTGTTTATCGCCGAATCGATCGACTCGATTTGGTGTGATGCTGCTGCTGCTGCTGGAAGTTCACGCGGAGGGGGGTGGACACCGTGACCCCCCCCCCGCCTTGAGATGCGGTGAGCGACACGGCTGATCGTCGTTGTCGCACGCTGGAGCGACACGGACGGTCGCGTGAAACGTGGCGGCGGCGGCGGCGGCGGTGACGGATTTGAGGAGGGCCTTGAAGCCAGCGCTGGATAGGTGGCTGCTGTCGATCAAAATGTGAACATTGTACTTGTACTGCAGGAGGAATACAATTAGCTGTAAAGCTCTTTTTGCACGGCTGTCGAGTAAAGTAGCACGGGGTAAGGACGTTACAACAATAAACAACACAAAAACACGATAGAAGCGCAAAGTATAGGAAAGGTAAACAAATCACACAAAAAAAAACCCACAAATAAAACTAAACTAGTTTTAAAAAAATATGACTAGGTAAAGATACTGGTGACGTTCCAGTGGATGTCAAATAGCCTTAGAAGCAGCGCAGCAGTCGTATATTGTTAAATAATAGTTTTTTAAATGTTCTCATAATATTACAATAATGTATTATAATAATATAAAGTAATAATTTACTACTATTATAAGAATGCTATTATTTACTACTATAATGATCCGAGAATGTCTGTGTGTCCCGTGCGTGACGTCACTCCACGTCGGCCAGCCCCCCTCATTAATAATCATGAACAGTTGACGTCACTCCACATGGACCCCACCCTGCTCATTAATAATCATGAGCGGGTGACGTCACTCCCCATGGGGGGGGCGCCTCCTCCCCCCCCCAGCATTAACTTACAACCCTCACTACAAAGGCAGAACCCTCACGTCACGCGATCTCCGTCACGCTGTTGAGACATCAAAGTAAAAAGGACGTCGCGATGAACAAGGGATTATCACCTTTAAATGAAATTGGTCTGTGTCACCGCGGCCTTACAAATTGCACGCGAATGGATGCAATGAATATCACGTGGCGGCCTGCTCTTTGCTTGCAAGTTTAAGATTTACTGCAATATATCCGTCCTTGGACGGGCAAAAGGCTCGTTGTAACATAATATACAATGCATTTTTGTATTATTAAAATAACTAAAATACTGTAATAAAAACATAGTGGGACACTTTTCCCTGTGGTTCCAGTTTTAATTGCAAAAAAATATGATAATACTGCACTGTTATTATAACACTATTACAATAATATGCTATGCTTTTATTATCGTAATTTGACAACTTTAATACAAATAAAACACAATGGCCCACTTTTAACTGCAAACATTCTCACACACTATTATTTTAACATGATTCTAATAATTTACTACGTGTATATGTTTTCTTCAATTAAAAACGTAATAATGAAAACGTAAGCGGCCCACTTCTCACCGTGATTCCACTTTTAATTGCAACAAAAATGTCCACTGCGGATTATCATCGGAGAAAAAGTAGCTACATATGTAGTAGCTTCATAATAAACGTTTTTGGGTTAGATCGCGTTATTACTTATAAATGTGTCGTAACCCTCCACCACCCGACACGGCCAATGAGTAAAAAAGCATCACGTTGACAAAAGACAAATAGTTCACTACTACAATTTTTTTTACTCAAAAATTGTAAATGTTGTGGATTCACTCTTCAACATACCGGTGGGCTACAGTAGTGGTGAGACACTGCTTAACCAATACATACTTCACTTGGAATGGAACTTTCTACAAACAAACTGAGGGCACCCCAATGGGCTCCCCCCTATCTCCGGTTGTAGCCAAGGTTTTCATGGAGAAATTTGAGACTGACGCCATCCAGACTGCCACTCTGCGCCCAACCTTATGGAAGAGGTACGCGGATTACACTTTTGTCATCTGGCCACATGGCCGGCCTGCTCTAGATCAATTCCTCGACCACATCAATTCCATACACCCAGCCATCAGATTTACCATGGAAGTCGAAAAAGATGGCAAGCTACCTTTTTTCGGATGTCCTAATACAAAAGAGACCTGATGGTTCAATGAGCCACTCTGTCTACAGAAAAGCTACCCATACGGATGCTTACCTGAAACCGGATTCCCACCACCATCCATCCCAGAAGAATTCCCTCATCAAGACTTTGCACCATAGAGCCCAATGCATCTCTGACCAGGAACACATTGCCAGTGAACTCAAGCACGTACACCAAGCTCTTAAGGCTAATGGTTACTCCGACTACACAATCCGCAAAGCCATCACTCCAACCATGAAGAAGGACCCTCTTGAGGAGCCATTCAAAACCATCACCTTACCCTACATTGCGGGGATCACAAAAAAGATCTCCAAAATCTTGAATAAACACAAGATCCAGGTCCGATTCAACACATTACATAAAATCCGTGATCTGGTTCCGTCTGTAAAAGATGTGTAGTAGCTAGACGTGTAGTAGCAACACGTGTAGTAGCTACACGTGTAGTAGCTACACGTGTAGTAGCTACACGTGTAGTAGCTACTACACGTGTAGTAGCTACACGTGTAGTAGCTACGGGCCCCGAACTTCCAAGGGTCCCGCGCTAAATGCTTTCAAGCTATCAATTCCGGTTCAGTGATTCTGCATTTGCTCTATTACTATAGTACTATACCGCCTTCAACTTTTATGAACGACTGGGTGTTTAAGGTTAGCGAGTTGTCGTATTTTCTGGCTGTATATCAATTAAAAAGCAAATTACGTTTCTATGCAAGTCAAAAATTTATGTTTAAATATTAATGTTTATTTTTTATTTAGGGCACCTTTATATCATAATGCTACAGGCCCCGCACTCGCCTCATGCGGCACTGCCGGGCCGTGCGGCGCGCCAGCGGGTGGCCACGGCTCGGAGAAGAGAGGGCCTTCATCCAGCAGCGGAGAGACGACGGCTCGTGGTGGTGGTGATGGATACGGGAGACTGCTCCTCAGCCGAGTCGCGCGGTGGAAAGTCACAAGACTCCCCCCCCGCCGCTGTAGAAACCTCCGGTTATTTATCATTGTATTTTTGTTTTGTTTTTATATATTTTTTAATGTTATATCCCCCCCCCACTCCAATGTTGTACTGATTGTGCTGCCAGCGTCACACCACGAGACGGAGAATCTATGGGGGGGGGGGGGGGGGTGGTTATCGCGCGGAGCGGCACGGCCATTCGTCTTTAGAGTACGACCCGCGTGGAAGTTGATGTAACAGAGCTACTTTTGAAATGTCGTCAAGTGAAACTCCGGTCTGCACAACAAAGTGATAAATCAACAGATATGTCTCCGTCGTTCATTCGTCTGTTCGCATGAAATATAAAAAAATATATATTTTATTTTATACCTACTTGACTTTACCGAAAGAACCAAAGAGTATGGATTCCTGCAGTCACGAAAGCTTCAAATCAATATATATAAACACATTTCTCACAACTCACGATCCCCTTCCTTGGAGTGCATCGCATTTCAGCCGCGTTGTTTCAAGACAAGCAAAGCTCTGGACGGGTCTCGACACGCAGTGTCTCATCAGCAGTCAGGCTCGCCTGAGTCAATACTGGCGACCTGCCGATGTTACGGACAAGGACTCTTTGACCCTTTGACCCTTTGTGTCTCTCTCTCTCTCTCTACGATGTGAGTCCGGTCCAGAGCGGTGGCTCTTTAAGGACTGCGCAGTGGCGGCTGTGGAAACTCGACAAGCAAAGTGGCTCTCTTCTTCTTCTTCTTGTTGTGGTTGTGGTTGCCGATCCCTGACCATGGAAGTGCAGTTTACCATGAGAGTCCAGTTTACCGTGGAAGTGCAGTTTACCATGAGAGTCCAGTTTACCGTGGAAGTCCAGTTTACCGTGGGAGTCCAGTTTACCATGGAAGTCCAGTTTACCGTGGGAGTCCAGTTTACCGTGGAAGTCCAGTTTACCGTGGGAGTCCAGTTTACCATGGAAGTCCAGTTTACCGTGGGAGTCCAGTTTACCGTGGAAGTCCAGTTTACCGTGGGAGTCCAGTTTACCATGGAAGTCCAGTTTACCGTGGGAGTCCAGTTTACCGTGGAAGTCCAGTTTACCGTGGGAGTCCAGTTTACCGTGGGAGTCCAGTTTACCGTGGAAGTCCAGTTTACCGTGGGAGTCCAGTTTACCGTGGAAGTCCAGTTTACCGTGGACGTCCAGTTTACCGTGGGAGTCCAGTTTACCGTGGGAGTCCAGTTTACCGTGGAAGTCCAGTTTACCATGGAACTCCTGTTCACCATGGAAATCCAGTTTACCATGGAAGTCCAGTTTACCATGGAAGTCCAGTTCATCATGGGAGTTTAGTTCACCATGGAATTCCAGTTCACCATGGAAGTCCAGTTCACCATGGACGTCCAGTTTACCATGGGAGTCCAGTTCACCATGGAATTCCAGTTCACCATGGAAGTCCAGTTCACCATGGAAGTCCAGTTTACCATGAGAGTGCAGTTTACCATGGGACTCCTGTTCACCATGGAAGTCCAGTTTACCATGAAAGTCCAGTTTACCATGGGAGTCCAGTTTACCATGGAACTCCTGTTCACCATGGAAGTCTAGTTTACCATGAAAGTCCAGTTTACCATGGGAGTCCAGTTCACCATGGAAGTCCAGTTTAGCATGGAAATCCAGTTTACCATGGAAGTCCTGTTTACTATGGGCAGGGGTCGGCAACCTGCATGCTGCTCTTTAAGAGCTGCTGTTCCGTGATGTTATTTATTCCGGACCACCACCGTCTCGCATTCACCACAAAGTGCACAAAGTGCATTGCGGCTCTTAAAATATTGAAGGGCGTTTTTTCCCCCACCGAATTAGATTTTTTTAAACGTCTTGTTTTATTTTGATTTAAAGCTTTCGTGACTGCAGGGATTCATATTCTTGGTTCTTTCGGTAAAGTTACGTAGAAAGGAAATAATAAAATAAAAAATATATAAAACAATAAAATTCTCACGACGTTTCGACTGCAACACAAGCAATCATCATCAGGTGTGGAAGGATTTGATAAACCATTTCGGGTCTTAATTTATTGAGGTCACGCTTACGGTGACTTTCAGACCGCATTCCATTTTCTTCTTCTCCCCCCCCCCTCTTTTCCGAACATAGATGGACTCGTCCATCTGACCAACTGCCAAATCGCTGTCCGTGGTGCTGACGTTAAGAAAAAACCGCCACTTTTTTAAAATTTTCTTGTTGTGGATTTCACACCTGATGATGATTGCTTGTGTTGCAGTCGAAACGTCGTGATCATTTTTAATGTTTTATATTTTTATTATTTTATTATTTCCCTTCTCCGTGACTTTACCGAAAGAACCAAGAATATTCTTGTTTTGTTGTTTTAGTTGGAGACCCCCCTTGGTGAGCTCTAAACACGAGGGGCCACAGCGCTCTTCCACCTATCTCGGCCTAGCGATCTTCATCCCACGAAACAGTAAAACCAAGGTTTGTAATTACCCAGAGGCGGTACCTTCTCCAAATTAACTGTCCGAAACCAAATTGTGGGTTTTGTCATGGGGTGACCAGGCGGAGAGACCATTAACCTCTCTCTCTCACTTCGCTTGATGGCTAGAGAATAATCTAAATTAATCAGAGAGCCATACAAAGTCATCTAGAGCACAAATAGGACGTGGAAACCCGAGGCAAGCAGCGGCGATGAAAGACAAGGACAGGAAGATGTTGATGGGCATAGGAAAAGACAACAACAACAAAAGAGATGGACTGAGCATAGCAGCGATTTGTATCTGGATACGAATCAAGAGAAGAAAGAGCTGCCTTGGAGTCGAACCCAGGTCTTCAGTAGGTGCCGAGCTCAGTGCCTGTGACCTGCGCGCAACCCGGACACTCGAAGCTTCCCCGTTTGTTCTTGAGATCAGCCGAAAGTTTTAGCAAGTGCCACGAAAAGCCCGTGTTGACACGAATGCGAGGCTCCCTCTCCACGTTATTCATCAACAAACCCGAGCCATGCCTCCCGGACAGATGCTTTAATATAAAATCACACCGGCTGAGAGACGCTGCCCATCGACGCAGAGGCTTTCTGCGCCCGTACGAACGGAATCTCGGCGATAACCAATCACCAGTTGGGCTGCACCCGCCAGACCACTTGAACCGCGGAACCCTGGGGTCAAGTCCGCTTTGAGTTAAAAGTCAACAGCGGTTGACCCCGTTAAGAGTCAACCCGCCACGGCCCTCTGTCATAGGAATGGGGAATTTCCACCGTTGGTTCAGGGTCGCCAACGGAGAGCACGGAGACGTGATGACGTGATCTTTTACTTTTAATTAACTCAATTAAGGAATTAGAAAGGAATCGGTGACCGATGGGGAGTCTGTATTTAGGCGTGAAGTTGCTCCTGAGTGGTGGCGCAGCGCGGTGAATGTGGCAGTCTGAGTTCGATTCCGTGATCTGGCGAACATCAGTGAACGAGTGGTATCTGAACCAGCCTGCACCAATGACCAGCTTGGTGAAGTATGGTCGAGTAACTACTATTGTAAGCAACATTTTAAAACTAAACTTTTTAAAATTAATGTTACCAGGTAAGGCCCACTGAGCTATACAGCTCTTCTTCAGAAGCTACCTGGCCACAAATGAACGAAGTGGCTTATCATCGCGTGGAAATTTGTATCAGCCAAATACTCTAAACGCGTGATGCTGATTCTCAATGTGGAGGGAAACCCCGTTAGGACCCCGAGAAAGATCCACGCGACCAACGCGAGAGAGAGAGAGAGAGACACGCACACTCCAAATACACAGCTGCAGCAGGCGCAGCGTCGAGATGGAACCCACGACTTCCTGCATACCAGGCGAGGTAGTTAACATATCCTAGCCACTGTGATGATTATGAGAGAGAGACACGCACACTCCAAATATACAGCAGCAGCAGCAGGCGCAGCGTCGAGATGGAACCCACGACCTCCTGTATACCAGGCGAGGTAGTTAACATATCATAGCCACCGTGATGATTATGAGAGAGAGAGACACGCACACTCCAAATACACAGCAGCAGCAGCAGGCGCAGCGTCGAGATGGAACCCACGACCTCCTGTATATCAGGCGAGGTAGTTAACATCTCCTAGCCACCGTGATGATTATGAGAGAGAGAGACACGCACACTCCAAATACACAGCAGCAGCAGCAGGCGCAGCGTCGAGATGGAACCCACGACCTCCTGCATACCAGGCGAGGTAGTTAACATTTCCTAGCCACCGTGGCGCCGCCGGTGTGGGTTATACTTTCATCCAGCGGTGGATTGACCAAGGCCTGCAGATTGTTGAACTCCGAGAGCGGTATCGAAAAGTGTACCCACTTGTCCACAGCCAGCGATGGCAATTCCACGTTCCTATGATGGGTGCCAACCCTACGCACAGCTTAACCACTGCTGACTTCTCGTGGAGTGGGGCTTTAGTTGACAGACCGCGATGGGTTGAATCATCTCGAACATTCTAACCGTCTGTGACTCGATCACCGCGCCACATGAACATTTATTCAAATCAGTAAATAAGTAATGAGCCGTTTAGAATCATTACGTTAAAGAATACGCACTCAGGCTGATAACCCAATTAAGCCACCATTCGTATGCTCGAGCCAAATGTCTCGGCAAGCTGCGCTTAGATTATAAACTTAAAATTAATTTCTCATTAGCCGAACTCAGAGTGATTGCACGGCGCCATACTCGACTCAGTCACAACAACAACAGCAACAACGTCTTTGGTTCCGTTTTGAAACCACTTTGCTTGCTGATTCAGACGAAAAAAAAATGAACATCTGCTGTTAATGAAGTGAGGAGAGGCGCCGATTCAAAAAAATTATCGAAGAACAAAGCAGAGCTGCTCCATACGGAATTTTGTTTCAATGAATTAATTTGTATTCAACCGGGAGCTCTCGGCTCCTTGCCGTCAGTACGTATGTTGAACTTCTTTCGCACCGTACGTAGCCAACCGTGATAATAATTCGGAGGTGCGGGGGAAGGACAACAAACTAAACACGCAAAAGCGGCTCTAAAGAAATGGTGGCTTCCTAATATCGGAGGGAAGAACGTTCCAGAAGGCTGCTTAAAGCGCATCCGAAATGGCGCGATGCGGTGGCCACCACTGCCTTAGGGGCCGTCCATAAATGACGTCACGCGATTTTGGACGATTTTTTACCCCCCCCCCCCCTTCGTCACAAAAGGTCAGACCCCCCCTCAAATATGACGTCACAAAGCTCTGCCCCCCCCCAAATAAAACATGCTTCAAATCGCTTTAAGCTATTGTCATTGTAGTGCGTATTTAATGTGGCGCTGCACTCTGATGTTGTAGGAGAAAACATTTATAAAAAAGTATATTTAATTAAGTAGAACGTGTTGTCTATATTTATTTAAAGTTGCGCATTTTGATGTGACGTCACATTTCTCAAACCCCCCCCCCCCTCGTCACACATAGTCACAAATGTCTGACCCCCCTCCCCCTAGGTGCGTGACGTCATTTATGGACGGCCCCTTTGTTAGATGTCGAGCCAAAGGGCCGCCGCTGCTGCTGCTGCTGCAAGGATGAGCGGTGTTCGTGTGATGAAGGTTTGAGCTCCTTGACGAGATCAGCGATGCATTGTGGTCCATTCGTGGTTGGTTATAGCAGCAGTGACGAGACCACACTTCACCAAATCCAGGCAGGGGTGTCCACTCACTAAAACGAAAGATCGTCACCAGTGGCTGCCGTCCAGCGTCGCTGCGGGAATGTGGAATTTCCACACGCGGGAAGGGGGCCCTCAACGGCATATGATCATGCACCTTCACCGTGTCCCATAGAGCGGCGCGAAAAGTGTCTGTTGTTGTGGTTGTGGTTGCCGTGGTTCACGCTCAGCTAGATAAATAGAGAGGAAGATTCAGAAGCGTGGGAAACCACAGGCGAGCGGGGAGGGGGACACAGCTGGCGTGAGCAATTCTCCAAGCTCTGGGGTCCTACATTGGCATTCTTGGTCCCGACTTATGTGAGCCTAACACAACAAACAACCCAACACACTCGTCAATAACACCGTGGCATGAAAAGGAAAAACAACATATATAACCGGCAACGTTTCGGGCAATGTCCCTTCTTCACAGCACGTGTGCTATAAACAGTTGTTGTTGTTGTTGTTGTTTTTGTTGTCGATTGTGTCTGTGCACCACTGCCAACCGCAGCAGCAGCAACATCGTTTGTCTTGAGATCAGCGGTGGGCGTTGTCAGACAACGGACCGAAGACCACGCGGCGACAGACGGCGTGGGGAGAGATGCGCGGTGACCTTCGAGTGCAATCATTCAGTTTCAGTTTCATTTATTCGGTGGTATAGCCCTGTGAGCCATTCGGCTCTTGAATCGGGTGCAACCGCAACAAACAAAAACAAAAACATGAACAAGAAAACATCTTGAAGTGACTGTGTGACTATGTGCAAACAGAAAAATCCAGGAAAAAACAGCTAAATATTGCAGAAAAAACCACCGTACACCAAAGCTGTGTGCAAAAATCCCAGTGGGATGCAAGTCAAACCACAACAACAACAACCACAAGACAACTTAGATTAACACCTTCAGTCTAACTCCGTACTACAACAAACAAACATGGTGACAATAGGAACAGTGCTGCTGGTCAGTTGCCTCCTGACCAAGGCAGACTTCTCCATTACACACCCAGAGCCGGGCAGCATCTCAGATCGCGTGCTCTCTCGCGATGGCCTGACACTTCACATCGAACAAATGCGATGTTTTCCCCATCTTCTCAAAATTGCGTCTTCATGTACCTTAACATTGCATATTGCCATCATCATCATCATCAGAAAATATTTGTTTATTTTATTTTACCAGGTCAGGCCCCACTGAGCTACACAGCTCTTGGCCACAGATGATAGTCCAACGACGCGGCTTGTCGTGGTGGAGATTTATAGCAGGAGGCAAATACTCCAAACGCGTGGTGTGAATTCTAAATGTGGATGGGGGAAACCGGACGAGCCCGAGAAAAATCCACGCGACCACAGGGAGAGAAAGAGAACACGCAAACTCAAAACCGGCATCGCCAGGGTCTGGATATCACCCACGACCTCCTGCATACCAGGCGAGGTAGTTCACATCTCGCCACCACAATCACCCCTGGGTGGGGGGTAAACGCAACGGCAGCTGTGACCGGGGGCTGCCAAGCGAACCACCTGTGGATGTGGAGGCACAGAGGCGGCCAGGTGCTTTGCTCCCTCCACTCTGCCCCTCCATTTCGCCCCCCCCATTTCGTACTTCCCCTCCTCCCCCAAAGAGGGGGGCAATTAACGTAACGAGGCGTCCGGCGACGCGCGCTTCATTGGTGCGCCGTCAATCGAGTTGCGTGCCTCCCCTAGGTTGACTCAGCTTTGAGTGAAGAGTTGATGCTGCGTGGATTGCCAATATCGGCAGTTTTGTGGTGCGTGGATTGCCAATTTGGGCAGTTTTGTGGTGCGTGGATTGGCAATATCGGCAGTTTTGTGGTGCGTGGATTGCCAATATCGGCAGTATTGTGGTGTGTGGATTGGCAATATCGGCAGTTTTGTGGTGCGTGGATTGCCAATATCGGCAGTTTTGGAGGTGTACGCGGCCGGGCTTGGTACTGGACACAGCGACACCGTCATGCGTCACCCTGGCCGAAAGAGGTGCTCACCAACAGCGCTTGCTCCACCAGTCCGCGCGGATGAGCGGACACCGTCGCTGTCACGTGGCGGGCAGGCGGGCGGGTGGCCGGTGTTGTCGTGGCAAAGGCAGTGCCCTCTAAGAGCCCAGAGCAACGCAGGGTTTGCAGCGCGGAAGAAGAACCTTAGTTTGACATTGGAGGAATCCGATGAGCTATGAAGAAGCTTCTTTTTGTCACAGACGTTCAGTCGGGGACTGGTCAGCAAAGGCTCAACGACGAACCCGTGACAAAGTACAGCGCCAGCGGTAATTGGTATCGGAGAACAAAAAAAAACACTTTTTTTATGGCCTCTAAAATGAACGAGCGTCGCTGCATCGCGATCGACATTTGGCAGCGAGACGACGCGGACGAAGCAAGCAAAGATGCTGGGCCACAACCCACCCCGTCCGTCTTGTACCCTGCGGGCCTTAACAGGCGCTCACTGACAGCGGCGCTGGCCTCGGCTGCCACGTGCGGCAGGGCACGTGGCGACACGGATGTCTTCCGTACGCTGCGCCTTCTGTCAACGCACGAATCGAACTCGGGGTGAGCGGGTTGCGGTGCGAAGCGCGTGCCGCTGAGATTCCGGTGACCTGAGTTCGATTCGGGCACCAGGAGCGAATCCATCAGCGGAGGAAATCGATATCTGAACTCCGGTTGGCTCTCGCGTTGGGCTTATGGATTTTGACTCTCGATGAAAAGTCAAACTTCGTGCGGTTCGCTCCGAAACTTATGACATACGAGGTGTGCCAAACGTTGATATATGACAGTCATTGATGCTAACTCATTATTAGTTACAATTTTGACGAGGATAAAAATAAGTATATAAACATCAGGGTGGTTATGCGGGCGAGTAACTGAGTGAGAGAGAGCATGATGATTATATAATGATTCTATTATTATAATTCGTCTATTAGAGAGTGAGTGGTGTGGTAGAGAATGAGTGGTCTGGTAGAAACGACGAGAGAGTGAGTGGTGGGACAGAGTGAGTGGTGGGACAGAGTGAGTGGTGGGACAGAGTGAGTGGTGGGACAGAGTGAGTGGTGGGGCTGAGTGAGTGGTGGGACAGAGTGAGTGGTGGGAGTGAGTGGTGGGGCAGAGTGAGTGGTCTCTAGAGAGTGAGTGGTGGGGCAGAGTGAGTGGTGGGGCAGAGTGAGTGGTGGGACAGAGTGAGTGGTGGGACAGAGTGAGTAGTGGGACAGAGTGAGTGGTGGGACAGAGTGAGTGGTGGGACAGAGTGACTGGTGGGACAGAGTGAGTGGTCTCTAGAGAGTGAGTGGTGGGACAGAGTGAGTGGTGGGGCTGAGTGAGTGGTGGGACAGATTGAGTGGTGGGACAGAGTGAGTGGTGGGACAGAGTGAGTGATCTCTAGAGAGTGAATGGTGGGACAGAGTGAGTGATATCTAGAGAGTGAGCGGTGGGACAGAGTGAGCGGTGGGACAGAGTGAGTGGTCTCTACAGAGTGAGTGGTGGGACAGAGTGAGTGGTGGGACAGAGTGAGTGATATCTAGAGAGTGAGTGGTGGGACAGACTGAGTGGTGGGACAGAGTGAGCGGTGGGACAGAGTGAGTGGTGGGGCAGAGTGAGTGGTGGGACAGAGTGAGTGATCTCTAGAGATTGTAACTGTACACGAAAGTAACTCGCACGAACAACCGATCACGTTGTCACCTTTGTAAACAAACCCCACCCCCCCCCCCCTTTTTTCACGGCTAAGCAAACTCACGAGTAAAGAGGAACTATTAAATAAAGCACCGGGGGAAATGTCTCTCCCATTAATATTTCCCACTCCAATCGAATAAAACCATCTGCTGTGTTGGTTGGCTAAGTGCGCATTTGTCCTTGGAATTGCTCCTTGATGTGCCAGGAGAAGCCGGGCGCACAGGATACAGATCTAATCACACTGGATCAATGGCTCCTCTCTTTTTTCCTTTTGATGTATGTACCTCTCATCGACGAGTTTATTCCAACCGTACAAAGTTTTGTTTACAGTCAGAAAGGGCACAGGCCGCGCATTGAAGCAGCAACGCTCGGCATTCTCAAATGTCGTGAAGCTGCTGGGCCTTGCCGAGTTACTGATGACTGAAGACAAACCATCATACTCAATGAGTGTGTACACTCAATCCGGCTACATTCGGGAATGAAGAATGATAAAAAAAAGAACGAGTTGAACATGCGACGCGTCACCCTTTTGTAGAGAATATAAGACGAAGAAGAAAAGAAACCGTGACCCCTAAGCGTGGATAAAGAGGTCCATGTCAGTGGCTTTCTCAAGTAGTTGTTCTGTGACATCAACTTCCGGGCCACTTCTCTGGGTGGTGCACTGGCGACCACGTGGCCGGCCACCACAGGATGAACGCGCACTCGAGGAGACGAGTCAGGTTACACTCAACAGAAAACAACAACAACAACAACAATTTGTCTAGAGTGCTTATCATTGCAATCGCAAAGTTGCGAACTCAATCCCACTTGGAGGTCGGCTCAACACATCATCCAATCTGGGTCGGTAGAATGCGTACTACTTTGCGGAAAGTGCGATCAGGCCCCCACCGCCGATCAACGCGGTTGGCTACGTACGGTGCGAAAGAGGTTCAACATAAAACAACATACAACCGGCGAGGCGGTTAACATCTCGCCACCGAGCGCACGCGTGCGTTGTGCGCACCACTACCCAAAGGCAGGCGCTGGGTACCATCCCCTTCATCCCACCAGCGGGTACCGATCGGCGCGCGGTGACGGATGTGACCCGGGTTCAGTGGAAGCGCCATCAGCGTTGCTAATGCGTCTCCTCATTAACCTTGGTTACCGGGCACTGGAGTAATGAGGTGGTGATTACGAGCCTCCCCTGTCTCGATTGCCAAAACGCGTCGCCTCAAATGGGCCCGATCCATCATCGCGGCCACGAGAGAGAGAGATGTTTACACTTTGGCACCAGCAGCGGCGGTGGCGGAAATCATCATCATCATAATCGTCAGCATCATCACCACCGCAAATCTCCGACATCAATTGCTCGCGACTCGCCAAGTATCCGGCGAACGGGCACGCAACTTGCACCGTCTGCGCGGCCCACTCCTCCATCCTCATCGTTGCAGGGTTCGTGACTTTCAAACCGAAAACCGAATCGGCTTTCGGACGTTCGGAAGCCGTCGGAGCCCGGCTCGGGAATTGGGGCAGCGGGGTGGAAATTCTAGATTTGAAGCTTTCGTGACTGCAAGGAATCATATTCTTAGGTTTTTTCGGTAAAGTCACGTAGGTAAAACATAATAATTAATGAAAATAAAATAAAATAAAAACAAAAATCACGACGTTTCGGAGGCAACACAAGTCTCCGTCATCAGGTGGGACCGTCACAGCCGGCTGTGACGTCCCGCTTCATCCCACTTGGGAGTCATCCTCGCAGCGGCTGCAGCAGCAGCAGCAGTAGCAGCAGCAGCAGCAGTAGCGGCAGCTGTGGATTATTATTTTTTTTGGCTCGGCCATCGAACAAAGATGGCGGTCACCGCATCGTCACGCGGCGCTTTCAGATGCGCTTCTGCGGCCGTCTGGAACGCTTTCTTCCTTCCGATATTTGTAAGCCACTGGAGCTATGCACTTTTAAATCATCTAGGTTGAAAACTCATTTACTTAAAGCTGCTTTTTATGTTTAGTTTGTTGTCCTTCCCCCGCACCTCCTATTAGCACAGTAGGCTACGCATGGTGCATAAGTAAAAAAACCTCAAATTTGTATTTTTTATTTTACCAGGTAAGGCCCACTGACCTATATAGCTCCTTATCAGAAGCGACCTGGCTTTCACAAATGATAGCTCAACGAAGTGGCTTATTATCACGTGGATATTTAAAGCAGCCAAACACTCTCAACGCGTGACGTTGATACTAAACGTGGAGGGAAAAACCCGGAGTACCCAGAGAAAAATCCACGCGAGAACGCGGAGAGAGACACACTGCAAACTTCAAATATACAGCAGTAGCCGGCGTCAGGGTTGGGACCGAACCCACGACCTCCTGCATACCAGGCGAGGTAGTTAACATCTCATAGCCACCGTGGCGCTGGTGTGGGTTATACCTTCATCCAGCAGTGGATTGACCAAGGCCTGCACATTGTTGAACTCCGAGAGCGGTATTGAGAAGTATACCCACTTGTCCAAAGCCAGTTATGGAAATTCCACGTTCTTGTGGCGGGTGCTAACCTACGCACAGCTTAACCACTGCTGACTTCTCACGCGGCCCATCGGTACCGCTGCGTTCGCGGTTCGATGCAAGGATACCGCGGTTCGGTTTCAGCAGGCCACCCTGGTTACTGCTGCGGACGTTCAAGACCCCCCGGCAAGAGCGCTGCCGTCGCTGTTTGCCAGGCGACTCCGGTCCACGTTTTGACAAATTTTAACGACCACAGCGCAAGTCGACTGAGTTGGAATCTACGCAGAGGTCGCCGTCGCCCTTTCTCTACAACCCCTGGCAGGACCCCCCCCCTCCCCTCCCGAATGAGAGCCTCTTTCTCGGGTACCCAAGTGGAATCATCATCATACCCAGGGATGGAAATGGGAAGACATTACTGGGGGAACTCATCAATGATTGCCCCCACCCACCACTAGATCTGAGGAGGAGGTTCGCTCCGTCTGCGGGTCTCTGTGTGTATCTGCGGGTTTATGTGCGTGTCTGTGGGTCTCTGTGTGTGTTTGTAAGAATCTGTGCGTATCTGTAGGCTTCTGTGCGTGTCTGTAGTTTTCTGTGCGTGTCTGTGGGTCTCTGTGCGTGTCTGTTTGTCTCTCGGTGAGTGTCTGTGGGTCTCTCTGTGAGTCTAGGGGTTCGTGGGTGGGGGTCTAAATATGAGTGAAATAAATTTCGAAAAAAAAAAGAATCATTGATTCATTCAGGAACGCAGCCAACAGGGGGCGGTCGGCTTTGTCCCACGACCAGCACGGGCCGCGTCCCTCACTGCCTCGCTGGTCACCACCGCGCCCAGCAGTCAGCGCGGCGCTGACTGCTGGGCGCGTCACGGAACTGCGACTGCTGCTGCTGCGCGAGCGGCGGCCACCCACCAACCCCCCACTCCCCACCAACCCCCACCCCCCACCAACCCCCCACCCACCAACCCCCCACCCACAAACTCCCCACCCCCCACCAACCCCCCACCCACCAACCCTTCACCCCCCCCACTCTCCACCAACCCCCACCCCCCACCAACCCCCCACCCACCAACCCCCCACCCCCCCCCACTCCCCACCAACCCCCCACCAACCCCCCACCCACCAACCCCCCACCAACCCCCCCCGCCCTCTAACCCCCCCTCCCACCAACTCTCCACTACCCCCAACACCCGCCCACCCCCCACCAACCCCCCCACCCACGATCCCCCCACCAACTCTCCCACCCACCAACCCCCACCAACCCCCCCCACCCACCAACCCTCCACCATCCCCCCCCCCCCACCCACCAACCCCCCCCCCCCCACCCACTAACCCCCCACTAACCCCCCCGCCCACCAACCCCCCCACCCACCAACCCCCCACCAACCCCCCCCCCCCACCCACTAACCCCCCACTAACCCCCCCGCCCACCAACCCCCCCTCCCACCAACCCTCCACCCGCCGCCATCTCCTCCGTGTCCGCGCTCGGGGCAATTAGCGGCGCGAGACAGTCGCCGCCGCTAACGAGCGCTGCTGCTGCTGCGGCTGCGGCTGCAGCGCAGCGATGATGGTGACAGCGCACAGCGCACACACAGCGCAGGCACAGACAACGCTCCACCACCACCCCTCCCGCCGTAGAGCCGCGAACAGCACTCGGGGCACGTGCTGTTAGCGAGCGACCTAACAAGCCCAACACTCGCCACTACACCGCTGCTCCCCGACAGCAACAACATCGACGCATTCGCCACCGCGCGGCTACGACGTTACCACGGGGCTCGTGCGCGTTGAGGCCACGTGAAGTGGGAAGGGTTCGCTGGCAGGAGGTCACAGAAGAAACCCAGGGGTTACGAGCTGAATGGCTGGCAGATGCACCGCATGTGCTCCCCACGGTAGCAACTTGCTGCGTTTTATCCTCCTGGGACTCCGCTGGTTGTTGTGAGCGTCGATCCTCTGCCCTCCGTTGTTGCTGGAGGGCGACTGCCTCCAACTGGCCAGTCGCAGCGTCCTTTACGAGCCTCCTCCTCCACAGAGGCCGATCTTGACACCGTCGGTACCGGTCATCGGCAAGTCCACTCAGCTCCACCGTTCTCTTGGACCGCATCAGCTCCATCTCTTCTCCAGCCCGTGCCGTGCCCGTTTAGCCCCCTCGATCCGGGAAAACTGAAGCTGTTTGGGCATCAGGAGGAGCTTCCCGATGGGACTTTGTGAGCTCCTCACCCAATCTAGCCTGGTCAAACCCAAGATAGATCGTCGGCAGGCCAGTTTCAAACTGGCACAGATGTTCCCATTAGAGGGCTCCACGTTTCGCAAGCGTAGAGAAGGGAGGGCATGACTGTGGCCGGGAAGACCCGGAGCTTGGTGTGAAGCGACAGACCGGGTAGCTTTCCACACGGCGTCGTTACGCAGCCCATGATAATGATAATGGTGCTCGACTGATTCGGAGTGAGACCTCGGCTGGTCACACGCGCGCTGCCCAGGTATGGAGACTCCTCCACCCTGTCCACCACTGCTCCCGTCATCGTCCAGCCGCGATGCGTCCTGTCCAAGCCGGACTCACCATCCTGAACAGTTTCGGATGATGATGATGATGGCATTAATATGCGCACCTTCTCTAAACCACGTGTTCCTCTTTTCCTTCTCGCAATGTAAATGACGAAAAAAAAACGCAGCGCAGAAACTTACATAGCCACACAAATATCAGACTTGGCGACTTGCCTTTATTTTATTTTTTTAAACATCATTTACTTCAACATCGTGAAACTTTCCGCCCTAGATCGATTTCAATCCGCAGGGGAAGTGGCCGTACACGGTAAATGCACTTGAAATCACCGAACATTTTAAAAAGTTTTTCTTTTTAAAACGCTTCGCTCTGAACGGCGGACTCCGAGAGGCATTTATCTTTGGGCACGTCTCGTGGCAAAGGCACAACATCTATCGCGAGCCGACTCGAGACTCGTCATCTCAGCCACCCCTAGATGGGGCACTTCGTCTACTTCGCTTCGGAGGCGCGATGTGGTCAACGCGACGAGAGGAACTCCGCTGTGGACCCGCGCAAGCTTCGCGCAGAGACTCGGGGCTCAAGGCGCCTCTCTCAGGAGGACGCTGCTCGCAATGGGAGGCTGCCCGTAACCACATCCTCCGGTGTGGTTCAGTTCCTACGATCACCGTTACATTGCTTATGCATTTATTTTGGTGATTTCGAAAAGTTTTTTGGTTTGGCCATGTTTGTTTGTTGTAGTACGGAGTTAGAATGATGGCTTTAATCTAAGTATATAAGTTGTCTTGTTGTTGTTGTTGTTGTTTGACTTGCATCCCACTGGGATTTTTGCACAGCGTTGGTGTACGGTGCTTTTTTCTGGAAGACTTTGCAGTTTTTTCCTGGATTTTTCTGTTTGCGCGTAGTCACTTTAATATGTTTTCTTGTTCATGTTTTAGTTTTTTTTTTGCGGTTGCACCCGATTCAAGAGCCGAATGGCTCACAGGGCTATACCACTAAATAAATTAAACTAAAACTGAAGAATTGGAGTTGTGAGTTCGGGTGTCAGTTCAGAATCAGACTTTCTATGTCGACTTGAAGAATCCGATGAGCTATGAAGCGCTTTTCTCACCACGTGCCCAGCTGCGTGTCCCCACGGCTCATCATCCCTGCGGAGTCGACAACTTAGGGATTACATTTTTATTTAAAGCTTTCGTGACTGCAGGGATTCATATTCTTGGTTCTTTCGGTAAAGTCACGTAGAAGGGAAATAATAAAATATAAAACAATACAAATTATCACGACGTTTCGACTGCAACACAAGCAATCATCATCAGGTGTGAAATCCACAGAAATAAAATTTGAAAAAGTAGCGGTTTTTCCTGACGTCAGCACCACGGACAGCGATTTGGCAGTTTGCCAGATGGACGAGTCCATCTATGTTCGGAAAAGAGGAGGGGGGGGGAGCAGAGAATGGAATGCGGTCTTAAAGTCACCGTAAGCGTGATCACAATCAATTAACTTAGGGATTGCTTTGCGGCGGCGGTGTCGATGGTCGGCACACCGAAGTTGCAACCCAGAGGGGACTGGCTTCGATCCAATCTCGCCGACGCGGCAGATGCAACAACGGTGCAGGTTTCTCCACTCCCACCAAACCTCTGTCCACCCAGCAGGTGATTAAAGGGGTGCACCACAGTTTTAGTCGATCGACAGTTCGCGTTGCGGCGGCGTAAAGCGTGGGTGTTCCCGCACACTTCCATGATGTCTGGTACCAGTGCGGAGGAGTAGGCCAAAGACTTGCAGAGCTGCACCTTCATCGTGTTTTGGGATGTTGGAAAAAAAAGTTCGCGTGCGGATGAAAAGAAACAGCCACGCGTGCGCGAAGATAACGTTCGAGAAATCTTTTTCGGAAGTGGTTCTGCATTGACTGCTTCCGCAGATCCTTCTCTACCACGGGGTTGCACTGCTCTGCGGGATTTGCGAATGAATCGCTCGAGTCTCGTGAGCGTGTGACGCCAAGAGAGCGATTCCCCGAAAGCGGCTCTCCCGTGTGGCTTCCGGTTTCACAGCCGGCTTGATCGGCATGGAGTCCGACGTTCTGCTCCGCGCTCTGGGAGCCGAACACCGCACGGCACGAGCCGACATCCACCACGCCGGGGAAAGGGGCCGTCCATAAATGACGTCACGCACCTGGGGGGGGGGGGGTGTTTGAGAAATGTGACGTCACATCAAAATGCACAACTTTAATAAATAAATATAGACAACACGTTCTACTTAATTAAATAGACTTTTTTATAAATGTTTTCTCCTACAACATTAGAGTGCAGCGCCACATTAAATACGCACTACAATGACAATAGTTTAAAGCGATTTGAAGCATGTTTTATTTTTTTTTGTAGGGGAGGGGGGCAGAGCTTTGTGACGTCATATTTGAGGGGGGGTCTGACTTTTTGTGACGCCGTGTAACGAGCGGGGGGGGGGTCAAAAACCGTCAAAAATCGCGTGACGTCATTTATGGACGGCCCCAAAGCCGCACGGCGACGATGTGCGGACTAAACGCAGATAGAATCGAGATGAATGCTTTCAAGCTGTCGGTTCCGGTTCAGTGATTTTTCACTTGCTCTATTACTATAGTACTATACTGCCTTCAATGTTTATGAACGACTGGGTGTTTAAGGTTAGCGATTTGTCTTATTATGTGGCAGTATAGCAAATGAAAAAATCTAATTTCTTTACTACGCAAGTACAAAATTTGTCTTTTAATATTTACGTGTTTTTTTAATGTAGGGCCCCTTCATAACATCTGGTACAGGCCCCGCACTCGCTTCATTCGGCACCGCGTGCAAGGGCAGTGATAGAGCGTGGTGCATCATCGCAGTCGGCCACAAGGGTGGGCCCGAATTCAACAAGATCAACAGGTTCTAGATTTGAAGCTTTCGTGACTGCAAGGATTCATACTCTTAGGCTTTTTCGGTAACGTCACGTAGGTAAAAAATAAAAATAAAATTAATAGAAGTAATAATACTTATTATTTTATTTCTATTATTACTTCTATTATTTTTATTTTTTTACCTACGTGACTTTACCGAAAAAGCCTAAGAGTATAAGATCAACAGGTACCAAAGCTACGCATGTATGTACGTATGCATGTTCACCACAAGCACTGCGTGTGGTTAATGCAGACTCTATTCCTTGCAAAAGGTTTAATCTATTTGGCGTTTTGACATCTTAACATCTCCTGTGTTATTGCCAGCAAGGGTAAAAACCTTTTATTGTTTTTGTTACCAAAAAAATAATATAACAGAAAAATTCCAACAATTAACCATAAATGCCCCCCCCCAAAAAAATTGTTACAGATTAAAATAAATAGATTTCCGAAATAATACACACCGCGTGAAATATAGTGGAGCGTTTGAATTCCCCAGGAACCGCATTGGGCAGCAGTGGCTACGCAACGCCCGGTAACCACAGCGCTGGAGAGCGAGGGTCGGTAGGGCCAGGGGCGCAACTATGGGGGGTGAGGGTGGCTATGTGGCACGCATCGGGGGGCCCAGTCGGACACAAGGGGGGGGGGGGGCGAATCAACAAATAAATAAGTAAAACGTGTAAAAAAAGTAAAAAACAAATATTACAACAATTAAGCATAAATGCCCAAAAAAACTGTTATAGATGGAAAAATAACATTTCCAAAAAATACACGCAGCGTAAAATGTGGTCATGCTACTGCTGGCGTTTGTTACTGAACACTGCCAGGCTTGTTTGCTAACTGACATGCGCGTAAAAGCAAGACGCACGATAACTTAATTGTGAGTAAGGTAACCATTAAATATTCTTTGGTTCTTTTCGGTTAAGTCACGTCTAAAAATAAAATAATAAATTAAAATAACATATTACGACGTTTCGATTGCAACACAAGCAATCATCATCAGGTATAAAAGAAATAGCGACATACAAGCAGACAGACATCACAACGGCACACAGAGAGAGGACACAAATCGGCACAAAGAGAGGGGTCGTTTCTGTGACGGTCCCTTAAATATAGAGAGGGGGGGCGGGGAAGGAGAGAGGGAGGGGGCAGAGAGAACTAGCATATCAATGAGTGTACGGCAACGTACTGCTGTTGCAAGTAAGATGACAATGTGGAACGGGCACGCAAAATTGAAAACGGGCACGCAAAATTGAAAATTAGGAGACAGGCACACGAAAATTAAATAACCTAGCAAAATATCGAAATGTGATGTAATACAACACAGAGAGTCGATTAACACACAATTAACGCATAGCCTGGTTGATTACGTGTTTCAAAATTTGCTAAGTTAGAATTTTAAGTGTGAAAATTCCAAAGAGAGGACACAGGCAGAGAGAACAAATAGCCAGAAAGAAAAAGGATAAGCTTAAAACTTCCCCGTAGAAGTGGTTCAATCTTAATTTAGGAGCTTTCGTGACTGCAGGAATTATTCTTTGGTTCTTTTCGGTTAAGTCACGTCTAAAAATAAAATAATAAATTAAAATAACATATTACGACGTTTCGATTGCAACACAAGCAATCATCATCAGGTATAAAAGAAATAGCAACAAAAATCTAACTAGAAAACTATAGACAGACATACAAGCAGACAGACATCACAACGGCACACAGAGAGAGGACACAAATCGGCACAAAGAGAGGGGTCGTTTCTGTGACGGTCCCTTAAATATAGAGAGGGGGGGCGGGGAAGGAGAGAGGGAGGGGGCAGAGAGAACTAGCATATCAATGAGTGTACGGCAACGTACTGCTGTTGCAAGTAAGATGACAATGTGGAACGGGCACGCATGCCGTTGTGATGTCTGTCTGCTTGTATGTCTGTCTATAGTTTTCTAGTTAGATTTTTGTTGCTATTTCTTTTATACCTGATGATGATTGCTTGTGTTGCAATCGAAACGTCGTAATATGTTATTTTAATTTATTATTTTATTTTTAGACGTGACTTAACCGAAAAGAACCAAAGAATAATTCCTGCAGTCACGAAAGCTCCTAAATTAAGATTGAACCACTTCTACGGGGAAGTTTTAAGCTTATCCTTTTTTCTTTCTGGCTATTTGTTCTCTCTGCCTGTGTCCTCTCTTTGGAATTTTCACACTTAAAATTCTAACTTAGCAAATTTTGAAACACGTAATCAACCAGGCTATGCGTTAATTGTGTGTTAACCGACTCTCTGTGTTGTATTACATCACATTTCGATATTTTGCTAGGTTATTTAATTTTCGTGTGCCTGTCTCCTAATTTTCAATTTTGCGTGCCCGTTTTCAATTTTGCGTGCCCGTTCCACATTGTCATCTTACTTGCAACAGCAGTACGTTGCCGTACACTCATTGATATGCTAGTTCTCTCTGCCCCCTCCCTCTCTCCTTCCCCGCCCCCCCTCTCTATATTTAAGGGACCGTCACAGAAACGACCCCTCTCTTTGTGCCGATTTGTGTCCTCTCTCTGTGTGCCGTTGTGATGTCTGTCTGCTTGTATGTCTGTCTATAGTTTTCTAGTTAGATTTTTGTTGCTATTTCTTTTATACCTGATGATGATTGCTTGTGTTGCAATCGAAACGTCGTAATATGTTATTTTAATTTATTATTTTATTTTTAGACGTAACCATTAAATAGTTTTTTTTTAAATTAACACTCACTGTTGAAGACTTTCTTCCTCTAAACTCAAGACACGGTGTAACTATGACAATACATACACAGTCTAGTTATAGCCTCACTTATTGTTGTATACGGGGCTAAAAACGATCCGTAGCTATTTCAGTAAAAGTGAGTCCGGAGAAAAGAGATGGGGCCCACAATGGCATCTTGCCCCCTCCCCTCCCTGTTGAAATAGGTCGCTGCGCCCCTGACTTGGCCTACTCTTCCACGTTAACCAGACGTCTGGGAAGAGGTGGAAGTACCCACACTTTTCTCCACCGCCCGTGACCTGCCGATCAACTCACATCACCAGGTGAACACATCACCTGGTGAACACATCACCCAGTCAACACATTGCCGCGGGCGTTTCTCTGCGTGTGGCAAAACCGGTAACCGCCGTTTTTGCTGTCGTCGATCCATTCGGTTACCGGCAATGCACACAACGCGATGTCCACAACCCGGGTGGAGGTGTTATTTGTTTGCGCACTCTGGATGCAGAGAAGTTGACACCTCGCTCTTGGCCAGGTTCAGTCCCCCTCCCTGAACACCCTCAATCCCCAAACTAAGCTACTTTTTGTTTTTGTAACCAGGTAAGAAGGCGCCACTGAGCTGCTATATCGCTGTGTTTCAGAAGCCACCTGGCTGCCGCAAATGATAGCTCAACGAAGTGGATTATCATCATCACGTGGAAATGTACAGCAGCCAAATACGGTGCTCGAAACGGGCGACCGTTGATTCTTAACGTGGAGAGGAAAAAAACCGGAGGACCCGGAGAAAAATCCACGCGACCACGGGGAGAGAGCGAGAGAGAGAGAGAGAGACCACGCAGACTCTAAATATACAGCAGCAGCAGGCGTCAGGGGCTCGGGTTCGAACCCACGATCCTCCTGTACACCAGGCGAGGTAGTCAACATCTCGCCACCGTGGCGCCCAACCCAGCGCCTAAGCCTCCCTTCTGGCCGTGGCCAGTGGGCCCCCTACGCAGTTTCACCGCCTGCGCACCCCTTGCACCCCCCGCACCACCCCAGCTACGAACATCTCTACCCCAACCCCTCCTGAACATCTCCCGGTTGCTCTCTCAACGTTCACCATCGCTCCACCACTGACACACATTTAAAAAAGAAGCGTGTTTTTCTTTAGTCGAACAAGAGCCCGTTACAAAGCACGAGCGATCGGAGAAAGGGGCACAGACACAGCAGCGCCACTCCTCGTCACGGCGGTGATTGCGCTCCCACGAAACGGGTCGTTTGGTGATTTTGTCGTGAAGCGAGTATAGGAGATGCGCGTTCAAGGCTGAATTCGTTCCGATAGCATCGAATGTTTCCCTTCGTCAGCCAGAAAACGCACTTTATAATATTTAAACAATGGATATTAACACATGCAGATACTCAAAACATTATAAACATTAAAATGAACATGGATAATCAATGCATTAATTCATACTTACTGTACCTGCAACAGCCCGTCGTTATAAGGGGAATGGTCGATAAGCGAACAGATTGGGTTCTACGGAGGCACTACCCTGCTATACATTACACGACTATACACTACACTACTATACACTACACTATACACTACACTAATATACACTACACTATACACTACACTACTATACACTACACTACTATACACTACTACACACTACACTATACACTACTATACATTACACTACTATACACTACACTACTATACACTACTATACACTACACTACTATACACTACATTACTATACACTGCACGACTTTACACTACACTATACACTACACTAATATACACTACACTACTATACACTACACGACTATACACTACACTATACACTATACTACTATACACTACACTAATATACACTACACTACTATACACTACACTATACACTACACTATACACTACACTATACACTACACTACTATACACTACACTACTATACACTACTACACACTACACTATACACTACACTATACACTATACTACTATACACTACACTAATATACACTACACTACTATACACTACACTATACACTACACTACTATACACTACACTACTATATTCTTAGGTTTTTTTCGGTAAAGTCACGTAGGTAAAACATAAACAAATTAATAAAAGTAAAATAAAATAAAAATTACGACGTTTCGGAGGCAACACAAGCTTCCGTCTTCAGGTGGAACCGTCACAGCCACGACAGCTGTATCAAGTAAATGAGAGATTTCAGGAGCTACCACTCCGTTTATATAATGGTTGGAGAAGGGGGTGGGGTAAGGGCCAAGTACAGCACACTTTTTATTAATATGGTAAGGTGAGGCTTAAGAGGGTGAGCCTTTGTTATGGAGAGGTACGGTTTGTGACTCAACCTGTGACAAGGAGACAACCACTAAACATGGTAAACCTGTAATAGTTGTCTGTCAAATAAGATTGGCAAATAAGTGTAGTTAAATCTTTTTTGCATGGTTAATCACATCTTTCCAATGATTACTCAGTTTGTAACCGTCATCACGGTTGAAATTATGTCTGTGTTTGTATATTTGTATGGCTTCGTGTACAAACCTTTGATGGTAGCCAGGAGATTTGCAGAGAACCTTGGTCTCGGAAAAGACAATTTAATGAGAGCCCACCGAGTTGTAGCAATGATCGGCAACGGCCGAAGAATCAGTTCTGCCGTGTTTCAGATCTGACTTGTGCTCGCGGACTTTTATTAATTTTTTAATGTTTTACCTACGTGACTTTACCGAAAAAACCTAAGAATATGAATCATTGCAGTCACGAAAGCTTCAAATCTAGAATTAATACACTACTATACACTACTACACACTACACTATACACTACTATACACTACACTACTATACACTACACTACTATACACTACTATACACTACACTACTATACACTACATTACTATACACTACACTACTATACACTACACTACTATACACTACACTACTATACACTATACACTACTGTACACTACACTATACACTACAGTACTATACATTACACGACTATACACTACACTACTATACACTACACTATACACTACACTACTATACACTACACCACTATACACTTCTATACACCACAATACACTACACTACTATACACTACACTACTATACACTACACTACTACACACTTCTATACACCACTATACACTACACTACTATACACTTATATACACACCACTATACACACACCACTATACACTACTATACACTACACTACTATACACTACACTACTATACACTTCTATACACACCACTATACACTACACTATACACTACACTATACACTACACTATACACTACACTATACACTACACTATACACTACACTATACACTACACTATACACTACGCATTGGGCTCTATGGAGGCCCGTCGTTAGGCGATGAGTCGTTAACAGGGGAGGCCGTTGAGAGGGGTTCTGTTCCATTTGCGTTTTCGTGTCTTAGTGCGTCGTGTCACCCCCACATGCACCTCCGACTAAGCAACGCTGGGCTACGTACGGTGGTGACTCGGTGCCAAGGGGGTAGGGGGAGAGAAGAACGATGGGGCTCACTGCCCCCCACCACTCCTCACGGAGGGGTATCGATCGGGAACGCGGTCATTTTAGGGGAGGGGAAGGAGAGGGATGGGCGGGGGGGATTACACCACCGCCACTTTTAACAACCACACCACCACCACCACCCACTCTTTACACCAACCACTCTCATCGTACGCACCGTTTTTCTTTGTATCGAACGTAATTGCTGTGAAGCGCCTTGGATGGAGCAGGCACTTTATAAATCCTCGAAGAAGATTTTCGCGAAATCATCGCAAACGGATGCAGCGGCGCGCGTCTGGCTGTTTTCAATAATTTTTATTTTTTATTTCATTGTCATTGCACCATATTCGTGGGTCGGTGGGATAATTTTCGCAATGGCTTGGAGGGTATTGCTGATTGTGGTTATTTTTATAATAATAATAGGACCACGACAATTGCCGTGAATTTTATTTCGCTCCATTGAATCAACAATTTATCCATTCGGCTGCATTCCATTTTTGCAATTATCTTTGACCTTTTGCAAGAAAGATGGGGGTCAGGGCTGCACACATTTTAATTGCCTGCCTTCAATTGAATTGAGAAATGCCGTATGGAGCAATGTCCATGCGTGTGTGCGCGTGTTGTGTGTGGGGGAGCGGTAGTGTAGCGGTTAGCGCTACGCTGCGCTACAAACCCAGCGACCCGAGTTCGATTCCCGATCACTGCCAACACCGGTGACGATTATCTGAACCTGTCGTGGGTCTCCCCTAGATCGACTCAGCCTCAAATGAGTACCTGGTGCTGTGTGTAAACATCGTCATTAGGGCGTGGTGCTGGCCACCCACCCCATCGTGTGCCGTGCCGGCCAGTTAAGGCTATACGGGGGATCTTTGTCTGTGTGTGGATAGCGCACTGCGATAGGAAGCTGGCGACTCGAGTCCAGTTCTGGTTCGCGGCCAACTTCGGTGACGAATATCTGAATTCCTGGGGCTCTCCTAGGTGGACTCAGCCTTAAATGAGCCATTGTACCCGTTGTGAGATGAGAGAAGGGGGCTGCACGCAAGATAGAGAAGGCGCAGCCCTGCAATGCCCTGGCTCACGTCACTGTTGGCGCAAGAGCCTCCTCCACTAGACTGGAGCGATAGCGGGTATTTGGTCTACTCTTCCACCACGCTGGCCGGACAGGTCAGATCCGATGATCACAGCTGGCTACGTACGGTGCGAAAGACGTTCAAGATACATACGTACGGTGCGAAAGAAGTTCAATATATACGTACGGTGCAAAAGACGTTCAACGTAACTGCATACACACGTACGGTACGAAACAAGTTCAACATACACACACACACGCGGCCTGCCTGTATGTGACTGACTGTGGTGAAGCTGACGTCACTGCTGGGTGGACAGTGGAGGGGTAATTTAAGAACATCGCCTCAATTGCATCATCTGGATCGTTTTTTTTTTAAATCACGTTTTGCAATCGAATGTTTAAGTTCCGCAAGTATTTGTTGTTGTTGTTAAACCGCCCGAACTATTGGCGGTGTTGACGCCGTTTCGACGTTCAACTGAATGAGCCGATAGAAAAAACCTCGGCACGGATGTGAAATGTGGTGATGTATCTAACCCGAGCCAGCACGGTACGGGGAGTTTTCCACTGGCTATTTGCTCAGCCGAGCCAGAATCAAACAAACCGTGACACTCCAAAGACCTGAACACAGCCTCATCAGTGAGCTATCTCATGTGGGCGAGGTTGCGTCGGCTGGGTCAAGTAGCCCGCTCTGCAAACGTTTTCGTTACTTATAACAGACGCGATTGTGGTCACTTGGTTACTGAGTCAGTCACTTGACCCTCGACGAGTGAGGAACAGCTCACAAAACAAACGCACGCGTCAAGGGGATTCGTTACAATTGTTGATTTCTTATTGCCTAAAGCACTGTCGATCCGCGACTCAGATGATCCGCCCGTACATGATCGAGTTAACAACACTCGTGTCTCCTGCACCCCCACCCCGCTCCCCTTTCCTTCCCAGCGTTACACGCGGCAGCTAAAGAAACCATGTTAAATATGTATTATTTTGGTGTCGTTGTTGTTGTTGTGTGTGAACACGCATTAGCTAACCAGCTGAACCACTCCCCCCCCCGACCCCCACGTCATTATAGAGCATGGAGCATTGTGAGCTCATTTTCCCTGCGATATTAATGCGGAAATCGATCGTTGACAGCCGACCACTATTTGGCAAATAAGAATATAAATACATATTGTAGCGGTCTCACGACATCGACGAGAGGCACGCCGAGAGCGCGTCATGCGCTGCCCCGAAGTCCAGGGCTTCCTGAACTCCAGTCCATGCGGACCACCACCACTACCACCACCACGTTACTATGACCACTACGTAAGTCTGCTTTCAAACCGCATCTATTAAAGTGGCCTTCTTCCCTCTTTAGTTTGGTCGCTTGCCTCCTGGTTCTGTTTTTGTTTCCTGCTTTTCGGGCATTGTGCATTGGGATCCTAGGATCGAATGCCCATTATACATTTGAGTTATGATTATGAAAAATTTACCCCCCCCCCCCCCACCAATTCAAATGAACTCACTGCACGCGCCCGATGATTGTTACACACGTCCTGCGTGACACGCGAAGCCAGAGGTCGGCAAACCAAGTTAACATGAAGAATTATTGTTTGTCGAAAATTCGTGAACAAAAAAACAAACTCCTCACTATTTCAAGAGCCGCGATGCGTGAGAATATGAGGCAGTCCTCAATACATAACGTCACGAAGCTCTCTTTAATACATAACGTCACGAGGCTCTCTTTAATACATAACGTCACGAAGCTCTCTTTAATACATAACATCATGAAGCTCTCTTTAATACGTAACGTCATGAAGCTCTCTTTAATACATAACATCATGAATCACTCTTTGATACATAACGTCATGAAGTTCTCTTTAATACATAACATCATGAATCACTCTTTAATACATAACATCATGAATCACTCTTTAATACATAACATCATGAATCACTCTTTAATACCTAACGTCACGAAGCTCTCTTTAATACATAACGAAGCACTCTTTGATACATAACGTCATGAAGCGCTCTTTAATACATAACATCGCCAATCATTCTTTAATACGTAACATAATGAATGAATCACTCTTTAATACATAACGAATCACTCTTTAATACATAACATCACGAAGCGCTCTTTAATACATAACGTCACGAAGCGGTCCTTAGAGCCGCAGGTTGCCGCTAAGCAATTAGCGCTGTTTGCGTTAATCGAGCTGTTCCGAGTGTGCACACGTGTTCCGAGTGTGCACACGTGTTCTGTGTGTGAACACGTGTTCTGTGTGTGTGCACGTTTACTGTGTGCACACGTGTTCTGAGTGTGCACACGTGTCCTGTGTGTGCACACGTGTCCTGTGTGTGTACACGTTTACTGTGTGTGCACACGTGTCCTGTGTGTGTGCACGTTTACTGTGTGTGTACACGTGTTCCACGTGAGTTATGTAATATAAGTAGTCCATTATTTATCCCACAATGCAACGTGGGAACACCCGTAATGCCACAGGAGCTCACCAGAACATGTGTGTATATAATAGTCACACTAGTAAGCCCTTTCACAATGGTACATCCGAGCCGAGCCTGCCCGTCGCCCTCGCGGTACAGGAAGTTTTCCATTGGAATATCTGACCCGAGCCAGCACGGTACAGGTCGTTTCCCATTGGAATATCGGACCCGAACCAGCACGGTACAGGTCGTTTTCAATTGGAATATCTGACCCGAACCAGCACGGTACAGGTCGTTTTCAATTGGAATATCTGACCCGAACCAGCACGGTACAGGTCGTTTCCCATTGGATTATCTGACCCGAGCCAGAACGGTACAGGTAGTTTTCCATTGGAATATCTGGCCCGAGCCAGCACGGTACAGGTAGTTTTCCATTGGATATCTGACCCGAGCCAGCATGGTACGGGGGGGGGGGGTTCCACTGGCTATTTGCTCATAAGAGCCAGAACCAAACCGTGACACGGCAAAGACCTGAACACAGTTCCATCGATGAGTTCGTCAGGCGGGCGAGGTTGTGTCGGCTGGCTCATGTGGCTCGCTCTGCAAACGTATTTGTTGCTTATAACCGACGTGCTGTCACGTGGGCATTGAATTAGTCACCTGACCGTCGACGAGTGACGGACAGCTAATGAAACAAACGTACGCGGTAAGGAGATGCATTATTAATATTTATTGTTGTTGTTATTGTTTATTTGTGTTGCCTAAAGCACTGTCAATCCGCGACCCGGGTGATCCACCCGTGTGCATGATCGAGTTAACAACACTCGCGTCTCCTGCTCCCTCCCTCCCTCCCTCCTGCGAACCCCCATTGACAGACCCCCTCCCCCCCCCTTGGGGCGCTGACTCTCAGCCCCGGGTCATCTGTTCAGCGATTTGTCCGCACAAAAAGAATTGATGAAAGGGGAGCCGTGTGCGTTTATGGTGGGAGCAGGCGGGGGGGGGATATTTGAGGGTGGAGGGGGGCGGGGCTGGGATGTATATTGGGGGGGGGGGCGGGGTGATTTGGGGGGTGCGGATGAGCCATTTCAGTGGGATTACGTGGCGAGAGCCATCAGCCCGCGCTCGCCTCGCAATTAGCGCGCTAATGGGACCATTAGACGGGCTCGGAGAGCCGCAGGGAGTCGGCCGTGAGCACGCCCTGCTGCTGCTGCACGGGCTCACGATCTCACACCCACCACCACCACCGGGCCCTCTCCCTCCATCATTCAAACACACGCAGCTCTACTGTCCACTTGTAGGGACAACAACGTCAAGTCAAGAAAGGCGGGACTACAAAAAGCGACCGTCTATCGCGCTGCTCTCTGTGACCCTCATTCAAGGTGTGTGTGTGGCAGTACCACACACTCACACACAAGATGTGTGAGTGTGAGTGCGGGTGTGTGGCACAAGATGTGTGTGTGTGTGTGGCAGGGCCACCCACATCACACACAAGATGTGTGTGTGTGTGGCAGTACCACACACACACACAAGATGTGTGAGTGTGAGTGCGGGTGTGTGGCACAAGACGTGTGGGTGTGTGTGGCAGGGCCACCTACACACACAAGATGTGTGTGTGTGGGGGTGTGAGTGCGGGTGTGTGGCACAAGATGTGTGGGTGTGTGTGTGTGTGGCAGGGCCACCCACATCACACACAAGATGTGTGGGTGTGTGTGTGTGGCAGTACCACACACTCACACACAAGATGTGTGAGTGTGAGTGCGGGTGTGTGGCACAAGATGTGTGTGTGTGTGTGTGGCAGTGCCACCTACACACACACACCTTGTGTGTGTGTGTGTGGCAGTACCACACACACACACACAAGGTGTGTGAGTGCGGGTGTGTGGCAGGGCCACCTACACACACACAAGGTGTGTGTGTGTGTGGCAGTACCACACACACTCACACACACAAGGTGTGTGAGTGTGTGTGGCAGTACACACACACACACACACAAGATGTGTGAGTGCGGGTGTGTGGCCACAAGGTGTGTGTGGGTGTGTGGCAGCGCCACGCACAGGTTGATGGAGGCCCATGAATATTGTCACGTGGGGCCTCCCGTGTCCATCAGCCGAATAAGGGAACCAAGCCCCGTTGTGGGGTCTTCTTTTGTGTTGCAAGGCCCGCGGAGAATTCTTACCTTGCCACGCTGGATGGCAATGGGTGTGCGGATTTAAAAACATAAACAACAATAACAATATAATAACTACGATTAATTTACTTCCAGTACATTGCTGGACAAAGATCTCCCCGTGGCGCGTTGTCGGCGAGCGGGAGCCGCTCGACCATTCCTCGCCACGCCGGCCAGCGCCAATGAGCGGAGTTTGTTTGGGCCGGGGGCCAGTTGGGATATCACTCGCCGCTGATGGCAGTCCTGGCCGGGAATCGAACTCGGGGGTCGTCTGGTTCTGAGGGACTGCGCCCCACCACGTGGGTCTCCGAATTCGCGAGTTCAACTCCCCGCTTGGGTTCACCTTACGCCCCATCATCCCCCCACGGTCCGATAAACGAGTAGCACACCGCGAGAAATCGCGGCTCCTTGTCGGCGAGGCTGACCATGCCAGGGGAATGTGGAATTTCCATCGCTGGCTCGGGAAGTGTGGGGGGGGGGGAAGCAGCCATCACACAATCCCCTGCTCCTTGCTGAATACCGCCACGGACGGGATCTTTAACGTCATGAACCGCGGAAGAGACGCGGCACTGTTGCTTCAAGTCGATATTCCCGCTGCCTTCCCAACGAAGCGATGCCGATTTTAATGACCCACCCCCCTCGGCTGTAGGGTGATGATGGTGATGATGGTTATGATGGTGATGATGGTGATGATGTTGATGATGTTGATGATGTTGATGATGATGGTGATGATGTTGATGATAGACTACCTGGGGCGGGGGGGAGGTAACATTTTTATTAATTTAAAATATTGACCGGGATTTGACCTTTGTGACCTTCAAATCGCGAGCCACACGCTCCCAGCCACCCCCCGTTTCAATTGTCATACGCATCCCCCGTTCCGTCCGTGGTGGATGCGGCGAGCCGGTTGACAGATGGCTATGGGGGTTGCAGGGGGGGTCGACCGTTCGATTCCTCCGCAGCAGAGAGGCGGTAATGTGGCCAATCCGATCCGGCGTAACTCGAGAGGATCCAGAAATAATGGCCAAATCAGTTGGGATGTTTGACAACATTTGTCCTGCTCTGCCGTCTCCGCGACCCTTAATTCGTCTCCTGGACACTGTGTGTAGTGCTCGCCCGTGTGTGTGTGTGTGTGTCTGTGTGTGTGTGTCTGTGTGTGTGTGTGTCTGTGTGTGTGTCTGTGTGTAGTGCTCGCCCGTGTGTGTGTCTGTGTGTGTGTCTGTGTGTGTGTGTCTGTGTGTGTGTCTGTGTGTGTGTGTCTGTGTGTGTGTGTGTCTGTGTGTGTGTGTCTGTGTATGTGTGTCTGTGTGTGTGTGTCTGTGTGTGTGTCTGTGTGTGTGTGTCTGTGTGTGTGTCTGTGTGTGTGTCTGTGTGTGTGTCTGTGTGTGTGTCTGTGTGTGTGTCTGTGTATGTCTGTGTCTGTGTGTGTGTCTGTGTGTGTCTGTGTGTGTCTGTGTGTGTGCCTGTGTCTCTGTGTGTGTGTCTGTGTAGCGGATAGCGCTACGCTGCGCTGCGAACCTGGCGACCCGGGTTCGATTCCCGCTCACGGCCAACCACCAGTGACGATGACCTGAACCAGTCCTGGGCATCCCCTAGGTCAACTCAGCCTCAAATGAGTACCTGGTGCGATGTGTTAACATCGCAAATAGGGAGACAAAGGCGGTCGGGCGTGGTGTTAGCCACCCACCCCCTCGTGTGCCGTGCCGGCCTTTTTAGGTGCTCGCTAACAGCACTTGCCCCAACAGTATGTCAAGGTTATACGGGGGATCTTTATCTTTGTTTTTTCGTGTGTGGAGCGCAGTGATTTTTGGTTGCTTAGTCCTGACATTTTTCAGTTGCGTTCCATTTGTGTGTCGCTGTCTGCGGTTGCGCGAGACGCGAACATCATGCGGACCTCCGTGACAATTGTCAAGGAATAATTCTCCTCATCACAATGGGCCGTGGCCAGGGCTCGGCAAAAAAAACAACAAAATAAAATGAATTAAATCACGACGCTTCGATTGCAACACAAGCAATCATCGAAACGTCGCGATTTAATGTATTTTATTTTCTACCTACGTGACTTTACCGTAAGAACCAAAGAGTATGGATCCCTGCAGTCACGAAAACTTCAAATCTGGATCAAACAACAACAAGAAGAGACATTTTTTTAAAATTCGGTAAAAAATAAACCCATCCAACATTTCAAGAGCCACAATGCGCCGTGTGGTGACTCCAAGACGCCGGCGGTCCTCAATAAGCAACGTCACGAAGCAGCAGCCCTCGAAGAGCCGTGTGCGGCTACAGAGCCGAACTCTGGCCATGATTTGTCCACTGCTGGATGAAGGCCTCCCCAAAGCTGTCGTTGCCTCTCACGGTCTGTCGTAGATGCGACGATCCATCACTCTCTCACCATCTCTAGGCTGCACCTCTCTCACCATCTCACTGAGGGGGGCGTGTTAGACACGTCCCCCTCAGTGAAGCAGATGTGATAGCTGCCTCCCCTGGTGCTTTTTCGTTGCAGTTTCATGACGAGACCAGCGAGCCTAAAAAGTTACCTGGAGTATGGAAGTCGAGGACATGAAATGAAGGGGTCTACAAACATTACATTGGTGATATACTGAGATAGTAACAGGCACGCGCTTATTGCCCGCGCTCCATCCAGTTACTGATGGGTTGCGCAATCAGAGGGGAGGCTGAGCTCGTCGCTGCCTCATCTCTCGTCTCTTCCTGTATTTGCAGCGGAGCTCCGCAAATTTGGCGATTTTGACGATAGAAATGATTGGAATCGTACAGACATTACATTTATAACACAGGTCAGTGGAAAAATCATAATATTTATTTTATTTGATATTCTTTTTTTTACTTTTCGTAACAGCTGTTTTCATTGGAGTATGACATGTGAGGCTCTGCCTCCCCTGCCTCCCCTGACCGCACGTCCCTGACGCACAGTACGAAATAGGTTCAACATGCAAAGGTACGGTGCGAAATAAGTTAAAGATACATACGTCCGGTAAGAAAGGAGTTGAACGTAAATAAGTACGATGCGAAAGAAGTTCAACGTGCATACGTATGGTCCGAATGAATTCCAACATACATACGTTAGGTGCAAAAGAAGGTCAATGTACAGTACATAAGTACGGTGCGATAGAAGTTCAACGTAGACACGTACAGCGCGAAAGAAGTTCTACATACTAACAAGTACGAAATAAGTTCAACATACATACTTACGGTGGGAAAAAAACTTCAATATACGTACGTACTGTGTGTTAGAAGTTCCACACTCATACTTACGGTTCGATAGACGTTCAATGTACGTATGGTGCGAAATAAGTTCAAAGTACAGTATATACATACGTATGAAAGAAGTTCAAAATGCATAGGTACTGTGCGATAGAAGTTCAGCTTGCATACGTACGGTACAAAATAAGTTCAACATAGTACGTATGGTGCAAAAGAAGTTCAACGTCCTGTGCATCAATTCGCGCAGAAGATTCCCAACCCAGAGGTGGCAGCGCCCCCTGGCTCCCAACATGCACTGGGCAGCGCTCGTTTTCGCCGGTGGCCCTGAGACCAGTGGTGCAAATTCCACATTGCTATGGCGGGAACCCGGTCTGGGGGACGCACACGCATTTTTTTTACTTCTCACAAAGGGGTTCGGTACTACTCATTCATTGTATCGACCGAGGATGGATGATGGGCCTTGTGTCGATCCCCTCTGCCACCCCACCCCCCTCCAACAACTGGGATTATTTGATGACCTTGAACAAATAGTGGAAATTCCACATTCATATGGCAGGGAGCCAGTATTTCCATAGGATGACTGATGGTGACTTTTTTCATTTGAATGAAAAACAAACAAACCGTTGCATTGTGGGTAGGTAACACGAGAAACAAAGTTACCCTCTGTGCTGCGGTAAAAAAAAAATAGGCAAAAGCACCTTTGGCGGGTCGTCACGAAGCAAGGAGTCGTGCTGTTAACCCTGGATCGATGTTTGGGGCTGAGTCAACTCAACTCGTGCAGCGAATATTTGAATATCTCCTTCCGCTATGAACCCGATGGCTCAGATCACCCAACCACCCTCGGCCACCCGGATACCCCCGGTTGATTACAGGTGAGTCCGAAAATAGTAGGGGGTCTATCGATGACGTGCTACTACTGCCCCCCGTGGAGAGACTTGCAATGTCAAGGTTGAAATTAAATGCCACTGCGAGAAACCCCTCTGGCAGGTCGCCACGGTGGCGAGGAGATGTTAACTACCTCGCCTGGTATACAGGAGGTCGTGGGTTCGATCCCGACCCTGACGATGCCTGCCGTATATTTGGAGTCTGCGTGTCTCTCTCGCAGTGGTCGCGTGGATTTTTCTCTGCGTCCTCCGGATTTTCCCTCCACATTTAGAAATCAACATCGCCACGCGTTTAGAGTCTTTGGCTGCTGCTGTAAATGTCCATATGTGATAAGCCAATTTCGTTGGGCTGTCATTTGTGGCCAGGACGCTTCTGAAACAGAGCTACGTAGCTCAGTGGGCATTGCCTGGTGAAACAAAAAAATATTTTTCTCCTGCGGCCAATGGTTCTCAACTATTTATAGCCCTTTATTTTGCCGAATGAACCTACGTTTATGAAGAACATAATAGGCTTCATCAAATAGAAACCTTTTGCAAGAAATCAAGTCTTCGTTAACCACACGTACTTTTTCTTCACCAGAAAGGGTAACACCTATTCTTATTTTTCCATACAATGATACTGTAAAAAAACGGTCACACGCTGGAGCCTGCGTTTGTTTAACTTCCACGTCTTTCGCCACTAAAAAATAGAATGGTGACAACGATAATGAGATGACATTTCTCGGTTGGTCTTTTGTTGTTCTTAGTTCGCGAAAATGTGTAGTGACATCGGGGATGTGACTGTATGGTGCCGGCCTGGAAGGGCCGTGCTGTTCGATGTTCCTACATCGTGGACAGCACCGTGTGGGTGGCTGTGTGTAACACAAGCCTTAGCGGGGCTTGGCGAGCACTGGGATAGTCCGGGCACCACGTACAGCATGTGGTGGGGGCTCCCCGAGGGGGGGGGGGGGGTGAGCGTCAGCCCAGGGTCAGGGTTGCCCCGGGCCATGGCACTTTGGTTGACCCCGGAGACACGTGATCCGGAGTGTCCACACAAGGGGCCCCAGGTGGGGGGCTAGTGGGTGATCACGTGTCCTGGGAGACCTCTTGAGAAGGATCGAGAGGGAACGAGAATGCTTGAGAAGGCGGGCAGGGCAGAGGGCGGACCGGGGTTGCTGCGTTCTACAAGTCTGAAGCTCAACATCTAGAAGCGGGAAGTTAGCTGGGTGGTCCCCACCCTAAGCTGTATCTGGTAAAGGAGCAGTTACCCCTTTGTGTTACGGTGTTACAATAAATGTGTTGCCTCTAAAAGGAACAACGTCTGCGACTCAGTTGGACTCACTACAATTGGTGTCGGAAGTGTCAAACACGCTAGTTATTCAACTAGCTGTAGACTATGTCTACACGTTGCGGACCAAGTACCTGGACGTCGGACGACGAGGACTTCGTGCAGCTTACAGCTCCGGAGGATGCGGGGGAGACGCTGCCAGCGGAGCCGGGCGCCATCCAAGCGCTCGATACTTCGCCATCGGCGGTGGCGACCCTACAGGAGGCGCACGAGCATCTTGCGGAGCTCCTACACGCGGCGACTTCGCTCCTTGCGGAGTTTAGTCTCGCTGTCTCGCCGGCGACGAAAGGAGCGGCGATACCGCTCGTGGATGACGACTATGCCGCCATTCCACGATGGACGGGAAACTCGGTGACGCAGCCTGCGCGATCGGCCGCCATTTTAGCGCCGGCGCGGAGCGCACAGCCCGCCAAAATTGAAGACGCGCCGTCGGCGCCGAGGGACAGCCCGGCTCCCACGCTGTCGGTTGCTTGTCGCGCTCGTTGAGTCGCGGCGGCCATTGGCTGAACCTGGCCGCCATTGAATCTCACGAGTATTGCTACACGGTGAAGGTGGGGGGTGCGATGGTATGGGGGATCTCGTGGGTTACGCGTTTTTTAAAATATTATTGTTGGAATGGTGTTGTTTTCATGATTCGCTTGCACACACGCTCCCACGTTGTCGGTTGCTTGTCGCGCTTGCTGAGTCGCTGCGGTTATTGGTTGATCCTTGCCGCCATTGCGCTTGCGTCCGTTGTTACATGATGAAGGTGGGAGGTGTGATGGTAATGGGGGATCCCGTGAGATGGTGTGGTTATTATTGGTTCGTTGTTTGCCACCCTTCTCCCTGCTGGTTTGTACATTTGTATATAGTGTAATTTCTGTACAGGTGGGTTGGGGTATCTATTTCTGTTCTTGTTATTGTTGAGGCACACTATGATTTTTTTACTCGTTGCATTTTACTTATTGTTCGTTTAAAGGGGGAGTTGACAGCCGAGATGGCTGGATGCTACAAGGGGGGGGGGTGATGTAGTGACATAGGGGATATCACTGTATGGTGCCGCCAGAAGGGCCATGCCGTTCGATGTTCCTACATCGTGGACAGCACCATGTGGGTGGCTGTGTGTGACACCAGCCCTAGCGGGGCTTGGTGAGCACTGGGATAGTGCGGGCACCACGCACAGCGTGTGGTGGGGGCTCCCACGAGTGGTAGGGGGTGAGCGTCAGCCCAGGGGCAGGGTTGCCCCGGGCCATGGCACTCTGTTGACCCAGTAAGCACGTGATCCGGAGTGTCCACACAAGGGGCCCCAGGTGGGGGGACTCGGGGGTGATCACGTGTCCAGAGAGAGCTCTTGAGAAGGATCGAGAGAGAACGAGAATGCTCGAGAAGGCGGGCGGGGCCGAGGGCGGAGTGGCCCCGACCGTAGGGGGATATAAGGCGGGTCCCTGAGAGGGACCAGGGTCACTGAATTCTATAAGCTGGAAGCTCTACATCTACAAGCTGGAAGCTCAACATCTACAAGCTGGAAGCTCAACATCTACAAGCTGGAAGCTCAACATCTACAAGCTGGAAGCTCCACGTCTACAAGCTGGAAGCTCTACGTCTCAAGCTGGAAGCTCTACGTCTCAAGCTGGAAGCTCTACATCTACAAGCTGGAAGCTCAACGTCTACAAGCTGGAAGCTCTATATCTACAAGCTGGAAGCTCTACATCTACAAGCAGGAAGCTCAACATCTACAAGCAGGAAGCTCAACATCTACAAGCAGGAAGCTCAACATCTACAAGCTGGAAGCTAAACATCTACAAGCTGGAAGCTCAACATCTACAAACAGGAAGCTCAACACCTACAAGCTGGAAGCTAAACATCTACAAGCTGGAAGCTCAACACCTACAAGCTGGAAGCTCAACATCTACAAGCTGGAAGCTCAACACCTACAAGCTGGAAGCTCTACATCTACAAGCAGGAAGCTCAACACCTACAAGCTGGAAGCTCTACATCTACAAGCTGGAAGCTCTACATCTACAAGCAGGAAGCTCAACACCTAAAAGCTGGAAGCTCAACACCTACAAGCTGGAAACTCAACATCTACAAGCTGGAAGCTCAACATCTACAAGCTGGAAGCTCTACACCTACAAGCAGGAAGCTCAACATCTACAAGCTGGAAGCTCAACATCTACAAGCAGGAAGCTCAACATCTACAAGCTGGAAGCTCAACATCTACAAGCTGGAAGCTCAACGTCTACAAGCTGGAAGCTCAACATCTACAAGCTGGAAGCTCTACACCTACAAGCTGGAAGCTCAACATCTACAAGCTGGAAGCTCAACGTCTACAAGCTGGAAGCGCTACGTCTACAAGATGGAAGCTCTACATCTACAAGCTGGAAGCTCAACATCTACAAGCTGGAAGCTCAACATCTACAAGCTGGAAGCTCAACACCTACAAGCTGGAAGCTCAACACCTACAAGCAGGAAGCTCTACATCTACAAGCTGGAAGCTCAACACCTACAAGCTGGAAGCTCAACACCTACAAGCTGGAAGCTCAACACCTACAAGCTGGAAGCTCTACATCTACAAGCTGGAAGCTCAACACCTACAAGCTGGAAGCTCAACACCTACAAGCTGGAAGCTCAACACCTACAAGCTGGAAGCTCAACACCTACAAGCTGGAAGCTCAACATCTACAAGCTGGAAGCTCAACACCTACAAGCTGGAAGCTCAACACCTACAAGCTGGAAGCTCAACACCTACAAGCAGGAAGCTCAACACCTACAAGCTGGAAGCTCAACACCTACAAGCGGGAAACTCAACATCTACAAGCTGGAAGCTCAATGTCTACAAGCTGGAAGCTCAACACCTACAAGCTGGAAGCTCAACACCTACAAGCTGGAAGCTCAACACCTACAAGCTGGAAGCTCAACACCTACAATCTGGAAGCTCAACACCTACAAGCTGGAAGCTCAACACCTACAAGCAGGAAGCTCAACACCTACAAGCTGGAAGCTCAACACCTACAAGCTGGAAGCTCAACACCTACAAGCTGGAAGCTCAACATCTACAAGCAGGAAGCTCAACACCTACAAGCTGGAAGCTCAACACCTACAAGCTGGAAGCTCAACACCTACAAGCTGGAAGCTCAACACCTACAAGCTGGAAGCTCTACATCTACAAGCTGGAAGCTCCATGTCTACAAGCTGGAAGCTCAACATCTACAAGCTGGAAGCTCAACATCTACAAGCTGGAAGCTCAACGTCTACAAGCTGGAAGCTCAACACCTACAAGCTGGAAGCTCAACACCTACAAGCTGGAAGCTCAACGTCTACAAGCTGGAAGCTCAACATCTACAAGCTGGAAGCTCAACATCTACAAGCTGGAAGCTCAACACCTACAAGCTGGAAGCTCAACGTCTTCAAGCTGGAAGCTCAACATCTACAAGCTGGAAGCTCAACATCTACAAGCTGGAAGCTCAACACCTACAAGCTGGAAGCTCAACATCTACAAGCTGGAAGCTCAACATCTACAAGCTGGAAGCTCAACACCTACAAGCTGGAAGCTCAACAGCTACAAGCTGGAAGCTCAACATCTACAAGCTGGAAGCTCAACATCTACAAGCTGGAAGCTCAACATCTACAAGCTGGAAGCTCAACATCTACAAGCTGGAAGCTCAACACCTACAAGCTGGAAGCTCAACATCTACAAGCTGGAAGCTCAACATCTACAAGCTGGAAGCTCAACACCTACAAGCTGGAAGCTCAACATCTACAAGCTGGAAGCTCAACACCTACAAGCTGGAAGCTCAACACCTACAAGCTGGAAGCTCAACAGCTACAAGCGGGAAGCTCAACATCTACAAGCTGGAAGCTCAACACCTACAAGCTGGAAGCTCAACACCTACAAGCTGGAAGCTCAACACCTACAAGCTGGAAGCTCTACATCTACAAGCTGGAAGCTCAACGTCTACAAGCTGGAAGCTCAACATCTACAAGCTGGAAGCTCAACGTCTACAAGCTGGAAGCTCAACATCTACAAGCTGGAAGCTCAACATCTACAAGCTGGAAGCTCAACATCTACAAGCTGGAAGCTCAACATCTACAAGCTGGAAGCTCAACATCTACAAGCTGGAAGCTCAACACCTACAAGCTGGAAGCTCAACACCTACAAGCTGGAAGCTCTACGTCTACAAGCTGGAAGCTCAACATCTACAAGCTGGAAGCTTAACACCTACAAGCTGGAAGCTCAACATCTACAAGCTGGAAGCTTAACACCTACAAGCTGGAAGCTCTACGTCTACAAGCTGGAAGCTCAACATCTACAAGCTGGAAGCTCAACATCTACAAGCTGGAAGCTCTACGTCTACAAGCTGGAAGCTCAACATCTACAAGCAGGATGCTCAACATCTACAAGCTGGAAGCTCAACATCTACAAGCTGGAAGCTCAACATCTACAAGCTGGAAGCTCAACATCTACAAGCTGGAAGCTCAACATCTACAAGCTGGAAGCTCAACATCTACAAGCTGGAAGCTCTACGTCTACAAGCTGGAAGCTCAACATCTACAAGCAGGAAGCTCAACATCTACAAGCTGGAAGCTCAACATCTACAAGCTGGAAGCTCTACGTCTACAAGCAGGAAGCTCAACATCTACAAGCTGGAAGCTCAACATCTACAAGCTGGAAGCTCAACATCTACACGCTGGAAGCTCAACATCTACAAGCTGGAAGCTCTACGTCTACAAGCTGGAAGCTCAACATCTACAAGCTGGAAGCTCAACATCTACAAGCTGGAAGCTCAACATCTACAAGCTGGAAGCTCTACGTCTACAAGCTGGAAGCTCAACATCTACAAGCTGGAAGCTCAACATCTACAAGCTGGAAGCTCAACATCTACAAGCTGGAAGCTCAACATCTACAAGCTGGAAGCTCTACGTCTACAAGCTGGAAGCTCTACGTCTCAAGCTGAAGCTCTTCGTCCTACAAGGCAACCACGTGGTCGTGGACCCGAGTGAGGGTCCGACCCTTCGTAGCAGTAACTCCTCTGTATAGGGTAGTTAGCTGGGTGATCCCCACCCTAAGCTGTATCTGGTGAAGGGGCAGTTACCCCTTTGTGTCACGGTGTAACAATAAAAGTGTTGCCTCCAAAGGAACAACGTCTGTGACTCAGTTGGACTCACTACAAATGTAACCCTAGCGAACACCCAACGGCGCTACCAACCCGACCGACCGAGTTCGAATCCCGCTCACGGCCACCAAACACCCAGTGACGATCATCTGAACCAGTTCTGGGCCTCCCCGAGGTTGACTCGGCCGCAAATGAGTACCCGGTGCGGTGGTGTGTAAACATCGCCACTGGGGAGACAAAGGCGTGGTGGTGGCCACCCATCCGCTCATGTACAGTGCTGGCCCGCATTGATGCTTGCTAACACTTGGCCCAATTGTCTCTTAATGGCTACACGGGGGACTTTTGTCTTGTGTACGCGTGCGCGCCTGTGCGCTCGCGATATGCGATCTTAATTTAACGTTAATTTAAACCAGCGCTCTCCACGTCACGCGGGACGCGGCTACCAATCATCAGGCACGTGCAGTGTCACCATCAGCAGCAGCGGCAGCGGCGGCGCGAGCAGCAGCAGCCTTGATCTATCCACTGCTGGATGAAAACCTCTCTCTAAGCCGGCGTTATCTCTAGCGTGTAGTATCATCATCATCAGCAGCATTGGATGAAAACCTCTCTCCGAGCCGGGCGTTACGTCTCGCGGCGTAGTCGGATGGCCTCGTCGCTCCGTCCCCCCGGGGGAGGCCTTCACCTGGGGCGCGTTGCCCCACCAACCCCCAACCCCTTTCCAATGGCCTCGACGCCGTTTCCCTCCCGACTCTCGCCACGCTTACCGAGCCCCGCCGGTGACCTCGCGAGCACTCGGGGGTGAGACCGCGCCTTTGCCGCTGTCGCAGCGATAGAGCTCTGCTCCGTTCGGTTGCAGAAGCTCCCAAGCACGCGGGAGCGAAACGTCGGACGTCACGCCCGAACAACAAGAGCACGCCTCTACAACCCGGACAAACAAACAAACAACAACATCGGGCGGCTACATCCTTACACACAACACGGCTGTTGTTGGTGGTGGTGTGGGGTGTGTGTGGGTGTGTGAGTGGGTTTGTTTGGGGGTGTGTGTCGTGGTGTGTGTGGGGGTGTGTGGGGTGTGTGGGGGTGTGTGTGTGGTGTGTGTGGGGGTGTGTGTGGGGGTGTGTGTGTGGGTTTGTGTGGGGGTGTGTGTGGGGGTGCCGGTGGGGGTGTGTGTGGGTGGTGTGGGGGTGTGTGGGGGTGTGTGTGGGGGTGTGTGAGGGTGTGTGGGGGTATGTGGGGGTATGTGTGTGGGTGTGTGTGTGGGGGTGTGTGTGGGGATGTGTGTGGGTGGTGTGTGTGGGGGTGTGTGTGGGTGTGTGTGGGTGTGTGTGGGTGGTGTGGGGGTGTGTGGGGGTGTGTGTGGGGGTGTGTGGGGGGGAGTGGGGGTATGTGTGTGGGTGTGTGTGTGGGTGTGTGTGTGGGTGGTGTGTGGGGGTGTGTGTGTGGGGGTGTCGTGGGGGTGTGTGTGGGGGTGTTGTGAGGGTGGTGTGGGTGGGGGGGTGTGTGGTTTAGCGGGGCGCTACAAACCCGGCCACCCGAGTTCGATTCCCGCTCACGGCCAGCACTAGACAAGCACACATACAAAGACCCCCCGTGTAGCCTCAATAGGCTGTGGGGGCAAGTGCTGTTAGCGAGTAGCCACCTATGAAGACCGGCACGGCACACGAGGGGATGGGTGGCCAGCATCACGCTCGACCGCCTTTGTCTCCCCAGTAGCGATGCTAACACACCGCACCAGGTATTTATTTAAGGCTGAATCGACCTATACACATACGCAAATACACACACATATACACACAAATATATATACACATATACACAAAGACAAAGATCCCCCGTATCGCTTGTAACAGACTGTCGGGGCAAGTGCTGTTAGCGAGCACCTTTGAATCGGTCCTGGGCATCCCCTAGGTCGACTCAGCCTCAAATGAGTACCAGGTGCGGTGTGTAAAACATCAGCACGGGGGAGACAAAGGCGGCCGGGCGTGGTTGCTGTTGGCCTTCGTCGGTGGCTACTCGTTAACAGCACTTGCCCCAACAGTGGGTCTGAACGATTTGAGAAAATATCTAATAGCGATTTTTTTGACAGATATTGCGATTTGATTTGCGATTACTTTTTTTAAAAGTCAAGCTTCAGTTCAATATTCAGTGTGTAATAGATTTAAAACATGTGATGGAGCATTACCACGTGATCAAAATATGAGCTGCTGTATATATATTCTAAATGCAAGGATGAGAACTTAAAATATATGAATTGCTTCCAAGATGTATTTATTTAAATGTTGTAATTGAAATAGAACAATCAAACATATAACAATTGTTAAGTTAAATAAATAAAGTTCAAATCGCAAAAAATCGCATCCTTTGCAATTTGCTAAATCGCATTGTTTCAAATTGCGATTTCGATTTGAAATCGATTAATCGTTCAGCCCGACCCAACAGTCAGCTGCAGGCTATACGGGGAGGGGATCTTGTATCTTTGCACGCACGTAAAGACACACATGCGCGTGTGCATACATGCATGTGCACGCGCTGCCGAAAGAGTGATTTAATTGCGAATCCGTACACCACGTGTCACGTTCGTGCATTGCTATGTGGAGGGGGGGGGGGGTCTTTGTGTGTGCGTGGGTGTTCGGAGGAGAGTTGGGGGAGACAAAGGCGGACGGGCGTGGTGTTATTGCCAGCATCACCACCAACGACATTGCCGACACCTTAATAGGTGCTCGCTAACAGCCCCGGCAGCGTTAATACAGCGCGGGAGGGTGGAGCCGAGTCTTTGAGTTGAGGCTGAGTCGACCCCAGGGGCAATTCCCGCGGGATCGGTTCGGATACAATTCACCGCTGATGTTATAGCCGCGACTAGGAATCCAACTTGATCTGCGGGCGGATTCGTCGCGGTCAGCGGCACCCTTCAACCGCTGCGCGACCCGCTCCCGCACGATACGAAATTACGCATCGAGCGTGCAGCACGCGCGTGGTGGTGTGATGGGGGGGGGGGGAGACCATCGTGATTGGAGATGGAGTTGGTGGGTGGAGAGGGCGGGGAGGGAGGGGTGGGATGGAGGAGTGCGGTGGGCGGCAGGTGCGAGGCCGCGTTTAAGGACGAGCGCGCCCTCGCTGCGAGCCCTTCGTGCTGTGGACACGAAGCGAGAAGCGAGAGGCCATCGCCACAGAGTGGACGACTCGCGGACAGGGAGAGAGAGAGAGACTCACTCACTCACGCTCGCTCGCTCGCTCACACTCAAGGCTCATCGTACTCGCAGCGCGCAGCCGCCACGGCTGTTAGCTCCATTGGAGAGCCCGAGACACACGGGGGAGAGATACATAGAGATAGAGAGATAAGTTGCGTAAACGGGGACCGTTGAAGAAGATGTCAGACAAGCAGAGCTCGTTCCTGCAACAGGCGGAGATCTCTGCCTCGCAGTTTCTGGATGCGTGGAGCCGCTACGATGCGGATGGTGAGATTCCATACACACACCTACATACACACATAGACACACACACACACACACCTACATACCCACACATACACACACACCTGCATACACACATACACACACCTACACACATACACATACCTACACACATGCACACCTACACATATACACACCTACACACACACCTACACATATACACACCTCACACACCTACACACATACAAAGACAAAGATCCCCCATATAGCCTTAACAGACTGTTGGGGCAAGTGCCGTTAGCGAGCACCTATGAAGGCTTGAACGGCACACGAGGGGGTGGGTGGCCAGCACCCCGCCCGGCCTTCTTTGTCTCTCCAGTGGCGATGTTTGCTACAAATCGCACCAGGGACTCATTTGAGGCTGAGTGGCCCTAGAGAAGGACCAGTTCAGGTGTTCGCCACTGTTATTGGTCGTGAGCGAAAATCGAACTCGGTTCGCTGGGTTCGTAGCGTGCCAACCACGACACCACCGCTCTCCGCTCTCGTACACACACACACGTACACATACACACACGTACACACACACGTACACACACACACGTACACACACACGTACACACACACTCACAGTGTGGTTTCCTGCTCAAATGAGCAATCGAGCATGCTCATCTCTCGCGTACAGCGCCTGAGCCAGTGGTGGAAATTCCACATTCACATGGCGGGAGCGAGTTAATCCATGGGACATCCACTATTGACTTATACACACGCATACCTACTGTCACACACACACACCTACACGTGTACATGTACCTACATTCAGATGCGCACCTGGAACACGCAACACGTGCATCGTTACACGCACATGGCAGGCTGGAGCAGTGGCGCCGTGCATGGGGTTAAGCTCTGCGCCTCTAAATCCTGTGAACCTGAGCTCTGTTCCGTTTACACCCCACGCCGCGTACTTAATTAAGGCTGAGTCGACCCAGGGGGTAATGCCCGGGATAGGTTCAGATTTAATTCGCCGCTGACGTGGCTCCGTGGCCAGGAATCAAACTCATTCGGGGCGTAAACAGCGCCCTCACCACTGCGCCACCGCTCCCGCACGAAACGAATAGGCGCACGCACGCACGCTTGCGCGCGCGCGCGCGTCTCTAAACAACAACGCACGCACAGGCGCTTCGGCACACCCACGCACACAGACACATCCACTATCCGGCGACGAGAATTCGTCTCCCAGCAACGAGCAATACCAGTTGGCGAATATCAGAACCGGTCCTGGGCCTCCTCCCCTAGGTCGACTCGACCTTAAACGAGTACCTGGTGAGGTGTAAAACAAAAAATCCCATCAGCGCTAGGTGAGACAAAGGCGGCCCGGGCGTGCGGTGTTGCTGCCCAAGCACCACCAGCCGTGCGCGGTGCCGGCCTTCACGGGGGCTGCTCGCTCGCAGCCCTTGCCACGAAAATCGGCTAGAGGCTATACGGGGAGGGGATCATTTTATCTTTGCGCGCACGTAAATACACACGTGCGCGCGCGCTCACATGCACGCGCACGGACGCGCAGGTGAATATGTGCATGTGCTGTGCATGTGCACGCATGCAACACGTGTCACGTTCGTGCATTGCTTTCTGGGTGCACACAATAAGAGATTGACGCAGGGATGCATGCATGCATCCAGCAGTGGACTGACCATGGCTGCTGCTGTTGCCGATCATGATGACGGTGACTTTTACGACGCAGCGAATGAAAGGGACGTATCCAGTTATGTATGTGTCTGTAGTAAGCCGAATCATCATCGCCTATCTTCACGGGGAAAAGCAGCATGGTGTTTTTTTCAAATATTGACGTCGTGGTCTCGAATGCGGTGCGACTCGCGGAGTGAACCCTGCCCGCTGTCCACGTGCTGACTGGGAGCTGGTTTTGAGATGTTGTTACGCGCCGGTCTCTTTTACACGACGTGAAAAGAAACACATTTCAACTCAACACAGTCGTCAAGAACACCGCGTGTGTGCGTGTGTGTGCGTGCGTGCGTGCGTGGGCGTGCGGGTGTGTGCGTGTGCGTGCGTGTGCGTGCGTGTGTGTGTGTGTGTACGTATGTGTGTGCGTGTGCGCGTGTGTGTGCGTGTGTGTGTGCGTGTGTGTGCGGGTGTGTGTGTGTGCGTGTGCGTGTGTGCGTGCGCGTGTGTGTGTGTGCGTGTGTGCGTGCGTGTGTATGGATGTGTGTGCGGCCTCAAAGATGGGGAGCGGTAGTGTAGCGGTTAGCGCGCTGCGCTACGAACTTGGCGATTATTTTAACCGGTCCTGGGCCTCCCCTAGGTAGACTCAGCCTCAAATGAGTACCTGGTGCGATGTGTAAACATCGCCATTGGGGAGACAAAGGCGGCCGGGCGTGGTGTTGGCCACCCACCCCTTCGCGTGCCGTGCCGGCTTTCATAAGTGCTCGCCAACAGTACTTGCCCCAAGTCTTTTAAGGCTATACAGGGAATCTTTATATTTGGCCTCAAATATAACGCGTATACAATAGGCGACGTTTCGGGCAACATCCTTTTTTTCATGGAACGTACATCGCGAGGCCATGTTGCTGTGAAGAAAGGGTCATCGCCTGAAAAACGTCGTCGATTTCGGTCGCAACGGTGCCGTTATTGACGAATGTGTCGCGTTGTTTGTTGTTAATTGTGCTTGTGCACCACTGCGCGTACGCATCTGGATGTGGGTAGCGGTGGTGTAGCGGTCAGCGAGCTGCGCTACAGAACCCGGCCATCCCGGGTTCGAATATAACAGTATTAGTATTTGTTTTTATCTTACCACTCTGATAAGGCGGCGATCGGTGGGTCGTGTGTGTGTGTGTCTACTACGAACCTGGCGACCCCAGTTAGATTCAGGCTCATGGCCAACATCATTGACGATTATCTGAACCGGTTCTGGGCCTCCCCTAGATCGACTCAGCCTCAAATGAATACCCGGTGCCATGCGTAGACATCGCCACACACCCCCTCGTGCGCCGTGCTGGCATTCATAGGTGCTACTCGCTAACAGCACTTTCCCCAACAGTCTCGTAAGGCTACACGGGGGATATTTGTCTTTTGTCTATCCAGTGGAGAATCGAGCGCCGATTAAGGCCGGTGACGTCATGCCTCAGTGACTACAATTGGTCACCACCACGCCCGGCCGCCTTTGTTTTCCCCCAGTGCTGATGTTTTACGCATCGCACCAATCGACGACCACTACCGGGGATGGTCAACCGGCGGTTTCAGATGTCACTGCTAGCCACTGATGGTAGCAGTGGCCTTGACTCGGAGGTTCATAACGCGGTGCGCGCTAACCACAGATTTGGCAAAGGCAAAGATCCCCCATAGAGCCTTGTAGAATGTTGGGGAAAGTGCTGCTGGCGAAGTGATCTCCCGTTCACAGCCGTGAAGCCAGTGGCGGATAACTCCACACTCCTATAGCGGGGGGGGGGGGGGGGGTGTCCCCCTCCCCCACCCCCGCTATAGGACAACTGCTGTTGAGTCATTTATATATCGTCCGACCCGGCACCAGGAGTCGAACTCCCAAAAGTATCGTCGATTGCGAGCCGCTCGCTCGACCGCCGAGGGAGCGCGCTGCGAGGCGCGGCACGCGATGATGGCTTTGCCGGTGGCACAAACATCGAGCCCAGCAGCGGGATGAGACGGGGGCGGGGGCATTGGGGGTGCCTTGCCCCCACCCCCACCCCACCTGGTGGCCAAAGCGACGAGTTGAGTCCCACCTTGACAACCACCGTGATATGATTGGGGCAGTGCTTCTTATTAACCTTTACTGCAGCCTTGCAACCCTTCGGGTCTCAATTGTTGATAAATACGTCAGGTTTGATGAAACCAAGTCGTTGTACTTAGGTGTCCGTGCTTAATTCGTCTTCGATTATTCACGTTCTAAAAAGAACATCTGCCCATGCCTCGCACCCCCAGAAAGGGCATCTCGCACCCTCTGGGGGTGCAGCGTCCGCCCCAGGTGAAGGGTCGCTGATTAGGGCAAGGGGAGCCGCGATGTGGAATCGCCTTTTGCGCGACCGCGCCAGACGAAACAAATATTGGGGTGGCGGACCTGACCGATTCCCGGGACCCCCTGGGCTGATAACGTCGTTACTGCGCCACTGATCAAACATTCTACGAGGCTATATGGGGGATCTTTTCCAAATATGTGGCGAGGTGGTTAACGCGCACCGCGCTATGAACCCCCAGCAGTCAATCGGAGTTCGATTGCCGACCACGGCTAACATCAGTGGCGAGCTGTGAAGTCTGAAATCGCTGGTTGGCCATCCCCTGTTATCGGTGATCGATTGGTGCGCTGCATCAACATCAGCACTGGGGGGAGACAAAGGCGGCCAGGCGCGGTGGTGGTGACTGCCGCATGCCGTCACCGGCCTTAGTGGCTGTCTCGCTTCTCCATTGGGAGTGTTTATTGTTCACATCCAGATGCACAACTAAGACCCCCCCCCCTCCCGTGTGGCCTGTAACAGACTGTTGGGGCAAGTGCTGTTGGCGAGTAGCGCCCTTGAAGGCCAGCACGGCACACGAGGGGGTGGGTGGCCAACACCACGCCCGGCCGCCTTTGCCTTCCCAGTGGCGATGTTTACGCATCGCGCCAGGCACTCGTTTGAGGCTGAGTCTGCCTAGGGGAGGCCCAGCACCGGTTCAGATAATCGTCACTGATGTTGGCCATGAGCCTGAATCTGACTGGGGTCGCCAGGTCCGTAGTAGACACACACACGCCCCACCGACCGCCGCCTTATCAGAGTGGTAAGATACCAAATAAAACTAATACTGTAGTAATTAAAATAACACCAACAACCACCTCGGCAGAGAGTGGATGGACATCGATCGCGAGTGGGTTTGTTGTGGCCACCACAATTGGGATGGATTCCAGGGCTGGGTCAAGCGGAGAGCCCCACCAGAGAGCTCCACCTGAGGGCTCCACCTGAGAACTCCACCAGAGAACTCCACCAGAGAGCTCCACCAGAGAGCTCCACCAGAGAGCCCCACCAGAGAGCTCCACCAGAGAGCCCCACCAGAGAGCTCCACCAGAGAGCCCCACCAGAGAGCCCAACCAGAGAGCTCCACCAGAGAACTCCACCAGAGAGCTCCACCAGAGAGGGCCACCAGAGAGCTCCACCAGAGAGCACAACCAGAGAGCTCCACCAGAGAACTCCACCAGAGAGCCCCACCAGAGAGCCCAACCAGAGAGCTCCACCAGAGAGCCTCACCAGAGTGCTCCACAAGAGAGCCCCACCAGAGAGCCCCACCAGAGAGCTCCACCAGAGAACTCCACCAGAGAGCTCCACCAGAGAGCCCCACCAGAGAGCTCCACCAGAGAGCCCCACCAGAGAACTCCACCAGAGAGCTCCACCAGAGAATTCCACCAGAGAGCTCCACCAGAGAACTCCACCAGAGAGCTCCACCAGAGAGCTCCACCAGAGAGCTCCACCAGAGAGCCCCACCAGAGAGCTCCACCAGAGAGCCCCACCAGAGAGCCCCACCAGAGAGCCCCACCAGAGAGCTCCACCAGAGAGCCCCACCAGAGAGCTCCACCAGAGAGCCCCACCAGAGAGTTCCACCAGAGAGCTTCACCAGAGAGCCCCACCAGAGAGCTCCACCAAAGAGCTCCACCAGAAAGCCCCACCAGAGAGCTCCACCAGAGAACCCCACCAGAGAGCTCCACCAGAGAGCTCCACCAGAGAGCTCCACCAGAGAGCCCCACCAGAGAGCTCCACCAGAGAGCCCCACCAGAGCTCCACCAAAGAGCTCCAGCAGAGAGCTCCACCAGAGAGCCCCACCAGAGAGCTCCACCAGAGAGCTCCACCAGAGAGCTCCACCAGAGAGCCCCACCAGAGAGCTCCACCAGAGAGCCCCACCAGAGAGCTCCACCAGAGAGCTCCACCAGAGAGCCCCACCAGAGAGCTCTACCAGAGAGCTCCACCAAAGAGCCCCACCAGAGAGCTCCAACTGAGAGCCCCACCAGAGAGCTCCACCAGAGCCCCACCAGAGAGCTCCACCAGAGAGCCCCACCAGAGAGCCCCACCAGAGAGCTCTACCAGAGAGCTCCACCAAAGAGCCCCACCAGAGAGCTCCAACTGAGAGCCCCACCAAAATGCCCCAGCAGAAACACAGCAGGGCCGGGGCGTAGGCTGGGGTGGTGTAAGGTAGGCGGAGGTGGCTCACGTGATAGGGTTAACGTGATAGTGCTAACGTCATAGGGTTAACGTGATAGTGCTGATGTGTTGGTGCTAATGTAATAGGGTCAAGGTGATAGGGTTAGTGTGATAGTGCTAACGTGATAGGGTTAATGTGATAGGGTTAAGGTGATAGGGTTAACGTAATAGGATGAACGTGATAGTGTTAACGTTATAGTGCTAATGTGATAGGGTTAAGATAATATGATTAACGCGATAATGCTAACGTGACAGGGCTAACGTGATAGGATGAATTTGTCAGTGCTAACGTGATAGGGTTAACGTGTTAGGGCGAACGTGATAGGTCTAACGTGGTGGGTTAACATGATAGGATTAACGTTATAGGGTTAACGTTATAGGGTTAACGTGATAGTGCTAATGTGTTAATGCTAATGTGGTAGGGTTAAGGTGATAGGGTTAACGTGATAGGGTTCACGTGACAGTGTTAACGTGATAGGGCTAATGTGACAGGATTCACGTTAAAGTGCTAACATGATCGGGTTATCGTTATAGGGTTAATGTGGTAGTGCTAACGTGATAGTGCGAATGTGTTATGGTTACCGGGATGGGGTTAACGGGATTGGGTGAATGTGATAGGGTTAACCTGTTAGGGTTAACGCGATAGGGCTAACGTTATAGGGTTAACGTGATAGCGTTAACGTGATAGGGTTAACGCGATAGGGCTAATGTGACAGGATTGATGTCAGGGCTGGAGGTGGCGTTTGGGTTCATAATAATGAGGGCTGGTTTAGGGTTATGCAGCAAGAGAGCGTTTGAATGCGAGGGTCAGGATTGCTGCTGCGAGGACTGATGATGTCGAATGTTGTGTTTTTGGGTGAGGATGAGTTCTGATGTCATATTTAAATGTCGTGTGTAGGTTAGGGTGAGTGTTAGGTTACATTTCTCGTTCGGGTTATTGCCGGTGCTATGCTGGGGTTAAGTTGCATGCAGAATGTTGCGGTCAGGGTTTGGGTTACGCTAAGCATCGGGATCAGTCGTGGCAGTGTTAGGGTTGGTAACAGAGTGAGGGTTGAGGATTTGGTTGAAATTAGGATCTGGATTAGGGTTGGGTTGTGTTATGGTCGGCATTAGGGCAGCAGGGGTTATGGTCAGTGTTAGGGCTGCTGTTAGAGCTCATGCTCGTGTAGTGTCTTCAAATATTACTCACACCGACACGTTGTAACAAGTCGCCTGCTTACACTTCATTCACCTGTTCTTGCGCCAGTTATAGGCACTCCTATAACTCTCTTTACGGTCACATGTACTTAACTTCTCCCCGCTCCTATCTATTCTGCACCTCACTTATCCTGCACTCAGCAGCTCTGCTCTCACCGACTCCGCACACAGCGTCTTCGCACTCAGCAGCTCCACACTCAGCGACTCCGCACACAGCAACTTCGCATCTCCACCGCTGCCCTCACCTACGCTCCCTCAGATCTGCTCACCCGTCTGTCCCGGGCGGGGGGTTCAGCCAACACCCGCCCGGCGACGGCGTGAGGGTTGAGGTCCCGTTGACCGCTGGAGCAGCAGCGGCGAGATGTCTTCACTCTTGGTTCCCCGGCAACAACTCCCCTCGCTCACACACAGACTCCCGCTTATATCCTCCAGCTCATCCCGAGTCCTCACGTGCTTCCACTTAAGCTGTCGCGAGGCCGTCGCCAGTTGTGCCATTAATCTCTAATCATCACCCCCCATCTCCCGTCTCCTAGGCGCCAACCTCCGGTCACAGCGTAGCACCTGTTCGACCTCGGTTGCACCCCCTTTTCCCCTTAATTACTGTAGGTTTGTTGGTGAACCTCATGTTGCAACGCGCACACCTGTTTGCCCTCCGTTGCACCCGCTTAACTGTGCGCACCACGTATTTCTTTCCTCAACACTAGTGTTGGGATTAAGGGATTGGGTTATTGTTGAGGGTTAGGGGTATTGTGAGTGATAAAGTTATGGTAGTATTTAGCGCTTGGGGTTAGAGTGAGGATTGCTGTTAAGCTAAGAGCGAGGATTGGCAGTAGGTGTTAGGGCTAGGATTGCTGTTAAGGTAAGAGTTAGGTTTGGCCGTAAGTGTTAGGGTTAGAATTGCTGTTAAGATAAGAGCTAGGATTTGCAGTAGGTGTTAGGGTTAGGATTGCTGTTAAGCTAAGACCTAGGATTTGCGGTATGTGTTAGGATTATGATTGCTGTTAAAGTAAGAGCTACGATTGGAGGTAGGTGTTAGGGTTAGGATTGCTGTTAAGCTAAGAGCTAAGATTTGCAGTAGGTGTTAGGGTTAGGATTGCTGTTAAGCTAAGACCTAGGATTTGCGGTATGTGTTAGGGTGAGGATTGCTGTTAAGGTAAGAGCTACGATTGGAGGTAGGTATTAGGGTTAGGATTACTGTTAAGCTAAGAGCTAACATTGGTAGTCTTAGGGTTAAGATTCCTGTTAAGCTAAGAGCTAGGATTGGCTGTAGGTGTTAGAGTGAGGATTCCTGTTAAGATTGATTCCTGTTAAGCTAAGAACTATAATTTGCGGTATGTGTTAGGGTTAGGATTGCTAAGGCAAGAGCTAGTATTGGCAGTACGAGGTAGGATGAGGATTGCTGTTAAGAGCTAAGATTGGCGGTAGATGTTAGTGTAAGGATTGCGGTTAAGCTAAGAGCTATGATTGGTGGTAGGTTATAGGGTTAGCATTGCTGTTAAGGGAAGAGCTAGAATTGGTATTAGGCGTTAGGGTTAGCATTACTGTTAAGGTTATGATTTCTGTTAAGGTAAGAGCTAGGATTGTCGAGAGGTGTTAGGGTTAGGGCCAAGTTTTGTGATCAGTGTTTGGTAAAAAATTAAACACATGGGTTTCCGGCTCAATGGAGCATTAAGATTGTGGCTCATTTACTTCTTATGGCTGTAAACCAGTGGTGGATACTCCACATTCCTATGGCGGGGACGTGTGTCCACATTGTACATTCTGCTGTTGGACTTGATCCCTATGCAATGCTATTGCAAATACAATTCACGATTAAATTCAAGAATCTATTTTTTAATAATCCATCTTATTTGTGGAAACTTGTTTGTCTGTGCCATCTCGTGCTGTTGTGAGGTCCTGTTAGGCCTTCATTTAATTCGCCTAGTCTTATATTTGCATAATATTTGCACAAATAGGATCTTACACGCATAATTTGATTGCGCGTATCATGTGAATAAAAAAAAAATCTACTTTAATCAACGGTGAATAATTACACGCCTGGTGTTAGGGCGAGTGTTATGACGAGTGTTAATGCAACAGTTGGGTGTAGGAGTTTGAGCTTTTGGGTGCATTCAATATCAAACGTCACCGAGCACAAAGGTACAGTGACTGGAAAGCGATGCGAAACTCATGCATCCATATGCACGATGGTGTTTCCTTTAAAAGCAAAAAAAACCCTACAGTATATATGTAGTGGTGTTATTTCACGCAGACAACTTCTTTTTCTCCCGTGTCACTTTATTCGTACAGAACTCCACGCATCTCCGTCGCAACTCTTTTGCTCGTACTGCTCGTCTGCTAGCCTGTCACAGTGTACTCTGCTAGCTTCTCCACTGCTAGCCTCTCACTATACACTCTGCTAGCTTCTCTACTGCTAGCCTTTCACCGTACACTCTGCTAGCCTCTCCACTGCTAGCCTCTCACTATACACTCTGCTAGCTCTTCCACTGCCAGCCTCTCACCGTACACTCTGCTAGCTTCTCCACTGCTAGCCTCTTACTACACGCAGGGAGAGATGGGATTGGTGGAGGAAGAGGGGGGGGGGGGTGCGGGAGGGAGGGGGGCAGGGATAAAAGCAGAGGGTCGAGAAGGGGGATACGGCCGGGAGGAATGGCGGCTGGAGGCTTGTGAATCGGAGTGCTACAATTAAAGGTCCTCATATCCGACGTTGGGGTCCCGAGTCATTCTACACAAGGGATGACCACGGTCACAGCCCATTGCAGATAACACAGAGTCACATCGAGACGCAAAGAGTTACACAGAGACTCATAGACTCAGACTTTATTTTTGTAATGCTCCTTTGAGCCAAGCAGCTCTGTTGTAGTGGTGGCAGTGAAAGGGCCATTGCATGATGGAGGCAATTTGCAAACTAACAACAAGCAAAAACAACAACAAGTTACACAGACAGAACCCCACGCGAGAACTTAACAGAAAACACCAAAAGTACCAAACATGGAGGAGACCAAAGTGGCCTCCGATTAGCGTGGTTGGCTACGTACGGTGCGAAAGAAATCCAACGTACGTAACATACAAATTGGAAGCTAGCTGATGGCGGGGAGAGATCGCGTGATGAGCAAGTCAGATTAGAAAAGAAAAATGTCCCCTTCGTGTGTTTTTGCATTGGGGGTTTGACAGAACTCCTCCGCTCTGGTTTGATTGCGCGGCTGTTTGGGTTTACGCGGATCTCAGCCGTCCGTGCGTGCAACGTCGTGAACGTTCGCGCGTCCCGGGCCTTAACGATGCCCCCAGGGAGCAAATGCCTTCTCCCCCCCCGCCCCTGGGGGACCATAACCACATCGATCAGCGAGGCCTCCGCAGAGACCGCCAGCGTTGTCACCGATCATCATCGCCGCCGCCCGTTACCAAAGGGACACTGGCGGCACGCCACGCGGCGCACACACGGCTCCCTACGATTCTCCGCAACGGCACGAGTGGTGCAAAGCGCAAGAGGCGACACCGCTTGGCTCAAATCAGTGGCGCGTGGCGACGATCAATGATCAGCACCGCAGGAGCGCGCATTGCCACATCACAATAGCCCTCGCCACCAACACCACCATCATCATCATAAGCATCACTGCCCGGGTGGTGATAAGCTACCCAGCGGTAGCACATTCGCCACTTGTTGCACGGCCGCCCAGGTGAACACTTCCAAGACTATATTACGGTTGCGTGTTATTGGCTAGACATCGAACAAAGGTCGCTGCATTGCACGCTTTCAGATGAGCTTTTGCGGTCGTCTGGAATGCTCTTCCTTCCGATATTTGGCAGCCACTGGAGCTGAGAACTTTTAAATCATCATCCAGATTGAAAACTCATTCCTTTAGAACTGCTTTTTGTGTTTGAGTTTGTTGTCCATCCCCACGCCTTCGATTAGCACAGTTGGCTACGTATGGTGCGAAAGACATTAACTACCTCGCCTGGTATACAGGAAGTCGTGGGTTCGATCTCGACCCTGGTGCCTTTATATTTGGAGTTTGCAAGTTCTCCCCTTGGTCGCGTGGATTTTTCTCCAGGTCTTCCGGTTTTCCCCTCCACATTTAGAAACATGCGCTTAGAGTATTTGTCTGTTATACATTTCCACGTAATAAGCCACTTTGTTGAGCTATCATTTGTGGCCAGGTCGCTTCTGAAAAATAAGTTAATGGCGCCACTTTGCTTGACAGTGAATGTGAAGGATTCCGCGATGCTACTCGAGGTGAGTCGGCCATTGTGTGCCAACGTCACGGTCCCACACTTGAACAAAAAATGACACTGCTCATCACTCGATTGGGATCATCACGCAGAGACACACAGCAATAGCATCGCCCCCTACTGTGAAACTACCGCAGCCTGTGCCTGTGAAACACAGCGGCGCCTTGCTGCGCGATGATCGCCCTGCGCTGTCGGAACGACAGCGTGAATATCAAATGTATTATACAATATTATAATACATAATAGCAAATATATTATGATAAATATAATTTGTACGACTCTAACATAGAAGTTCGAATCACTACATCACTCTCATCGCTTTGGTTTTTTCGGTAAAGTCACGTAGGTAAAAGATAAAATAAATTAAAATTGAAAACAACTAAATTAAATCACGACGTTTCGGGCGCAACACAAGCGTCCTTCTTCAGGTGGGGACAACGCAGCGAAAGCACAACCGCTTAAGTGTGTCTAAGAGATGGCTGTAACGAGGAATTATATAGTTGCGGGGGAACGAGGGGGGGAGGTATGGTGAGTGTGGGAGCGGGGTGTGGGCTGGGAGGTAACGCCTGGAGTTCAAACTGAAGCTTTGTGATGCAGGGGGCAGAAGTAGATAAGAAAGCTAAGTTAAGCTTATGGATCCTTGCAGTCACGAAAACTTCTAATCTAGAATCACTCTCATCATTACAACACCACCACCGCCATAATAGTCATCATCATCATTAGAGATGCCTGCAGACCATTTCATGTCCTATGAACAAGGCCCATTGCCCGGTATGACACCTGATATATTTATCCTTTTAAGGCCACACACACAGAGCATACATCGATGAAGGCGTTGAGTGTTTTTTTGCGTGTGGTGGCTATGCACCACTGCCAACAGCAGTATCGCCAAATAAAGTTACACTAAACTATGTCTATTTTTTATTTTACCAACGCCCACTGAGCTATACAGCTTTCTTTCTTAAACGACCTGGTCACAAATGATAGTGGCTTATCATCATGCGGAAATTTATAGCAGCCAAATACTCTAAACGCGTGATGTTGATTCGAAATGTCGAGGGAAAAACTGAAGGACCCGGAGAAAAATCAACACGGCCACCGGGAGAGAACGCTTCATGTATTTGAGAGAGAGAGACACGCAAACTTAAATATACAACAGGCGTCGGGGTCGGGATCGAACCCACGACCTCCTGTATACCAGACAAAGCAGTTAACATCTCCCCACCCCAAAATAAACATCGTTACAAAATAAACATCATTACAAAAAAACACTGCACTTTCTTCTGCTGTTTGTGTAGCCTAGCTGACCGCCGATGATTGAAGAGGCACATTTTGGTCAAAACCACCCGGACTGCTGCTATTGCTACAATGCTTTGTCTGAGCGAGCGAGCGAGAGGGCGTCTCATCTTGACAGTGGTAATGCAGCCAGCCACCATCTGCGCGCTCGGCCCGGGGTAATTATCAGAGCCGCCACTCAGCGCCCGTCTCTCCGCGCGTCACCGTGGCGATGCCGAGGCCACGCCAAGCCCCACGGCATCGCTCGTTATTCAACACACGAAGTGCATTCAGTTAGTTGGTTCGTACTGGTAGGAACCTCCTGGTTACACCAGCCCACAGGGGATTATTGTGTCCGTCCGTCCGTCGTGGAGGGAGGGGCTGGGTGGGGGAGGGAGGGGAGGGTGGGGCTGGGTGGGGGAGGGAGGGGAGGGTGGGGCTGGGTGGGGGGTGGGAGGTGTGGGGCTGGGTGGGGAGGGGCTGGTCACCCCGTGGTGCCCTTATAAAACTCAACGTTTAACCTACTCACGCCGGCTTGCGCCCGCCCTCACAGTCGGGCATATTTACGGAATACACCATGCCGCCGTTGACCCTGGCCATTGACCGAGCAACCAAACGTTCCTACCAGCTCCCTCCGCAGGAATGTGTGTTAAGTTTGTAGAGCCAGCACGGCTAGGATTGGGCAAAACTTATAGTCCCACTTTTCACCCAGGCGACTGGAGAGCAGCACAGAATACGTCTTTCTTGATTCAACATTGAAACAAGCAATAAAAACTATCAACCATATTTTATTTTACCAGGTAAGACCACTGGGCTTCATAGCCCTTTTCCAGAAGTGACCTGGCCACAAATGGTAGCTCAACAAAGTGGCTTATCGCGTGGACATTTATAGTAGCCAAATACTCTGAACGCGTGACGTTGATTCTACATGTGGAGGGGAAAACGGGAGAAAAATCCACACGACCACGGGAAGAGAGACTCCAAATATTCAGGCATCAGGGTCGGGATCTAACCCACGATCTCCTGTATACTAGGTGAGGTAATTAAAACGAATAAAAAAATGTAAACTTAAAATATCATGAATGGTTCTCATATTATTCGGGACACTATTCCAGTGCCCAACCGGGCTGCTATTATAATTATTATCATTTAATTTAAAACACCGTGAGCACCAACTGAACGCCGCTAGAGGAATTGTGCGCGCGAGCGAGGGTGCAATGCGCACCGCGTGGAGCACAGTGGGTGAAGCGAGCAAAAGGTGCAACGCTCCCAAGTAGACCATTGGAGCCTCATTTGCCAGTAAAAAATATGATAATTGTTTTTTTATCTTTTTATCTGGCAACAAAACTGACACCTTTTTTACAAGGAGTCATGTTTGCACAACAATGTTGTGCGCCTTTTATGCAAACAATGTTGTGCGCCTTTTGGCGTCATCTGGTCCAATCCATGTGAGACTAGGCTCTAAGGAAAGCTGTCTCGGGTGTGGACCAATCAACTTCAAGGACAGTGCACATTATCAGAGTTATGTTTTTTGTTTGCATTATGACTGCAGGTATTGTGGTCTATGCAAACATGACTCCTTGTAAAAAGGTGTCAGTTTTGTTTCCAGATAAAAGGGTAAAAAAACAATTATTGCTCCCAAGTAGCTCAAGGGGTTCACGAGCTACCTGGCTGGCCATCGCACAAAGACGGCGGTCACCGCATCCGCGCGCTTTCAGATGCGCTTCTCCGGCCGTCTGGAACGCTCCTTCCTTTCTGTTATTTAGAAGCCACTGGAGCTATGCACTTTAAAATCATTTAGATTGAAAGTCGTTTCTTTAGAACTGATTTTTGTGTTCAGTTTGTTGTCATTCCCTCCCGTGCGCATGGTTGGCTATGTACTGTGCGAAAGAAGTTCAACATACATACATGGGGAAAAACAACAACAACACAAGAGTGGACGGAATATCAGAATCAGCTCCTTCAACGGAGGAAACAGCAAAACTACACGAACTCTGTCTCCTGAAGCCCTCTTGTCGTGACTAGCAGCAGACCTCAACATTGGCATCTAGCTTCTAAATATATTGCTGCTGCCATCACACACGAGAATGCAATATATATTATTCATTTCAGGGGCACCACGGTGGCGAGATGTCATCTTCCTCGCCTGATCCCGACCCTGACGCCTGCTGTATATTTGGAGTTTGTGCGTCTCTCTCCCTGTGGTCGCGTGGATTTTTTCTCCGTGTCCTCCAGTTTTTCCCTCCACATTTTGAAACGTGAGTCCAGATTCTTTTGATTATTTAGCTGCTATAAATGTCCACGTGATAAGCCACTTCGTTGAGCTATCATTTGTGGTCAGGTCGCTTCTGAAAAGAAAGCTAATAGCTCAACGGGCTTTACCTGGAAAGATTTAAAAAAATGTTTGGTTTTATTTCAAAAAATATTTTAAAGGGATTTGTTTACATTTTCAATACTTTGCACACTTATCGTGTTTTTGTATCGTTTGTTGTTGTAACTTTCTGACCCGCCCCTACTGGACATCTGTGCATAACAGCTTTATAGCTCATCGGATTCCTCCTTCAGCACAAATAAAGATTCTGTTTGTGATTCTCAAGATACTGCCGCCGCGACCCTCACCGGGACAAGCGGACCGTGAAACGAACGAACGAATGATTCTGAATAGCTCGATTTCAAATCCACATAAACATTCCACGTGATAATTTACATTAAAAAAACATCTCAATACTCGATCTCATCTTGTCCGCATCTCTCCTCGTATTATCTCATCACCATCGCCTTTAGCCCCCACCCAGGAATGATTGGCCCAGGTGGCATTCTTGGCAGAGTTGGTGCGCAGACACTGTGCCTCTTTCATATATTTGTCTCTACACGTAAAAAATAGATATAAACCGTATGTATTTACATCCCATCAGCCACCCACACGGAATTCTGGGAGTGCATCCTATCAGCAACATTAGTTCAATACAAGCAAAACTCTGGGCTGGTTTGACGTTCAGTGTCTCATCAGCAGCCAGACTCGCTTGAACCAACGCGGGTGAACTGCCCGATGTTTGTGGGCAAGGGCTGATTTCAACATTGAGTCCCTCATCAGCAGAGCCATGTTCCCTTGAACCAACACGGGCGAACTGCCCGATGTTTGTAGGCAAGGGCTGGTTTCGACATGCAGTGCCTCATCAGCAAAGTCAGGCTCGCCTGAACCAACGCCCTCTCTGCAAGGACCGGGATCCTCGCTGGACGCTCGCACCAAACGCAGCAACACGCGGCACAGAATAATCACGTGGGGGGCGGGGGGGGTCGCCTGGAGAATGTTAATGACAAAATAACCAATGCCTCCTCCTCCTCCCCCCCATCAACATTCGTCTCTTCACATTGAAATATCGAGCCAGTCGGCCCGTGATGCTGCTCGAGGCTCCACGCAAGACAAGAAATCTGTCTGTCACCTGAAAAAGCTTGTTGTAATTACTGGTGAAACGTCGTACTCAGATTGTAAATGTTGTGGCTCGGCTCTCCAACACACCGGTGTGCTGTACTAGTACACTACACTATACACTACACTATACACTACACACCGGTGTGCTGTACCAGTAACGAATTGGCCACGTTCTGTTTACGTGACAACCCTTACTAGTTGGCTGTGTCGGGTGGTGGCGGGTTTAACGACACAGTGATATATTTACGCGATCTAAACCAAAAATAAAACCTGTATTGTGGATGATATTGGTCGCGAAAACCACCTTACTACTACAACTACTACAACAACTACTACTAGGTGGTGTTAAACCAGCGACGTGGAGGTGTGCGGGTGGAAGCCGCTCGTTGGTGGGGAAGAGCGTGGCCGTCGATTCGCGTTGCCTCAACCCCCCCACACTCTCACGTCGCTGACAGCATCATCGTCCGTCCCTTTCGTCGTTATCCCTCGCCTCCACCGCCGCCTACCGCCCTGTAAATCGCTAAGATAATGATTTAACGTCGTTTCAATATACGTCGTCGCACCTTTCAGGAACGTATCCCTCGCCCCCTCCCCCCCGACAGTGAACGGTGACCGTGGAAACGAATTCTCGCCTCGATGGGATTCCAACAATCGATCTGCTTGTGTTCAACTCGAGACCCCCCCCCCCCTGTTGCTTCCCCTTCGTGCTGCAGAGAACGGCTTCATCGAGGGCAAGGAGCTCGAGAACTTCTTCCGAGACCTGGAGCAGGCGCGGCGCGGCGTGGGGGTGGTGAGCAGCGACCCCAACTCTCCTTCACCCCAACATGCATCACGGGACTTGCCGTAAACTGTTCGCTATGGCACGCTGGATCCGGTGAAACATCGCCGGGCCATCGATTCATCTCCAGTGCGATTGGCGCCTTGTCTAAGTGGCAAGATGTTAACTCCCTCGCCTGGTATACAGGAGGTTGTGGGTTCGATCCCGACCCTGACGATGCCTGCTGTATATTTGGAGTTTGCGTGTTCTCTCCCGTGGTCGCGTGGATTTTTTCCCTCCACCGTTATAAAACACGCATTTAGAATATTTGGCCGCTCTAAATTTCGACACGATGATAAGCCACTTCGTTGAGCGATCATTTGCGAAAGCCAGGTAGCTTTAACAAAAAAAATCTATATCACTCAGTGGGTCTCTACATGGTACAATAAAAAAAATTGGGTTTAGTTTTTTATAGATAATAGATGCAGGGCCCAAGTGTCGTCCCGGGGCGATGCCAATGACAGACGTGTTTTTGTCCCCCCATCCCCCCCACGCCTCTCCCCCCGCCACCCCTCTCTTCGTGCCGTTATACACGAGCGCAGGAACTGCCCGAGAGTGTGGTAAAAGAGAAGATGAAATCGTTCATGGAAAAGTACGACAAGAACGCGGACGGAAAAATAGAGATGGCAGAGGTGAGCTTGAATCTATTTTGCCACGAACATCCTTCGCGACAATGGAACGATTCCGATTCCGGGTTGCCTGTTGCCGCGTGAAGTTTCTGTGTCGAGCCAGGACCCGTTTATTGCAGAGAGGGTCCTCGCCTATCAACATGGGGCGGTTTCACCAGCATCGGTTCAAGCAACCCCGCTACACTGCTAATGGGCAGAACCGTTCGCTAAGGGCACGGCGAATCGGGGGCGACCGCCCCGAGCCCCGCACTTTGGGGGGCACCATACAGTGGGATTTGCACCGGGCCCCGCACACACCCCCTATGGATGATGAAACAATGATTTCCGAAATGGGTCCAGTGTTTTACGTTGAAACTAGAGCCTATTTCTGACAGAAAGGCTTCTTGCCAGCATTGGTTTCGATCACAGCTGACTACGGATGAGACACTGAAAGTTGAAACCAGTCCAGAGTTTGCTTGCATTGAACCAATGCTGTACTCCCAGAAGGTCGTTTAGCTGATGGGTTGTGTAAAACAAATACTCTGACTTTTCATGTGCAGAGACAAATATGGGAATGGGGCGTTAATTATTGTATCAATCACCCGTTGATCTGTTGTAGACACAGACAGAAACAACAGCGTAGGCTGTCGCTCATTGCTCAAGCATGCAGGTCCAATCTCTCCCACGCTCGGGTGGCGTAGTGGCTCACTCTCTTTGGCAGTCCTGGCCTCGCGATGGAAACTCGACATGCCTATGGCAGAGCTAAGCACAGTTGAGCCCGGATAGTGCTTGGATGGGCGACTGCCATGCAGAACCAGTTTCTCCAGGCTGCTGTGGGGGCTACGTGGTGGGCAGCAGAGGGCAGTGCAGACAATTCATTGTTGTACTGCGCTTCTATGCACCACGCCTATGATCCTCGCCTTGCCCAAACGCACACTGACCAGCGTGGTAAAGTATGGTCAAATAACCCCCACGATCCACACGGCGTCGGCGGGCCTTCATCCATCAGTGCTGGCTGTACGCGTGCACAACAGAGCCAGGTCTATTCACCCACAAGGCAATAACCTCCATTGACTTCTCTCCAAATGGAAATATGATGATGCTGATTTAATCCCGGCCACTTAATGTGAATTTCCCGTCGATATTTTCCACTGTGACGGCGGTAAATGCGGTAAAATGTGGAGATGCCAGGTGGCTCGGAGAGCGAGCGAGCGAGCGAGCAAGTGAGCGCCCCTTATCGGATCAAACGTCAAGAGCCATTTCCTGCCGCTCAAATGAGCGTCGAGGCATTTCACTGGTGCTCATCTCCCGTTTACAGCCCCTGCAGAGCCAGTGGGGGGAAATTCCACATTCCTACGGCGGGGATGAGTCCATCCATTGAATAAGCACTGTTGACTTCCCCACAAAGCGGAGCCTGGTGGCAGTGATTGTCGTTTTATGCCAACGTGACAGTGGCTAGGAGATGTTAACTACCTCGCCTGGTATACAGGAGGTTGTGGGTTCCATCCCGACCCTGACGCCTGCTGCTGTATATTTGGAGTTTGCGGTGTTTCTCTCTCTCCCCGTGGTCGTGTGGATTTTTCTCCGGGTCCTCCGGTTTTTCCCTCCACATTAACAAACGTGCGTCTAGATTATTTTGAATGTTACAGTATTTGGCTGCTGTGAATTTCCACGTGAGAAGCCACTTCGTTGAGCTATCATTTGTGATAGCCAGGTCGCTTCTGAAATAGCTCAGTGAGCCTTACCTGCTAAAATAAAAAATAGTTTGACTAGTTTATTGTCTTTAACCCCTCCACCACCCGACGACATTATTTACGAAGGTATTATTACGACCATTGTAATGTACACATGCCAACGCCTTGAGCTTCTTTAGGGAGCGATCCGAATTTCCGGTGTTCGCCAACCTCGATGAGACTTGAAGCAGTTGGAGCGGAACGTCGTCGCGCGTTCACGTTCAATTCAGCCGTGAAAGGTCTCGTGCCGCCGATGAGGAGGGGTGGCGCTTGAATGGTCAGAATTTTATCTTCGTACGGCTGGGGAAGCAGTGATGTACGTGCGTATGTTTGTTGAACTTCTTTCGCACCGTACATAGCCGAACGTGCTAATCAGAGGTGCGGGTGGAAGTACAACAAACAAAACACAAAAAGCATATTTAGAAAAATGAGTTTTCAACCTAGATTTAAAAGTGCGTAGCTCTAGTGGCTTTCTAATAAGGTTACAGTTTGATGTTAGTCATAGTTTGTTGTCGAGGTTATAGCGAGCGGTCGCGATGCCACCGGGATTGGATCTCTCAGGGCCAGGAGTTGGGTGGTACGTGGAGCGATCGATCGTCTGACTTGGGTGGTGGCCACGGTGACAATCTGTTCCGCTCCTCGCGTGTTCCACTCATGCAACAAATGGCCGCATCTTCTTCCTCTGGCCTTGTCCTCAAGCGGTTGGTTGGGGGTCGTACAAGTTTTTCGTGGAAGAGGTCGAACCTCGGGCACTTCGGGGAGAATGCGATTGGCGCACCATGACATGTGGCGGGATTGATGTTATCTGCCTCGAGGTCACCATCCTAACAGGTGGCGGAGGGCCTAACGACAAGAATCTTGGCATCGGACATCGCCCACAAATCAACACGGAGAATCACGTTGGCTATGCAAGCTGCCGTTTATCCGGTAGTCGTTTTATCGACCCCCGGTTGGAGGGATGGATGATGGGCCGAGTCATCCCCCAGCCAGGATTTGAACTCGCGACCTTTCCGATCGCCGTGAGCCGCTCGCTCCCATCCGGTGCGGTGGCGCCACTGGAATGTAAATTGAGATTATAAACTTAAAAGTAAAACCTCAAAAGAGAACAGAGAGATGAACAAAGTCGTTGTTTTCGATCACGAGGAAGAAAAAGGAGTATGTTGGAGGATGTTGACAAGAGAGCGTGGCCATTCCCATCACTTTGCCGAGGTATTGTAGTTTTGAAGCCGTGTGATTTATTAAATTTCTATATTGTTGTGTTTTTGTTTAAATCCGCAGTTGGCGCAAATTCTCCCGACCGAAGAGAATTTCCTTCTCTTCTTCCGGCAACACGTCAAGTCCAGCGCCGAGTTCATGGAGGTGCGTTGGTCCATTATGAGTTGGGATCATCACCATCACCACCACCGCAATCATCATCATCATCATGATAATCATTATCACAATCATCGCCATCATCATCATTATGATCATCATGATAACCGCATCATAATCACAATCATCATCATGATCATTATCACGATCATCATCACAGTCATCATCATGAGCGTCATCTCGCCCCACCGATTAGCACGGTTCGCTATGTACTGTGCGAAAGAAGTTCAACATATACACATCATGATCATAATAATGATCGTCATCAAATCATCATGATCATCGTATTCATCATTATCACAGCGTGGTGGTGCAAGCAAAAGATATCGATCCTGATCCGATGAGATTCACCTTCTACTTCATCTGTAAGCGGGGAGTTGAACGGCGATGCGTGTTGGTGTTCATGTCGCTCTTGACGAGTGGGCCAGTGGACAACTTCAGGAGCAGCCTCGCGGTTAATTTCCGAAACCCTGCCGGCGAATGGTTGAAGTAGCAAGTGGCGTTCCTGTGTGTGTCCATGGATTGAGATATTTATTGACGTAGAGATGCCTAGACTTGCATAGAGACCCACAGGCCTAGATAACACCCATAGACTGAATGATTGAAGAGGACAGTGGCGTTACTGTGTCGGTCCATGGATTGAGATATTGACTCACATAGAGATTCCTAGACTTGCATAGAGACCCATAACAACAACACCCGCAATGCACCACTAAGTGGCAGTGACGTCACCATGGTGCCTGTTACCAGGCCAGGTTCACTTTTTGAGGCCACTTGATGTGTCAAAGGCTCGCTGACAGCAGGTCACGGGACAGAGCCAGGTGCCATGGGTTTGCTGACTGAGATGACCGGCAGATGCACCATCTGTGCCCCCTACTGTGCGAACTTGCTGCGTTGACCCGCCCGGCACTCCGCTCATTGTTGTGAGCTTGGCTCCTCTGCCCTCCGTTGTTGTTGGAGGGCGACTGCTTCCAACTGACGAGCAGCGTCCTTCACAAGCCTCCTCCATAGAGACCCACAGACCCACAGACCCACAGACCCACATACCTATATAGACACCCATTGACTCACATCGGCACGGCTTCAGGAGTAGCCTCACGGCGAATATCTGAAAAGCTGCCGGCGAATGATTGAACCGGGCAGTAGCGTTGCTGCGTGGTCCATGGGTTGAGCTTGGTGCCCGCAGCGCCAACCATCTCAGATCTCTATCATCGCCGGCAGCGGCGCTTCGTGATCGCCGCGCCTGTCACTCGCCAGGCGATCGCGATTCAGCGCTGGACCACCATCCGCAGGGGAAACTGACACCGGGCGGCTCTGCGGTTGGGTCAGCGATCAAATGCCCGTTAAATTATTCATCCAGAGCACAAAAGGGGAACATTGTTCATCCAGATCAGACTGGGATGGAAAATCCAAAAGTTTCCTTTAAATAAATAACTAAATACAAAATACATTTTTAAAAAATCGCTGATTGGCTCTCAATCAGAAGGGCACACGTTCAAATCCCAGTCAACGGTTGACTCAGAACTATCATTCCTCTTGAGTCAATAATATGAAAAGCAGCTTTGTCAATTGGTTCGCATCCATGATAACGTGGACTTTCCGCCGCTGATTCTGGGCCACCGATGGAAACGAGCGCATTGGCATGACTCGCTTGAGCTCGAGGGACACTTTGGGCACGGAGGCACGTCCTGCAAGCTTGTTTTATTCATGGTCCAAATGGCAAAACCTCTCGGAGATTCATAAACATTTCGGGTTATCATTACGCTTTCATGGGTTTTTTTCTCGGAACGTCAGCGCGCATTTCGCACGATCAACTCGACGTTTTCTTTGTTCGCTAATAGGGAAGCGTGCATATGCTTCCTCTCCCCCCACCCCTCCCACAGTTTAATGGAGTGAATCACAAATTAATGAATGCTTCGAAATTTTTTTTTACCAATGAATCATTTAACGGCTCTAGGCTGATTGGGGGGGGGGGGGGGGGGATGGGGGCGAGTGGGTGTTTCATTTAACAGAAAACGCAAATTCATTCCGACTGCTCGTAATCCACCAACGGGTGGAGGAGACCTCTCACTAGCGCCGTTGGTTATGAGGTTGTCTTGACCATAGTTCACCCATGGCAGTCCAATGCCGCTTGGCGATGGTGGGAGAACCGATGAGGATATCAGAATCAGAATGCAAGACTCCTCGACTTACAAACATTCGATTTACGGCCTTCTAGAGATACGAACAAACCTGTCCATATGTCGAGTCTGTTGGAACCGAGAGTCGTAAGTTCAACCACCGTGCAATAGATGGCGGTGGTGGCATCTACATCTGCAGAACACGAAAAACCAGTGGCATCTACATCTACAGGAGATTGTACAACTTTTAAAGTTATTTACCGTGTTTAGTGTACACAATGTTTAGAATCGACAGGAGTAAAGTTGGACTTACGAACAAATAAACTTACGAACAGAGGAGTCCCTGTACGTATTTATACTGGAGGAATACGATGAGCTATAACGCCCTTTTTCACAAATGTCCAGTAGTTCACAGATGTCTATGTGACTCGCCACTGATGTTAGCCAGGGCCCGGACTCGAACTAGGCCCACATGGCTTCGTGATGCAACATGCTAACCGGCTACCTTGTACACACAAAGGCAAAGATCCCCCGTATAGCCGTTAACAGACTGTTGGGGCAAGTGCTGTTAGCGAGTAGCACCTATGAAGGTTCGAACGGTATACGAGGGGGTGAGTGGCCAGCACCACGCCCGACTGCCTTTATCTCCTTATTTGTGATGTTTACACACCACACAAGGTACTCATTTGATGCTAAGTCAACCTAGGGGAAGAATCCCAGGGTCTGTTAAGATGATCGTCACTCAGTTTAACACGTAGACTTTCGCGACCAATATTATTCATAATGGAGGTTTTTGGGTTAGATCGCGTAAGTATAAATTTGTCGAAACCCTCCACCACCCGACACAGCCAATTAGTAAGGGATTTGTCACGTAAACAAAACGCCAAATAGTTACTACTTCAGCCCAACGGTGTGTTGGTGAGTAGATTACCAGCAAAACCCAAAAACCTTCATGACTAATTATCGCCACTGGGTGTTGGCCGTGTGCGGGAATCGAACAGGGTTCCGGCGGGTTCATAGCGCAATGCGCTAACCGCTACACCTCCACTCCCCCGTACATACAACACCCCTACCTACATACACAACACCTGCGATGATACCGCAAACCTATGATTGATTACCCAGGAAAGCCTCGTTTGTTTTGGGAGGGTCCTGCCAGGTTTGATAGTTAGGGGATTGTGGCCTTATAAGCTGCCCAGAGAGGAGCCGGGGGGTGGGGGCACTTGCCCCGTGCCTCACACACAAAGAGGTTCCACCAATCAGGAGCCAAGTATTTATTTTCCTTTTCCATCGCCGCACGTGGTCTTCCGGCCCGGGTCTCGAGCCCCTTGGTCTCCGGGCGGCCGTGCCGGCCTTGATGGACCTCTAGACATCCACCTTGACCTTCGCCGTTGACCTTCCTAGCACCTCTGCCCCCCACCTTCCCCCTTTTTCGTTGCAGACGTGGAGGCGATACGACACGGACCGCAGCGGCTACATCGAGGCCAACGAACTGAAGGTGCGCCGAGGCGTAGGCGGAGGCGCTCGGATACGAGATCGATCCGTCGGTTCGTGCGGCAGAGCGCCGTGGCTTGCAGTGAAGTCGCAGAATGCCTCGGGAATAACGACGCCCACCCTCCCGCAACACTCCTCCTGATGCTGTATCACCACCGCCACCACCGCCAACACCATCATCATCACTACCAGCATCACCTCCACCACCGCAAACACCATCAGCCATCATCCACACCGCCATCAACACCAGCATCACTACCACCATCATCAATAACCGCCATTCGCCACCACCAACTCCATCACGAACAGCATCACCACCACCATCATCACCAACATCACCACCAACGCCACCACCATCACCACCAGCATCACCACCACCGTCAACATCACCGCCACCACACCATCACCACCAGCATCGCCACCACCACCACCACCATCTTCACGATTACACCATAATGCGTTGCCATCTGGCCCTGGAACTCCCCTGGGTCGACTCGGTCTCAAATGAGTACCTGGTGCGTTGTGTAAACATTGGCACTCGGGAGACAAAGGTGTGGTAAGTTTTCTTCAGTCACCAACATAGCCTTCACTACTCTAGTGCCTAGAGTGTGTGTGTGTCACTCTAGTCTCTAGCGTGTACCCCCTGTGTGTGCCTAGTGTCTAGAGCAGGGGTCCTCAAACTTTTTAAACAGGGGACCAGTTCACTGTCCCTCAGACCGTTGGAGGGCCGGACTATAGTTAAAAAAACTATGAACAAATTCCTATGCACACTGCATATATCTTATTTTGAAGTGAAGAAACAAAACGGGAACAAATACAATATTTAAAATGAAGAACAAGTAAAGTTAAATCAACAAACTTGCCAGTATTTCAATGGGAACTATGGGCCTGCTTTTGGCTAATGAGATGGTCAATGTCCGGTTCCATATTTGTCACTGCTAGTCGTAACAAGTGATGCAAGTGTGCATCCGTTAGTCTAGATCTGGTTGGAGATTTCAAATGTTTCATTCTGGAAAAAGTTTGTTCACAGACATAAGCGCTGCCAAAGATGGTTGCCATTTTGAGTGCATGGTTCCTGAGATGAGGATATGTCTCAGAGGGGAGAAATGCATAGAAATTATGAAGGCTGCTTGACTTGAATGCGTCTTTCAGAGAGTCACAATTCTGCAGTTCAGCCAGTTCCATTTGGTAAATTGTATCCACATTTTCAATGTCAATAGAAAATGGGTTACGGAAAAGCTGTATGTCCTGTTCATGGAGATGAGGCTCTTTAAATCTAAATTGGAACTCCTTTTGCAATTTTTCCAGTTTTGTTTGGGAATTAAACCAATGGTTTTTCCGCTAACAGATTTTGAATTGTGGGGAGATGACAGAAGTTTTCCTCCTTCACTTGTTTGATGAGGAGGCCTAATTTTACTTCAAATGCTTTGACATGTGATTGCACATCACAGATGAGCTTCCCCTTTCCTTGAAGTTGCACATTGAAACTGTTGAGTAGCTCTGTTACATTTGTCAGAAAGGCAAGGTGCCATTTCCATTCTGCATCATTGAGCTCTGGTACTTCTTTGTTTTTTGAAAACAGAAAAGCTGTAATCTGTGGAAGTAAGTCATAGAAACGTTTCAAAACTCTCCCTCGACTCAGCCAACGGACTTCTGTGTGGTACAGAACATCTTCATAGTCAACATTTAGCTCAGACAGAAATTCCTGAAATTGTCTGTGGTTTAGTGCATGAGCTCTTATGAAGTTAACAGAGTCCCACTTCAGTGATTTACTACACAGCGCTTGTTGGTGGATGAGGCAGTGTATGGCTATTGGATGAGAATGGTTATGTTTGTCCATATCTTGGTTAATTAGTAATGCGAGCAATTACTCCTTTCTTAGACCCCACCATGCTAGGAGCACCATCAGTTGTCACACTGGCTAGTTTAGCCCAGTTCAGCTCCAAACCATTCACAGTTTGGCAAACCTTTTCATAGATATCCTCTCCTGTAGTTGTTCCTTTGATGCTTTGCAGTGCAGCAAGCTCTTCTGTGACTTTGAAATAGTCATTCGTCCCACGAATAAAAATTAGAAGTTGTGCAGAATCACGAACATCATTGCTTTCGTCGAGTGCCAAGGAAAAATAGGAACGTTTTTTTTGTGGAGTTTTGCAAATGCTGATGGAAATTGTCTCCCTTTTCTTCAATCCTTCGTGTAATTGTAGGTCTTGAAAGACTCACTGTACTAAATAAATCGGCCTTCTCTGGACACATCTCTTTGGCAACAGAAAGAAGGCATTCTTAAACAAATTCTCCCTCAACGAATGGTCTGCCAGTGCACACTATTAGCTTGGCAACTTGAAAACTTGCTCGCAGTGATGAAATATTTAGCTGCTTCTGCTTCACAAAAGTATTTTGCTGAGTTGTTAATGTATTTTTCAGTTTTTATATTTTATCTTTTCTCACTTCTCCGACCAAACAATCATATTTATCTTTATGTTGAGTTTCATAGTGTCGACGTAAATTGTATTCTTTGAACACAGACACTATATTCTGGCATATCAGACACACAGCTCTTTCCTTGTACTGCATGAAAAAGTAATCATAATTCCACTTTTTTTTGAATATCCTACACTCCGAGTAAATGTTTCTCTTTCTTGACATCATTGTTTCCTAGGGAGTCAAAATTGCTATTAGTAAAATACCAATATATATACAGCGCTACAAAAACAATATACCAGCAATAACTTTGCCCACACAGAGACATACAGACTGCACTGCCCATCAATGCAGTCTGATTGGGGGAACTCCGCTTTTACCCCAGGCTCACACTGGTGCGGGTGCCATTAAAAAGTTAATTACACCTGCAGTTTTGTTCACAGATCGCAGCCCAATGAGTGCTCACCAGCGCAGCCCAATTAGTGCTCACCAGCGCAGCCCAATTAGTGACCATGGGCCGGATAAATGCCCTCGGTGGGCCGCATGTGGCCCGCGGGCCGTAGTTTGAGGACCCCTGGTCTAGAGTGTGTGTGTGTCACTCTAGTCTCTAGTGTGTGCCCCCTGCATGTGTCTAGTGTCTCGAGTGTGTGTGTCACTCTATAGTCTCTAGTCTCTAGCGTGTGTCCCCTGTGTGTGCCGCCGCGCTGGTAGAACTTCCTGCGCGACCTGCTGACCAAGGCCCGCAAGAAGTACGACAACGAGAAGCTGGACGAGTACACGCACACCATCGTGAGCGCCACACTCCTCCATCCACACCCTCCGCTCCCTCCGAACTCCTCCGTCTGCACCCCTCCTTCCACTCTCACTCTCTCCGCACTTACTCCCCACCCGGCTCACACACTCGCTGCCCACCAGCGAGCATCCGTGTGTGTACGTGCACATTACGGGTAGCGGGAGTGCAGCGGTTAGCGCGCCACGCCCGCGAACCCAGCGATGGATTCGCCTGCTCCGGTTCAGATGATCACTCTCAACTCTTCCCTGATGTCCTCCGTGGCCGGGAATCCCTCTCGGATCGCCGGGTTCGCGATGCAGCGAGTTTCACCGCCGCCGTCACCGCTCCACCCATCGATAGGTTTACTCGGCTCCCTTGAAGGTGGCATGGGCTGGCTCAAAGGGCGGCATACCCTGTCAGGACCGCCGAGAACTTAGGGTTGGATTCCAGGCAGCCAGTGTTTTCCCGCGGGGTTTGCTTTCAATGAAGCGAACCCCGCACGGGTTGTCGACGTCTCCCGGTCTCATCGGCAGGGTGCGGTGCCGCTGAGCCGCTTCGTCGCGAGTCTTGAGCCTCGTTCAGCTCGAGCCAAATGCCGAATCCGTCACCGCTTTGACGTTGTGTTTTTGTTTGTGTGTCCGCGTCGCTCGTTGCAGTTGAGAATATTCGACACCAACCGTGACGGCAAGTTGGGTCTGGGTGAAATGGCGAGGTGAGTGGGAGGCCCTCCGATCGTTAAGTCACCCCCCCCCCCCGTCCCCCTCCCCCGCCCCCCACACTCCTGTCTCGTCTATCGGGTCATCTCTCCCTATCCCATATTGGATCGACATCTCCACGCTGTGTACACCTGTGTTGTTGTTTTCCGCCCACCGCAGGTTGCTTCCTGTGCAGGAAAACTTCCTGTTGAAGTTTCAGGTGAGTGCACTCGCAATTCACACAAAGATCCCCACCCCCGTATTAGTCTCAACAGACCGTTGGGGCAAGTGCTGGCGGTGAGTAGCACCTATGAAGGCCGGCATGGCACACGAGGGGGTGGGTGACCAACACCACGCCCGGCTGTCTTTGTCTCCCCAGAGGGCTATGTTTACACACTGCACCAGGGACTCATTTAAAGCTGAGTCGACCTATGGGAGGTCCAAGACCGGTTCAGATAATCACCTCTACTATTGGTCGTAAGCGGAAATCGAACTCGGGTCGACCGGGTTTGTCGCGCAGTACGCTAATAGCTGTGCCACCGCTCCTTACACACAAACACACGGAAAGGATAGGGATTTGTTCGGGACAATTTCCAATGTTATAAAAGTCTTCCTGCTGGCAGCAGTGACGTCGCCCCATGTCAACGTGACATCACCCTCGTGGTGGAGAAGAGCGCGGAAGTGGCGGCATACCGTTGTGAAGTCACTTCCGGTTTTGGGATCGATCGGATACAAAGCGAAATCTCGGTGGTCTGAAACATCCATGCTGTATATTTATAGGCCCAATTTTTGGATTTTCGCGAAATGCGAATATTTGGAGACGCGTCCCGAACATTCACGCATCACGTATGTGCACGTAACGGGTCGTCTGTCCAAGGCGGTCGGCTCTTGCGCTCACGACGCACGCATAATGTGACGACTTGAGACAAAAACTATACACACATCAACGCGAATGCACCTTTGTGCTTTGACAGAGAGCAAGACGACAACACACAGGGCTGAAAAAACACTGATTCTTGAACTGAATATTGATCCAAATCACAATAATTGTATTATCAAACGTCACAACTCCGTATAGGTCTGATATAAATCATGCGCAGTGCGTATGTGCACTGCCGTGTGGTGTAAAGGTCAGCGGCATGCCGGACTTGCAATCGTGAGGTCGCCGATTCGATTCCTTCTCCTGGTTCGATTCCATTTCCTGGAATCGAACGTGCAATCCTGAGGTCGCAGTTGAAATAACGGTGCAAGTTTCTTAAATCGCCCTACCGCCTCTTTCCACCCAGCAGTATAAATGGGGTCACCACAGTTCGTCAACCGGCAGGTCGCATGTGGTGCGGTAAAAATGAAACGAACAAAAACGAAGCTATTTTTTATTTTACCAGGTAAGGCCCCACAGAGCTACGTAGCTCTCTTTCAGAAGGGGTCTGGCTATCACAAATGATAGCTCAACGAATTGGCTTATCACGTGGATATTTATAAGCAGTCAAATCGTCTAAACCAGGGGTCGGCAACCAAAATAACAAGAAGAGCCATTTCTTTCCAATTCGGTACAAAATTCAGTATTTCAAGAGCCGCAATGCATCTATGTACATACGTACATATCGTCAAGAAGCAGCCTATAAAGAGCCGCATGCGGCTCCGGAGCCATAGGTTGCCGACCCCTGGTCTAAACGCATGTTGATTCTAAATGTGGAGGAAAAAAAGGGAAAACCCGGGGGAAAAAAATCCATGCTACCACAGGGAGAGAAACACGAAAAACTCCACATATACAGCAGGCGTGAGGGTCAGGATCGAACCCACGACCTCCTGTATAACCAGGCGATGTAGTTAACATCTCGCCAAATGTGGGTACCCCCACATCTTCCAAGAACGTCCGTCCAGCCTGGCAGAGCGGTGCCAAGATGCCCTGCAGACCTTCCCTCTAGGGGCTACACCCCCCACGTGTGTGCGCAGCAGTGTGAGCGGAGACAACTGCTGCCCCCCCTAACCGTGGAACGCTTTCCCCTTCTGCTGCAGGGAGTCAAAATGACAGCCAAGGAGTTCAACGAGATATTCGCGTACTACGACAAGGTACGGCGGAAGGAAATCGGCGGCGTTTCGTGCTTCTTTTTTTGGTACCAGCTAATTTGGCGTTCCCCGGCACAGAGCTGGACAAACACGCGTCAGGCTGCAGAGAAGTAGGAGCGGCAATCACGCATGCGTGGATTTCCGGGATGGGCATCGCAAGCTTGGCTTGACAAGCTTTTGCCACGCGCAACTGCGGACGACTCCCAATGGATGTCTGTCGCCTGTTTTTTTAAAATGTAAATCGTTTCCTTTAAAGGGAAAGTGTTCGTTCAAATCCAACTCTGTGTTACTGATGATAAAAAACCATTGCAACAGGATAAACATTGTTATTGTTTTAATTGTATATTTGTTTTAAGGGATTTGTTTACCTTTCCGATACTTTGCACTCCTATCATGTTTTTGCATTGTTGTTGTAATCTTCTGACCTGCCCCTATTGGGCATCTGTGAAAAAGAACTTCATAGCTCATCGGATTCCTCCTCCAGTATAAATAAACATTCTGATTCTGAGATTGAAAAAACGCACAAGCTGCCGGCACACAGCACAATTCCCACGATGCCTCGCGTGTGCGTCATGTGACCACCGCGTCATCCCATGCACTCCCTGAGCCGCCGGTGTCGGCGACAATACGGCTGCTGCCGCGCGTATTGAGCTGGTGGTCTGGACAAGGCTGAGAGATCATTGCTCGTGCGAAGCGCGGTGTGCGCACGTCCATGCACGCAGGGCAAAGTGGGGAGCTGACGTTTGCGAGCGGCATAGGATCCGTTCGGGTGGAAGTGTTGTTGATCAACGTGTCTTCTGTTTGTTCACACGCATGAAAGGGTTTTTTAATCTCTGAGGGGCGAGCGTCCTGCGAATGCTTTGATGACTCAAACGTGCGTGCGTCGCTTTGATGCTGCACGTTGAGTGCGTAATGGGCACTTGGTGCAACATTATTCGCGAGATGAAAAAGCGGCGCACAGGAGCGATGGGATAATCGTCGATTGCCAGCCAGTCAGCGAGCAAAACTTTTTTTCCCCTAACAAAAACAAAAACTTATAGCAACAACACAGAGGCACAAAGAGCCAGGGTCACACACCCCTCCAAGTGGCCGTGGTCTAAGTAGCAGAGACAGGAGAGGGTGAGAGAACGAGGGGAGAAAGATTGGGAAAGAACGGACAGATAGTAAGGGGCCGTCCATAAATTACGTCACGCACCTAGGGGGGGGTGGGTCAGACATTTGTGACGATGTGTGACGAGGGGGGGGGGGTTGAGAAATGTGACGTCACGTAAAAATGCACAACTTTAAATAAATATAGACAACACGTTCTACTTAATTTTTTTTTTAATAAATGTTTTCTCCTACAACATCAGAGTGCAGCACCACATTAAATACGCACTACAATGACAATAGTTTAAAGCGATTTGAAGCATGTTTTATTTTGGGGGGGGGGGCAGAGTTTTGTGACGTCATATCTGAGGGGGGGTCTGACTTTTTGTGATGCCGTGTGACGAAGGGGAGTGGGCCAAAAATTGTCCAAAATCGCGTGACGTCATTTATGGACGACCCCTAAGATGGAAATGGCGTGGGAGAGATCGCGTAACGGGGGATGGACCACATTCCTGTTTGGCCATCTGCGAAAAAGAGCTTAATAGCTCATCGGATTCCTGCAGTCTGAATAAAGATTCTGATTACGAGTTAAACCCTATGTTGCTCTGGGTTCTTAGCGCAGTGCCTATGCCACTACAACACCGCCCGCTACATTGCATCCACACAGACTGGCAGAGCAAGCGTTGTTCGTGAGCTTTGAGATCCAGCTTATGGCATTGATCTCGTCCTCATCCAGAGGTTTTATGTCACCAATTCAAAGATTCAGTGTGGTGTAATGAATGTACATGATTAATATATAAACCCTGACCAATCAGGGGCCCCCAAAGGTTAGGCTACCAGTTTGGCTGGAGCAGTCTGGAAGTCTGTTCTGGTGTCCCCCCGAACCTTCCCCCCCACCCCTCCCCTTGATGCTGGGGGGGGGGGGCGAGGTGTGAAAGTTTTCACGGCTGAGGCATTGCTCTGTGCGTTCATCGTTTCAGGACGGGAGCGGCTACATCGACGAGAACGAGCTGGACGCCCTGCTCAAGGACTTGCTGGAGAAGAACAAGCAGGTACAGCCCGAACGCGTTCCCTACACACTCGCTCGCCGGAGTAATGTTCGAGCGCCTGACTCCCGCCCGTACGTACATATGTACGGAGACTCGTCTACTTACGAACGAGTTTGGTTCTCGAGGTCTGTTCGTAAGCCAATTTGTTCGCAAGTCCAACTTTACTCCTGTACAAACACGTTGTACGCCATGTACACTTAAAAGGGGTAATGTATAATCTCCTGTAGATGTAAATGCCACTGGTTCTTCATGTTCTGCAGATGTAGATGCCATCGGTTCTTCATGTTCTGCAGATGTAGATGCCACTGGTTCATCATGTTTTGCAGATGTAGATGCCACCAGTTCTTCATGTTCTGCAGATGTAGATGCCACTGGTTCATCATGTTCTGCAGATGTAGATGCCACCGGTTCTTCATGTTCTGCCGATGTAGATGCCACTAGTTTTTCACATTCTGCAGATGTAGATGCCACTGCCACCATCTATTGCACGGCGGTTGAACTTACGACTCTCAGTCCGAACAGGCAACTGGACATACGGATAGGTTTGTTCGTATCTATGATAGTTTGTAAGTCGAATTTTCGTAAGTACTCCTGGTATGTTGAATTTATATTGCACCGTACGTAGCCAACCGTGCTAATCAGAGTTGCGGGTAAAGGACAACAAACTAAACACAATAAGCAGTTCTAAAGAACGAGATTTCAATCGAGATGATTTAAAATTGCACAGCTCCAGTGACTTCCTAACATCGGAAGGAAGAGCATTCCAGACGGCTGCAGAAGCGCATCTGAAAGCGCCACGTGAATGCAGCGACCATATTTTATCGATGGCCAGCCAAAAGCCGCCGCTGTTCCTGTGAGGATGAGCGGAGTTCGCGTGATGGTGGTTTATCCTGCGCACATGTCATGTGATCACCGCATGGCATATGCAGCGCAGTGCACTCAGCCTTGTCGATACCACCAGTTCACAGTCACACGTGCAAATTTTGAGAGATATGGAAGGGTGGAGATGCAGGAGAGCGTGTGGAGTACAGTGAATTGAGAGGGGAGAGGTAGGAGAGTACATTGAGGGTGATCACGTGAGATGAAAGGGGAGAGTTAGGAGATTGTGTTGAGAGTAAAGTTACACATGAGGAGAGAGGTAGGAGAGTGCAGAATCGGACATTTTTTTTTATCGTAATCTATTTGTTTGAGGAAAACCTGGTCTATTCTTCCATTAACTATTCACAAATTCTACTACTGTATAGTGTTTTCACTGTACACTATAGTGTTGTTGGTGTAGAATGTAAAAATGTTAAACGTAAAACTAAAATTCTGTATAGGGATGTTGAGTAAACGTTGTCTTTGGCTTTTGCCGGTCACGCGCTTGAGGTGCCCATACATGCTTGCGAATGTGTGCGACGTTGTCACGCCAACGCAACTAAAACCCATCACTTCAACTACAAACCATCACCTCAACCACAAACCATCACTTCAACTACAAACCATCACCTCAACTACAAACCATCACTTCAACTACAAACTATCACTTCAACTACAAACTATCACTTCAACTACAAACCATCACTTCAACTACAACCCATCACAACAAAGAAGTGATCGTCGTCTTGCCATTTAAAACTACTCTGCAGGGTTTGTGAATCGGTGTAACTCCTCTGAAGCAGGCCCATGGCTTGACACTTGACAGGACTCAATACTGCAACGTCCACCTGCGTTGTCTTTTATGTTGTTACAAATCATTAGCCGTCTCAGTCGTGGGGGTTGTTTGGACCATACTTCACCACGCTGGTCAGTGCGGGTTGGTGAAGAGGGTGGTGGGGGGTGCTCATGATCGGTTCAGATACCACTGACGTTACAACTTAACAATTTTTTTATTTTACCAGGTAAAGCCCACTGAGCTATATAGCTCTTTTTCAGAAGTGGCTTATCATGTGGACATGTATAGCAGCCAAATACTCTAAACGTGCGATTTTGATTCTAAATGTGGAGGGGAAAACCGGAGGACCTGGAGAGAGAGAGAGACCACAAACTCCAAATATACAGCAGCAGGCGTCAGGGTCGCGATCAAACCCACGGCCTCCTGCATACAATGGGGAGGTAGTTGGCATCTCGCCACCGTAAACCATGGCCGGGATTCGAACTCGGGTCACGAGCACTGGGCCACCGCCGTGCGTCCTCGTTGTCCGCCATCGTTGATGACGAAGCGACGGTGGGGGTTGTTGTTACTCTTAGGTTTTTTCGATAAAGTCACGTAGGTAAAAAATAAAATTACTAAAAGTAAAAATAGAAATAAAATAAAGTAATAAATCACGACGTTTCGGAGGCAACACAAGTCTCCGTCATCAGGTGAGACTTGTGTTGCCTCCGAAACGTCGTGATTTATTATTTCAGTTTATTTTTATTATTACTTTGAGTAATTTTATTTTTTACCTACGTGACTTTACCGAAAAAACATAAGAGTATGAATCCTTGCAGTCACGAAAGCTTCAAATCTGGGGTTGTTGTTGTTCTTGCTGCTCAGTGTTTGTGCAGCACCGCCAACGCAGACCCCCTCCCCTTCCCTAGTCAACAGCGTTGCTTAATTATCCACGGAATATAGTTTGCGCTGAAGGCCTGTCAGCCAAAAGGTCAATTAACTTAACCTTCCGGTACAAGGGGGCTTTTTCCCCCTCATTCATCGGTTTTTTGTTTGTTTCTAGAGCCGTTGTTTGAAGTGACCTTCTGACCTTGCCCGGGCTGCCCTTTTTTAGACGCGGGCCACGTTATCTTGGCTCAGAGCTCAGCGGTGATTCGCCTGATCATGAATATACTCTTTGGTTCTTTCGGTAAAGTCACGTAGGTATAAAATGAAATAAACTAAATCACGACGTTTCGGGCGCAACACAAGTGGGACAATCACAAGCAATAACATTTTATTTTTTGTTTTGCCCATTTCAGCAATTGTTGTTGCTGTGGTTGTCCTACCTGATGATGGATGCTTGTGTTGTGCCCGAAACGTCGTGATTGAATTGATTTTATACCCACGTGACTTTACCGAAAGAACCAAAGAGTATGGATCCCTGCAGTCACAAAAACTTCAAATCTAGATTAATCATGAATATGTTAATTATGCTTAGCCTCATCATGATTATGTTAATTATGTTAATTTTTATTTGTGTCATCATTTTTGTTACTTATATTGTGCCTGTTTGTGAATATGTTCATTATGATTTGCCTGATCTTGAATATGTTCATTACTTTTGCCTGGTCGTGAATATGTCAATTATTCTTTGTATGAACATGGATATGTTCATTATTCTGCCCTACGGGTTGGCAGAGAGCCGGTGCAGCGACGGTTGATTCTGGGAAGGCATTATTCCCGGATTACTGTTTTAATGACCATCTTGTGTTACGTATTGTAAAGTTTTGCGCTGAACTAGGACCCGTTTCGGGGACTGGCACATCTTCGTAACACGTACATTATCTACTGATTTACTTTATATGAAGAAGAGCCAAAACGTCGCCTATTATATATATTTATTTATTTTATAAAGACAAACATCCCCCATATTGTCTTCAACAGACTGTAGTCTGTCGACTTCAACAGACTGTAGTCTGTTGAAGTATTTTCTTAATAGGCCCCCCACACACACACGATGTTGTTATTGACGTACACGTTGAGTTCCTTGTCGTTGTTTATGCTTGTGCACCACCTTTGGTTTAAACAAATCTGACTGCCGATGAGCCACTGGTTGTTGAAACGACACCACAGTTTTGCTCGTATCAAATCAATGCTCCTGAAAACTCCCAGAAGGCCCTGTGGCCTGATGAGATGTGACTTTGTTGTTGTTGTTGTTAGGGAAGAGGCAAATTTGGGAAGGAAACGTATCGTGCGGTTATTTATTTGACTACATTCAGAAGTTGGACACAGAGAGTGACAAACGTAGAAGTAAGAAAAGGCTGAACACAACAGAAGACTTGATGCAAGTGTTAATGAGAAGGAAACTGAGCTTAATATAAGAATGTTCTTATAATGCCCCACACACACACGTGATGTTGTTATTGACGTACACGTTGAGTTCCTTGTTGTTGTTTGTGCTTGTGCACCACCTGAGCTTGTTTGGGCACACATGCAGGTTGGAGGACAACAGGAAAATAAAAAAAAACTGTAATAATAGAGGGAACTGGAAGAAGAGCCTGTGGAGAATGGCTGGGTGACGTGAGAGATTGGTGCCAGAGAGATGCGCATCGCCTCGGCGTGTTGGCACAGGCTAGCGGGAAGTAGGAACAAGTGGCAAAAATTGCAGTGGGCACCTGCGAGCAATTCTGCCCATGGAGTTTGATTGATTGACATTCAGAAGTTATAGTAATAGGTTTTTACCCTTTCAACTGGTACAAAAACTGACACCTTTATACAAGGCATCATGTTTGCAATAACCACAACACAAACAGTCAAAATGCAAACAAAAAGAAACAACTCTGATGATGATAATGCTATGCACTGTCCTTGAAGTTGATGTGTCAGTTTTTGTACCAGTTGAAAGGGTAAACACCTATTACTATATTTTGCCACTGGTAAAGGAGGTCTCATAGTATTCAGAAGTTAATTTACATAATCCGGCGCTTGGTGTTGTCACAAGAGCCGTGTATAGTGATCGCTTGGCCACCTTAATGACGACCAACGCTCCCAAGTTCAGACGCACTCGGTTCATGAGATCAAGTCACCCGTGGGAGAGCGAGTGGCTTGCCGTCGTAAGTTTGGGGTAGGGGTTCGATCCCGATTCTGCCGCCTGTGGTCGCATGGATTTTTCTCCGGGTCCTCCGGTTTTTCCCTCTACATTTAAAGTACTGCTATAAATGTACACGCGATAAGCCACTTTGTTGAGCTATCATTTGTGGCCAGGTCACTTCTGAAAAGGAGCTACGGTGTTGAGCTCAGTGGGCCTTACCACCGAGCAACCAGCTAGTGTCAAGCACAATCCCCGAACTGACACAAATGCACGCGGATATGCAACGTGAAGCGATTGCCTCCTCACTCACCCCGCATACGCCAGAGGCGTGGACGCGTGGTCTGAGTGAACCGTAGCTGTGTTTGTGGGTTTGTGCGGCGTGGTGAGAGGGACCCGCCGCATCTAAGAAGTTGAGAACCCCTCGTGTTGATGTTGGGTAGACGAGGCAGAGTTATACGAGAGGACGATGGTAGGATATCCATGTGCACGCAGCACACAAACATACATGATGCATCGCACACGCGTTACACTCAGGCCAGGCGGTGGCGGTGGTGGTGGTGGCAGTAGTGGTGGTGGTGGCAGTAGTGGTGGTGGCCACGCTGCTCATGGCTGCTGTGACCCAGCGCTGTGGAGGCAGCAGTGAGGGTTGGTGGATCACGCACAGATGGGCTGTGAAACTCTCTTCCCGTGGGCTGCACAGCGAGCGGACTAATCGCCATCTGTTTCCATCTTTACGAGGGATAGAGTGTTGCCCCCTCGCGCAAGGCGTGGGATTCCTCCTCCGGATACTCCTGTGTCCTCCTTCCCACGTGAATAATAAGCACTTGCCATGAATCGGCTGAAAACATCTTGAAATAAAAAACCCAATGTGGCAGGGTCCTCCCGAGAACAAGTCCGTGGACTCAGTGTGGCATTCCTGGATAGATACGCAATGTATTATTATCATCAACATTACAGGTCAAAAATACAACCCATGGGATTTGAAATCGTGCTGATATTCGGTTCAAACTCTTTGTTTTACTTCATGAGCTTCTGGGAGCAGGAGGCTTTGGCTTTGCTTGCTTCTGTCCAGCACAACACGGAGTGCACAGATGCCAGGCGTCCAGTCTGCATTAACCGCACATACTTACGGCAAAACATGGTCGCCTTTTGCCGTTGTTCTCTGCTTTAACATTGCGGAGTCAAGGCCATTTAGAAGGCTGCCACTTGTGTAGGCAAATACGTTTAAAAGACGACGCATATATTATCAGAGCATGTTTGTTTGCATGTTTTGCCACAAGTACGTGTGGTTATTGCAGACTTAGTGCCTTGCAAAATGTATATATTTGGTGTTTAAATATCCTAACACCTCCTGTTTTATTGCCAGAAAGGGTAAAACCTATTCTTATTTTTCATCATAATAGCTGTCATCTTTTGTGTGCATCTCTCCTCCCTGCTTCCAACTAACGCTGCATCGTCTGTCTGTCTTCTCCCACCTCACTACACCAACATCTCTCGTCTGTTTCTTCCGTCATCTCACTCTAGAATATCATACGTTGAAAGAATTGTATAGATGTTAGCCATTGCCATAAACTGAACTCGGGTCGACGGGTTCATAGTGGAGTGCGTTCACCACCGTGCCACTGCTCTTAGCTCCCGCAGTAAACATATGGGTACATAATACACACAAAGACGAAGATCCACCATATAGCCTTAACGGACTGTTGGGGCAAGTGCTATTAGCGAGTAGCACCTATGAAGGCCGGCATGGCACACGAGGGGTGGGTGGCCAGCACCAAGCCCGGCCGCCTTTGTATCCCTAGTACCGATATTTACACACCACACCAATTACTCATTTTAGGCTGAGTCGACCTCGAGGAGGCCCAGGACCGGTTCAAATAATCGTCATCGGTGTTAGCCGTTAAGCGGGGATTTAACTTTGATCGCTGGGTTCGTATGGCAGCACGCTACTCGCTACACTACCGTATATCACGCATACACACACAACACGCATACACATCACACACAAACACCCACACAAAGCACACACACCACACACACCACGTACGCACACCCGCCCACCACAAACACACAAACACGCAGCGCTGCGCTCGAAGCAATTTCAAAAGTATTTATTCCCCAGAAACGGCTTTTGATGAAAGTTCAAGCTCACAAAAGGGGCGAGTAACTAAACAATGGAACAAGGAGCTCGCTAAATAACGAGCGCGGGACGCAGCTGGGGCAGGCGGAGCAGCGCGCAAATGAAACCGCACTCGCGCTAGGAGATGTTAACTACCTCGCCTGGTATGCAGGAGGTCGTGGGTTAAATCTTGACCCTGACGCCTGCTGTAAATTTGGAGTTTCATGGTGGCGAGATGTTAAAATCCTTGCCTGGTATGCAGGAGGTTGTAGGTTCGATCCCGATCCCGACCCTGACGTCTGCTGTATATTTTGAATGTGCGTGTCTCGCTCCCCGTGGTGGTCGCATGGATTTGTATGCGGGTCATCTGGGTTTCCCCTCCGTATTTAGAATCAGCGTGCGCTTAGAGCAGTGTTTTTAGCCTGGGTTGCACGCACCCCCTGGAATTGCGAGATGCCCTTTCTGGTGGGGTGAGACGGACCAGATTTTTTTGGAAGGTAAATCGTCAAAAGCACAAATTAATCACGGCCATGTAACGACTTTCAATCTAGATTTGAAGTTTTCGTGACTGCAGGGATCCATACTCTTTGGTTTTTTCGGTAAAGTCACGTAGGTATAAAATAAATGTAATTAATTAAATAAAAAATGTTATTAAGAAAATGTATTGTATTTATTTTATTTTATACCTACGTGACTTTACCGAAAGAACCAAAGAGTATGTAACGACTTTGTTTAATCAACCCTATGTATTTATTAGCATTATGCATTTATAATAATGGAGAACCAATGGGGGATTGCGGCCTGCAGTGAAGGTTAAGAACCACTGGTTTAGGGTATGTGGCTGCTCTGCATTTCCATGCGCTGACAAGTCACTTCGTTGAGTGATCATTTGCGATTGCCAACCTCGCTTCTGGAAAAAAGAGCCACGCAGCTAAGTGGGCTTTCACCTGGTGTGTACATTTTTTAAATAATAGTTTAAACGGTGGCTTTTAGTTTTTATCGCCGCTGGGACAAACTCGCGCGTCGCTTTCAAGGCTCCGAGAGGAAGTGAGCGGAGAGTGGGGAGCTCAACGGTGCAGCGATGGTTGCGTTACCTCGCAGCGCTCACCAGGAGGGCATCTGCGAGGCCGCAGGAGGCGAGTTAGAGCAGCGGTCCCCAACGTGTTTGGCACCAGGGACCCGTTTCGTGGGAAACAATTTTTTCACGGACCGGGGGGTGGGGGGGTCATCATTGGGTCTTTCCCTCTTTTCAAAGAAGCTCTCCAGCGACGTGCGTTATTTACTCGTTGTGGCTACTAGGGGTTAGAGCTTGTGGGCTCACCAACACTGTGACACTGAGACAAGTGTGCAGTGCGGGAAAGAGGCACGGACGGAAGTGGTCAATAATAAAACGATGGGGGCGGGCCACGCGCGGACTCACCGCTCCCACCTCCTGCTGCTGTGCGGCCCGGTTCCTAACAGGTCACGGACCGGTACCGGTCCGCGGCCCGGGGGTTTGGGACCCCAGAGTTAGAGAGTCGGTTAGTGAGAGAGACGGTTGGTGAGAGAGCCGGTGAAGATGGTGAGCCGCCCAGAGCCATCCTGGAGGAAGCCCCCGGGCAGAACGCCACGTGGTGCCCCCCCCCCGCCCTCCTCATTCATCACGAGGAGCAAGGTCAACCACAACTCCCAATGTGGTGCCCCGATTTCGTGTGAGGCCTGGGGGAAAGTTGTCCCGTTTGCTACCCACTCTGGACAATTCCCGCCCACAGCCGCGTTGTATATACTCTCTTATCGTAATTTACTTATTTATCCGTGAGAGTCACAGTTGAGTCGAAGGTCTCGTGTTCAGCAGGATCCTGCCGCTACATTGGGTTTTTATTCTCAGATATTTTCAGACAATGCATGGCGAGTTGTGTTTAATACACAAGTCGGAGGAGGAAACCGAGCACCCAGATACACCCCAGGGCTTGCGCGAGGGGGCAACGCTGTATCCCCCCGTGCAGATGGAAACAGATGTGCGCTTAGTCCGCTTGTTGGGTACGGGCACCTCCTGGAACCCCTACCCACGGGAAGGGAGCTTCACAGCCCATCTGTGTGTGATCCACCAACCCTCGCCGCTGCCTCCACACCGCTGGGTCACAGCAGCCACGTGCAGCAGTAGCGGAGCCACGATCAGCATAGAGCTGCTTTCTGTGTTTAGTTTGTTGTCCTTCCACCGCACCTCTATATACAGTAGACATTTTTCAGAAGCGACCTGGCCACAAATGATAGCTCAACAAAGTGGCTGTCGCGTGGACATTTGTAGCAGGAGCTAAATACTCTGAACGCACGTCGATTATAATCCTTGCAGTCACGAAAAATTAAAATCTAGATTCTAAATGTGAAGGGGAAAAACCGGAGGACCCGGAGACACGCAAATTCAAAATATACAGCATGCGTCAAGGTCGGGATCGAACTCACGACCTCATGCATACCAGACGAGGTAGTTAACATCTCGCCACCATGAAACTCCAAATATACAGCAGTCGTCACGGTTGGGTTCGAACCCACAACCTCCAGCATACCAGCCGAGGTAGTGAACATCTCCGAGCCACCGTGGCACCTGGCGAGTGAAACTGAAATCCCCGGGGATTCTCATCCCAGCGCGTTGCGGTTGTTCACAGCGCGTTCACCACTCGTGCGTGTGTGTGTGTGTGCTGTGTGCGCGTGTGTGTGTGTGTGTGTGCTGTGTGTGTGTGTGCGCGTATGTGCGCGTGTGTGTGTGCGCGTATGTGTGTGTGTGCGCGTATGTGCGCGTGTGTGTGTGCTGTGTGTGTGTGCTGGGTGTGTGTGTGCGTGTGTGTGCTGTGTGTGCGCGTGTGCGCTGTGTGTGTGCTCTGTGTGTGTGCTGTGTGTGCGCTGTGTGTGTGCGCTGTGTGTGCTGTGTGTGCGCTGTGTGTGTGCTGTGTGTGTGCTGTGTCTGCGCTGTGTGTGTGTGCGCTGTGTGTGTGCGCGCTGTGTGTGCGCTGTGCCCCACAGGAGACGGACATCCAGGCCATGACGGTCTACCGCAAGAACATCATGGCCCTCTCGGACGGCGGGAAGCTCTACAGGAACGAGCTGGAGCGAGCGCTCTGCTCCGAGACCCTCTAATGCCTCCACCCCGCCCACGCTGCACCCAGCCCCACGTTCCCTACCCAGCCTGCGCTCCCATATTGCCCCCGCCCCTACGTGGCCACAATCAGGAGTTGAAACCTCTGCAGAGTCTGGCGACTGCAAACAGCGGTCGAAGTTTTAAATCGAATTCCGAACGGTTGACGCTGCGTGTCGTCGGACGCGCGACGTCCGTTCCGACGTTTTTCGCTCCACAAGCCGGGGAGGAATTTTTCAGCTCCTCCTGCAGTTCTTTGAAAGCACGTGGAGCGAAACGTCGAACATCGCGCCTAGACAACACGCGGGAACAAACTCGAATTCGCAATCGGAGAGGCTCAACCGATGTACCGCTCGAGCGAGTCGCGGGGCTCTGCTCGTCTCAGTCGGCAACCCCGAGCCAGCTGTGGAAATTCCACATTCCCATGCCAGGGAGCAGTCTGCCCACGGAACGGCCGCGATTGATAATCCTGAAGAGTGGCTCTCTGGTCAGGGCCAGGGTGTGAACTCGTGGTTTTATTAGTCGACTACAAAATGAGCGAAATATCAGCCGATTTAATTTAAAAACGACGATCCAAAACTATAATTATTTCGAAAACAGCCAAAGTGATTTCTTACCCAATTGCCTACAGCCAGTAGTGGGAAAATCCCCATTCCTATGGCGGGGGAGAGACGCTCCATCGGACAACCACTTTTGAATTGCCCACAAAATGTTACTAATTCTATCGGCCCCAGAGGGATGATGGGCGGAGTCAACTCCCAACCAGGATTTGAACTCGCGCGACCTTTCTGATTGCTGCGAGCCGTCCAGAATCGGAATCTCGATTTTAGACCGGAAGAAATCCGATGAGCTAGGAAGCTCTTTTCCCCCCACAGATTCAGTTGAGGGACGCGTCAGACAAATTCACAACGACAGCCGGAACAAAAACACAACGGCGGGAGTGCAAAGCAGAGGGGAAAGCGAGGCAAGTCGCTAACCATAAATAAAAACAAAAATACGAATCGCACAAGCACATCAATCGGCGCTCGCTCTCTCCACACTTGGACCCCATCCCCTGTGAGCAATCATTCCGCTCCAGCCGGTGGCCACGGCGGGAGAGCTCCAGACGTGAAGAGGTGTCACTTCTGACTGGCGACCCCTCCCTCCGCCCCCCACCCACTGCCCACTCGCTGCAAGCTTTGCATGTGCAGTGCCCCCCTCCTCCTCCTGCTGCCCCCACCCCCCCCCAAGGCTCGCGTAATAAACGAGCGTCGCTCGAGCGAAAGCCGAGATGGGAGACGACGCAAATCCCCCTCCCCACCCCTGCCCCCCATGATGACGATGAGAGCGAATTTCTTACCGCGGCTACCGCCACCGCCGCTCGCCTGCTGCTGCTGCGGTGGTGGTGGCGGCGGTGGCGTCTGCGCTTCAGCGGCGTGCATGTGGTGACGTTTCGCTTGCCGAGTGTGTCCTTGATTCCGTGTTTACTTCTGGAGTTTTGCGGTTGTTTTTCTCCCCCCCTCCCCCTCTCTCTCTCTCTCCTCCCCATGCATCATCGTCGTCGTCTGGAAGCCTTGTTCGCCTCCGCGTTGCTTTTTAGCTGCGGTACGCATCGGCTGAAATCCCGTGGTGGTGGTGGCGATGGTGGTAGTGGTGGTGGTAGTGGTGGTGGTGCTCATAACCGGGAGCGGTTAGCACGCACTGCGCTACGAACCCGGTGACCCGAGTTCAATTCATGCTGAACGGCTACCACCAGTGACGATTATTTGAACCAGTCCTGAGCCTTCCCGAGGTTGACTCAGCCTCAAATTAGTACCTGGCGCGGCGTGTAAACATCATCGCCGCCGTGGAGACAAAGACGGCCGGGCGTGGCGTTGGCCACCCACCCCCTTGTGTACCCTGCCGGCCTTCATAGGTGCTCGCTAACAGCACTTGTCCCAACAGTCTGTTAAGGCTATACGGGGGATCTTTATCTTCACCATCGTCATCACCATCGTCATCATCGCCATCATCACTGCCCCGCCTGTCCCCCCCAAAACTCTGTGTGGATTTAATATGGGGAATGTTTTATTGAAGAGAGGGAAGCTTGCCCCCCCCCAACCCCCCACCTTGACTGTTAAGAACAACACGTGACCCCTACTTCACATCCATCTCAAGCTGGTCCAATCACCATCAACACTACCATCAAGCTGGTCCAATCACCCTCAACAATGCCATCAAGCTGGTCCAATCACCCTCAACAATGCCATCAAGCTGGTCCAACCACCAGTAACGATACCATCAAGCTGGTCCAATCACCATCAACGATGGCATCAAGCTTGTCCAATCACCATCAACCATGCCATCAATGTCGTCCAATCATCAACAATGCCATCAAGCTGGTCCACTCACCACCAACAATGAGAGCGCATCATGACCGCCAATCACCATGAAATTTGGCGCTTCACAGTCAGATTCGATCTCTATTAGGAGGAATCCGATGAGCTATAAAGCTCTTTGTCATAGATGTTCAGTAGGGGGCACGGGGTCAGAAAGTTACAACAAACACAATGCAAAAAAGGAGTGCAAATTAGATAAAAGTTAAGCAAGGCAGTTAACATAAATACAAACACATAAAGGATCTTAGTACAAATTGCAAAAGTACGTACATTCCTGTCGATTTTTCAACACTAAATTCAAGTTATGGCAAGGCAGCAAAACAACAACAGTCCCAGACCACACCAAGACAACACACACAGTTCATCAATAAAAGCTGCACATTAAAATTGAACTATCGATACTGCACGGCTAAGGTTTGAAGCCACAAATAGCATTAGCAGCAATGACGTCAACATAATCGCGGCTTCGGTTCCATCGATGTGATGACAGGCGCACCGCCACCATCAACACCATCACGCCCTGGCCACTATCAACACCATCACGTCCTCACCACCATCAACACCATCACGCCCTCGCCACCATCAACACCATCACGCCACCATCAACACCATCACGCCACCATCAACACCACCACACCCTGGCCACCACCAACACCATCACGCCCCGGCCACCATCAACACCATCACGCCCTGGCCACCATCAACACCATCACGCCCTGGCCACCATCAACACCATCACGCCCTGGCCACCATCATGCCCTCGCCACCATCACCACCGTCACGCCCTGGCCACCATCAACACCATCACGCCCTGGCCACCATCATGCCCTCGTCACCATCAACACCATCACGCCCTGGCCACCATCAACACCATCACGCCCTGGCCACCATCAACACCATCACGCCCTGGCCACCATCACGCCCTGGCCACCATCACGCCCTGGCCACCATCACGCCCTGGCCACCATCACGCCCTGGCCACCATCACGCCCTGGCCACCATCACGCCCTGGCCACCATCACGCCCTGGCCACCATCACGCCCTGGCCACCATCACGCCCTGGCCACCATCACGCCCTGGCCACCATCATGCCCTCGCCACCATCAACACCATCACGCCCTGGCCACCATCAACACCATCACGCCCTGGCCACCATCAACACCATCACGCCCTGGCCACCATCATGCCCTGGCCACCATCACCACCATCACGCCCTGGCCACCATCACCACCATCACGCCCTCGCCACCATCACCACCATCACGCCCTGGCCACCATCAACACCATCACGCCCTGGCCACCATCATGCCCTCGCCACCATCAACACCATCACGCCCTTGCCACCATCAACACCATCACGCCCTGGCCACCATCATGCCCTCGCCACCATCAACACCATCACGCCCTGGCCACCATCACGCCCTCGCCACCATCAACACCATCACGCCCTGGCCACCATCAACACCATCACGCCCTCGCCACCATCAACACCATCACGCCCTGGCCACCATCAACACCATCACGCCCTGGCCACCATCAACACCACCACGCCCTGGTCACCATCATGCCCTCGCCACCATCAACACCATCACGCCCTGGCCACCATCAACACCATCACGCCCTCGCCACCATCACCACCATCACGCCCACGCCACCATCGACAACGACAACAACCACCAACATCGCTACTACCCAGAGCCCCCACCGGATTGAGTTCCACTCTCTTGAAACGATTCACAAACACAAAAGTAGATGACTACTCTGACGATAACAGTCCTCGCGAACGTGAGCGTGTACACAGAGGACACGTTCTTGACAGTCTCCTTGGCATGTTTTAATACTGTATGAGTCAACAGAATGAATAAAACAATTACTCAGAAGCGCCGTTGTTTTGCGTGCATTCTGTCAAATGGAATTTTTATTCAAAAGATAAGAGCGATGCCCTGCTGTTCTAAATGAGCACTGGTGGTTATCAGTGGTCATCTCACGTTTTCAGACTTGCAGCGCGGCGGTGGAAATTCCGAATTCCTATGGCAGGGCCGAGTCCATCATAGGGGAATCACCGTGTTACGTCTCCACAACTTGCTACTCATTGCTTCCACGCTGGTATACAGGAGGTCGTGGGTTCGATTGCGACCCTGACGCCTGCTGCTGTATATTTGGAGTTTGCGTGTCTCTCTCTCTCCCCGTGGTCGCGTGGATTTTTATCCGGGTCCTCCAGTTTTATCCCCTTCACATTTAGAATCAATATTCGTTTCGAGTCTTTGGCTGCAATACATTTCGACTCGATGATAAAGCCACTGTTCTGACCAGTTCGCTTCTGAAAATAGAGATACATAACTCAGAGGGCCTGAGCTGGTAAAAGAACAATTTTTATTCTAGAATCAAACCCCATCCAGAAGTCGAACTTTTGAGCAACCTTCCAATTGCTGCGAGCCGCTGGCTCCCCCGTCAAGCCACGTGGCCGCATCTGTGGACAGCTCGTTTCCGCACCTCCGATTAGCGCGGTCGGCTACGTACGGTGCGAAAGAAGTTTTACATGCATACGAAACGAGCGGGCCACCATCAGCTGCCTTGCCAAGGCAGCTCATTCAGGATGAGCACCACGGCTCCCTTCGCATGCATAACCACGTGAGACATTTACACACACGCACCACACACACACCGCACCACACACACACCGCACACCACACACACACCACACACGCACCACACACACACACGCACCACACACACGCACCACTCACACGCACGATACACACACGCGCACCACACACACACACGCGCCGCACACACAAACGGACCACACATACACACCACACGCGCACCACACACACACGCGCACCACACACACACGCCCCACACACACACGCACCACACACACGCACCACACACGCACCACACACACATACACCGCACACACATACCACACACACACCGCACACGTGGAGTAACGGTGGGCACACCGCAGTGGCAATCCAGAAGTTGCCGCTGCGATGTCATTTCCTGGCGCGGCACTTGTGCCAGTTCCTGAATGGCGAGACACCACAGTTCGTCAATGGGCAGGCCGCTTGCGGTGGGGCAAAACGTGGGTATGCCCACCTCTCCCAAGAAGCCGTCTAGGATTTGCTGATCGACAGATTGCGCGTGCTGCGAACCTACAGCCGCGTGTCTCATCCGCTGCTGGATGATGGCCTCACCGGTAGTTAATGGAGTTTTGTTTGACCATACTTTGAAGTCGACTGGGAAGCATGGTTAATACACCTGTAAGTATTAACCGGGGTGGCCTTCCGGGTTCTAACCATCATGAGTACAGTCCTGTTCTCCTATAGCGCGGTGGTAGTTGCGTTCCTGAAGAACACCGCGTTATAGACAAATCGCGTTATAATGAGCACAGGCGGCGATAACACGCGAGATGCGTAACGCAGGTTGAGCAAAGACTGAGGCGCCGTGGGTTGCATCCAGAAGCATCCAGCAGCATCCCAATGCCTTTGTGTGATGCTACGACCGAGTGAGCCGTAACAACCGCTTATTGCTATGCGTGCTACGAGACGTAGTTCCGTTCGCTCCATCGCGTTACGTCCAATTCGCATCCACGTTATCAAAAAAATACGTTCCCTAAACGAATTCATCATCGCGTTATATCCGATCTCGCGTTATGAAATCAACACGCGGCATTATAGGAGGACAAGACCGCATCACAGGCACAGCAATCGTACTGCAAGCGTAGATCCACGGAGCTGGTTGTGGCTCTTCGCTGCAGGGCGCATGAATGTCCCTCCCCCGTCAGTCACTCTCAGGGGTCTGCGCGATCTACAATTGACCGGGGCTGCCCGTTGTGTTTGCCGTAACGTTGTTTTCTCGTGGAGGTGTCAGACTGCGTTTATATGACGCGCGCCAAATACCCGGGCCAGCCGCGAGGTCTTTTGAGGGCACGGATGTACGGTGGCTCGTGAATAGTGGACAGACTGGGGCCCCCGTCATGGCAACGTGGAATTTCCATGGAGATGAGCGCCATCCCCAATACACTGTCCGCAGAGAGGCTTGGCGACATTTGAGAACAGCGGGTGTTGTGTAGAGGGCGCGTGTCGTGGTGGCGGGACGGTGAATACACGCGATTTATTTATCTGCTTAAGTCAGCAACATCCTCATCAGCCGTGGCCAATGATCCACTGCTGGACGAAGGCCTCTGAAAGCCGTCGCCAGCCCTCATAATGATGCGATGTAATTATTTGCATAGCACCGGCAAGCTGGTGGCGAGATGTTAATTCCCTCGCCTCGTATGCAGGAGGCCGTGGGTTTGATTCCGACTCTGACACCTGTTGCATAGTTGGCGTTTGCGCGTTCTTCCGGATCCTCCGAAGTTTCCCCTCCGCATTTCGAATCAACGTGCATCATTTAGATAATTTGGCTTTGGTAAGTGTCCACACGGCGATAAGCCACTTCGTTGAGCTGTCATTTGCGATATCCGCGTTGCTACTGAAAAAGAGCTACGCAACTCAGTGGGGCCTTAGTGTTTTTTTTAGCTGATTCCATCGCTCCGTCTCCCCGATGGACGTCCTCCCGGGCACGTTTGAACTCGTGGCTAGCCGTCGTGATTCTTCACCATCGGTCATCATCGTCCCTTGCGGCCGTGACGCGCCTTGCCCCATGCCCCGCGTCGCTCCTCTCGGCACTCTGAACGATGACGTTCTCCTGCCGCTGTTTGTTCTCGACTCCACGACGACTCCTCTCGCACCCGTTTACTTCGTAAACAACAACAACAACATCCAAATGTGTTCACACTGTTATTTTTTCAACTCTTCATATGTATCCCATAATTTATATATGTAAAATACAATTCTCAACAAGTTATCTTCTGTGTCTTATTTTTCTTCCGCATGGCATTTTTGGGGAATCTGATTACAAATTGATGTAATTTCACTGCTTCGGGAGTAGCTGCGTGGACTCGTGTCGTTGAACGATCGCGATTGGGGCGGTCCGTCCCACGAGATGTGGCACGGTCTCAGATGTCGCCCCACCACCACCACCACCACAGTCACAAGCTCGACTCTCCTCTGTGTTTTCCGTTCATGGAGAAAGTGTCCCCACATCTTCCATGGAGTGTCCCGGATCCGATTCAAGGAGTTGTGGTCTGAAGAAGGGCAATTGCCCGAAACGTCACCTATTTTATAAATACAGGATGCTTCAAATTGACAATGATGGTGAACAAGTGGAGTCTCTTTGACCTTTTGAAGATATTAACATACATTTGTTATCATGTTACAGTATATTATATCCGTTCTTTTTCGATTAAAAACAATAGTCCCACGTTATTTTTAAGCACTCTGTATTTCCATTTTTATGGCCCCAAATACAAAGATCCCTCGTATAGCCTGAATAGACTGTTCGTGCAGGTGCTTTTAGCGAGCACCTATAAAGGCGGCACGGCACACGAGGGGGTGGATGGCCAACACCACGCCCGGCCGCAGTGTCTCCCTAACGGCGATTTTTACACATCGCACCGGGTACTCATTTGAGACTGAGTCGACCTAGGGGAGGCCCAGGACCGGTTCAGATACTCGTCACTGGTGTTCGCCGTGAGCGTGAATCGAATCCGGGTCGCCAGGTTCGTAGCGCAACGTGCTAACCGCTACACCACCGCTCCCCACACACACACGCGCGCGCACACACACACGTGGTGGTGATGTTGACGCAACATGTCGAGTCGTTTTGTTGATCGTTGATTGTGCACCACTGCCAACAAGAAAACAGCGGCGGCGGCGGCGGCGGCGGCGGCGGCGGCGGCGGCGGCGGCGGCGGCGGCGGCGGCGGCGGCGGCGGCGGCGGCGGCGGCGGCGGCGGCGGCGGCGGCGGCGGCGGCGGCGGCGGCGGCGGCGGCGGCAGCGGCGGCGGCAGCGGCGGCGGCAGCGGCGGCGGCAGCGGCGGCGGCAGCGGCGGCGGCAGCGGCGGCGGCAGCGGCGGCGGCAGCGGCGGCGGCAGCGGCGGCGGCAGCGGCGGCGGCAGCGGCGGCGGCAGCGGCGGCGGCAGCGGCGGCGGTGCCACATCGTCTGTTCAACGCGCTCGGTCTGGCGGGTATTCAGAGACCCCTTGTGATGGGTTGCCACGTTACGGAGCGAGATAAATTGTTGTCACTGTGATCATTAGTATCGTCCGGGTTATTTGAACACGGCTTCAAAAGGTCAGCATTTCCATAGATCCGCGGTTGTTTACGTAGCAACACGTGATGTGCACCAGAGTTTAAAAGTAAAACACGAGCCTTCACATTCGCGTTCATTAGCTGCGCATTTCAAAACCTAATTACATGCGTAACATTGATTTAATGGACATCAATTGATGACTGCTCATTATTTTCAGACCCCGCTCTGATTTACAAAGCTTAGCAACAACAACAACAAAACATCCCGACTGAGCGAAATTGTAACGCATTCGCTTCTCATTTTGTATTTTATTTTTGAAACAAGCAAAAAAAATCCATTCAACTTTCAACGGAACGCCGGCCGGTTAGATCGACGAATCAGTCCGAGCCGGTCGAAACTTCACGTGGCACTCCCAAAGGAGGCTGCCAACGATCGCCAATCAACTGAACTGAACCTGAAATCAACATCATCGTCCCGGTTCTTTGGCATCCAACGTCATTTTTTTTTGCCGTTGCTTGACGCGCCACTGGCGTTCGGCTCGGAAAATAAAAAGTTCCTGCATTCCTCAAGCCGCTGTGGACTTGACTGACGCGTTTGTATATATAGGTGCGTGTGTCTGTGTGTGTTATGTTTGTGGGGCGCGGTAGTGTAGTGGTTAGCGCGCTGCGCTATGAACCCGGCACCCCGAGTTCGATTCCCGCTCTCGTCCAACACCCGTGACGATATCTGAATCGGTCCAGGGCCTCCCCTAGGCCGACTCAGCCTCAAATAAATACCTGGTGCGATGCGTAAGCATCGCCACTAGGGAGACAAAGGCGGCCGGGCGTAGTGTTGGCTACCCACCCCCTCCTGTGCTGTGCCCGCCTTTATAGGTGCCCGCTAACAACACTTGCCCCAAAGTCTGCTAAGGCTATAGGGGAATCTTTGTATTTATCTTTGTAATAACGACAGTAGCAGCTCAAGGGGTGCGGCAATGGGTCAGGTGGGGCCCCAGTATTGTGATTTGTTTGTTCGCACGGTCGCACCCTAGAGGCTATTAAATATCGCGGCTCCTTTGGCCCTAATCACAATCAACACGCTCACGGTCTCGAATGTATAACGCTGTAGGGGCGCTCTGTCTTCGCCAAATGCAGCCCACTACAGGAACGCCGGCCGGTTAGATCGTCCTTGCAATATCACGTTACTGCTCTAATAAAAAAACTCTCCATTTAAACCGCGTTTTAAATAAGTGTTTGTGTTCTTTAACACTGGTGTTGAAAACAAATCTCATGCTGGTTGACAAGGGGAGCCCCAACTCCTAGGTTTGAGGGGGGTGGGGGGGGAGCAAGGCCTGCCCGACCACGCTAGTTACGCGACTGGGAGAGAGGCTGTTAAGGAATGTCCAAGCGAACCACCCGTCCCTTTGCAGCATCCCCTTATCGAGACGATACGACAAAAGGACATTGGATGATTTTGAATTCCCCCACGGTCGCCATCGGGCAGAACGCGAAGTTCGGTGCAGAGGAAGTCTGGCGAACGGGCGGGTGGAGTTACGATTAGAGGTTACGATTCACCAGGACCTCCATAACGTCCCTCGTCATCGCTTTAACGTCACGCAAGGCCTTTTGGACCCATGCGCTGAACCTTAAACATTGCGAATTCAACCTGGACGAAGCTTGCGGAGCCGAATTGAGTTCAAAAGAACTCACAAACACCTTGCTGCGAAAGAGCCAACGCAGAAGATCCCTGGGGTTTAATCTTCCACGAAGCTCATGGGCCACCCTAAACCGCGTCCACTGCACAAACCATGGCAGTAGATGCGTGATTCCTGATGATGCACAAATGGGAAATATAAAACTCTCCAGGAGCAGTGTGCGACTGTGGTCATCCAGAACAGAGACCACACATCGTGTAACGACGCAATGTCCCCCATCTACAAATACGAAGGAGACATCACAGCGATGATAAACTCGGCTTACTCCTGATGCAGCTGTCTGCCTTGTTAGTTGTTGTAACATTCTAACCCGCGCCCCGAGTGGGCATCTGTGAAAAAAGAGCTTTATAGCTCATCGGATTCCTCCGGTATATATAAATATTCGGATTCTGTAAATAAAATAATTGTTTTGATTCCGAATGTGAGATTGCAGTTGTTGCTCTGCATCTACATCAGCAACCGTACGAAAGAAGATGACAAGTTATGCGTACAATGTTTTTTGGGTCTTTCGGTAAAGTCACGTAGATAGGTAAAAAAAACAACAAAAAACTACGACGTTTCGATCGCAACACAAGCGGTCGACATCAGGAAAAGGGGGTTAGCTTCTAAAGGAAAACTGTTTATAAAGGTTTGAAACGGGTGTAGCCCAAATGTCAGCATCATGGGCGGGGCTGCTAATTTTAATGATTTCCACCAATTAAAGGGCTTCATTCTAGATTTGAAGTTTTAGTGACTGCTAGGATCCATACTCTTTGGTTCTTTCAGTAAAGTCACGTAGGTGAAAATAAAAATAAAATAAATTTCTAGCTGTGATTTTCACACCTGATGATTATTACTTGTGTTGCAATCGAAACGTCGTGATTTAATTTTGTTATATATATTAAAACAAATTTTTTTTAAAGAACTGCCAAGTCAAAATTAGCATGTTAATGTAAGATCGGTGAGCGGCCTCCATGACGAGCACGTTGAGGTGGCTAGGTCATAACGAGGCTGTTAGTGGGATCTCTTTAATTTTTGTATAGCTACCATCATTAAGTAGGTCCTGAATTGTATTATTGTATGTGGTTAAGTCCATGATGACTGTGGCATCATGTACAAGCTACAAGTACAAGCTACGAGCACAAGCATCACCTCGCTTCGCTCCTCGGCACGTTAGAACGAGACGGGCGTTTTGGCTTCAACGTGCGGAGCGTCACGTGGGTCGCTCAGACCCCTCGCGCTCTGAGTGAGCGGAGGGGCTGAAGGGGTGGTGGGGTCACGTGTGTGGGGGGGGGGTCACGTGTGTGGGGGGGAGTTAAACCTTCAAGTGCCATGGAGGTAAAGGCGCAGCCCTGCAATTTCTAGCTGCACGCACACTGCCGACGGAAAGGGCCTCCACGGGAGGGAGCTCAGGAGAGAGCCTTTGGCCTACTCTTTCACACACCGGCCAGACGTTTTTGGGAAGGGGTGGGTGCTGTGGGTGGGAGGAGTGGATGTAGGAAACTGACCTCTGGATTGCAGGAGCAGTGTAGGAACCACAGCAGTCAGATCTGGTCTAAAATATATATATACAAATATATAAACTACAGACATTCTCAATAAACCTCCCCACGCTCCGTCTATCACGTGTACTTTGCGTAACCATACTTCACCACAAGAGTCCGTGCTGGTTGGGGGATGGGGGCGGGAACAGTTCAGTGGCCCACTCGTGTTAGCGCTAACCGCTGCGCCACCGCTCCGGCACGCCCTGGTTACGATCTGAACACGGAGGGTTTTAACACGTGGGTCTCTATTCAACGTGGGGGTGGGGGAGGTCGTTTAAAATAACTTTGCAATCAAAAAACACGTGGAAAAATGACGAAGTTTGAGAGAGAGAGAAATGTTTGGCAAACCCTTGAAAGTGAATTTTGAAGCAGGAGGATGAATGAAAAAAATAAAAATAACCTCCCATGCCCCCATCCCCCCGCAACCCACAAACTGTAATTTAAAGAGCAGGTTCGGGTTCGGGTTTCACGGCGCGGTGCGCTCACCGTTGCGCCACCGCTCCGGGACGTCCTGCTTACGATTTGAACACGGGGGGGAGGGGGGGGGGGCGAGTTAACACGTGGGTTGCTATTCAAGAGGGGGGGGGGGTGGCGAATTAACACGCGGGTGTCTATTAAGGGAGGGGGCGAGTTAACGCGCGGGTCAAAATTCAAGATGGGGGAGGGGCGAGTTATCACGTTGGTTTCTAATCAAAGAGGGCTGGGGGGGTCGTTTAAAATAACTTTGCAATAAAAAGACACGTGGAAAAATAACGAAGTTTGTGAGATAAAGAAATGTATATTTGGCACCTCCTTAAAAGTGAATTTGAAGCAGGAGGATGAATTTTAAAATAAAAATAACCTCCTCTGCACTCCCACAACCCACACAAGGTAATTGAAAAAGCAGGTAACCCCCCACTCTCCAAAACCTTGTCGCCTGGTTATTTTATGTTCTGTTTGAAATGCAGTGCACACGGCAACACAAAGGAAAATATCCCCCGTATAGCTGTAAGAGACTGTCGGGGCAAGTGCTGTTAGCGAGTAGCCCCCATGAAGGTCGTCACGGCATAGGAGGGGGGGGCAACACCACGCCCGGTCGCCTTTGTCTCCCCAGTTGCGATGTTTACACACCACACCGGGTACTCATTTGAGGCCGAGTCGACCTACGGGAGACCCAGGATCGGTTTGGATAATCGTCGCTGGTGTTGGCCGTGAGCGCAAATCGAGCTCGGGTCGCCGGGTTCGTAGAGCAGCGCGCTAACCGCTGCGCCACCGCTCCTCATCACGGCCACACGCACACGTGCACGCCGTCACACAACCCATACGGCCACACACGCGCCGAGATGATAAATGTGAACGATAACGCGAGGTGACACGAGCGATGGGATTCCAGAGAGGGGAGGCGCTGTAATTGGCTTTGAGAACCTCGCACGCAAACAGCACGCACGGCACGGCACAGGGAGGAGGAATGGGGATATGGGTAGCACCTAACATTTGTCAGGCAGAGCTACAGATATGATGATGATCATAATAATAATCTTTAGAAGCAGCAATATCATCACCACCCATTATCAACATCATTAGGAATATCAACATCATCATTTTTAGCAGCACCGATATTCACATCAATAGCATTCCAGTCTTCATCATGAAGAACAGGAACACCATCAATCATCACCACCATCACCACCACCGTCAACATCACCATCGTTACCATTTTAAGGAGTGGCAACATCATCATTATCATGAATCATCATCGTTATCATCACCGTTATAGTCATCTTCTTCAGGAGCTAAAGCGTCATTATCGTAATTGCGTGAAATTCATAGTCCCTAACTTAGAGGACAAAGCAATAAGATCATCCAAAACATCACCGTGCAGTCATTATGTATCATCACCATCATCATCACAATTTATAAATCGCTCACCACCATCACCACCAACACGTAGCACAATCAGTCACCGAGCGTGGCCATGCCATCGTCATTGTAACAGCACAATCAGTCACCGGGCGTGGCAATGCCATCGTCATTGTAACAGAGAATGAGCGCTGGTTGTTGCCGGCCGCCAGGCGTGTTGAGCATGCGGGGAGCAACCGCGACATCATCCCGACGGGACACACCGAGACGAGGTGACGCCTGCCACCACCCGCGCCCCCCAAGTAAAACACCGGACCGGACCCTGGTTCCCCCTCGGAGCGGACTCAGTTTTGCACGTCTGTGATGAAGAGCTTCATCGCTCATCGGATTTCTCCAGCGTTAATATTCTCCTCCTGAGTTTGAATGGACCACGTTCACTCCTGCTGCTGTTGCTGATGGTGCCTCATCCCCAGGGGTCGTCAACCAAAATCACAAGAAAGAGCAAATGTTTCTTTGTTTATTTATTTTAAAAAATGGAATTCGGTAACAACACAAACAAAAAACCTCCGTAATATTTCACGAGCCGCAATGCACGTGATGAATTCGGGACGGTGGTGGGTCCTTAATAAATAACGAGACGAAGCAGAGGCTCTTCGAGAGCCGCGTACGGGTCCGGAACCGCAGTTTTCCGACCCCTGCTCACCCCCCCTCCCGCCCCCACCCCCTTCTCCCCATACCCCCCTCCGCCTCCTCCTCCACCTCGCTTGGCACGGCGGTGTGCGCGCTTCTCCTGCTGCTGGTGCCTCGTCCCCTTCCACCATTCCCCCCCTCCTCCTCCTTCCCCCTCCTCCTCCTCCTCGCGGCTTGACAGGGCATTGTGCGGCGTCTCCTGCGTGCTGTGCCACCTCCTCCTCCACTCATCCACCTGCCAGAGAGCGAGCGACACAGCGGCGATCCCCCAGCCGCTGCCGTTCCACACGGGCCGACCCACACCCGTGCCACTCTGCGTACGAGACGGTGGCGGGCTCAGGCAGTCCCCGAGATAGAAGCCGACGAAGAAGACTAAGAGGAAGAAGAATCAGTAAGGAATAAATACATTGGTCGTTAAAAACATTTGCCTCCGGCAACGGCGGCTGTGGCACAGCTCTGGAGCGAGCGGCTCGCGATTCGTCGGCAGGTTTGCGAGTTCGCATTTGGGGATGACTCGACCCGCCATTCCTGCGGGGGTTTCGGATGAAACCGGACGCGGGTCTTCAGTGCGAGGCCCGCGGGACACTGGCGGCCCCTGACAATAGACAAAAGTGAAAACCCCCACCACCATCATCGTCATCATCATCGTGCTGCTGTCAGTTTATTTCGTTTTGAACAGTTTACTTAGAATTGCCCCGTGAGCTATGAAGCTCTTGAATCGGGTTTCATCAACAAAACAGAAATAAACTGTACACCCCCAATGGCTTCAAATGTGTGGTGGCACTTTCACACACTGACGATGTCTTATCAGCGAAAGTGCCCCCCACCCCTCTCTGAAAATTAGTGAAGTACACTGCCTTGAACGATTCCAAATGTGTGGAGAACTCGCCAGCGGTTGAGCTATGCTGAAGCTTATCCTCGTCATAGGAATGTGGAATTTCCACCACTGACTCGGGCTGTTGAGAGGTTCCGGAGGCTGATTTTGATGCGAGAAAAATCTGAATATTTATTTCAGAATCAGAATTTGTACTTATTCTGGAGAAATCCCGTGAGCTATGAAGCTTTTTTTCACAGATGTCCAGGTAGTTTTCACAGATGACTGCCATTGTCATCATGAGGCCTCAATCGTTCGAAGGTCATCATCTCTTCGTCAACGATGAACTTCCCAGGTGGTTGTCTGTGCCACGGGCCAGCTGGGCCATTGCCTCCCGAGCCTGTCCTGCCACGAGTACAAATACAACGACAAAGATCCCCAGTGTAGCCTTGGCCAGGCTGTTGGGGCAAGTGTTGTCAGGGAGTAGCACCTATTGAAGGCCGGTACGGCACACGAGCGGGTGGGTGCAAGGCAAGACACAGATCCCCCATAAAACAGACTGTTGGGGCAAGTGCTGTTAGCGAGCACCTATGCAGGCCGACACGGTACACGAGCGGCGATGTTTTTACACACCGCACCATGTACTCATTTGAGGCTGAGCCGACCTAGGGGAGGCCCAGGACCAGTTCAGATAATCGCCACTGGTACCGATTGGCGTGAGCGGGAATCTAACCCGGGTCCCTGCCGGGTTCGTAGCGTGGCGCGCTGACCGCTACGCTACACCACCACGCGCGCACGTAGCCACGCAGCTGACTCGGACTGCCTGCGGTCGAAGTGGAGGCGCGAGTTGGGCTACGTGTGCGATGTCCCCTATACTCCAAGCTCCGGCTGCTGCTGCGGGGGTTGGAGAACCTCCTGCGGAGTGAGAACGCCGCAGTTGAAATCCCAGTCAGGAGTCTACCCGGCTCGTATGCAGCACTCACGAAGTAAAGGGGCAGACCTGACATTTAATTTTTTATTTTTAGCAGGTAACATCTCTTCTTGGTCCTTTCGGTAAAGTCACGTAGAAGGAAAATAATAAAATAATAAAAATAACACATAATAAAATAATTCTCACGACGTTTCGGCCACAACGCAAGCAGCCGTATTCAGGTGAAGAACAGGTATGTCGGAAAGACAGCGTCTGAATTCAGACGCTGTCGTGAGAATTATTTTATTATGTGTTATTTTTATAATTTTATTTTTTTTCTTCTACGTGACTTTACTGAAAGAACCAAGAAGATGAATCCCTGCAGTCACGAAAGCTCTAAATCGAAAGGTAACATCTCGCCACCCCGCTACGCATGTTTTACTCACTGAGCTCTTTAACTCTTCTTCAGAAGCGACCTGGCCACAAATGATAGCTCAACGAAGCGGCTTATCACGTGGAAATTTGTGACAGCCATATACTCTAAACGCGTGGTTCTGAATGTGGAGGGGAAAACCGGATGACCCGGGAAAAAATCCACGCGACCACGGGGAGAGAGACATGCAAACTCCAAATATACAGGCGTCAGGGTCGGGATTAAACCCACAACCTCCTTCATACCAGGCGCGGTAGTTAACATGTCGCCACCCGTTATGCACAACATCACACGGTATTTTGTGAGCGGGGAGTTTGCGATGTGGGTAGAAGTATGGAGGGTGAGTGAGAGGGTGAGCGAGAGAGTGAGAGGGTGAGCGAGAGAATGAGTATCAGAGTGAGCGAGAGTGAGAGGGTGAGTGAGAGGGTGCGTGAGTGGGTGCGTGAGTGGGTGAGAGGCTGAGCGAGCGGGTGAGTGAGAGGGTGAGTGAGAAGTTGAGTGAGTGGGTGAGGGTGCGTGAGTGGGTGCGTGAGTGGGTGAGAGGCTGAGCGAGCGGGTGAGTGAGAGGGTGAGCGAGAGGGTGAGTGAGTGGGTGAGTGAGAGGGTGAATGAGAGGGTGAGCGAGAGTGTGGGCGAGCGAGACGATGAGTGACAGAGTGAGCCAGAGGGTGAGCAACATGGTGAGCCAGTGGGAGAGTAGAAGGGTGAGTGAGAGGGTGAATGAGTGAGTGAGTGAAAGAGAGTGTGAGCGGGTGAGCAAGAGGGTGAGTGAGAGGTTGAGTGAGTAGGTGAGTGAGAGGGTGAGAGAGTGAGTGAGAGGGCGAGCGAGAGGATGAGCGACAGGGTGAGCGAGTGGGTGAGTGAGTGAGCGAGAGGGTGAGTAGAAGGGTGAGTGAGAGGGTGAGCGAGTGAAAGAGTGGGAAGCGGGAGAAGTCACCGCATCCCTCACAAATCGCGTTCCTCTCGGGAACTTAGACTCGTTCATCCTTGGGGAAGCTCCTTGTTGGCGCACTTGAAATAATAATAATTATTATTATTAAATATATGAAGACATCTGAAACGATTCCACTTTGTTCATGGGGCACACGAACGGCAGCAAGGCCTGACACCCAAACAAGCACAAGCACACACATATAAGCACAAACACACAAATAAACACAAATTAACACACAAGCACACACAGACACAAATAACACACAGACTCAAATAAAAACAAATCCAATACCAATACAACCGCCATTCTTCCACGACGTGACGTGACGTCACCACGGCGCCTGTGCCAGGCCAGGTGCACTTTGAGGCCACGTGAGGTGTCGAAGGTTCGCTAACAAGAGGAGGTCTCAGGACAGACCCAGCAGGTGCCATGCGTTGACTGACTGAGTAGACTGGCAGATGCACCACCTGTGCCCCCGACTGTGCCAACTTGCTGTATTGTATCCGCCCGGCGCTCCGCAACGTTGTTGTGAGCGTCACTCCTCCGCCCTCCGTTGTTGCTGGAGGGCGACTGCCTCCAATTGCCCAGTAGCAGCGTCCTTCATGAGCCTGCTCCATAGAGGCCGATCCTGACACCTCTGGTACCAGTCATCGGCAAGTCCACTCAGCTCCACATCCTCCCGTATCGCATCACTCAATCACTTCTCCAGTCCGTGTCGTGCCCGTTTAGCCCCCTCTATGCGGCCAAACAGAAGCTGCTTGGGCATGTGGTGGCTGGGCATGCGGGCTACGTGACCCAGCCAACGCAGCCTTGCCTGCCAGCCTGGTTAAACCCAGAATGGATCGTAGGGCATGCCAGCCTGAATGTTTCTAACCGGCGCAGATGTTCCATTAGAGGGGTCCATGTTTGACAAACACACAAACACTAACACACGCAAACACATAATACACACAGACACTTATACACACAAACACTAATACACACAAACACTAATACACAAACACTAATACACACAAACACTAATACACGCAAACACATAATACACACAAACACTAATACACACAAATACTAATGCACAAACGCTAATACACACAAACATAAGCCCACATAAACACATACACGTAAACAGAAACACACAAATAATCGCAAATACAAACAGAGCCAACAGTCACACACACACAACACACACGACACACACACACGACACACACAACACACACACACGACACAAACACGGCACACACAACACACACACAACACACACAACACACAGACACACACGACACACACAACACACACACACAACACACACACACGACACACAACACACGACACACACACACACAACACACACACACAACACACACACACACAACACACTACACACCACAAGACACACACACGACACACACAACACACACACGACACACACACACGATAGACAGAGCAACACCCACCCTGGGCCCGTGACACACCACGAGGCGGACCTTTAAACGAGAGCCGACAGCGGCGGCAATAACCCCGCAATGCGCTCACCCCCCTTTAATCTCGCGTCAAAACACGCGACACACGCACACACACGCACACACACCCACACATGCACGCACCCACACACGCACACACGTACACACGCACACACACACGCATACACGCACGCGCACACACGCACACACACGCACGCACACCCACACATGCACGAACCCACACACGCACACACGTACACACACACGCATACACGCACGCGCACACACGCACGCACACACACACACGCACGTACACACACGCACACACACACACCCACACATGCACGCACCCACACACGCACACACGTACACACGCACACACGTACACACACACGCACGCGCACACACGCACGCACCCACACACATGCACGTACACACACGCACACACGTACACACGCACACACGCACACACACGTACACACACGCACACACACACTCACACACACGCACACACACACGCACACACACACACACGCGCACACACACTCACACGCACACACGCACATACACGCGCACTTATCGCGACACGCAGGGATGGAGGTTGAATGCGATCGCCGGGTGGCAAGGGGTGGCGGTGGTGGGCGTTGAGTCAATCACTCGTAGGTCACTGCGGCGACCTATTCGATGGGGGTGTTTTCATGTCTTTATCTATTCGTACAAAACTCCCAACAGAAATCGGTTTTATTTTTACCGGAGGAATCCGATGAACTACACAGCTCGTATACTCTTTGGTTCATTCGCTGAAGTCACGTAGGTAGAAAATAAAATAAATCACGACGTTTCGGGCGCAATCCAAGCATCCGTCATCAGGTGGGAAAACCTGTGATGACGGACGCTTGTGTTGCGCCCGAAACGTCGTGATTTATTTTATTTTATACTCTACGTGAATTTACCGAAAGAACCAAAGAGTATGGATTCCTGCAGTCACGAAAGCTTCAAATTACGAAGCTATTTCTCGCCCGGTAAGGGCCACGGGGTCAGACTGTCGAGACAGCGGCTGGGCAGATCGGTGCCGAGCGGAAGATTTTGCCGTCCGCGGGGAATGGCCGAAGAGCGCGCAGGTGCCGGTGGGAACCCGCGGCAGAGGTCGCTTGCGGCAGTGACGCCACCGACCGCGATAGTTTCGAGTTGGATCCCAACGGCCCGAAAAAAAGTTTGCCCCCGGAGTTCAGTCGGCGGGGCAACGCTCCACGCGGCCGCCGGGACCTTGTTGGTGCCACCCACGTTGGTTCCATCGCGCACCGATGGTCGGATGGAACGACGTCGGAGGGAGCCGGGCGGCACACGGTGGCGGCGTGGACCCAAAGAAGCGTCGCGAAGGTGACGAAGTGCCACCTGTTGTTCGCCAGCTATTTAAAAAGAAAAAATAACTTTTAAAATGTTGACCAAGTAAGGCCACACGGAGCGACTATAGAGCTTTTTTCAGAATTGATAGCTCAACGAAGTGGCTTATCATCATCTTGCAGGAAATGTATAGCGGCAGCCACATACTCTCTAAATGTTGATTTCTAAGTGTTGGAGGGAAAACCCGGAGGACCCGGAGAAAAATCCACGCGACCACGGGGAGAGAGAGAGAGAGACGCAGACTCCAAATATACAGCAGCAGGTGTCGGGGTAGGGGGATCGGGATCGAACCCACGACCTCCTGCAAACCAAGCGAGGGAGTTAACATCTCATAGCCACCTCGGCACCACTGAACCGGTCACAGCTTACACGGGGGGGAGGGGGTGGGCACGGGTGCTACACAATAAAAGCGACGCATTGTCCAACTAATCTGATAAATCAAAAATAATTGACAGCCCCCAACCAACTCACTGCTGTATGATGGGCCTACCCACGCCGTGTCAGTCTTGGGGATTGTTTGACCATACTTCACCACTGAAGGGGCGGGCGGGTGGAGGCGGGTTACCCAGGACCAGTTCAGTTGTCACTTGCCGCTGATGTGAGCCGTGGCCGGGCATAGAACTTAGCCAGCCGGATTCAAAGCACAGCCTGGTAACCGCCGCAACATTGCTCCCCAAATTACCAATTTACGTGTATATTGTTTCGTTCATGTCACCGTTCATGAGTAATCTTTAAAACCACCAAAACAGTAGCCTCGCGATCATCTTGCCCCTTCCGTGTCGTGTTTCTACCGCCCCAGTGGACGTGGAACGTGGAGCCAACGTCGGCCCAACGCTGCGTCAAAGTTGCGTGTTTACTGTGACGCAGCTCCAATTGATGTGCACGTCACCCAGCGGATCGAAAGCCCTGCTGTGGCGAACATATTTAAAACTAAACTATGTAAACGCTTTTTTTGTTATGTACCAGGTAAGGCTCACTGAGCTAAAGAAGCTCTTACTCTTAGGTTCTTTCGGTAAAGTCACGTAGGTAAAATAATAATAATAACATACAATAATAATAAATGAAAATAACTACATTAAATTCCGACGTTTCAGAAGCAACACAAGCCTCCGTCATCAGGTGTAACTGCTCCAGTAAAATTACTGGAGGCTTGTGTTGCTTCCGAAACGTCGTGATTTAATTTAGTTATCTTCATTTATTATTTTACTTTATTATTATTATTTTTTTCCTACGTGACTTTACCGAAAGAACCTAAGAATATATGAATCCTTGCAGTCACGAAAGCTTCAAATCTAGAATTAAAGAAGCTTTTTTTTCAGGAATCGACCTGGCCGCAGATTATAACCGAACGAGGTGGTTTATCATCGCGTGGAAATTTATAGCAGCCAAATACTCTAAATGCGTGACGTTGATTGTAAATGTGGAGGAAAATCCCGGAGGACCCGAGAAACATCCACACGACCACGGGGAGAACACGCGAACTCCGAATATACAGCAGCAGGCGTCAGGGTTGGGATTAAACCCACAACCTCCTTTATACCAGGCGAGGTAGCTAACATCTCGCCACCCGTTATGCACAGCATCACATGCTATTTTGTGAGCAGTGAGTTGCGGATCGAACCCACGTCCTCTTGTCCAGCAAGCGAGGTAGTTCACACCTCCCCACTGCAGCGTTTAAAGCAGCGGTGGTGTTGCATGCAACTAAGCGTTGACCGCAACGCTTCAGTTGTGATCGACACTGATGCCCTAGGGTCACTCGAAGCAATAAAATTCTCGCATCCTGGCCACCTGGTTACACGAAATCAACGTCGAACCTCATCACAAGTTGCACACGCCGTGCTATGCTCACGCGGCGGAGGAATGGGACTCTCCCCACCCACCGATCTGTGACAACAACACAATAAAAAAAATTATTTAAAAAATAGCAGAAGCGCGGAGGGTGGAGGAGGAAGTGGGGGGGGGCATCGGGGGCCGGTTGTTTCTGCCGAGCAGTGGCACGAGGAGCCTTTTCCTGCCCGCGCGCAAATCGAGGCCGAGGTCGTGTTTGATGATCAGATGCACAGCGACGTGTGGCTGAACGTCCTCTCCGAACGGGGGGGGGGCGGGGGCGGGGGGGGTCATCGCACTTCCGATGGAAACAAACAAAATCGACGACGAATTATGCCGCGAGTCATCGAGACGGCTGAGTGCGGGCAAGTGGTGTGAAGAAATCCTCGTCGTGAAATCTGAAATGATAAAAAAAAAACATTTTACAATTACGTTTTGTAATATTGCTTTTAACACATTCGCGCGCGCATATAATTGGCACATTTGCATTTGCAAAAAAAAGAACTGTTGACTTCGCAGCAGAGCCACGAGTCACTAAATAAAAATGTAAACCGCGCCATGCGGCGCACGCTTCTTGATGCGAATGTTCCGATTCCATCGCCCCCCCCCCATCCCCCTCCCCCCGCCAGGCCCCCACCGGCACCTGGACCACCGCCTACTCGCGCCGATCGGGCCATGCCGTTGCCGTGGCGACCGCAATCGAGGAGGCGCCCTCTCGAGCCCCCCCCCTCCTACACCCCGCCCCCCCCCCGTGTGCCGGAGTGAAGGGCGACGAAATTACGGCGCTGCCAAATCTCGAGCGAAGCTTCGGAACAGGAGCGGAGGCCCACGGCTGCCGCGTGCCTTCGCGCCAGCCGCTCACATTAGCGGTGGCTGGGAGATGTTCACTACCTCGCCTGCTGTGCAGGAGGTCGGGGGTTCGATCCCAACCCTGGCGGTGCCTGCTGTATATTTGCTGTGGCTGGGAGATGTTCACTACCTCGCCTGGTTTGCAGGAGGTCGGGGGTTCGATCCTGACCCTGGCGGTGCCTGCTGTATATTTGCTGTGGCTGGGATATGTTCACTACCTCGCCTGGTTTGCAGGAGGTCGGGGGTTCGATCCTGACCCTGGCGGTGCCTGCTGTATATTTGCTGTGGCTGGGAGATGTTCACTGCCTCGCCTGGTGTGTAGGAGGTCGGGGGTTCGATCCTGACCCTGGCGGTGCCTGCTGTATATTTGCTGTGGCTGGGAGATGTTCACTACCTCGCCTGGTGTGCAGGAGGTCGGTGGTTCAATGCTTGCTGTCTCTCTCTCCCCGTGGTCGCGTGGATTTTTTTCCCCTCCGGGTTTTCCCTCCACATTTAGAAACATACGTTTAGACTATTTAGATGATTTTGCTGTTGTAAGTGTCCATATGATAAGCCACTTTGTTGGGCCATCATTTATGATCATGTCGCTTTTGTCTGGTAGGTTGGGATGGTTAAGTTGTATTCGTTTGTGTTTGGGCGATTTGTTTACCTTTCTGGTACTTTTCAGACCAATCATGTTTTTGTAACTATTGCTGTAACGTTCTTACCCGCCCCAACTGGACATCCGTTTAAAAAGAGCGTCACAGCTCATCGGATTCCTCTTGCAGCCTAAATAAAGATTCCGATTCTGCAGCGCGCGATTTGCTGCTCCGGAGTTCGCGCATCGAGACGGGGGCGACGTGGTCCACGGAGTGACGCCACAGCCGTCTCCCTCCCTCCCTCCCCTCCCTCGAAACTGAGCTCTCGATTGCTTTATGAGGGACCGGTCGCAGATGCAACGGTGACATATCTGGCCGAAGTCGAACCATCGGAAACCGAGGCTCTGCATCTGCTGCAAGGCCATTGCCCGTTGAGTGGCCGTTTGAAAACGTGGGAGGAAACCCGGCACGTGGCGCCTCCCAGGGCCCTCCGACCCAGCATCAGATCATTTGTTTATACTGGAGGAGGAATCCCATGAGCTATGAAGCTAATTTTTCACGGATGATAGACTTTCAAACCACTGTTGACTTTCCCGCAAAGTAGTTCTAATTGTATCGCAACTTAATTCTAGATTTGAAGCGTTCGTGACTGCAAGGATTCATACTCTAAGGTTTTTCGGTAAAGGCACGTAGGTAAAAAATAAATAATAAGAAATAATATAAATAATAGAAATAAAATATTTTTTTATATAAAATATTATTATATATATTATTATATTTTATAAAAAATATTATTTTATTACTATTATTTATATTATTTATTATTATTTATGTTTTACCTACGTGACTTTACCGAAAAACCTAAGAGTTTGTTTGTATCGAAACCCCAGAGGGATGATGGGCTGAGTCAACCCCCAATCAGGATTTGAAGTCGCGCAACCTTCCGATTGCTGCGAGCCTCTCAGAATGAGAACCTTTATTTATACTGGAGGAATCTGATGAGCTATACAGCTCTTTTCCACAGATGTCCAATAGGCAATGCCTCCATCAGCTGGCTAGCCCTGGTGCACGCTCATCTAAGCACTAACCAGGCTTCACCCCCTGCAGCTTCGCTCCCGAGATCCGATGACATCTGATGCGATCAGTCGCATTTAGGCCCGTTTAGGTCATAGGCTGCATTTTATTTAACACTCAGGCGTTTCGCTGCAAGACCATAACTCATGCGATTGCATGAGCCTCTAAGTACAGTTCCCTCTATGTACAGTAACCCCTTAGGTACAGTATCGCTTGCTGCCACTTTCTGCTCCCTCGTGGGCACCCGTTTATGACGTCACGACCCTCCGCCCCACGCCCCGCCCCCTTATTTAAGGCCCTAGACTGGAGGCCATTTTAACTATTCTGGAAACTTGCCTGATGATGCTGCTCGTAACTAGCAGTAAAACGTTCAAAACGCGCGTGCCCAGTGTGTATGGATTTGATCTCCACCACACCGAGAGTGCTGCTGAAGCAGTAATACACTGGCCACGTTTGTTCATCTGTCGGGTGGAGGAGGGTTTATGACACAACATTTTACTTACACGGCGATCTGACCCAAAAATCTATTATTAATTTAAAACACATTAAATGAGGAGTAAAATCACAGGTTTTGTCCATTTCCACAAAACACCATTGCGGAATAAATGTCTACGAACCCGTACAGTAGGCCCCATCTATTCGTGCCGCGGGGGGTGGTGCCGTGGTGTCTAGGATATGTTAACTACCTCGCCTGGTATGCAGGAGGTCGGGGGTTCGATCCCGACCCTGACGCCTGCTGTTGTATATTTTGAGTTTGCATGTTCTCTCTCCGTGGATTTTTCTCCAGATCCTCCAATTTTCCCCTCCACATTTGGATTCACACGCACTAGAAGGAGAGATGAGAAGAAGGGCTGGATGGCTGAAATGGCGAGAGATCACTGGTGTGGTGTGCGATAAGAGGATCGCAGTTTGGTTGAAGGGAAAAGTGGGTAGTGTATAGTGCAGTGTATAATGTAGTGTATAATGTAGTGTTCAGCACAATACGGTGGTGAGGCTGGTATGGGGCTGAGTGCTGGGGCACGAGAAAGAGGGAGGAACAAGCTACGTCAGTCACAGAGATCAGGATGTTGCGGTGGATGTTGGATTTAACAAGGAAGGACAGGGTGAGAAATGAAGAAGTGAGAGGCAGACTCAAGGTGGTAGAAATCCCAGAGAAGATGAGAGAGAGAGAAAAGCCTGGTGTGGTTCGGTCATGTGGAGAGACAACAGGGACATTACGTGGGTCAGAAGGTGCAAGTGATGCAAGTGGTAGGATAGAGATGAGAGGAAGGCAGATGAAGAGGTGGGGGGGCGATGTGGTGCGATCGGACTTGGTGGCCCGAGGAGCGGAAGGAGAGATGGCGCAGCACAGAGCAGTGTGGAGAAGGTTGGCAAGGATAGCGGAACACCCTCAAATGAGTGGGACAAACGCGTGGAAGAAGAAGATACATACACAGTTCCTCTATGATGCCAGCAATGCAATCATCATTTTCACGATCCACGGGCAGATATCCCCGTTGGTGTCCACTGCAACATTTCGTCAATTGTTTCCACTTTCCATCTCTGTCTTGTATTGCCAATCTGCTCAAGTAGTAGCCGCATCTTTCTGGCACCAATCTCTTACGATGTCGTCATCAAGCCATTCTCTGTTAGGTCTCCCTCTCGTTTCGGTTCCTTCCTTCATGTTTTACGAACAACAACAAACTTTTAATCTTGCCGTCGTTGTCCATCCTACCGCATATGTGCGTCCAAATAGTGGCAGTTTCATTCTCATCACTCCCTGCCTCCCTGCCCGCATCAGGTCTTCTTCTCGGTACAACACGGTGGCGGTAATGCCGATCTGAGAGCGCCCTGTGGTAATGAAAGTCAAGAGCGTCATCTGTCTGCGTGTAATTACCCGTCAGTCGTGTGCCCGAAATTGGACGCGGTGTTTGTTTTGATATCGACTTTGGCTTTTCCAAAGCGGTGGTGAGATGTTGACTACCTCGCCTGGTGTGCAAGAGGTCGTGGGTTCGATCCCGACCCTGACGCCTGCTGCTGTATATTTCGAGTCTGCGGTGTCTTTCTCTCTCCCTGTGGTTGCGTGGATTTTTCTCCAGGTCCTCCAGTTTTCGCCTCCACATTTAGAATCACGCGTTTAGGGTATTTGACTGCTGTCAATTTCCACACGATAAACAACTTCGTTGGGTTTCGATTTAAAACTTTCGTGACTGCAGGGATTCATCTTCTTGGTTCTTTCGGTAAAGTCACGTAGAAGGGAAGTAATAAAATAATAAAAATAAAACATAATAAAATAATTCTCACGACGTTTCGGCCACAACGCAAGCAGCCGTCCTCAGGTGAAGACCAGGTCTGTCGGGGAGACAGCGTCTGAATGAAACACCACCAGGCTTGGCAGCGTATATTTAAGCTGGGTTGGAAGGGGGGAAGGGCGCCTTGACAAAATAATTTGCATATCAAGAGGAATTAAGCATATTTATGGGAAATGCAGGTATGTGATTAGTACTACTTGTGAAATGCGTAGGAGGTGGGCGGGGGGTTTCAAAGTCATATGCCCGTGCATTATGCAGGATTAGCAGCATCAAAGGGAGGGGATAGGGGTAGCATTAATAAAGGTAAGGAATGTTAATAGTATGTAGCTGCAGTAACTAAACAACCACGTAAAAAACTATAAACTACATAGTATCATTAGTATACTAAATATACTCTCCAATAAGCTGAGCTACTAACAGTAAGTAATACATTACAATTCTATGTCGCAAAAAATATAATATGCTTCCAGCTAAACTTTTTTCCTTCCATCACACGGGTCTATTCCGTACTATATGCTGCCATAGACAAACCCAATATTAAATTATATACTGTATTACTATACACCACCCTATACCTTAGAATAATACATAGTGTAATATTACACTATGTATTATTCTATCCACCCTACTGTATATCACACTGCTGTATATTCACTATACAATTACGTTACTATATATTGCCTTATACATTGTATTAAACATTACAATTTTATACTATTTATTATTATACAATCTGCTATACACTATACCATTGACCGTCGAGTGAAAGATACTAAGAGGAAGCAACGAAATATGTCAATGGAAGAGTGGTAGTAGGAGACTTGCAGCGGAGCAAAGAATCCATTCCCTGCGGAGAATACACGATATATAGTCATGCCAGTGAGTGGACTGCGGTCTGAAAGTCACCGTAAACGTGAACACAATCAGTTAAGATCCGAAATGGTTTATTACGTCCTTCCCATGATTGCTGAGCCAGAATCCATCTTCTCGGTTGAAATTGTCTCTGTGTTTGTATATGTGGATCGCCTCATGAACGAATCTCTCATGGTAGCCAGATGGCTTGCAGAGAACCTCTGTCTTGGAGAAGTCAATGTCATGTGAGCCCACTGAATTGTAATAGTGATCTGCCACGGCTGAGGTGTTTGTTCTACCGTGTTTCAGGTCTGCTTTATGTTCACGGATGCGGTCCGAGACATGTCGTTTGTATAGTGGTTGTTTAGTTACTGCAGCTACATACTATTAACCAGAGGTGTGGACTCGAGTCATGTGACTTGGACTCGAGTCAGACTCGAGTCATGAATTTGATGACTTGCGACTCGACTTGGACTTGCATAACAATGACTTTGTCCCACCTATGAGATGTGGACTCGAGTCATGTGACTTGGACTCGAGTCAGACTCGAGTCATGAATTTGATGACTTGCGACTCGACTTGGACTTGCATAACAATGACTTTGTCCCACCTCTGCTATTAACATTCCTTCCCTTTATTAATGCTACCCCTATCCCCTCCCTTTGATGCTGATAATCCTGCATAATGCACGAGCATAATATGACTTTGAAACCCCCCGCCCACTTCCTACGCATTTCACAAGAAGTACTAATCACATACCTGCATTTCCCATAAATATGCTAAACTCCTCTTGATATGCAAATTATTTTGTCAAGGCGCCCTTCACCCCTTCCAACCCAGCTTAAATATACGCTCCAAGCGTGGTGGTGTTTCATTCAGACGCTGTCTCCCCGACAGACCTGGTCTTCACCTGAGGACGGCTGCTTGCGTTGTGGCCGAAACGTCGTGAGAATTATTTTATTATGTTTTATTTTTTATTATTTTATTACTTCCCTTGTACGTGACTTTACCGAAAGAACCAAGAAGATGAACTTCGTTGGGCTATCATTTGTGATCGCCAGGTCGCTTCTGAAAAAGAGCTACACAGCTCAGTGGGTCTTACCTGGCAAAATATAAAGAAGTTGTTTAGTTTAAGTAATAAGTAGTCATCCGTGTATCGCATTTGAACAATGTGCAAGTGCCCGCCCAGGTTGACTGCTCAGCCCGGTGGAGCAAGGTCGCGAGTTTGGGTAGTGGCGTCGGAGGGGGGCTGGGGGGAGTTCGACTTCGGAGTTTCTAAAATTGGAGAACCACCTTTTGGGCAAGGCCAACAGTGGGTGTCCTATGAATCGTCTCGCACTCCCGCCATAGGAACGTGGAATTCTAACTCCACCAGTGGCTCAGGGCTGTGATGAAGCACTGAGCGCCGCATCAATGCTAATATGAGACGCCGATCAACTTTTTGACTTATTGAAAAATTGCAGAAGTGAAACAACCAAGGATAAAAACAACGCGCGTGGGTAGTGGAAGGAGATGACTCAACAAAGAGGGCCCCCCCCCAAAACCCAGAATAACCACAGGACCCCCTCAAATGTAATCCGACGTTTATCGCGTGCCGTGTGCCCACAGTAGCGCGTCCCCTGGCAGAGCCGATGAAGACAACTCTTTCATTTACTCTGGTGGAATCTGATGAGCTCTGAAGCGCCTTTTGCACAGAATCTCAAGGGGCTTTCATCCCAGTCACGAGCCCATGGCATACATGAGCCTGGCCGAGACTCGTTTACAACCCCACACTCGCCTGGCTCCGAACCAAAACATTCTCCCCGTAATTTATTAATCAAAAGCCATAAATTGAATTGGAATCCTCTTAAGTACCCCCCCCCCCCATGTATTAATAACCCCCTCCCCTGAACGAATCATTGACAAAGTTAATAAACGATCGACGCACGGCCGTCGCTCGCTCGCTCGCAGCGTCTCCCCGACGCGATTTAATTAGAGACGATGGCTCCACGCCTGGCTTGCCATCTCGCCGAGCGCCCATTAATTAGCCCGAGCGCCAAGTTCCCCCGCCTCCTGGAACGCTCGCGGACACTGGGAGCGAGCGAGCGAGCCAGGGAGGGAGACGCTGATTTAAGCCGCGACAAGCCGACGAGCTGTGCGAACCCTCCCACGGCTCCCCTTCGAATGCACCAGCGTCAAGACGCGCCTCGAGCGAGCGCTGCACAGAGAGCCGCGCTTGTCGAGTTGGTGGTGAGCTATTCTGATAGAGAGTCGGTGAGATGGAGAGTCGGTGAGATGGAGAGTCGGTGAGATGGAGAGTCGGTGAGATGGAGAGTCGGTGAGAGTCTTTGCTAGTTCAGTCAAATTTCATCAACATCACGAGCAGGACCGCCCAGATGTTTCTGGAAGCCTGCGGCAGAATCCCACGTGGGCCCCCATAGCCATCAGTGACAACAAAATAACAAATATCTCCTCTTTCTCCACATCTTCCATATCCTCCACGTAAAAATATATAAATCTAAGTATGCTTTTACACATCCCATTATCCTACACGGTGCATCATTTCAGCAGCATTGGTTCAACACAAAAGCAAACTCTGGACCACTTTCGACATTCAATGTCTCATCAGCAGACACTGAACTAATGCTTTTATTCATTTATTTGCATACATTACCCCCCAGCCCTCTGGCCTTCGCACCTGATTGGCTCACACGTGACGACATCACGTCTATCCCTCTATATAAGACCGACACAAGAGGATTTCTCCACAAAATTGTCTATCGCCCGATGATGCTCGTTGTAATTACTGGAGAAACGTCGTACTCGAATTGTAAATGTTGTGGGTTTACGCTCCAACACACCGGTGTGCTGAACATGTAATGAATTGCCACGTTCTGTTTACGTGACAAACCTTACTAATTGGCTGTGTCGGGTGGTGGCGGGTTTAACGACACATTTATATTTACGTGCTCTAACCCAAAAAACCTCTATTATGAACTAATGCTGCAGATGAACGGAGACGTTTACTTGGCCTAGGGCCCTCTCTGTTAGACACGGGGTCCCAGTAATTAATATGCAGTAATGCACAACACAAATCAATAATTAGCACTGCTGCGGAGAACATACTGTAACAGAAACTTAATCGAGCAGCAGACAAGGCTTTTGTCTAGCCATCGAACACAGACGGGCCGCTGCATCGCACGCTTTCAGATGCGCTTCTGCGGCCGTCTGGGACGCTCCTCCCTTCCGATATAAGTGCAATGACGGCAGACACACGTTCTTCGCGTTATTAAGAGCCTTTAGTCGTCGACACGAACGCCATTTCTATTCTTCATTCGCGAACCTCGTCTTCCCTCCAAGCGACCCCTCCCCTTTATACTCCTCGACCCCCCCCCCCCTTTCTCGAAGGTTCCCTCGGCCTATCTCCCTCGGCCAATCCCCGTCCTCCTTGTCCAACGGTTTTCAACCGTTCCCCTGTCAGTCAACCATTCGTTTCCAGCACTTTGCGTCTGTATCTCCCCTCCAATCTCTTCAATCCTCTGCCTCCAGGCAACCCCCTTCCAGCCCCCCCTACACTCTCTCTGGCCAGGTTAAGGGCACCAAACAGAGGCTTATTTTTACACGCTTTCATTTAACTCACTCTGTCTGTTGTTGTTGTCGTTGTTGTTGTCGTCGTTGTATCCTCAAATCTTGTAACTCAATTTTAACCCACTTCCCAATGTGGTATCGACTACAAACTTGATATACTTATGTCATACTGATGACAATACTATATTCTATCATAAAAAACATAATATTTGTAAACATTCTTTTTTATATGTTACTAGCGGTGAGTACCCAGCGTTGCCCGGGCGAAAAAGGCAGACACACACGTGTAGTTACACACACAATTCGACTGACACACACACATAGAGTTGCACACACATATCGACTCACTCATACATACACAGACTGAACAACAACAACCGCCATTCGCCATTAAGTGGCGGTGACGTCACCACAACGCTTGTACCAGGCTATGTGCACCTTGAGGCCACGTAAAGTGTCGAACGCCCGCTGGCAGGAGGTCACGGGGCAGACCCAGATGGCACAGGTCGACTGACTGAGACGACTGGCTGATGCACCACCTGTGCCCCCTACTGTGGCAACTTGCTGTGCTTTAGCCACCCGGCTCTCCGCTCGTTGTTGTGAGCGTCGCTCCTCCGCCCTCCGTTGTTGTTGGAGGGCGACTGCCTCCAACTGCCCAGTAGCGTCCTTCAGAAGGCTCCTCCACAGAGGCCGATCTTGACACCGCTGGTACCAGTCATCGGCAAGTCCACTCAGCTCCTCGTCCTCCTGTACCACATCACTCCATCTCTTCTCTAGCCCGTGCCGGGCCGTTTAGCCCCCTCGATCTGGCCGAACAAAAGATGTTTAGGCATGCGGTGTCTGGCCATGCGGGTTACATGGCTCAGGCAACGCAGCCTTACCTGGCGGAGGAGCTGACCGATGGGACTTTGTCCACATCTTTCAAGGATTTGTGAGCTCCTCACACAATGCAGCCTGGTTAAATCCAGGATGGATCGTAGGCAGGCCATCCTAAATGTTTCTAACCGGTGAAGATGTTCCATTAGGGGGGGCGCAAGCGTAGAGAAGGGAGGGAATGACCGTGGCCGAGAAGACCTGAAGCTTTGTGCGGAGTGTTAGACCAGGTAGCTTCCACACAGTGTTACGCTACCCCCCCCCCCCCAGCATCCCACGCCCGTGCAAGAATAATGTAATGTAAGCAGTAAAATATTATTATCTAGGGAGTCTGTAGTATAAACTGGACACATCGTGTTGGGGGGGAGGGGGGCGAAGAGGACGTGACACTGTGAAGAAATATCCGCAGCATTATGTGTCTATGTGTTGGCTTTAAACGCGTAAAAGGAAATGTCCCCGTGAGATGGAGCCAATGCGCATCACTTGGCCGGGTCCGCCCCCCCCCCCACGCAATTGGCGTCAGTTGGTACGGTCGATGTCGCGCAATAAGTAAATAATTTATAATAGAAACGGCACAAATGTGTTAATTAAACTACTTTAAAGTTTAGGGATGTGAAAACGAAATAGCCTATTCCCACCGCGGGGCTTAGGGCGTGCCGCCTGGCAAATTATTTTCTACATATAGCCCACCGTCTGAGAGCCAAATCCCCCGCAAACGCGAGCGCGCGGAGACTTTTATATATAAGAAAAAGAAAAAAAAGAAGAAGAAGAAGATAAGAAGAGGAGGAAGAAAAGAAAGAAGATGTCTCGGCTTGGGTCTAATTGTCCACGCTCAACTGACGTTGGCTGTAATTGGCCACGGTCCCTTACGTTATGGCACTTCCTGGAGTCGTGGAGTTCTTCCATCACTAGTACATTCATAAAAGCGTGTTTAAAAAAAAGTTTTTTTAAATATGACTTATTCGCTTGCCGGCTGCCCGTGTTTGCACGCACAGCGTACGCACCATGTGAGGCAAGTCGTCTGTTGTGTTTCGGTCTTTACATTCTCGGAAGCACAATGGGAGATAAACTCTTTTGAATCCAGATTGAAAACTAATTTCTGTAGAACTGCTTTTGGTGTTGGCTACGTACGGTGCGAAAGATGTTCTACATGCATAGACTCACAAAGAGGCACATAGACTCATCACTCAGAGACCCATAGACTTATCACACAGAGACCCATATACTCACCACACAGAGACCCATAGACTTATCACACAGACCCATAGACTTATCACACAGAGACCCATAGACTCACCACAGAGACCCATAGACTTATCACACAGAGACCCATAGACTCATCACACAGAGACCCATAGTTTGTCCTCCGATTAACACGATTGGCTACGTACGGTGCGAAAAAGGTCCAACATATACAGCACACACACACATGTACATTGCCTGCCTGCCTGCTTATTTATTTTATAAATATCGCGGCATCTCCAGACGCCAGGACACCAACAATCCCAGGACTGTGTCGGGCGGCGTGCGGCCCAGTCCGGGGGCCTCGGGGCGGGCCTGAGCAGGAGCAGCAGGTAGGGGAGCAGGGGGAGCAGGAGGAGGAGGAGGGGGAGGAGGAGGGGGAGGAGGGGGAGGAGGAGGGGGAGGAGGGGGAGGAGGAGGGGGAGCAGGAGGAGGAGGAGGGGGAGGAGGGGGAGGAGGAGGGGGAGGAGGGGGAGGAGGAGGGGGAGGAGGGGGAGGAGGAGGGGGAGCAGGGGGAGCAGGAGGAGGAGGAGGGGGAGGAGGAGGGGGAGGAGGAGGGGGAGGAGGGGGAGGAGGAGGGGGAGGAGGGGGAGGAGAAGGGGGAGCAGGAGGAGGAGGAGGGGGAGGAGGGGGAGGAGGAGGGGGAGGAGGGGGAGGAGGAGGGGGAGGAGGGGGAGGAGGAGGGGGAGCAGGGGGAGCAGGAGGAGGAGGAGGGGGGAGGAGGAGGAGGAGGAGGGGGAGGAGGGGGAGGAGGAGGGGGAGGAGGAGGGGGAGGAGGGGGAGGAGGAGGGGGAGCAGGGGGAGGAGCAGGAGGGGGAGGAGGGGGAGGAGGAGGGGGAGGAGGAGGGGGAGGAGGGGAGCAGGGGGAGGAGGAGGGGGAGGAGGGGGAGGTGGAGGGGGAGCAGGGGGAGGAGCAGGAGGGGGAGGAGGAGGATGAGGGGGAGGAGTGGGAGGAGCAGGAGCAGCAGGTAGGGCAGGAGGAGGAGGGGAGCAGGGGGAGCAGGAGGGGGAGGGGAACAAGAAAAGGAGGGGGAGCAAACAAGGAGGAGGGGGAGAAATAAGAGGGGGGGAGCAAGGGGAGGAGGAGGGGGAGCAGGAGGGGGGGGGGGGCAGACGGAGGAGAGGGAGCAGGAGGAGGGGGGGGCAAGCGGAGGGGGGGAGCAAGTGTAGGAGGAGGGTGAACAAGGGGAGGAGCAGTAGGAGCAGGAGGAGAGATGTTCACACCTCCCGTCACCCGCTCTTTCGCGCGACCACCAAACCACTTTAATTAATCGTTGCCATGACAACTCAACGCTCTGTTAAAAAGACACAAAGATAACAAAGACAAAGATCCCCCCTCCCGTGTAGCCTTTAACAGACTGCTGGGGCAAGTGCTGTTAGCGAGTAGCGCACCTATGAAGGCCGGAAGAGCACACGGAGGGGGTGGTGTGACCTACAAACCGCCCGGCCGCCTTTGTCTTCCCAGTGCCGATGTTTACACACCGCACCCAGGGTACTCATTTGAGGCTGAGTCGACCTAGGGGGATGCCCAGGACCGGTTCAGATAAATCGTCACTGGCGTCGGTGTCCATGAGCGGAAATCGAATTGGGGGTGGCCGGGTTCGTAGCGCAGCGCTCCTTTAGGGACACACGCGCACACACGCGCCGACTACAATTACCCAGCTACTGTGCGTGAACACGATCATGGTGCTGACTGCATGGCGCTGCTGCACAGATGCTTTATATTACCCGGAGTGTAAAAGCAGCGAGCGCTGCAGCGATATTTATTGCGACGTTCAAGCCGCCGGGTCAGAGTCGTGCCCTAGGTTTACTCTGCCAGAAATGAGCACCTAGGTCAGGACTTCCCCCTTAGGTGAGCTCAGCCAGAACTGTATGAAGATCGGTGCGCCGCGGACGTCGTGGGTCCGAGCCCGACCCTGACGCCTGCTGCTGTAATATTTGGAGTTTGCGGTGTCTCTCTCCCCGTGATCGCGTGGATTTTTCTCCGGGTCTGGAGCAGCAACGAGATCTCCCCGGCCGCTCCGCAGTATCTACGGCCTATAGTGGTAGCATTTAGCGACTGTATAGTAGTTATAATTACATGCATCTGGGTGGGGGGGGGACATCACACAGTGAAGAATTACGTGAGCGTTTAGTGTATTTTTATAGCATTTTAACGCAAAAGAAAAAGTCTCCCTCACTCCCACCGAAGGCGTGCGACTTGGCATGGGCCGTGCCCCCCACCAAAGGCGCGTGAGTTGGTATGGTCGTGCATGCGTCATAAGTAAATAAATAATAGTTTAGTGACAAATCGCACTAAATCGCTAATTAAACTAATTTAAGTTGATGGGTGTGAAAAAGGAATAGCGCTTGCTGACCACGGGGCTTACGGCGTGGTGCCTGGCTATTTTTTTTTCTACATAAACCCCACCGTTGGAGAGCCAAGCGAGCGACCACAAACAAACCCACAAACCCACAATTTTTGACTTTTATATAGATCGAAGAAGATATATATTGGGGAGGACACATCCCCCCCAATATTCAAATATGCTCAAAATGCCCCCCCCCCCCAATATATTGCTATTGAATAGATTTCTGTTATGATTGTGGTTACGGTTGTACTTTATTAATCCCTAATCTCTGCCATTACATACAATGAAACAAGAAAATGTAAAAAAAAACCAGCAATGTAATACAATACACTATTAGGCATTATTGTAAAAAAGGAAAAGGTTCATCCTATGTGTTAGTGATTTTTTGTTTATATTTTAGGCAGGAAATGGTAGGAAATTCGTTTTCAAATTGAGATTTTTCTGGGGGGAGGACCCCCGATCCCATGGAAGATTTGGTCCCCCCCAATGTTGACTCCATGGCTACGGCCTTGTCTCGTCGTCTGGCGGCGAGTTTAGTCGCCACAATGTGGTGCGAACGTTGCCCCGCGCCCACAAACAATTTTCTCTTGCACGGTATCCAATGCCGCGACCTCTCCACCCACCCACCCCTCCATCCCTCCACCCCTCCGCGAAATGCCTCACGGGTCGAGGACTGCTGCTGTAAACCGTCGACAAAAAAATCTCCGATGCGTGCCACGAAACATTGGGACATTGGTCGTTCTCGCCAGCGGGAGCAGCGCGACAGTTTGCGGACCTCCCCTCCCACGTGACGACTCCCCAAGGCCCTCGCCGCCCTGGGCCCACGCTGAGCTGCCGAGCGTTCCGCGTCGCGCGTGGCCAGCGAGTGGTGGACTTCGCAAGGCCATCGACTGGCCACACGCGCGGTCGCTTCTCCAGGGAACTTCTTTCTCAGGGCATGGATTCACTCACCGCGTTCATCTACCACGTAATCTGCTCGTGGTCCTCATGGATGTTGAACTTCCGACGCACCGTACTAAACCAACTGTTCTAATCGGAGGTGCAGGGGAATGATAACACACTAAACTTATGGCCGACCTTCATATCGAGTTACAACTTAAAGCTCACCTCCTCTATTGCACATTCTCTTCCCTCCCCTCGCCCCTCCACTCCTTCCCGCACCTTCCCTACCCTTTCGTGAACCATATCACGGCCACTCATTCCTCAATCCTTGCACGCCCCTTCCATACAACTCATTTTATTCTGTTACCGTTTGTTTGTAACTACGTCAAGCGCCTTGAGTGAAGGCGCTCTAGATAAAAAAAAATAAGATTGTGTGCTGTGTGTTGAATTTTTTTTTGCACTGTACGTAGCCAACCGTGCGAATCGGAGGTGTGGGGGAAAGGCAACAAACTAAACACGAAAATCAGTTCTAAAGACAAAATTTTTCATTCTAGATTATTGAAAAGTGCATAGCTCCCAGCGGCTTCCTAATACCGAAAGGAAGAGCGTTCCAGACGGCTGCAGAAGGGCACCTGAAAGCGTGCGATGCGGTGACCGCCTTTGTTCGATGGTTAGCCGCCATCGAACAAAACGCCGCTGCTGCGAGGGTGACCAGAGTTTGCTGTAGCTGTGGGAAAAGGTGCAGCACTGCAATTGCTCACTCGCACCTCCTGCTGGCGGAAGAGGCCTCCGGTAGCGGGAGCTCTAGAGAGCCCCCCCCCCGCCCCTCCAGTGGGAATATTTGGAATTCCCGTTCCAAGCTGGCCAGCCTTCTTGGAAGAGGTGGGAATACCCACGCTTTACCCCACGGCACGCGAACTGCCGATTTGACCAACTTATGTTGAACTTCTTTCGCACCATACTAATCGGAGGTGCAGGGGATGGACAACAAACGAAACAGCGAAAAGCAGTTCTAAAAAAAAATCCGTTTTCAATAAAGATTCAAAAGTGCATCGCTCCCAGCGGCTTCTTAATAGAACTGCGGCGCACTCGCATGCGGTGCTGGGATTCGAGAAACTTGCACTGTTGGTTAAACTGCCGCGCCGGGAAATCGTGTCGAAACGGCGCCGTCCGAATCGCTGGTCCTGCGAGCCGACACCGAGCAGCGTTTCGCCGCAGCATCGGCGCCTCCACGTTTCGCAAAACGCACGCGGGGCCCCTTGCACAACCAGCCGCGTTTACAAATTTAAACATTGGTTTGTCATCGTTATATATATTTATTTCTTGACACTGATCCGTAGCGACGTCTTAATGTTGTCATTAAGACCTGCTTTTGAACGTGATTGTTAAATATTTAGTCTTGGTGTTCCCAGCCGCATTCACTTTTTGGAAAACCTGGCATTCGCCAGGGAGGGCATTTTTCAACGCTTTTGCGGGTTTTAATTTATTTATGTTGTATCAAAAGATATGGTTATTTCTCGAATTAAACGAAGGTAAAGGTGCAGCCCTAAAATTTCTTGCGCATGCCACTGCAGACGGAAGGACCGCGGGGTGTGGGGGGGGGGGGGCTTTAGAGAGCCACCCCCGCTATGGCGTGGTACAAAATTTGGCTTGAAATTTCCCAACGCTGCATGGCCAAACAGACAAACAGACGTCTTGGGCAGAGGTGGCAGTGCCCAATGACCGACCGACCGACTGACCGACCGGCCGAGTGGCTGCCCGATTGTGGCGTGGCAATCCGTAGCTGCGTTCCTGGGTGGACAGAGGCGTGGAGGGACCGCGGGAACCTGCACCGTCATTTTTCTACCTCGGTGCCCAGGCGATTGGACCCCCTCGCCACCCCCTCTTGCCCCCCGCCTGCGCATCACAAGTGCCGACGCGTGAACCGGTCCACCACTGCGGTAGCGACAACGTTTAACGTCACGTCGCATTGACCGCTCGGTACAGAAGTTGCCTCGGGCAGGACGCGTCGTCGCTGGCAGCAGGAATGGTGGCGCATGGACGAGACTGGTGGCACCACGGTGGCTGGGAGCAGTGGCGGCGCCTGCAAAATCTCTCAGGGGGGGCAAATGTCTGGATGATTGATAAGGATAAGGTCCACCCATGCAATGGATAAATTAACAGCTTAAGCATGTAAAGGCAACTTCACTTCTTTCATATTAATGAAAAATAAAGTGACTCTTACAATACATCTTGTTTGTTTCTATCTCACTATTATTACAATCCACTTAGTTTCTTTTATTAAAGATTCCACTAGGTGGCGACAAATAACATTGTTGACTGAAACGTGCTTACGTATGATGATGTAAGCACGTTAGTGCGAGCCCTCCCGGAAGCCATAGAGAATGCATTGCAGCGCCCGCCTTTCGAAAAAAAACATCTTTGAATGTAAGTCTATGGGACCACACGGGGCGATTCTCAGCCGGAGTGAAATCGCCCAAAAAGAGGCGGTACTCCACAGAACGTGACATGACGCTGATTGGACTATATCCAGAGGCACAGTAACGGCTGAGATTGGTGGTGCGTCGCCCAATCGCCCTAATGAAGAAACCGCCCCTGGCTGGGAGATGTTGACAATTGGAGTACAACGTTGTGCCGCTAATTATAACCAGCCTCATTGGTTGTGTCGGGTGGTGGCGGATTTAACGACGCATTTATATTTACGCAACCTAAACCAACCCCCCCCCCCCCCCTCTTTAATGGATAATATTGTTCGTGAAATCCTACCACATGTTAAATGTTAAACACGCCGAAGCAATGGCAGTAAATTTATGAGAAAAAGAAACTTGTAAAATATATCGCCTTGGACTAATGAATGACTCGTAATGCATTAGTGTAATGAGATTGCCAAGCGGAAAGGTGCGGTAACGATAGTGGTGGCGTGGCGCTTCAGAGCACTGCGCAGATGAAACCTGCATGGCGGCCCGATCTCGATTCCTTGGCACGGCCAACATCAGTGGCGAGTGAGATTTGACCCTCATCCTGGGCACCCCCCCCCCATACCAACTCGCGTCGATCAGCACGGCGAAGTGTGTATGTTGAACTTGATTTGAAGCTTTCGTGACCGCAGGAATCCATACTCTTTGGTTCTTTCGGTAAAGTCACGTAGGTAGAAATAAAATAAATCACGACGTTTCGGGCGCAACACAAGCGTCCGTCATCAGGTGGGAAAGCGTGGTCTGCTGCTGAGGCATGACTGTTCAGCGTGGTCTACTGCTGAGGCAGACTGTGTTGAAACAGCCGTAAACGTCGTGATTTATTTTATTTTATACCGACGTGACTTTACCGAAAGAACCAAAGAGTATGTTGGACTTATTTCTCACCGTACATAGCCAACCCCGCTAATCGTGGGTGCGGGTGAAGGACGACAAACTATGGGTCTCTGTGTGAGTACATGAGTCTCTGTGTGAGTCCGTGTATGTATATTGAACTTTTTTCACATAGTACGTAGCCAACCACGCTAATCGGAGTGTGCGCGGGAAGGACAACAAACGAAACACACAGCGACAAGCAGTTCTAAATAAATCACAAGGACGGCCACACAACCTGCTAGACCCGCAACGTCGCGGCGAGACTCTCCTCCAGCAGTGGATCGACACAAAGGGGCCGGCTGGAGTGCGCCACGCACACAAAATCAAATCATCCGCGCCACCCAAAGCGGTTGCCACGTGCGGGCGGAAGCGCACTAATTTCTACGACGCACGAACTTTCAGATCTCCTAACAGCTCCGTCCGCTACGCCCCCCGGGTTCGAAGCTTAAATTCGGCTCAAGAACAGGGCAGCTTCATGTATTCGCTGGCCCTGGCGCAGCGCAATCAATCAGGGGTGGGGGGGGGGCACAGGTGACGTCTGGAGAGCAATGGGGGGGACGGCATTCTATCAGGCAGTGGCCACTTCCCGATAATGCGTATTGATGCCCGAGTGCTCCTCAGAGATGCTTTAGCAGCGCCGGGGGACGTAAAGTGTCTCTAAGAAGAAGAAAAAGAAGAAAAAATCCCAGCAATCCATCAAACCCGGGAGATCTACACAGCACGGCTGCACCGCAACCCAAGCATAGGATAACAAACAACGCACGAAATCGTATCTTTATCCGGCACGACGAAGCTGTGGTTAGGATGCCTTGGCCTAGCGAGTTTGCAAGCTTCAGAGTTCAAATCCCGACTGGAGGACAATGCAGCTGATACCATCATCGATCTGGCGTCAATGCAATGAGTACTGAATGAAGAGCAATCATACCAGATAAGGCCCACTAGCTCATTTTCAGAAGCGAACATGCCACACAATGATAGCTTAACGAAGCGGCTTATCGTGTGTAGATTTACAGTAGCGAAATTATCAACGTTCATTATAAATGTGGAGGGATAAACTAGAGGTCCCGGAGAAAAATCCACGCCACCACGGGAAGAGAGACATGCAAACTCCAAATATACAGGCGTCGAGGGCGGGATCGAAGCCACAACCTCCTGCATATCGGGCGAGGTAGTTAACATCTCGCCACCGATGCGAGATGTGGCTGTGATCGCGACCGCCCAGTGGTTAAATATTTATTTATGCAATAAATGTTTAGACTATTTGACTGCTATAAATGTCCACGTGATAAGCCACTTCGTTGAGCTATCACTTGTGGCCAGGTTGCTTCTGAATAAAAAGCTAACAGCTCAGTGGGCTTTACCTGGTAAAATATTTTTTTTTTACTTTTTGTGATTTGCTTACCTTAGCTATACGTTGCACTCCTATCGTGCTTTGGTATCGTTTGCTATTGTAACATTCTGATCCCCCCCTACTAGCACATCTGTGAAAAAGAGCTTCATCGCTCATCGGATTCCTCCAGTATAAGTAAAGATGATGCTTCTGTTCCTGGAGGCCCGGTGCAGAATGTCACCAAAACAAAACAAAGAGGCCCCAATGTGGGGCCCCACTTTTACGTGAGGCCCCAGGCAGATTACTCCTCCTACTCCCCCCCTCCTGGGTTGGCCTTCGCTGGGGGCCGTAAGATCGCCGCTCCCACCCACCGCTCGCTCGCACGTCACTTGACGTCATCACGCCACGCGGTGACACTTTCGTTAAACACTGTCGCCGGGCACGGGGACAAAGGTCCCAAAAAGTAAATGGCCAGAAACAAACAGCACCATCGAAGTTGTAACTCTCTCCAATTCCGATGACGTACGTGTACGTTCTGATGACGTACGTGTACGATCACGTACGTTCCGATGACGTACGTGTACGTTCCGATGACGTACGAGTACGTTTCGATGACGTACGTGTACGTTCCGATGACGTACGTGTACGTTTTGATGACGTACGTGTACGTTCCGATGACGTACGTGTACGTTCCGATGAAGTACGTTTCGATGACGTACGTGTACGTCATCGGAACAGATTCAATCATTAGTAAAAGACCGTGCGGGAGGGCGTGTGGCACAATTTGGCGCCAGTTATCGTAGAGTGCGATCGTGTCGTGTTTCTCGAACGGAGCTAGATTTCGATTTAAAGCTTTCGTGACTGCAGGGATTCATCTTCTTGGTTCTTTCGGTAAAGTCACGTAAAAGGGAAGTAATAAAATAATAAAAATAAAACATAATAAAACAATTCTCACGACGTTTCGGCCACAACGCAAGCAGCCGTCCTCAGGCGAAGAATGAGACATTATCAAGCTAGGAGCTTATATAGGTGTAGCGAGGAGGAGCGCCTTAACAAAAGAATGTGCATATGAAGAGGAATTTAGCATACCAATGGGCAATGCGTAGGAGGTGGGCGGAGGGGTTTCAAAGTCCCATTATGCCCATGCATTATGCAGGATCAACCGAGAAGATGGATTCAGGCTTAGCAATCATTGGAAGGACGTAATAAACCATTTCGATACACATTAGGGTGAGTTGAATAATACATAGTGTTATACTAAAATGTATAAAGTATAGGGTGGTTTACAGCAATACAGTATATAATTTAATGTTGGGTTTATCTATGGCAGTATATAGTACTGTATATGCTAAGAGAATAAAGTTTAGATGGAAGTATATTATATACTTCTTACGACGTTGAATTGTAATTTATTATTTGTTGTTAGTAACTCAGCTTATTGTAGAGTATAGTAATTATCAGTTTATATTTTAGTTTTTTATGTAGTTTTTACTTTGGTTTTCTACGTGGTTGTTTGGTAAATGCAGCTACATATCATTAACATTCCTTTCCTTTATTAACGCTGTTCCTTGCGCCCCCCGTGGTGCTGTTGATCCTGCATAATGTATGGGCATAATGGGACTTTGAAACCCCTCCGCCCACCTCCTACGCATTGCCCATTGGTATGCTAAATTCCTCTTCATATGCACATTCTTTTGTTAAGGCGCTCCTTCTCGCTACACCTATATAAGCTCCTAGCTTGATAATGTCTCATTCTTCGCCTGAGGACGGCTGCTTGCGTTGTGGCCGAAACGTCGTGAGAATTGTTTCATTATGTTTTATTTTTATTATTTTATTACTTCCCTTTTACGTGACTTTACCGAAAGAACCAAGAAGACGGAGCTAGATTGTTATACGGACTGGGGGAAAGAGGCGACGAGATGGAGTTCCAAAGTGAAACAGTGCGAGGGCAAAAACAGAAAGAGAAGTGTTGTGACCTGCAGTGTGATGAGTGGTGAGTGAGCGAGTGGATGGGTGGGTGAGTAGTTGAGCGGGTGAGGGAGTGAGTGAGGGAGGGAGCGTGTTGTCGTGACCGACAGTGCGGACAATGAGATAGACCAGTCTGGGAGGCCGAGTCCTCAACACGGGTGAATGAATCAACGGATGAAGTTCACGGCAACAGTTCCGTGACCACGATCGTAGTAGTAGTAGTGATGCAAGATTGATAAGGAGGGGACTGACTGCGGCTGAGTGGATTAGCGAGAGTGTTGGATCATCAATCGCGCTGACTGCAACGCGCAGCCAGCACACGGCTCGGTGCGCGTGTGTGTGATGCGTGTAGTCTGGGGAGCGGTAATGAAGGGGTTATCGCGCTGCACTCCGAATTTTCGATGGCTTCAGCCCCTGCGACCTACTCATCAAATAAACCCCACCGGTGCGTTTGGTGTTCGCACCATTCGCATCGCGCAAGGGCTATGAAGGAAGGTGACGCATCTGGCAATGGCTCTCTGTCTTCAGAGCACGTGGCATGCGCTGGTGGAGCCATCTCTGGATGTTGTGATTGGTGGTGGTGTTGTTGGTGAGGATGGGAGTTATGTTTTGGCGGTAGTGCAGCGGTTAGCGCGCTGCGCTACGAACCCGGCGACCCGAGATCGATTCCCGCTCACGGCCAACACTAGTGACGATTATCTGAATCGGTCCTGGACCTCCCCTAGGTCGACTCAGCCTCAAATTAGTGCCTGTAAACATCGTCATTGGGTGAGGAAAAGGTGGCCGGGCGTGGTGCTGGCCACCCACCCCCTCGTGTACCGTGCCGTCCGTCATACTGTGCTGCTACATGCGCGAACAGCCAGCACTCGCCCCGGCAATCTGCTAACGGCTACACGGCGCATTTCTTCGTCTTCGTGTGCGATGCCACGAGCCTCGCGCGCAATGTCCCGGCTTCGCAAGCCCCCTGGTGCGTGTAACCCAGAGAGACGGGGACGCGGGGTCACATTGAGGCTGCTGTGGTCACGCACGCACGCTCGCTCGCACGCACTGGTGCGGGCGCAATGGGCGCCGTGCCAGTCGCCCATTACACCCGCACCTCCGTCTGGGGAGTCCGTCGGCTGTGGTGCAGACGCCAATTAAAATCCAATTTAATTGGCGTCGCCAATTAAACACCATGGCGCAAGTTGAGTATTAGCTGGTCCTCGCGGGAGAGGCGCGCCGTGTTTGTATCGGGTGGAGGAGTCGGCACATTGGGTCGAGACGTCGTTCGCCGACAACAGCAGCAGCAGCAGCCGAAACTTAGCCACTCGTGCCAGGCTAGGTGCACACGTGAAATTTGGAAGGCGCCAACCCAGCCCAGTGCGACGCAGCGCGCGCGCGCAGCTGGAGCGAGCAGCCAGCTCGGATCAGACTCGTAAATCTCACCACGTGGAAGAGTCATACAATTTTCACGTGGGCCGAGCAGCACTTACGAACAAGGTGATTTTTTCGATCAATTATATTATTTAACATTATGGGTTTTGTTTTATATATATATATATTTGCGGAGCAATATTAGTGCCGCACATCGAATACAAAAAACATTTATTTACCCGATGACTAAATCAAGTGAGATGTCCGTGGCACGGACGATGTGCGATGTTGTGTGAACCTTTGGGTTTGTTCGGCCAGTCGAGTCCCCTTCATTTAACCATGAGATGGAGTAAACCCACGCAAACAACACCGCCTCCTTTGCAAGGGTTATATTAAGATGTTTAAAGTACGCAAAGTAATTTTTTTCATCAAAAATTAATCATGTTTGTGCAAAGTCTGCAACAGAAATTAACGTTGATTCTATTTGGTGAAGAAAACAAAAATACGTCATATATAAAAAGAAAAAGATCTAACTGTAGGTTGAATTCCGTATCTGTGATACAAGTCCCTGAATAATTGTACCAATAATTATAAATAATTAATCATCATAATGAAGCCGATTAATAATTGAAATAGGTGACGCAAGCAATGCACGCTCCAAATCCTCGGATTAACACATGGCGCGTTGGGCACTCGCCGTCTCCCCGCCCTGCTCCCCGCTACACAGCACAGCAACGTGCTATGTGGAGTTGCTTTCGTTGCAAGTTGTTTTATTGTGCCTGTCAGAATATAAAAGAACGCATGAAAAAAAAGTGGCGAGTAGGGAGGGAGTCCGCCCCCCTTACATCTGCCCCAAACATTATCTTCGGTGACAAATATCGAGCGTGCCGCGCAGCGTTAGTGCATCAGCCCTCCAGGAACCACTTAGGCGGTCGTGATCACAGCCACATCCCGCCGCAGTGGCGAGATGTTAACTACCCTCGCCTGCTGTGGAGGAGGTTGTGGCTTCGATCCCTGACGCCTGCTGCTGTATATTTTGAGTTTGCGTGTCTCTCTCTCTCCCCGTGGTCGCGTGGGTTTTTCTCAGGCTCCTCCGGTTTGTTTTCTCACCCCCACATTTAGAATCAACATCACGCGTTTAGACTATTTGGCTGCTGTAAATTTCCACACGACGATACGCCACTTCGTCGAGCCCTCGCCTAGCCGCACAACAAACAACAACAAACAACAACAACAAGTCGTCTGCCCCCCACATATCCTCCCTGCTCCCACGCCCCACCCACACGAGGCCTCACCGGTGTATCCACAAAGTTCACAGGCGTTCTAGATTTGAAGCTTTCGTGACTGCAAGTATTCATATTCTTAGGTAATTTCGGTAAAGTCACGTAGGTAAAAAAATCTAAATTAATAAAAGTAAAATAAAAAATAAAAATAAATAACGACGTTTCGGAGGCAACACAATTATTATTAATTTAGATTTTTTTTACCTACGTGACTTTACCGAAAAAACCTAAGAATAGTTCACAGGCGGTTTGGCTGCCCCGGGACCCGCAGGCCGGAAGGGGCCCTGGCACCGGGCTACAAAAAAGTGGGGAGGTGGAATTGGGGTGGCCCCCCCCCACCCCTAATGGGCAGGGAATGTTCCCCCACCCCCCTCTCTCTACCTCACCCCTAATTGAATTCCTGATAAGATCCCCCACCCCACTCCTCTCTCTCTTTTTTACGATCAGTGGAAACAAGAAGATGCTCGGTGTATTCGGCACTTTGCTTCGTTCATCATTTCGTATTTTTATTTTTTTCAACTTTGCTTTATGTAAAACCCCCACCTCTCGCTCACTCTCTCGCTCACTTTCTCGCTCACTCTCTCGCTCACTCTCTCGCTCTCTCTCTCTCTCGCTCTCTCTCGTTCTGCACGCAGCCCTTCTTGCAGTCCGACGGCCTCCGACGGGTAGCTCATATCAGCATGCAGAGCTCCCCGTCATCTGCCACCGAGCACACGGCATCCTCCAGCGCCCACTGCTCTCTCTGCGATCGTGTCTCCACATTATCGACGGCAATTTACTCGACTCACGTTAAAGATTCGCTCTCAATCATGAACGCTCGCTAACGTTGCGTTTCTGCAGGACCGCCACGCTCGCTGCACTGTGTGGCGGGGCTCCCACTGACGCAAACCCAGACGAGCCGGACCACACCACGAAAGAGCAACAGCTTGAGGACACGCGTGGAGGCAGTGGTGGTGGTGGTGCAGCTGCCGTGAGACTATGGGGAGCGGTTGTGTGCCGGTTAGCGCTACGCTGCGATACAAACCCGGCGACCCGGGTTCGATTCCCGCTCACGGCCAACACCGATGATGGTTATCTGAACCGGTCCTGGGCCTCCCCTGGGTCGACTCGGTGTGTAAAAAACATCGCCACTGGGGAGACCAAGGCGGCCGGGCGTGGTGCTGGCCACCCACCTCCTCGCGTGCCGTGCCGGCCTTCATAGACGCTACATGCTTACAGCACTTGCCCCTACAGTCTGTTACAGGCTATGCGGGAGATCTTTGTCTTTGTGCATCTTGGTCGCTCACGCCGCTGCTTGCCGAAGACCTCCACTGGAGGCGACCCTCGGGAGGTGTTTGGTCAACTTCTCCACGTTGAGAAGCCGAGTTGTTGGAAGCGGCGAGGGAATAGCCCAAGGCCGTAGCCATGGAGGCAACATTGAGGGGGACCAAATCTTCCAGGGGGTGTGGGGTCCCCCCCCCCAGAATTTAGTTATTTATTTGAAAACTCATTTTCTGCCTAAAATATAAAAAAAATCACAAACACATGGGATGGACTTTTTTTTTACAATAATGTCTAATAGTGTTTGAATAAAGTACAACCGTAACCACAATCATATAAACAGAAATCTATTTTATAGCGATATATTGGGGGGGACATTTTGAGCATATTTGAATATTGGGGGGGGGGGGATGTGTGTCCCCCAATATATATTATAACTAGCATAAGTACCCGGCGTTGCCCGGGTGAAAAATATATTTCTTAATAACCTTACATATATACACATCCTCACCACTCACCACTCACCCTCACCATTCACCCTCACCACTCACCCTCAACACTCACCCTCACCACTCACCACTCACCCTCACCATTCACCCTCACCACTCTCCCTCACCACTCTCCCTCACCACTCATCCTCACCAATCACACCCTCACCAATCACCACTCACCACTCACCCTCAACACTCACCCTCACCACTCACCACTCACCCTCACCATTCACCCTCACCACTCTCCCACACCACTCATCCTCACCAATCACACCCTCACCACTCTCCCTCACCACTCTCCCTCACCACTCATCATCACCAATCACACCCTCACCAATCACCACTCACCACTCACCCTCAACACTCACCCTCACCACTCACCACTCACCCTCACCATTCACCCTCACCACTCTCCCACACCACTCATCCTCACCAATCACACCCTCACCACTCTCCCTCACCACTCTCCCTCACCACTCATCATCACCAATCACACCCTCACCAATCACCACTCACCACTCACCCTCACCATTCACCCTCACCACTGTCCCTCACCACTCTCCCTCACCACTCATCCTCACCAATCACACCCTCACCAATCACCACTCACCACTCACCCTCAACACTCACCCTCACCACTCACCACTCACCCTCACCATTGACCCTCACCACTCTCCCTCACTACTCATCCTCACCAATGACACGCTCACCAATCACCACTCACCACTCACCCTCAACACTCACCCTCACCACTCACCACTCACCCTCACCATTCACCCTCACCACTCTCCCTCACCACTCATCCTCACCAATCACACCCTCACCAATCACCACTCACCACTCACCCTCACCACTCACCCTCACCACTCACCCTCACCACTCAACCTCCCCTCACCACTCACTAATCACCACTCACAATCGCCACACACAACCGCCCTCACCATTATATTTTTGCCCCAGTCAACGCCGGATATTTCCCATTCGTAGCAGTTTATATAAACTCTATAAGCAACTTATATTAAACAGGAAGCGCGATCCTAAAGTAATTTACAACCTTCGATTAGTCCTTTGTGCGATTCAAAGAATCGATTCCTGGCATTTTGGGGGTTTACATTTTGAATGATAGAGTTTCATTTTCATTGCTATTTTATTTTTTTATTTTTTCAGGAGTTTTTAATTACATTTTTGCCCCGGTCAACGCCGGATATTTCCCGTTCATAGCAGTTTATATCGACTTTAACCAACTTATAGTAAACGGGAATCGTCCGAATCTAAAGGAATCTACAACCTTCGATTCCTTTGCGCGATTCAGAGAATCGATTCTTGGCGCGTCGGGTTTAAAAGTAATTACACAGTTGTTTTTTCATTGGTATGTAATGTTTGAAAGTTTTCATAAGATTTTAAATGTATTTTCCCCCCGGGCAACGCTGGGTATATCGAGTTTATACCACAAATGCGTGCGCATATTTTTAAGGGGAATTAAAAATGGCGTCCACCCGGCAGCGAATGCGTCGCTACCCGTTGCCAGGGGCAACCGCCGTCCAATGAAACTGCGTATGGTCTGGCGACACACAGACACACACACAGACAGACAGACAGATTTGCGATTTTATATATATAGATTACGGCCTTGGAATAGCCCACAATTTTCCCCACAACACGCAACCTGCCGATCATCGGCAGAGGCCCTTAAAACAAGGCTTTTTTGGGGGGTTAGATCGCGTAAATACAAATGTGTCGTCAAACCCGCCACCACCCGACACGGACAATTAGTAAAGGGTTTGTCACGTAAACAAAACGTACCAATTAGTTCACGATTTCAAGCACACCGGCGTGTTGGAGAGTAAAACCACAACATTTGCAACTCGATTACCGCGACGTTGCGCCGGTGACTACAACAACAACAACGACCAAACCTCATTACAACCGGGCGATGACAACCGGCTGGACAGAGGCGTCGGGCACGGACCTCGAATCGAACTGCCGCTCTCCAGATTGCAAGCGCAGCACGCTGCTGACCACTGCACCTACGTGGCAGCTCCTGCGTTACCCAATTTGTAAAGTACATCACGTTTTGGAGCGAACGCCAGCAAAGGACGTACCCCTATTAGGCTAATGAACCGTCCGTCACAGCGCTTGCGTAGTCGTGCTCCCTTCTCCGCGTGCAACGTGGCCATCGCATCATCCGTGCCAACCTTTGGCCACTGCCCTGGGCGTTAGAAATCTGCGGCAGCCACAATGCATTACATTAAAGAAGCGGGGGTGGGGAGATGACCGCGGCGGTTAAAGCCCCCCCGCTCTGTCAGCGTCAGAACGTGGAGCCAGCGCCGTGGAGATCCTGGGCTCCGAAATATGGGTTTCGGCCACCTGTGAATTAAACTCTGATGAAACACTGAATGTGGAAAACCAATACGGTACGGACTTTGCTCTGTACTCGAACTTAATGCCGCCGAAAGAATAACCGCTGCCAGAAGTTCCGTGTGGCTGGTGGTATGTGTAAAAAATGAAACGCATCTTTTGTTCAGTATTATTTTGCGCCATAAATGAACCCGCGGGGTTTTCAAATGCCAGGCAGTTAATGATCGCATATTAGACTGCACACGCACGGCCACGTGTCCACTCCACTGCTCGATGAAGACCTCCTCCAAGAGCGCACGCGGGTTGCCGAAAGGCGGAGAGCATAGGCCATGGGAGCATAGAAGGACAGCTGAACAATGGATTCATATTTTTATACTGCCCTTTGCTGCCCACGGCGTAGCATCAAGCTTACGTATAACACCTAAACTAAAATAAAAATTTGTATTTTACCAGGTAAGGCCTACTGAGGTATATAGCTCGTTTTCAGAAGCGATCTGACTATCACAAATGATAGCTCAACGAAGTGGCTTATCATGTGGACATTTAGAGCAGCCAAATGGTCTAAACGCGTGATGTTGATTCCAAATGTGGAGGGAAAACAAACCGGAGGAGCCTGAGAAAAATCCACGCGACCACGGGGAGAGAGAGAACACGAAAACTCCAAATATACAGCAGCTGGCGTGAGAGTCGGAATCGAACCCACGAACTCCTGCATACCAAGCGAGGTAGTTAGCATCTCGCCACCCGTTATGCACCACGTCGCACACTGTTGTTTACTGCTGCGCGCTGGATCTGTTTTTCTCTAGAGCATCCTTACATAACTTACACATAGATACACCGGAATTACATAACACAAGCAGGCTGACATGAAACTCCAATCGAGAGAGATCTACTTTGCCTTCATGATTATATTTATTTTATGTGGGGCCAATTGCACTCCAAAAAATTCAAACGCAAAAAATGCCAACTTGTGTGTGTGTATGTGTATTAACAACGTTATAAACTTCTTCAACGGCGTGTAGAACCGCACCGACTGCCCTTCAAAAGCCCACAAAATGAAAGCGAGACTCATCAATCCTCAAAACGAAAATCGTTACAGCACAACAAAGTTGTCCCTCTTTTTGTTGTTGTTTTTGTTGCCGCTGCTGTTGCTGTTGTTGCTGTTGTATGTACGACGTCTGAAAGCGGCCGCGTTGCGTTCGCCACAAGTCGCTGTGGCCGCCACGCTGCTTCGGCGGCCGACGCTGAAGATCCCCGTGACGCCACTCGAAGGGGAAGGAAGAACGAGGAGGCCACGTGCGCGCCGGCCTCCACGATGATGATGATGTTGGGATGTTTTCACATGCCCCCCACATTATCATTGGGGGGATGGGGAGGGGCGCATGTCAGGGGCCGCAACTAAAGGCCACCAGGGGCCGCCAATGAAGGAAGAACGCACTGCACTACACTCAACGCGTATTGCTCCGAGGGGGAAAAACGGAGGAAAATCCACGCAACCGCGGGGAGAGAGGAACACGCAAACTCCAAATATACAGCGCACCGGTGTTGCTGTACTCGTAACAAATTGGCATGTTTTGTTTACGTGACAAACCTTACTAGTTGGCTGTGTCGGGTGGTGGCGGGTTTAACGACGCATTAATGTTTACGCGATCTAACCCCAAAAACCTCTATTGTGGATAAAGCAGGCATTGTGATTGGGATTGAACCTACGACCTCCTGTATACCAGGCGAGGGAGTTAACATCTCGCCACCGCGGCGCCCCAACCTTCATGAGGTTCTGGCTGGGCTTACTGAGAGGGGAGTTCCTGCCTGGCCTAAGTGCTCATTTCTGTCCGAGTCAACCTAGGGGATGACTCCGACTTGAACAGTTGAGCATCGCAGATGAATAACAACACACGCGCGTGGCCCAGCAGACCTTGCAGCGCAGATCAGTGGGACGAGAGGTGCAAGAGACGCGCGTGGAGGATGCAATCGGGAGCGGCGAATGTCAAATTGGAGAGTGACGCCTCAACGGGGTCTTAGGGCCCTTCGCTCTTACTTCGACCTGGCCTGCAATGAGGAACTGCTGGTATGGGCGGGGGGGGGGGGTAAATATCAGCACTGGGGAGACAAAGGCGGATGGGAGTGTTGCTGACCACACCGTTCCATTGTATGCCGCGCAGGCCTTAATGTGGTCCCGCTAATAGCACTTTCCCCAACAGTCTGTTAAGCAAATGATGTGTGATGCCCGTGAGACACTGTGCTTCCCGATTGGCAACGGTTGGCTACGTACGGTGCGAAAGAAGTTCAACATGCAAACATAGACTCACAAAGAGACCCATAGACTCACACAGAGACCCATAGACTCACACAGAGACCCATAGACTCACACAGAGACCCATAGACTCACACAGAGACCCATAGACTCACACAGAGACACTTAGACTCACACAGAGACCCATAGACTCACACCGAGACCCATAGACTCACACAGAGACTCACACAGAGACACTTAAACTCACACAGAGACCCATAGACTCACACAGAGAGCCATAGACTCACACAGAGACCCATAGACTCACACAGAGACCCATAGACTCACACAGAGACCCATAGACTCACACAGAGACCCATAGACTCACACAGAGACCCATAGACTCACCACACAGAGACCCATAGACTCACACAGAGACCCATCGACTCACACAGAGACCCATAGTTTTCCCCAACAGTCGGTTAAGGTTATACGGGCGACCTTTGTCTTTACTCATATGTGGGGATTGGAAATTCCACATTGCCATGACGGGAGCCAGTCCAGGCATAGGAAGCCCACTGTAGACCAGCAATGTGGTTATCATCGAAAACCTCGGGAGAGTTGGCGCTGGCTTGGGGAGGCCTTCATCCAGCAGTGGATAGATTATGGCTGCTGATGGTTACGATGCTGAGAGTGATTGTGGGTTACACTTAAGAGGTTGTGAGGACGAAGCTGCGATGCAGTTGAAGCCGACCACCTGAGTTCGATTCCCAATGACGGCTAACATCAGTGGCGAGCGATATCCGAAACACTTTTGGAACCCCCCCCCCCCACCCACCAGCACATTTGGTGAAGTATGGTCACAAAGGACCCCCCCATCCCTCTCTCCTAATCGACATGGCGTGGGGATGTGTGCATGTAGGCATTCATTACACGCGTCCGTGTGCACTTGCGCAAGCATTGTACTCAAGCGCTGCATCCCCGGGACAGATTTACCGTTCGGCGCTCTCGGCAATTATAATATAAGTGGATGCCAAACCGTAGCCCCTCCTCTGGCTCCCATTCCGATCGCGGGGTTATCATTACACTCTTTTGTAGAAATTATAAATTGCCTTCGCCATT